>NW_004443943.1:24594395-24712378 GCF_000243295.1 Trichechus manatus latirostris
TACAACATACAGGAAAATCACACAGTACCAGGAATCATGACCTAGCCAAATTGATACACACATTTTTTGGGGGACATAATTCAAACCATGACAGGCAGGAAGGAGATTCTTCAGCCACACAGGCATGGCTGGGCCAGCACTGTGGGCAGAGAAGGCAGCTCCCTCTGTGATGTGATCTGACAGATTGCCAAGAGGCCCATCTGTCCCAGCATATCTCCCTCTTGGGGCTGCTATGGTCCACAGCTTCCAACCATTAGGCTCGCATCTCTAGGTTGAGGCATTGTTTCCAGGAGGCTGCTGTTAGGTATGCATGACTCTCCCCTGGGAGAGGCTGTGCTCATAACACCAATGTGGATACAGCACTTTCCTGTGTACAGAGCACTGTCACACCTGTGATCTCCTTTGAGGCTTAGTGAAACCCTGTGAAGTGCACAAGAATGGTATTATTATCCCCATTTATCAGATGAGACAACCGAGACTCAGAAGCTTGCCTGATTCCTGTGAAGGAGCCAAGGAAGGCATCATTATCCCACTTTACAGATGATGCAACTGGATCCCAGAGACTTATTCAAGAAAATATGGCTAAAGAGTGGCAGGGCAGGAGTAGAACTTGAGTCTGCTTCCCTGGCCAGTGCTCTCCCTGCCAACCCGCTCCCCAGGTACCTAGGGTTAGTGTATCCGATTAGCCAATTGTGTTGCCTAATAGACAGGAGGGTGCTAGGGGTCTTGACATGGGGCTTTCATGGGGGAAGGGATACAAAGGAGGCCCGGTCAGGAAGGGTTGGAATGTGGGACTCGGGCCCCCTGACTGGCCTGGTTGGGTCAGCTTGAGGTCAGAGGTTCAGAGGCCCAGAAGAGATGGGTGCTAAGGACAAGCATTGCCTGTTTTGGAATTTGGCCTTGGGTGGATATTGATGGCAGTACCAAGCGAAGAAGCCTTAGCCCTGCCAAGGCAGAGGATGTTTGCATTATCTGGGTTATGGGGTGAATCATTCTCCCCGGGCTGTTTTTACTATTAGGACTGGGTTAAAATTACCAGGAAATACCTGTTGGGGGAAGCAAAGCCTCACTCCAAACTCCTGTGGCTATTCCTTTAGAATTCTAAATGGAAAGTCCTTAGCTCCAGTAGAGGGTGTATTGAGGGGAGGGGGAGAGAGAGAATGAATGAGAAAATCCCTGGATGAACGGCATGGACACCAGATCTTTTCTGCTCTCTAACTTCTGTTTAGGAGTTAGCATTAGGGGAGAGTGTGTGTGAGGAACTCAGAGGAGGGATGAGGTCTCTTGAGTGATACATTGACCTCATTTGGAAGGCTTCAATGAGCCCATTTCCTGAGTGGCAAACCTCTGTGAATGTGTGTCACTGGGAGCAGGGGCCTCCCCAGGAAACAGTCCAGGTAGCCAAGGACGACTGGGAAGTGCCTGGCTAGGAGGGGCTCTCTGAGTGGTGGAGTTTGGCCTCTAAGAGATTTTAAAATGCACCCAAGCAGCATTATCCCCAGGACACTTGGAGGCTTGATCTCAGGCATGGAATGAACAGCCAGCAGACAATGGGTTGGGCTTGGCTCCTGATTTAGGCAGAGAGGGGAGACTGTGCTGAGCTTTCCAACCTTAGGTCTGCTTTGGTTACCTGTGACTCGTGATCCTCACTGTTCCTCCACACCCTATCCAGGGGGGCACAGGAAACTCTTCAACTAAATCCGTTTCTTGAGTTGAGTGTCAAATGTATCCTACGGAATTAGATGGTTGTTAATGAGGATGGAAATGTGCGCCCAGATGGGACTTCCTGTTTGTCTTGGGCGTACTGGCCTGGGAATGCTCATTTGCACCCCAGTGCTTGCCCCTCCACACCCCTGCCAGTTTGGTCCTGTGGGGTGTACAGGTCTAAATGTGTGAGAGGTAGCACTTGTCATCCAGGCAGCCTCCCCTTCCCTGTCACACCGCAGTTTGAAAATTGGTGCCAGCAGAACTCGCCACTGATTTTCTCTTTCTTCCTCATGAAATGCCTCTTGGTCCTGTCTTTACTCAGCAACCAACAGACCAGGGGGTGGTGATGGAAAAGAGGGGCAGGGTTGAGGAAGGTGAGAAGTGAATGAGAAGCCCAGGTCTCTAGGTCAGTTAAGAAACCCCTGGGGAGAGGCTCAGGGGGAGCTGAAGCCTTCGAGAGAGGTATGCACCGTTCTGGAATCTTCTTGAAAGCTAGATAGCTGGCAGGTGGCCTGGAGCCTGGCTGGAGCTCTGGCCCAAGGGCTCCTGCCATGGGATTCTTTATCCAGAGTTTCCTAAACTGGCAGCTCTAGGGCTGAATCTTGTCCGCAAGTGTGCCTTATTTGGTCTTCTTAGTGCTTACAAATTTTAAACATTTATTTGAAACATTTAAAAATCAAGACATTTCACATGAAGACAATCTAGATTTATAACTTATCTTGAAAAACCAGAAGTGCTGGCAATCTGGGTTCACATTCTCACATGGCAATGATCAGCTGCCTTTTCAAGACAGGACATGAGTTCTCTAATTAGCCGCAGTCCCCACCTGGCCTGTTTACTGCTTAGCCCCTGTAAACATTTGCATTCATAATCCCTGATAAGGCCTCTAGAATGTCAGAGCTGGGAGGGGCTTTGGAGATTACCTAGTTCCAACTTCTCATTATCCAGTTGAGGAAATGGAGGCCAGAGAGGAGAAGAGTTTCCCAGAATCATGTAGCCTGGACTAGCACCCAGCTCTCCTGCTCCCAAATCTTGCATCAGGGCTTATTGCACTTCACAGTGGTGCCATAGATTGAGAGGGTCAGGAGGGCCAGCCTTGTCTTAAATCCTGCTCTGCACTAACTACAGATGGGTCTGTGATATGTGTGCTGTATGTAGATCTGGGAGACTAAGGCTCTGGCATATAACATGCGTCTGATACCATCCTCTAGCAACTCCTCAAGACCCCACAAACACTCTCTAGGGAGAGAAGCAGGTCCTTAGTCACCCAGAGACAGGACAGTGTTCTAAGGCTCAGGACATGGTTGGAACTGGAAAGGGTGTTGGCCCCTCCCACCCTGGCTACTTGAGAACCCATGGATCAAACAAAGCCAAGAGGAAGTGGGACTGTATTACTTAGGATAACTTGTCGCCATGGAGTTGATTCCGACTCATAGCAACCCTTTAGGACAGAGTAGAACTGCCCATAAGGTTTCCAAGGCTGTAAGTCTTTACACAAGCAGTCTACCACATCTTTGGGTTCAAACTATTAATCTTTCATTTAACAGCTGAGTGCTTAATCACTGTGCCAACAGGGCTCAAATCTTAATGGCTTAAGACAATATAAGTTCATTTTCTGCTCAGTAAAGTCCCAGACAGGTGTTCCTGATCAGAGGTGGTTCTCCTCCAGTCAGTGATTCAGGGACCCAAGCTCTTTGCATCTTATGGTTTCACCGTCTTCAACACAGGGCTTCCTGTTTCCTTTGAAGGAGAAAGAGCATAGAGAAGGGGCAGGCTTTTATGAGTCAAGCCTATATGTGACATTGATCACTTCATTGACATTGATCATTCCACTCAGTCCCATGGCTGCACCTAACTGCAGGGGATGCTGGGAATTAATCTGTGTGCCTGGGGTAAGAAGAAATGGCTGTGAATAGCCAGGGAGTCTCTAGAGACATGTACCTTCATGGAAATACACATGCATGTGTATCTGTACATATGTGCATGTGTGTGTTCAGGCAGAGACAAAGGAGGCCGTCGGAGGGGAGGAAGCAGAGTCCATGTCAGGATGGCGGAAGCACTCTTTTCTTCCTTTCCGTCTCACCACCACTTTTCTTGGTTTAGACCCACTCATGAGTTGGAATCAACCTGACGGCAACCAACAACAACGACAACTACAAAGATAATCATCCCTTCAACTGAACCCCTAACCTAGTCTTGCCCACTTCCCATCTACCACCCCCACAAAGCTGCCAGAAGGATCTTTCTAGGGCCAGGGGAGTTCATCCTCAAGATCAACTGGCTCTTGTAGGTTGGTTTTAGAAAGGTGGAGGAAGGCCGCAGCCCATTCCTTTTCTTTGAAAAAACAAAATTATGAAACCTTAACCACACAGCAGACACATTAAAAAATGATTTATTTATATGACCAAAGGATTCTTTATTTTTCAGTTATGATAGGATCCTAGTAGATGTCAAGAGGACATCAGTTAAAACCCTGATTAAAGAAATCAAGGAATATGAAGACTAGAAGAGCGTTTATAGATTATTTAATCCAATCACAATACTTTGCGATCACAGTTCTTACACAGAACAAAGTTCGCCTGCATCAGGCAAGTCTCATATCGGGCCCCCTTTCCTGCTTCCTGTTCTTTCACCACCTTGGTCACCAATTATCTGCTCTTTCTACCGTATCAACAGTCTTTCCTCTAGTTATCCTTTCCCCCAGCTTTTAAGCAAGTTCAAGTATCTTCTGTCTTAAATCCTGCCCCCCTAAGAAACCCATCCCAGCTCTTTGTGATCTATCCCTTGTCTCCTCTATACTGTCATCTCTCACTGCTCTCAGCTAATCTGCAAACCAACTCCAGTCTTGCTGAAATCTGCCTCCAGCCATTGGGACATGTTCTCTGCTATCACTACTTTGCACAAGCTTCTCCCTTTGTCTGAGTTGCCTTTTCTTCCCTCTCGCCATCTTCTGTCTATTCCCTGACACTGGTCGCTCCTGGCCTGCCTTTATGACTTAACCCAGGCTTCAGGAAGCATTTTCTGAGTAAGTGTTTCTGAGCAAGATGTTACTTCTTTGTAGCATTTATCACAGTCTAATTAATTATATATTTACTTGTCTTCCTCCCTGGAGCTCACAGACTGTCTTCTGCTCAGTGTCCCCAGAGCCTGGCAATAGCAGGGACTCAATAAATGACAGCTGAGTGATGGAACAGGTTCACCCTAATTACACAGAATGAACTGGCTGTTCACTCTGCCTTTGAGGCTCAGTCTCCACTGTGGTTCCAGTGTTTGGCATCTTCACCCAGTGGGATGCTTGTCTCAAATGTGGGCAGCTAAGGCTGGAGAAGTGAAAGAGAAAGGACTGTTCTGCGAAACTGAGCCCACTTCCCTCAAATGCTGAAATCTGTGTGTCAATGTCAAGTCCACAGGTGGGCACAAGGGACAGAAATTGCTCCATTCCTTCCTACCAGGGCAGGGTAGTTCTTCAATTTCTGGCCTCAGTCCACTTAATCCAGTCTTCTCTGGGAGATTTTGGACACTCATGGGCCCCTGCTTTCCTGGGTGACATGTACTGGATACGGAAACCATCTGTGATTCTCTCTGGCCCGAGCTATAACTTGGCCTAAACCCGAATCTCCCTCTGAGTTCGTGGGCACATCAGGTACTCCTCTTTTCCACCTGCTCCCCATGTCCCCAACCCTACCCAACCCTATTGCAAGTTCCAATCAGCAGGGCCTGAGACTTCACTCTTGTTCATCAAAGGCAGGGCCTGACAAGTTGTAAACACTCGATACTTGCTGAGCGAATGAAGGGGTGGGGGGAGAAGGGGTCCAGACCGGGCACCAAGAAGTCTTGTTCTTCTTGTTAGAGCTTGTTTTTAGTTACATTGATGGTTCCAGAACCTCTCACTTTGGTTCAGCTTTGGCCCTGCTTCAGGCTTTTTCTAGAACTTTCTGGGATAGCTCAAGGCATCTTCTTGGATAATCTCCACAGTTCTGCTTCCCTGGCCTTCCTGGAGCACATGCAGAGTGACCAGGTCCTGTCCCAGTGTGCCTGGCACTTTCCTGGTTTTAGCACTGAAAGTCCTGTGTCTGGGAAACCCCTCAGTCCCAGGCAATCGGAGAGAAACGGTCACCTTCAGCACGCACCTCCGCTATGTCTCCTCAGGTCCACAACCTGCAGGAGCTCCGGCGAAGTGCCTCCCTGGCCACCAAGGTCTTTATCCAGAGAGACTACAGCGAAGGCACCATCTGTCAGTTCCAGACCAAATTCCCCCCAGAGCTGGACAGCCGGGTAAGAAGTCTCTTTCTACACTTGGAACATAGGCCAGGATAGAACTGAGGGGCTTACTTGAAGGTATTTTGTTTCCCAGGAAAAAAATAATATCATAAGACACATAACACATAACATGTTCAGCCACATCACATAGAAGAATAAAAAATATCCTTAACACTGTCTTGGCATCTCTTCATAGAAAGTTAGAGCTGAAGAAACCTCAGAGATCTTCTAGCTCAGCAGCTCTCAAGTTTCAGTTGCATGAGAATCTCCTAAAGAGCCTGATTTAAAATGTGAACTCCTGAGCCCTTGTCCATGCTGAAGGAGCCCTGGTGGCACAGTGGTTGAAGCGCTTGGCTGCTAACCGAAAGGCCGGCAGTTCAAACCCACCAGCCACTCCATGGGAGAAAGATGTGGCAGTCTGCATCCATAAAGATTTACAGCCTTGGAAACCCTGTAGGACACTTCTACTCTGTCCTATAGGGTCACTGTGAGTCGGAATAGACTTGACGGCAGTGAGATTCCATGCTGGCTCAGCTGGTGGCCTGGGTTTTGGGAATGTCCATGTTTTAAGCAGCAGTTCTCAACCTTGGCTGCTGCACATTACAATTCCCAGGGAAGCTTTAAAAAATCCTGATATCTGGGCTGCATCCCAGACCAATTAAACCAGAATCTCTGGGTCTGGGGCCCAGGCATCAATACTGTTTTAAGTCTCCCCATGTGATTCCAATGTGCAGCCAGCAGAGAGGACTTCAGTTTTCAATGCGGAATCTCCAGGTGATTGGAGTCAGGTGATTCTTAGATCACCCTTTGAGAATCATGGGTCTTCTAATAGTGTGCATCTTCTCAGGCTTGGCTGTACATTAGCATCACCTGGGGAGCTTTTGAAAAACGTACTTTGCAGGCAGTCCATTTGGGTAGGGTAGGGCAGATGTGGTCTTTACTGCCCTGACACCACCCCTCCATTTGCATCAGAATCTCTTGGGGGGCGAGACTTGGGCATTTGTAGGTGTTAAAAGCTGCTCAGGTGGCTTAGTGTGCAGCCAGAGTTGAGAACCACGAAGCTCTTGTTACTAAGACTGTGGTCTGTGGGCCAGTATTATCAGCATCACCTGGGAGCTTGTTAGAAATGCAGAATCTCAGGCCTCTCCCTGGATCTACTGAATCAGAATCTGTATTTTAACAAGATCTTTAGGTTATTTGTGTATGCATTAAACTGAAAAGCACTGCACTAGTCTACCCCTCTCATTTAACAGAGGAAACTGAGGGCCAGAAAGGGGGAGTGACCTACTCATGATCTAAAGCAAGCAAGCAGCAGTGGCAGAAGGGCCTCTGTGCCCTGGCTCTTGGCTTTTACATAGGGCTCGTATTTTCTTCCTGATGCAATTGTATCAGTAATAGTGGGTAGGGATGAAACTGGATGCCTTTGTGGTCTGAGTCATGGCAGGGAAAACTTAGAGACCTAGAGGAAGGGGCTGGCAGCTGTTCTTCCCCCCTTCTCCCTGCCATGGGCAGAGGGAGAGCCCGACGCTCCATCCCAGAGTCTGGTAGTAGCATCAAAGGCAGTGGATGGGAGCATGTGTCAAGGGCTCTGACCACAGCCTCTCCTTCTAGACTCAGCTCCTTGGGTGCCTGCTGGTCCAGGGACCTCTTGCAGGGCATCAGCTCCTTCTACTGTGTTTTGCTCCTGTTCTGGGGTGTATGTGTCTCTTCTTCTAGTTCCTTCTTAGAACTGATCTGGGGCTGGGGCAGGGTAAAGGGAAGACCCTGATCCTTCCATTCAGCAGCCTAGGCATACAGACCTGGGCTTGGCTGATCTTGTCTCAACCAGCTTTTGGGGAGCAGTGTGGGTCTCCTCATCTTAGCATGCCTGTCCTTTGTGGTGGGGTGACCCTTAGGGTAGAGTACCAGGGCTTGAATCATGGACCAAATGGGCAGAATTTTCTCTGTGTGGAGGTAGAGGCTGGGAGCCCCAAAGCTTTTGATTGTTCCTGGGAAGAACTTTTGCCCTAGACAGGCATGGGAGGCCCCTAACTGCATGATGGACAGTTGCGGCCCTGTGGGAGTATGGCCGGGGAGGGGGTGCTATGAAGAAGGTGGACGGGGCCACGGACACTTTGACACCTGCTGAATTTGGAACATGACCTTCAGGCTGTGTAGGGTAGGGCTACATGGTGAAGCGCATAAACTCTGGGGTCAGAGCAGTGTAACCTTGTATTTATTGAGCACCTGCTATGTATTAGGCCCTGAGGCTATAGGAGGAACAAACACTCATGGAGTTTATTTTCTATTAGTGGGTACAGACAAGAAGCCAACAAGCAAGTCCATATATAGTAGCTCAGGTGGTGACAAATACTATGGAGAAGACTAAGGGGAGGCCAGGGGAGAGGGAGAGCTGGGCAAAGTGCATGGTTTGGAAATCCTCTGGATAAGGTGAGACCTGAGAGAAGAAAGGGATGGACTGTGGGGATGTCTGGGGGAGGAGCATTCCAGCTGAGGACACAGACACAAAGGACCTGAGGCCCAGGCACATTTGGCACTTTTGAGGACCAGTGGAGAGGACAGTGTGGCTGGAGTTGGGCTGAGTGCAGAGGAGAGCAGAGATGGGCTCAGAGGGGCCGCAGGGCAAGGCCATGCAGGGCAAAGCAGGCCTTTGGAAGGATTTCTTGGCTTTTACTTGGAGAGATGGGAAGACTCTGGCAGCTCTTGGTCAGGGGCGTGACAGGATCTGACTTACATTTTTCAGAGCACTCAGGCAGGAGGCAGGCTTGGGGCAGGGTGACCAGTTGAGAAGCCAGAAGGGAGGGTGTCTTGGACCATAGTGCAGCTGTAGGGTCAGTTTCCTCACTTGCAAATTGGGATGATGGTAGTACTTTTCTGATAGAATTGCTATGAGGGTTAAACAAAATAATGCATAAAAAGCACCTGGCACATAGAAAGTACATAATAATAAATATTATTATTGTTATTATGGATGCAAGCAGGACAGCTTCTCAGTTGTCCAAACACACTGGACCGTGGTGTTGTGGGTGACCTCTTAGCTAGGAGGAAATGCCCCCTCCTAGAGACACTCCTGAGGTCTCATCCCCTTAGCTTCATGCAGCCAGAGTCCCCACTGACCCAGTACTGAGCGCTTTTGCTGTCATCAAGAAGGAGAGTTAATAAAATCCCCAGAATTCTTGTCTGATCTTATGCAGAAAGCATTCATGTCTAGGATGTCATGTGAGCTTCCTGTCTTTGAAGGAGGCCAAGTGTTATTCCCATCTTACAGATGAGGAAACCAAGGCCCAGAGTGGTTAAGCCATTAGTCCAAGGTAACACAGCTAGTTGATGGCCAAGTCTGGACTGGAGCCCAGGTCTCCTGATACTCAATCCAGTGCTCCTTCTGCTCCACCTGCACCTGCAGTGTCTCTGGTCTGGCCTGCGAGCCCATGTGTCATCCCCCACCCTCATGGCGTCCCTCCCAGTGCTCCTTCAGCCCTACCTCTGCCACCCCTGTCACTGTCCACCCTCCGGAAGGCTAATCTCAGCCTGGCTCCCTGTTCCCTCTCTCCCTCCAGATCGAGCGGCAGCTCTTTGAAGAGACTGTGAAGACCCTCAACGGCTTCTACGCAGAGGCCGAGAAGATTGGGGGCAGCTCCTACCTTGAGGGCTGCCTGGCCTGTGCCACGGCCTACTTCATCTTCCTCTGCATGGAGACCCACTATGAGAAGGTGGCTCCCTCCCCGGCCTGCCCTGTGCCCCCTCTCTCCCCGGGCTTCCAGCCTGTATGCCCATCCCCAGCTGACCCCTCTCCTTGCAGGTTCTCAAGAAGATCTCCCGCTACATCCAGGAGCAGAATGAGAAGGTCTTTGCTCCTCGAGGTCTCCTGCTTACGGACCCCGTGGAGCGTGGGATGAGGGTTGTATCCTTCCTGGATGTTCTGTATGAGGGCCCAGAGCAGCCAACCAGTGGGGTCTCTGGGGTAGCCTGTCTGGCCGTGTGTGAGGCCACCAGGAAATGGGCACCACCCCAGGGGCCTCCGCACAGGGTTCCGCACATCACTGGTCATCCCCCCGTCATAAGTTATCCATGCTGTTGGTGAGCTTTGGGGTTTGCATTTATGGAGCTGCATTTAATCAGTGTTTAATATATGCCAGAGATCATGCTAAATGCTTTGGAGACATGAATTTACATGATTCTCATAACAACTCAATGAGGTAGGTGACTCTTGAGGTGCAATCACTGGCTCAGGGTCACCTAGCTGGTAAGGGTCAGAGCCAGGACTTGGGCTTAGGCTCAGCCCTAACCTTGAGGCTGTATTGTCCCTTAAGGAGTAGGCAAATCTGCCACATGTTTACATGTCCACCATTTCATGTAATCCTCATTTAATCCCATGAGGGAGATCCCATGACCCCCTTTTGCAGATGAGGAAAATGAGGTCTAGGATGAGGCACCCCCCAAAGTCTCCATCCTGGTGCCAGGCTGCCCAGGATAGTGCAGTCAAGCTGCACACACACCCCTCCTCCTTACTCAGCAGCAGTGAGAGGAGAATTTAAAAAGAAAAAAAAATTTACTGGAGAATTCAGGGGGAAAAAAGTAAAAACACAGACTCCTAGAATCACGTTTTACAAAGCCCAGCGGAAGTCACTTTTTATTGAGCCTTTACTATGAGTTGGGCATTGTGTTTAGTGTTCTACATGCAGTATTTCTTTTAATCCTCACAATAGCGCCAAGATTCTATTATCCCGACTTTATAGTAGTGATAATTGATGATTAACAAGTAACTTGTCTAAGGTTACACAGTTTGTGAACGGGTGAGTCAGGATTTGAACTCAGTACAGCAAAGTCTCCATCACTGGTAGCTGAGTGAGGGAGGAGCCCGGTGGCTGGGTGGTGCAGCTCTCCAGGCCTCCCGCAGCCTTACTGCCAAGAAAGCCGCAAGGGTTTAGTCTCCCGCCTCCCCTGCCGGCCTCCGCCAACGAGTTCCGGTCGAGCCCTGCGTTGGCAGCTGCACAGCTCCCTTAACCGCCGTCCAGATCGAGATCTCCATCTACGAGGACCGGTGCAGCAGCGGCAGCTCCAGCAGCGGCAGCAGCAGTGGCAGCGGCAGCAGCAGCGGTGGGGGTGGTGGGGCGGGGACCCGGTGACTGGCCGAGAGTCCTCGCAGGGAGGTGTACGGCCGGAGCGAGGGCCTCTCAGACCTGCGGCGGCTGCGCTACCAGAGCACCCGCTTCTGAGTCATACTCTGGGTCCACCCTGCTACCCGGTGTGAGAGGGAGGGTGGCTGGCCCGTGTTCCCTGTGGGCCACTGACCCACGACCCTGCCCCTTGCCCGTAGTCACAGGATCAGTCCACTTCCTGACAGGCTTGTTCCCTATAAGGTGGGTCTGGTTCCCATGGAGCCAGACCTTCCTAGGGCAGGCTGGCGTGGGGAGGACACAATCTGGAAAGCCTCTTTTTTTTGGCAGCTCCTCTTCCATCACCCCAGAGCCGGGCCAGGCCTGTCACCTAGAGAATTCCCGTCATGCATGACTCCTCATCCCAAATCCCACTCCGCCAGGACTTGGGCCAGATGGCCTTGGCTATGGGGACTCTCCCCCGCGCCTTCCTCCCCATGCCTGTCTCCTTGTGGCTGCTCTTTCTGTGCCACCCCAGGCCTCTGCCTGTCTGTGTCTATGCCTCCACCCAATTCAAGGCCTGAGGAGACAGGAGTGGTCAGCTTATGGACACCATGGTGGTCCTGGGGCTTCCCTGTCCTCCACTCAGAGCCCGGGGGCTAGCTGGCCTTGCCAGGAAGTGTCCAAGTCCTGGGATTTTGCAGGCCACCAGGCTCTGGCTGTGGGATACAGACTGGGGCTCTGGGAGATCACATGGGGGTCTGGAGAAACTCTTCATGGAGAGATGTGGCGTCAGACGGCTTGAACCTCCTGAGCTGGAGCCATCGTCCTGAGACTGAAGCCTGTATGTACATGGGAATGAGCATGTGTGCATGTGTGTGCGTGCATGCACGTGTGTGAGTATGTGTGTGCGTGCATGCACGCGTGTGTGCGTGCATGCACGCATGAGTATGTGTGTGTGTGCATGCACGCGTGTATGTGTGCGTGCCTGCACGCGTGTATGTGTGTGCGTGCATGCATGCGTGAGTATGTGTGTGCGTGCATGCACGTGTATGTGTGCGTGCCTGCACGCGTGTATGTGTGCGTGCCTGCACGCGTGTATGTGTGTGCGTGCATGCATGCGTGAGTATGTGTGTGCGTGCATGCACGCGTGAGTATGTGTGTGCGTGCATGCACGTGTATGTGTGCGTGCCTGCACGCGTGTATGTGTGCGTGCCTGCACGCGTGTGAGTATGTGTGTGCGTGCACGTGTGTATGTGTGTCAGTGCCTGCATGAGTGTGAACCCATGTTTGTGTGAGTTCATGTGAATGTGAATCTAGTATGTGTGAGTGTGTGAGTACATGTGTGAGGTGTGTGTGTCAGTGCACCATGTGAATACATGTGTGAGGTGTGTATGAATGCGTCAGTGCACGTGTGTGTTCCTCTTGGCTGCTAGGCTAGTACTGCCCCTCTCTGCATTCTGTCTTGTCTTAGCTACACAATGGGTTTTTGGCTTCTTCCCTTGTGGGTCCAGCCTGGCTCCTGTAAATAAATGTCCTAAGGCCCCTCACTTCTCTTCCTGTGGCTGCCAGCTTGGCTTTTCCTCCTGGCCTTCCCTCTCCCTCGGGGTTCCCCCACGCCTCACCTTGGGACTCCTGTGTATATTCTGCAGAAGACAAGTTGGGGTTCTTGAGGGGAGGGCAGAGCCAAGCTTCCCAGGGCCTTCTGTGCCCCTCTTCCACTCCCCATAGGGCAGTGGCGCCACAGTTGCTGCATATTCAGCCCCCCAGCCTCTTTAAGGCTGTGTGAGGGAACCTGCAACCTGCAAGGGAAAGGCAAACTCCCCCCCACAAGGGAAGAAGGGCCATCCAGCCAAGGATGCTCTGGCTTGGAGGCTGCTGAGGGGAGCCCGGTGGGAAGGGAGCAGCCCCAGCCTTGATGCCCTGAAGATGGGCAGAAAAGCTGCCTACCTCAGCCAGCAGGAGGTGCTACAACTGGACCTGAAAGCCCAGCTGCTGCAGGTGGTTTTCTGGAACCAAAGAGGGGCCTGACTTTCTTCTGGACATGTGAGCCGCGTGTGAAAGCCAAGCGCTGACCCAGAGAGCTGGAGAGGGTTGGCTCGGCCCCAGAGTCCTCGGCCTGAGTCCTGGTCCAAGGATTTCCCAGGAGAGACTGCAGCCCTTGACCCCTGGACCTGGCCTGTGCCTGCCCTGGCCCCACTGTGTGGCTGGGAATGGTGTCTGGGGGTGGGGGAGGGTGGTGGTGGCTGGGCACAGGCAATGGGATGGCCTTTTATTATTTTTTCCAATAAAAGGACTGCCCAGCTTGAGGCTCTGTGCTGCTTTCTTTCCCCGTGGTGAGGGGGCGGTGTCCACGTCCAGGATCACAGCGAGAGACACCTGGCTGCCCATCCACCTCATGCACTGGGAGGTGGGGCTGAGCCAGCCACTGTGCTCTTTACAAAGCACAGGACCTGGCACAGGGGAACAAGATGACTCTGTTCTTGGAGCTTACAGTCTAGTGGGGGGGGCAGACATTCCAGATCCTCTAATCTGGGGGACACAATGGGGGTTCTTGCAGCCTTGCGTAGGGGGAATAGGTTGGACTGAAGGCCAGATCAAAAGTGATTACCTATTTCTTGAGCTTGTACTCTGGATTGAGTCCTCTTAAGGGCTGGACCACACAGGTCAGTCAGCACTGAGGACTAGAAGGTGGGTAGGTGTTAGAACCTAGTAGAATTATGGCTTGGATTTTATAAAATAACACTTATGAACACCTACTGTGTGCCAGAGACTTTGCTAAAACCATATGTTAGAGCTGGAAGGAAACTGAAAGATCACCTGAGTCCTCTCATTTTATACAGGTGAAACAGGCCCAGAGAGGGTAAGTGACTTGCCCCAGGTCACACAGCTGGTTGAGGATGACAGTGCCAAACTTAGAGCCGAGGTTTCCTGACCTAGTGCGTACTCTTCGACACCATGGGCATGCCACCCAGATGGGAAGTTGCCTGAGGCTGCAGAGTGGCCAGGGACACACAGGTCTGTGGGCCAAGGGTCTATTCCTGGAGAGGCTCTCACCAGACTGTGGGAACAACTGCTCAGCCTCTGAGTGGGGGACTAGGATGTCATCTCTGGGTGGCACTGACGTGGGTACTTACTGCCTCCTGGGGATAGCGAGGGCTTTGCCTGAGCCACGGGGCAGCCTGGACTAGACTGCCTATGCTCAAACCTGGGGCTCATGTGGGGTTTCACAGGGAGGCTGTTGTCACATGCGAGTAGGTTCATTCTGTCTGTCCTGTTTGGGATAGGAAGTTTGTTCTGTCCCCAAGCCGGACTTGAATTCCAGCCCACCTGTCCTGAAGAGGCGGTTCTGGTGAGGGCTGAGGATTTTCACACCAGTGAAGCCAACTCAGAATGCATACCTGGTTGAGAGGCATTCATTCCTCCTAGTTTCAAATAATAATAACAGCCAACATTTACATAGCATGTACTCTGTGGCAGGCACTAGGCTTAGGCTCTACATATTACATCATTTAATCCTACAACAGCCCTCTATGGTGTGGGCTTTTATTCCCATTTTACAGATGAGGAAACTGAGGCTCACGGAAGTTAAGGAACTTGCCCAAGGCCACACAACTAAGAAAGTGGCAGAGCTTGGCTTTGAACCTAAGCAGTCTGACTCCAAACTATAGGGAAAATGATAGATTCAACTTCAGAGACCCCTGTCAGCAGCTTGAGGTCCTCAGCCATGTTAGGGTTAAGATGTGGCAGATTCCCAGGAAGAACGTAGAGCTGTGTCTGGACTCTGAGGCAGGGCTGGTACCTCCAAGCCCAGAGCATCATGAGAATGTGGGTGGGCTCTTCTTGGGGTGTGTGTGGGCCCACAAGGGCAGCCTGGTGAAGGGTGATGGGGAGAGACCCGATTTACTGCAGGCCAGGTTATTTGTGGCTTTTCTCTGCTTGCAGCCATGTCCTGCATCCCCCTTGCCAGCCCGGCACAGGCCGCATCAGGACTGGGAGAAGAGGCACTCTGCCCCTGGCTTGGCCAGCTGTCCCCCCAGCTCCCGTCTGAAGGCTCCAGCCAGCCAGGCATTCCCCAGGAAGCCCTCAGCGGCCCTCCTCCTTCACTGCCACCAGCACTCCAGTTTCTGGCCAAAGCAGGGTGTGTGTGTGTGAAACCAGAGGGTTTACAGAAGCTCGAGGCGCGGCATAGTGGTGAAATCACGCACTGCACCTGGAATTAGAAAACCACGGCGGAGCTACTCAGAAGTTGGTGAAACTTCCCCCACCACCCCAAGTCAGCAACTGCTCCCAACTGGCAAGGGATTTTCTGTGGCCTCCAGAAGCACGGGGAGAATGTGGCTTCCAGTGACGTTGACTCTTTCTCCCTGCAGCCAGCCCTTGGGGCGCTGCCTTCCAGGCAATGGCCTTTCTCTCGGGGTCTCCCCACCTTCCTTCTCCACACCCCTAGAAGCACTTATAGAAATTAGGGTCCTGCCTGGCTGAAGGCATCCCCACTTGGTTTTGGCTTTACTATTGCTTCTCCAAGAAGCCCTAGTGGTGCAGTGGTTAAAGAGCTTGGCTGCTAACCGAAAGGTTGGTGGTTTGAACTCACCAGCCACTTTGTGGGAGAAAGATGTGGCAGTCTGCTTCTGTAAAGATTTCAGCCTCAGAAACCTTATGGGGCAGTCCTATACTACTCTGTCCTATAGGTCACTACAAGTCGGAATCAACTCCACAGCAATGGGTTTGGTTTTTATTTTTTATTGCTTCCCCCAGGGTGAAGGCAATGCGAACATGGCTCCAAGTCAGACCTGAATTTGAGCTCCCCCTTCGTGACATTTTTGTATTGCATTGGGTAAATCTGCTGCAAAAATTAAGGTGTTAAAAAGCAAAGATGTCACTTTGAGGACTAAGGTGTACCTGGCCCAAGCCATAGTATTTTCAATCGCTTCATACGCATGTGAAAGCTGGACAATGAATAAGGAAGACTGAAGAAGAATTGATGCCTTTGAATTATGGTGTTGGTGAAGAATATTGACTACACCATGGCCTTCCAGAAGAACGAAAAAACCTGTCTTAGAAGAAGTATAGACAGAATGCTCCTTAGAAGTGAGGATGGTGAGACTTCATCTCACATACCTGGACATGTTATCAGGAGGGACCAGTCCCTGGAGGACATCATGCTTGGTAAAGTAGAGGGTCAGCAAAAGGAGGAAGACCCTCAGTGAGATGGATTGACACAGTGGCTAAAACAATGGGCTCAAACATAGCAACGATCGTGAGGATGGCGCAGGACTGGGCAGTGTTTCCTCCTGTTGCACAGAGGGTTGCTGTGAGTCAGAACCAACTCGACAGCACCTAACAACAACAACTTCAAGACATTAGCACATGATGGAGACTCCTGGAGACTCAGTTACCTTCGCTGTAAGATAGGGATAATAATACCCACTTTGTTTAGATCAGTGGTTCTCAACCTCAGCTGCAATTGGTAACACCTGGGAACAGTATAAATCTCTGGTCCTATCCCCGATACTTCAATTGGCCTCGGTACAGCCTTGGCATCAGGAATTTTTAAAGTTCCCCTGGTGATTCTAATGTGAAGGCAAGGTCGAGAACCCCTTGTTTAGACAGTACCTAGAGCCAATGATAAGACAGAAAAACAACTGATGTGATCGAACTGTGCTGATGACGAAGAATACTGAATGTACTGTGGACTGCCAAAAGAACGAACAAATCAGTCTTAGAAGAAATACAACCAGAATGTTCCTTAGAAGTGAGGATGGACTTCAACTGGACACGTCATCAGGAAAGACCAATTGGTAGAAAAGTACATGATGTTTGGTAAAGTAGCGGGTCAATGAAAGTGAGGGCAACCCTCACTGAGATGGACTGGCACAACAGCTACCACAATGGCAAAAACACACCAATGATCATGACGATGGCGCAGTACCAGGCAACGTTTCGTTCTGTTATGAAGTTACCATGAGGCTGAGGTGACTTGACAGCAAATAACAACAAGTGCCAATGAGATTTTCACAGGCTTCTGAAAATGTTTGAGTCCCGAACAAAAAGCTAATTGGATTCATGAAAGCAGCCAGACACAAACTGTGTACAAACAGTATGATTCCATTTATAACAAGTTCAAAGATAGGCAAAACTAATCTATGGTGTTAGCAGGCAGGATAATGGATACCTGGGGTGGGGAGGGGGGGAGGTAGTGCCTGGAAGGGTCTGGGGAACTTCTGGGAGGCTCATACTGCTCTTTTTCTTGATCAGAGTGCTGGTTACACAGGAGGGCTTACTTCACGAGAATTCATTGAGCTGTAGCACTTACGATTTGTGTCTTTTTCTGTATGTATGATGTCACTGCAATAAAATTTACAGAAAAGTTTATTGGCTCCAAAACAGGAAAAGAAAGCACAAACTTGAAATGAATGTTTTATTAAAAATCTACACAATGTAACATTTATATCAAACAGTCAACTGCAATTCAACTCGATTTGAATTGTGTATGTATGTGTATATGATACTTAATGTGGGTTGTGGATGTATTTGAGTATATTTGGTATGATGAGGGATGGGATCTCCAAAAGAGAGCCTCCCTGGGGCCTAAGAAAGTCTTAAAACCAGCCAGGTTTACACGGGGAGTTCTTAACCTGGAACCCTTGCACTTGTATGCAAAATGATGTGCCTTTATCCAGGGAAGTGAGTCCACAGCTTTCAGTAGATTCTCAAAGGGGTATGGGACCCCCCTCGTCAAAAGGTTAAGAATAACTGGTTTTAAGGAGTCAGTGAAAAGCTGTCCGCAAATGTGCCTGGCATGAAATAGGGGCTCAGTAATGTCAGTTTTGTCCTTTCCTTTCCGGAGTCCAGCCTTCGGGGGTTTCCACATGACCCTTTTCAGGGGACTTCTAGGAGGATTTACTCTCCTGGTGGCGAGGAGGGCAGACTGTGCTGGGCTCACAGCTCTTCCTCTAAGAGGCCATTCAAAGAGCCTGTTGTTTCTGCGTCTGCTGGATGGCGGAGCTGAGCTCGCAGCAGCTCCACCTGGAGCCACAGCACATCAGGGATGATGGAGGAGGTGAAAGAGTGTGAAGGAGTCCGAGGGCTGCAGCAGCTGGGGACCCCCAGCAACTCACTTAACTTCTCTGAACCTCAGCTTTATTATTTATATAATGAGAGCATTGTGGGAATAATGCATCTTTGTAAACGATAACTTCTTTGTAAAATACCCGACGTACCATATTACCTTTTTTTGCTGAAGTTATACTAAACCAGTTGCCACTGAGTCAATTCTGACTCATGGTGACCCCGAATATGTCAGAGTAGAACTGGCTCAATAGGGTTTTCAATGGCTGATTTTTCAGAAGTAGATTGCCAGGACTTTCTTCCAAGTTGCCTCTGGGTGGACTTGAACTGAACGTTTCAGTTAGAAGCTGAGCATGTTAACCGTTTGCACTACCTGGGGACTCTGAAATTACACTAGGATCTCATTATACGGAAGCCTCATCACACAGATTTATAGCAGGTTTCAGGTTTTTGCACAGAATAAACAGATAGTTAGCCAATGGTTCACTGATTCCCTAAGGTATGCCAGGAACATTCCTGTACATGATTATTCTGTTTTAGTCCTCTAACATCTGTTAGGTGGTTATGTTTGAATTCTTATTTTGTAGATGAGGAAACTGAGGTTCCAGGTGGTTAGGCAGTTTGACAAGGGCCCACAGCTAGTGTCAGAGCAAAGGCTTGAGCTGAAGTCTCTGACTCCAAACCCTGCTTTCCTTCCGCCACTGTATGTTACAGTCAGACAAAGACTCTGTTTTACCTGGATTGACTCATAGAGACAAATTCCAGACCCAGAGAGAAGCACGTGGGCATATGAAGACACAGAAAAATTAGCTTTGCAGGGACATGAAGGTGCTAGTTATTTTGGAGTAATTCAAGTTATCGATTTCTGTAATGGAAAAGTGACTGGGGACTAGCTCCCACCTGAGCGCAGGACTGAGCGAGCCCCGGGAAGGAGGAAACGTTACACACAGCCTCCACGACCTCGCATTATGGGCACAGTCCTCTTCCCTGCTGACCCCAATTAATCGGGAAACTCTTTGAAACTGGAGATCTTGTCTTACTCATTTCTCCCACCTCCCTTTCTCTACCCTTAGTGCTTCGGCCTTGGCAGGTGAACAGGAAACGTAGCTGATCATAGGCTGGCAGGAAGATATGGAAATATACAGCCCTGAGATCCTCAGGTCCCTGCGGCAATGTGCCACCAAGAAGTGGCTTAGGCAGACGTAGATGGGCAAGTGGTCACTGAATAACTCCATTAAAAGGTAGAGGCAGTGACCCCAGGCCGCCCCCTGTGCTGGGCAGCAGCTGTCAGCAATGTTGCCTGGCCGTGCCCTAGGGCTCTGCTCACCATCTCTGCCTGGCCTGGGGAGGAGGGAAGAAGCATGCATCTGAGGCCTATTATTGTGAGGTGGGTGAACTCTTTTGGGGCTGGGTGCTTTGCCTGGGAAGTTTGGGCCTGAGGCCCTGGAGGGTAAAGTGCCACAATGGATGGGTGGATGGATACAGAGAAGATGGGCGCAGAAGATGACTGATGGGTCGGAGTTGAGCAAGAGAGCTGCCTGGCTTGAGACGAATGCTCGTAGACCCTGGAGAGGCAGGTGAATGGATGGGTTCTGATCCGCCCTGTCCTCCCCAGTGCAGATCTAAATATAGGGTAAGAGCTCTTCACAGGGAAGAGGCTGTGTTAATCCAGTCCCCAAATGAACTCTGCATTTGTAACTCTGAGAGATGGATGTGTCTTGTTGGGAAGGATTCTTATGGGTCCAATACGGCCCCAGTTAATGACTTAAGGATTGTTGTAAAATCAGGCACTGCTAGAAGTGAAAGCAGGAGGGCAAAGGCCCTGGAACAAGCTTTAATAACAATACCTGCGTTTTATTCATCTGGGCACTGTGCTGAGTGCTTTACATGCCTTTTCTCAATTAATCCTTACAACTCTAACCAATTGCCGTTTAGTCGATTCTGACTCAAGGCAACCCTATGTGTTGCAGAGTAGAACTGCACTCCATAGGGTTTTCAAGGTGGTAACTTTGGAAGCAGATCACCAGACCTTTCTTCTGAATAACAACTTTGCCATTGTTAGGTGCCTTTGAGTCAGTTCTGACTCATAGCAACTCTATGTACAACAGAACGAAGTACTGCCCAGTCCTGCCCCATCCTCACAATCATTGTTATGTTATGCTCTAGCCCACTGTTGCAGCCACTGTGTCAATCCATCTCTTGAGGGTCTTCCTGTTTTTCACTGACCCTCTACTCTACCAAGCATGATGTCCTTCTCCAAGGACTGGTCCCTCCTAATAACATGTCCAAACTATGTGAGATGAAGTCTTGCCATCCTTGCTTCTAAGGAGCATTCTGGCTGTACTTCTTCCAGGACAGATTTGTTTGTTCTTCTGGCAGTCCATGGCATATTCAACATTCTTCACCAGCATCATAATTCAAAGGCATCAATTCTTCTTCGGTCTTCCTTATTCATTGTCCAGCTTTCACATGCATATGAGGCGATTGAAAACACCATGGCTTGGGTCAGGTGCCCCTTAGTCCTTAAAGTGACATTTTTGCTTTTTAACACTTTAAAGAGGTCTTTTGCAGCAGATTTGCCCAATGCAATGCTTCATTTGATTTCTTGATTGCTGCTTCCATGGGTGTTGATTGTGGACAACAACTCTAGGAGGTAACTATCACTACCTCCATTTTGTAGACAAAGAAACTGAGGCTCAGAGAGATGAAATGATTTGTTCAAGGTCACTTACAGAGTGGACAGATGGAGCATCTGGGATTCAAGCTTGGCTCTACCTGGCCCCAGAGACTCAGGGTGAAGAAAGAATTTTAAGATGGATGGAAAGAAGGGAGCAGGGAAGGTCATAGGAATTTTGCACCAGCTCTCTAAGAAAGAAAGTGGCATTTGGAATATGTGAGATACCTTCTGCAGTGGGGTGAGGCACTGAAACCCTTCCAGGGCCTGGTGCACTGAACAGAGTCCCAAGTTCCCTTCTCCCTGTTCCTCTCTGCGTCTGCCTTTGGGTTGTAAATATTGAGTCTGAGGCCTGAAATTGCAAACAGGGTGTGTACTGGGTTCCTGTCCCCACTTTGGCCTAAACTTGTTCCTCTGCTACAGTTCCACAAGAAGTTGGGGAACTTGGGTATGTGCGCCTCTCCTTCCCCAGGAGCTCTGCAACCAGATCCGGGGTGGAGGGAGGAAAGTTGGCCCTTAAATATTTTTGTGGGTAGGGGGAGAAGATGCATTAAATGATTCTAGGGAATAAAATTCTTCATGGATGCCCTGGGGCTGGTCATGAAGGAGAATGAGCTGCCTTTATAGGAATTACTCAGGGCCCCCAGATAGCTCAGGGAGCCCTGGTGGCACAATGGTTAAGTGCTCGGCTGCTAACTGAAAGGTTGGCAGTTCAAACCCACCCAGCGGCTCCTTGGGAGAAAGACATGGTGATTTGCTTCCGTAAAGATTACAGCCTAGAAAACCCTATGAGCAGTTCTACTCTGTCACATGGGGTCGCTATGAGTCGGAATCAAATTGATGGCAACTTACAGCAATAAGCAGACTGCTCTGCTTCTGGCACGTTCTGGGAAGAGGTGGTACAGACTTCTCCTGTCCCCCACTTGCTGACCTTTTACTTTAGGATTATTCTCTCTGGGAACTGCACCGTGTATGAGAACCGAGCTGAACATCTCAGCACAGCTGGGCTCCGGGAAGGTTTGCTCTGCCCCCTTATGGCCATTTGCAGTCTTGCCACCTCTTCTCTGCTAAACTGTGAGCTCCCTGTGGGGCTGGTGTCCTCAACCTCTCCCACACTATGGGACTCCCTGGTGTCCTGGGTGTCCCAGGCGGCAGCAGGGTGTGCTGGGGGACACGTGAGCTTCCACGCTGAATAGATCTGAGCTCCATCCAGAACTTTACTTAGTAATAATAATACTTCTAATTTATTGGGTGCTTACTATGTACTGGAGACCTGGTGGTACGGCGGTTAAGAGCTCAGCTGCTAACCAAAAGGTGGGCAGTTCGAATCCACCAGCTGCTCCTCGGGAACCCTATGGGGCAGCTCTACTCTGTCCCATATGGTTGCTATGAGTCAGAATCTACTCGATAGCAGTGGGTTTGGGTTTTTGGGTACTATGTACCAAGGTCCCTGTGTGGCACAAACAGTTTGCACTCAACTAATAATCTAAAGGTTAGCAGTTCAAACCCACCCAGTGGCACCCTGAAAGAAAGGCCTGGCAATCTGCTTCCATAAAGATTATAGCCAAAAAAAAAAAAAAAAAAGAAACCTCTATGTAGCAGTTCTACTCTGTAACACATGGGGTCTCCATGAGTTGAAATTGATAGCAACTGGTTTGGTTTGGTACTATGTGTCAGGCACCATGTTAAATGTTTTACATTATCTTGTTTAATGCCCACAATAACTTTGTGAGGTAGGTAGTATCCCCATTTTATAGTTGAGGAAACTGAGGCTCAAAGATGCCTCACCTACTTTAAATCTTTGCTCAGATGCCTTTCCCGGTGAGTCCCACTTGGAATCCTCCTATTTAAAATGGCGTCCTACCCCCATCCCAGCACTGCCAATTTGCTCTTTCCCCCCATAGCATGCATTACCTTTTAATATACATACCTTACTTATTATGATTATTGTTTAGTGCTGCCTTGTGTTCCCAGGATAGGAACCTTTGCCTTTGTTGCGCACTGATACATATCCCAAGTCACTAGAACAGTGCCCAGCACATAGCAGGTGTCCAATCAGTGTATGCCGAGTGAACAACTGGTTAAAGAATTTGTCTGAGTGTCCATAACTTGGAGGCTGCACAGCATAATGCTGAAGAACACAGGCTTTGGAGCTAGATAGGCATGGGTTTGAATTACAGCTTTGTAACTTAACTAGCTATGCAGACTTGGGTAACTTATTCTTCTTGAGCCTCAGTTTCTTTGGTAATAAAACCGACTAATCACATTTATCTCACTGGGTGGGTATGAGGATTAATGGAGACATGTATGTAAAGTTCTTGGCATATGGTAGGCATTCCGCAAATGTTAGCTCCTTTCCCCGAGGATGGTTTTTTTCTCTTCTTGCTTCTCATTTTGCATCTGATGGCCTACCCTTTGACCAATTCACTGTTCAACAGCAGTTCCTTAAGAGGACAGGCTGCTGAAGGAGGCGGTTGGCATTATCTGCAGCGTGAACCTGCCATGCTTTCCTGCCCTCCTTCTTCCTCTTTTCAGGATGAGCCAGTTGCTAAGGAGACGCAACATCAGCCACTGACAGGCTGTGCAGGGGTCTGGCCCACACAGAAGGAGAGAGACCATGGGTGACCCTGGGGAGGGAGAGAACAGGAGGGACTCAGCTTGCCTCCTCGGCTCTAGGTGGAGGTATCGGTCCTGAATCTGCTGGAAAAACTCAGCTTGCTGCCTGAGAAAATTGAGTGTTCAGCCTTGTGTCTCAGGGTGGTTCTGGAGAGATGGCCAACTCCTCTGTTTGGAGGCTGGAGTGGAGTTCTTGCTTGGGCTGTAGTCCAGTGGCGCTGGTCTGGGTGTGATGCCCAGACCCTGGGAGGGGGCCATAGCAGCCAGAGTGTCACATAATCAAACTCCTGGCCCTCAGAATGGCACCTTCCTAGAGCAGGGCTGACAACGGAGTAGATGCTCCAATAGGCCGAGTGGGTGAGTCACAATTCTGCATCTGCGGAGCTGCCATCTCTTCTTGCAGGCTTGAACATGACCCTGGGAAGGCCGCTTCAGCTCCCCGACCCTCCAGGTACTCCTGCTTCTCTCTTCCCACACTGAGTCCTTGCCTCTGGGTAGCATGAGATTGTGACTTCACCCCAAATGAAGAAGGAAGGAGCGTGGTTAAGCGCAGAGGCTGGGGAGCCCAACTGCTGGGGATCAAATCCTGCCTTTGTCTTTCCCAGCTATGTGACCTCGGACGAACCCCTTAACTTATCTGCAAAATTGGGATAATTGTAGCACTTTCCTGTTGGGATTGCTGTGAGGATTAAGCAAGACAATTCTTGTTAAGAGCTCTGATCCCACCCAGGCACATTGATCTCACCAAATGTAAGCTATTATTGTCATTTTAAGGGGTACATTCCTGGGAAGAGTGTGTACCCTTGTGCAGAATAAAAATGATATTATCATTATTTGGCTTTTGTTGAAAAAATAGGAAGCTCTGTCAACACTGATCCACCCTGCTCCTTGGCTGGAGTGAGTACTGGCTGCCCCCTTCAGTTTGGGCACCAGCTCCCCCATTTACACAATCCTTTCCTGGCCTATTTCATTACTTTACGTTATTTGCCCCTGAAGGCACTTGCTGTTTCCATTATAGATTCGAGTTGAGTATAAGTGAACAAAGATGCAGGTGCCCAAGTGGGGTTAGGGGACACAGAAAAGATCAACTTGTCTGTGCTCAGAATGGGAGGGCAAGGGTTGGGAGAATGAGATCAGAGCACCTGTGGGCATCAGAGGAAAAGGAATTAGAAAAAACAGGTGGATGGGAAGCCACTTGCTGCTTCTGAATCTTGAGCCTGGCTAGCTCAGGTGCAGCTCTGCTCCCTCCCATCTGTGGGCTGGTATAAACCAAAAACCAAACCCGTTGTCATCCAGTTGATTCCGACTCATATAGGACACACCAATAATAAATGGACTAAACTTGAGGGATTTGGCTCAGAAAGCCTGGACTTCCTAGTCCACTGGGAAGGCCCTGTTATTGAGGGCAAGCAATGTTGAGCACTTACTGATGAAGATCAAAGACCACAGCCTTCAGTATGGATTACACTTCAACATAAAGAAAACAAAAATCCTCACAACTGGACTGTCATGGATTGAATTGTGCCCCCCCAAAATATTTGTCAACTTGGCTAGGCCATTATTCCCAGCATTGTATGACTGTCTACCATTTTGTCATCTGATGTGATTTCCCTATATGTTGTAAATCCTATCACTATGATGTTAATGAGATGGATTAGCAGCAGTTATATTGAGATCTATAAGATTAGACAGTGTCTTAAGCCAATCTCTTATGAGATATAAAAGAGAGAAGTGAGCAGAAAGACGTGGGGACCTTATAGCACCAAGAAAGCAGGGCCGGGAGCAGAGTGCACCCTTTGGACCTCAGGTTCTTGCACTGAGATGTTCCCAGACCAGGCGAAGGTTGATGACAAGGACCTTCTTCCAGAACCAAAAGAGAGAGAAAGCCTTCCCCTGAGCTGACACCCTGAATTTGGACTTGTAGCTTACTAGACTGTGAGAGAATAAATTTCTCTTTGTTAAAGCCATCCACTTGTGGTACTTCTGTTATAGCAGCACTAGATGCCCAAGACGTGGACCAGTAAGCAACATCATGATCAATGGAGAAACTATTGAAGTTGTCAAGGATTTCATTTTACTTGGATCCACAATCAACACCCACGGAAGCAGCAGTCAGGAAATCAAATGACCCATTACATTAGGCAAATCTGCTGCAAAAGGCCTCTTTAAAGTGTTGAAAAGCAAAGCTGTCACCTTGAAGAGTAAGGAGCACCTGACCTAAACCATGGTGTTTTCAATCACCTCATACACATGCGAAAGCTGGACAATGAATAAGGACGACTGAAGAAGAATTGATGCCTTTGAATTATGGTGTTGGCGAAGAATATTGAATATACCATGGACTATCAAAAGAATGAACAAATCTGTCTTGGAAGAAGTACAGCCACAACGCTCCTTAGAAGCAAGGAGGGCGAGACTACGTCTCACGTACCCTGGACGTGTTATCAGAAGGGACCAGTCCCTGGAGAAAGACATCATGCTTGGTAGAGTAGAGGGTCAGCGAAAAAGAGGAACAAGACAGATTGACACAGTGGCTGCAACGATGGGCTCAAGCATAACAATGATCATGAGATTGGCACAGGACCAGGCAGCATTCCGTTCTGTTGTACATGGGATCACTATGAGTTGGAACCGACTCGATGGCACTTAACAACAATGTTGAGTTGGAATCCCTGGGTGGTGCAAATGGTTAAGAGCTCGACTCCTAACTGAAAGGTTGGCCTTGGAAGACAGACTGACAGTCTGCTTCCAAAAGGTCACAAACCTGAAAACCCTATGGAGCAGCTCTACTCTGCACATGTGGGGTTGCCAAGAGTCAGAATCCATTCGACGGCAACTAACAACAACAATGTTGAGTTATAAAGGCAGTGGTGGTTTAGTGGTAGAATTCTTGCCTTTCATGCAGAAGACTTGGGCTTGATTCTCGGCCAAAACACCTCATGTGCAGCCACCATCTGTATGTCAGTGGTGTTTTAGCAAAGTCTTCCAGACTAAGATGGGCTAGAAAAGCCTGGCGATCTACTTCTGAAAATCAGCCAGTGAAAATCCTGTGAATCACAGTGGTCCAATTTGTAGCCAATCATTCGGATGGCATAGGGCCAGGCAGCGTTTTGTTTTGTTATAGGTGGGGACACCAAGAGTCAGAGCTGACTCGTCGGCAACTAAGAATGACAACAATGTTGAGTTGGTTCAGTGCCTGCCTGCTTGCCCTTGTGTCTTGTAGCCTTGCATTTCTTCCAACACAAGAATCTTGGGATCAGAGGACTTGACTTCCTCATGGGAGGGACCTAGTGCTTGGCACACAGTAGATTCTTAATAAATACTTGCTTGCTGAATAAATGAATGAATGAAGGAATGCAGAGAGCTTACATTGTAGGATAGCAGTCCAAGAATTTAGCTAGACTTTTCAGAAATCCCCTCCATCATCTAACTCTCATTCCATGTTCTCAGCTCCATCATCTGGCTGGAGGGAGGGCAGTGGGGGTGGCAACCATGTTGCCTTCAGTTACCATTGTATGCCCAGAGCCTGGCTCGGTACCTGGTACATAGTAGGTGCTCAACCAATATTTGTTGAATGAATGACTGAAACTAATGGAAAGCCTTCTTACCCTGGAGTTGGACATTGTAGTGTGTTCTTCACAGCTGGGGGCATTTTGAATGTCTCTTTGTAACTCGGCCCACCCACCAAGTAGAGTAAATTGACACACATATACCCTGGTATAAGAAACTCAATGTACAGGGATTTATGGTTATCATTTATAAGGCATCCTCTAAAGTTTGCTGTCTCACTAGTTGTCCCAGCCACTGATTTCTTGTGCTGTTGTGTGTGGCCCACCAATGGACACCGTTATCTTATCATTTACTGCTGTGTTGGAACCATTGCCTCTGTGGGTTTTGGGTTTTATTTATCTCACTATCTTAGATCCACTTGTTGACTTCTAAAAAAGTAGCAGCTTCCAGAATGACGAGGGAATAGGGTCTGAATGGTGGCAGAGCTGCCTGTTACCTCGCTGAAAAGAGACAAGACGGTGTGGTGGCAAAGGGTTCCAGCCCCAGCTTGGGGACCAGCTGGCTTTGTGACCTTGGGTAAATCACTTCATCTTTCTTAGCCTCATCCCTGGGGCCCTTTCAGATCTTTAATTCTATGTCGACACACAGGAGTGGACTTCCCAGAGTAGAGTGATTTTTCAGCTAGTCTAGGCTTTTCAGTGAAATTGTAGCTGTTTTTATTTTAGAACTTTTCATTTAAGCTCCTGTTACAAGTGTAAAAACAGCACTTCCTACAAGGAATTCATATTTTGTGATTTATTTGGAGTATTATTATTACATCAGAAAGTGGTAGGTTTTGTTGTTGTTAAACATGTTTTTAAAAGGCTGGCTGCATTCTTAAGCATGATTTTATTATATCTTGGGGCAACTCTTTTCTCCCATGAAGAATAGATCTGTGATTTATAACAAAGGTCTATGGGAACCTTCAATACCAAGGCTGGTCTTGAAAGTATTCTATGGTGGTACATTACTTCCAGAGGGTGCACTAGCTCCAGGCTTCCACGCATATTGCAGGGGAGACCAAGTTGCAAGGTTCTTTCTAGAAATCTCGGTAACATGAGACTAGCCATGTCTATGTCCAGCCACATATTAATGGCCTTAGGAAGGAGAAGACCCTTCCTAGGGTAAGCCAGCCCACCTCTCTTATTATGTAGATTAGGGAAACTGAGGCCCAGAGTGCAGAAGTGACCTCTATCAGGTAAAAGGCCAAGACTATTCCCTCCACATTTGCCCCTTGCTCATCCCACATCCCTTACCGGTCCAAACCCTGGTTCTCCAAATGTGAACATTGCCACACACACCCAAACCACTGCTCAAGCTCAGGGTTGGGTATTTTCCCTGTATCGTGATTTGCTTTCCAAGTGCCACATGGTGGAAGGGCCGCAGCTAATGTGGCATTCCAACCAGCATCTCCTTGCCCCAGACGCATTTTTTTCATTAGCTAGGCACTAATGTCCAGCAGAGAGTTTATTGGCATAATTTCTCCAGGAAAGAGGCTGGAAGACTTAGCAAGTTCAAACTTTAACATTTTTATCATGAGTCCCAAAGGGCCACCCCTTTCCCTTCCCAGCAACACCGCCAACCCACATAGGGCTTTCTCTAGCACAAGGAGTCAGGGCGCACAAAGCAGAAACAGCACAGGCCAAACCAGCAGGCACATGATACATTGTTAAATCAACTGAGCAAGCGCCACCTGGGAGCCATCTTTGTTAAGGGCAAAATAAGATGCTCATGACACTGGAGGATTCAGAAAAGACAGGTCTATCTTGATTCTTCTGAAGGGGTGAAGGAGGCTGGATGGGGTTTAGGGGAGACTTTCCTTTTCTGTTTTCTCAAAAAACATGCAAAGAAAGGTTTCGCAAATAACTAAGTGTCAGTATCTCTCAAACTTCCCCTCTCAAAGATGGCCACCCCTCCTGTTCACTCAGAGGCAGCACACAGCAGAATCTATCAGGCGTGGAGAGAGACAGGCAGCGGGAGATTTAGTTTTCCACAAAGGTCATTAGTTTTTTTTTTTTTATTGATGGGATTTAAAGTGCATATAACCGAAGGCAAAGTCCAAGGCCTAAAGAAAGATATGAGGCCAGAGAGAGAGGTTCAGAGAGTCTAAAGGCAGCAGAAGGATACCCACCTAAAAAGGCCACTTGAGCTGCAAAAAGGATGGGGGAGAGAGATAAAAAATGGGAAAAGGAGAAAGGAGGGGGGATGAGGGTGGAGGAAGGAGTTTGGGAGGAAAAAGACAAATACCAATTTAGAAATTCAGACAACCAGGAGCTAGTTGATATCCCAGGTAGGAAAAGACAGGCTGCCCTTAGGTAGCATTTATTTCAGGAAATGTGAGAGGGGGAGAAATGAGAAGAGGGAGAGCCTCAGGCAGGACTCAGTATACTGGGGGCCCTTGAGGTGGTGGTAGTGTTAGTGGGGCTTCTGACCATGGTCTTCCCTGGAGACCCAGGATGGGCATAAGGAGACTCCAGCCAGCCAGGAAAAGGCCGGGGCTGGGGATCTGGGGCCCACCTGGGACTCACCAATGGAAGGCAACTTCCGTTTGCTACCAGACTGTGGCTGGGGCCCCACTCACCCACACAGGCCGTGCCGTCCTCGTTGGGCTCGTAGCCCTGACTGCACCGCTTGTTGGTTCGGCACCTGTAGCTTCCATAGGTGTTGACACACACGGGCTTGTCCCGAGGGCACACGAACGGGAACTGGATGCATTCATTGGTGTCTGAAAGGCAAGGGAGCCACTCACCGGGGCACCAATCTAGCCTAGGGGGTGGGGCAGTGGGTTCTAGCTCAGGCTCTGCTGACCCCACCCACTCTGTGACCTTGGGCATGTCCCTTCTCTCTGGGCCTCAGTTTCTTCACTTCAATCCCTTTGGTTGGCTCCTCCTATACTTGACCTCTGCATGCTGGGGAGCTCATGCTTGGTATTGGTCTTCTTCTCTGTTTACCACACTTTCTCTAGGTGATTCGCTATACAAAGATGATTCCAAACTTCTTATCTCCAGCCACAGAGACTTGTGTATCCAACAACCTACTTGACAGTACTACTTGGATGTCTAATACGCGTCTCAAACTTAATGTGTCCAAAATGGATCTCCCCACAGCCCTCAACCCTCTTCTACCCCTTGCCCTTGTCTTCCCTAACTCAACAAACACCTTGATCCACTTAGCTGCTCAAACCAGAAATCCAGGTATCCTTGAGTCCTCCCCTTTCCTGAACTCCATACACAATTAAACAACAGGTCCTGTCAATTCTCCCCACAGAACACCTCTCGTCTGTCCACTTCTTCTCACTCTTTGGCCACAACCCTATTCCAAGCCACCACCCTCTCCTGCCTGGATTTCTGCAGTGCAGTGGCGTCACTAGTGGGGTTCACGGGGTATGGACCACACCAGGTGACACCGTCAGAGGGGGTAACACCAAAATGACTGTCTATAAAATTTCTGTGCAGTGCTTCAGCAGAAATTTATTGTTTTTAATGAAAATATCCCTCTAGTTAGTTATAACAACAAAAACATTTTTCATAAGCCCAGCTTACATGTATCAAAATACCTACAAGGCTAAAACTCTATGCTAATTTACCTTTTGAACCTTCTGATGTGCTCCAGTCAGAGCTGTCATTATTACCCATTTACAACGATGCTTTGAATCCAGTGGCTTCATCTGGATGTGTTACAAGCACGCGCTGTTGTTTTTGTTGAGGCTAGTGTTTTTATAGTCCCTGATTTTGTCAAATTTTCTTGTGTTTTAGCTACGATGTGGTAATTAGTATTTGTGAACATATATCAATAACTTTTTTGAGAACGAAGAAGTAATAAAAGGAAAAGGAGAAAAGTAAAAAAAGCTTCTGCTTAGTTAGTTAATAATATAATTCAATGTAGAAAGATTTTACAAAAAATTTTGTTAGTATTCATATAATCTAAGAAATATTACATTTAAGCTATTTACACTGTAGTTATCACATATTATTCTATGATTAAAATTGATAATAAACATTACTAAGGATTCTGTATGGTCTGATATGGAAGGAGGTTCTTGAGGAGGGTGACACCATGAGTTACTGCACTGGGTGACACCGACCCTAGTGAGTGGTGCAGTGACCTCCTGCCTGGTCTCTTGGCTTCCACTCTTCCCTCCAATCCATTCTGCAATTCAGCAGTAAGAGTGAGCTTTTAAAAATGTGAATCACATCATGTCCCTCTCTTGCTTCTAATGGCCTTAAGAACAGAATCCAGACTCCTTACTGGAGCCAGCAAGACCCTCCTGGACTTGGCCCAGCCTCCTTCCACCTCCTCTCCAGGCACATGGCCTCCTTCCTGCTCCTTTAACACACCAAGCCTTTTCCTGCACCTACTCTTCCCTCTGCCAGCAAAGCTCTTCCCTCAGTTCCTGCATGCCTGGGTCCTTCTCCTCCTTCAGATCTCAGCTCCAAGGTCCACTCCTCAGGGGCCTTCTTGACCATCTGTCTAGAGCTGAGGGTCTAAAGGAAGGTAGGCGTCCTTGCCCTGCCCCCTCCCTGCCGGTCGCTGGGATGAAAGCCATTGGGCTGAAGGTCTCCTGGATGCTAAGTCTTTCCAAGGCTGCCCTTTCCCTTCCCAGGCCCTTGGGGACTTTTAGAAGGTCACTGGGCCCTCACAGAGCTGCTATCCTGGTAGTACTGCAGCCGCTCACCCTGCTCCCCACCCCCACCCCAGGCTCCCTCTGTCCACTGCACTAGGCTGCGATCTTCCTTTTGTACTGTGACCATAATCACTCCCTGTTTTACCCAAATGCCCCCTGGTGACATCCAACCTTGCCTGCCATCCCTGTGCTTGCTGCTCCCTCGTTGGCCAAACTGAAGCTGCCAGCTCTCCGTGGGGGCTGCGTGTCCACCCTGCAACTGCAGCTCAAAAGCCAGGTTCCCCTGTGCACACTGCCCCCTTGCCATACTCATTCTCTCTGCATTCATGACAAGGAAGCAGTGCCAAATCCAGGATGGCAGTGAGTCAGCCTGCTGGTTGCTAACATCACTCCCACCTTGGTGAGTCATATGGCAGCTGTCTTGGCATCTGGAGCCTAGGGACAAAACAACACACTTCCCTCCTACCTTTCCACCCCCTTGTCTGCAACCCAGTCTTTGCCAGGGCTCAAGTTGACACTCTTCAGGGAGCTCCTGGCCTCTGCCCCATCCCCTGGTGCCTGCAGGAAACTTACCCATGCAATGGCCATTTTCCTGCTGGGAGAATCCTTGGCCGCACTGCAAGGTGGGCAGAAGCGGAGACACTTGTGAGTTTAGAAGGTCCTCTCCTAGTCATAGCCACAGAGCTGCTGTCACCCTGACCCCAGAATGAGGGGTGCTCTTAGCTTCGGGCCTGGGGGAGCCCTCTCTCTTCCAGGACCTCTTCCCTTGCACTGAGAACAGATGACTGGGGGGAAGGCCAAGAATAGATATGGTTCAAACTCCTGACCACTCCCCTGCACATGGATCCACTTGCCAGAGCTGGGACGCCTAACAGAGCCTATCTCTCCTATAGCCTTGTCCCGGGACTAAGGCTGGGTCTTAGGGCAAAGTGTGATGATGATTAGGAGATGCTTGAGGTGTCTGCTCACTGCTCATACTCCTCTACTCACAGAGTGGGTCCCTGCAAGCCACACTGTGACACAGCTCTCCGGCCACGGCTCCTGGGACAAGGGGTGGACATCCAAGTGGAGGGTTGAGCCAAAGGCTTGGCGGCTGGGATCTGAACTCACTGATGCTGAGACAGAGAGTTGGGAGCCTGGTCTACAGCAAAGGTCCTTGAGCTCCTGAGGTTGAGACTGTTGAGCTGCCTGGTCCCCACTCACCCTCTCCCTTGGGATTAGTGAACTACACTAGCAGCCTGCTTGTAAGTCCCCTCTTTCTGTGTGGGTTCCTGTTATTTCCAACCAAGTCACAGTTAGAAGGACATTCCAGATGTTAGTCCAGAGCCACTCCTCAAAGAGCCCCCAAAGGCCCTGCCATGGGGTCTGAGCCCCATCCTCTGTGGAACAGAAGGGCCTTGCCAGAGACTTGGAAAGAACCAGGAGGGTAGCAAGAGGCTTGGGTCACTTCGTAACTCTGCTCACACTGGGTGTGCAACCTTGGAAGGCCTTGGTGGGTTCCCTCATTGGCCTTGGCTTCCTTCCCTGTGAAATGGGTGCAGAAATAACTTGCCCTGCCTATAACACCTCAGGGTTTCTGTGAGGAGACGAAGAGATGTGGGCTAATAGTGTTGGAGGGATCATTATGAGGCCTGCCCTTTGCTAAGAAGACTTCCATTGTTCTAGAGGCTAACTGTGCAGAGCCCTGAAGTCCAGCTTCAGCCCACAGTGTCCTAGATCATGCTGGCTTTTCTGGATATGAGGCCTTTGCTCACCTCCAGTGGAGCTGGGTCCTGAAATTTGTTCTCGTCCCAGGGGTAGGGGATCTCCAGCACAGAGTTCATTTCCCCACTGGCCACATTCCTGCTCACCATCTTGCCATCTGGCCACGTGACCTCCACGCTGCTCGCTTCATCCTTCCCTGTGGGAGGGAGGAGAAAGGGTGAGAGCATCAGAGGAGAGCAGGGGCCTCTCAGCTAAGGGATCGTCATTCATTTAATAAAAAATATTAACTGAGCACTGTTCTAAGTGCTAGGGAAATGGTGAACAAGACAGACAAGTTCTCTGCCCTTTACAGCAGGAGTGTCCAATAGAACTTCTGCAATGACGAAGACACTCTGTATCTGCACTGTCCAACACAGTAGCCACTAGCCATACGTACCTACTGAGCACTTGAAATGTGACTAGCGTGAGTGAGGAAGTGAATTTTATTCTACACCATTTTTTTAAAAGCGTGGGCAGAGAATTTTCGCATGTTCTTCTCCTCGCCTGCGTTTTAGAGGTATGGTGTGGCCAATTGGGAAATCTGTAACAGTGTTCTGGAATGCATGGTGTGCAGTGGCAATGTTCTCTTCAGAATTTTAAATTTCATTTAATTTTAATTCATTTATACTTAACTAGCCACATGTAACTAGTGGCTACCATTTTGGACAGCACATCTCTAGAACTTACATTGTAGCAGACAGGCCAACCAGCACAGGCTGTGTTTGGGGAAGATGGTCAGGCCTGGTGGTAAGCAGGTTTACTTTGGAGTACTGGGTTCAGATCTTGGCTCTGCCACTTACCTGGTATGTTGGAAATAACATGGTGGGGGTGGTATACCCTGTACTCATTGCCGTTGAGTCAGCGACCCTATAGGACAGAGCAGAACTGCCCCATAGGGTTTCCAAGGAGTGGCTGGTGGATTCCACCTGCCGACCTTTTGGTTAGCAGCCATAGCTCGCTGTAGTTCTTAACCACTGCGCCACGAGGGCTCCGGCGGGGTGGTGGTGGTCATACTGGGGGTAAATTCTAGCCTTGCTGTTGACCTGCTGCGTAATCTTGGGCATGTCGCTTATATTTACTGAGACTCTGCTAGGGGCCAGCCTCTTTTGTCACTGGGAATGTCCCTGTTCTCATGGAGCTTCTACTTTCGTGGGGGGTGGCAGGCAAGCTGATGAACAAATTAGTAATGTCAGATATTGACAAGCTCTGAGAAGAAACCAAAAATAGGGCCATGGAGTAAAGAGGAAGTGGGGATGCTGGGGGCCTTTTTTCGTCCGAGTGGTCAGGAGCAGCCTTTCTGAGGCAGAGGCTTGGAGCTCAGCTCTAAGTAAAAACTTGGCATGATAAAGGACTGGAAGATGGAGGGCATAGGAGAAAGACCATTCTACAATGCTCAGATGTTTACAACAGATACTGGAGCCGTGCAGAGAATGTTTGCAGTGAATCCATTCACATATACTCCTAAAGCACTGCATACGCCATTGACAGAAAGCCGCCTGGAAAGATTTGTCAGGTGTTTAGGCATTGTCAAAGCCTGCCCAACCTCCTGCACCAGGAAACAGGGCCTGTCACCGTGCAAGGTCAGGCTAATGGTGATGGATTGAGGGGGGCTCACCTGCTGGGAGATGCCATTTTCCCGGGCAGTCACCTGGGAAGCAGGTCAGTGCTCTGCCTGGAACTTTGGTCTCAGTGCAGGGAGAAGGGAGGGGTGCAGCCTGCTCTTCATCACGCCCCAGAGGCAACCAGACCGTGGCCTAGTGCTCTGGGGGCACAGTTCCTGCCGACGGTTCACAGATCCATATACTCCAGCTTCATTTGTGGGATAAATAAATGATACATCACCCACATTGAGTACTATTTTTTCGCTAACGTATATAGATAGTATGTAGATAGTGTTAGAAAAAAAATTAATCTTTAAAGTGCTGTTGAATTTATATTAGCTTTTGGGCCCTGGTGGTGCAGTGGTTAAGCGTTCGGCTGCCAACCAAAAGACTGGCAGTTCAAATCCACCAACCGCTCCTTGGAAACCCTATGGGGCAGTTCTACTCTGTCCTATAGCGTTAGTATGAGTTGGAATTGACTCGATGGCAACAGGTTTGTTTTTTGTTTTTTTTGGTCATTATTATCAACCAATGTTTACAATGGTAGCTACTAGCTAGTGAGGAGTGTAGTCTGAAGTCTTTTGATGTATAAAAAGGGATTGCCGTATTTTAGAAAAAAGTTGGTGTTATGGATTGAATTGTATTCTCCCAAAAATAAGTGTTGGAATCCTAACTACTATAGCTGTGTAGAAATAAGGTTTTCTCTGTTACGTTAATGAGGCCCTATCGGTGGAGGGTGTGTCCTAAACCTAATCGCTCTGAGTTATAAGAAGCATAGACACAGACAAGCAAGCACAAAGGAGGGGAAGACAGATGCCACGTGAAGATCGTCTAGGAACGCAGGAACACAGGGCTACCAACAGGGAAGAAATTAATACGGCCGAGACCCTGATTTGGACTTTTAGCTGCCAGAACCATGAGAAAATAAATTTCTGTCCTTTAAAGCCACCCACTTGTGGTATCTGTGTTACAGCAGCGCCAGGAGACTAAGATAGGTGGAAACCACGCCCAGATTTGGAGGAGGATCTGTGTGCAGACTGTTTCTACTTCTCTGTGTAGACAGCTCCACTGTAGGGTGGGGGCTAAGATGGGCCGGTGGGAAGGGAGCCATGGTGCTGGGAAGGACCCTGTTGCTCCCTCTTCCTCCTGAGCCCCAGGATGTCAGTGTGGGCAGAGGAAGTCACACCTTGTGAGTGCACCATCCAGCTCGACACTCCTCTCTGTTTGGTCACCTCCTTTTGCTTTCCTCCCCTGACACCCAGAGAAGCCATGTTTGAACGTTCCAGGCTCGCTGCTGCAGTGCTGTGAGTTAATGAGGGCAGGGACCAGCTGCCACACTCTGGAAGTGTCAAGGAGGAGCAGCCCCTGCCCTGTGGATCTGGGGTGGGGTAGGGGACGGTGTGCAGCAGTAATGGAGAGAGGCTCCGAGGGCGGGTGGAGACACACACGCTCATTCAGTTGCTCTTCCCACGGAGACATCCGCCTCCAGGCCCAGTCTCGCTGCTACTGGGTTGTGCTTTAATAAGTCACATTTCTCCTAAATTCCTATCCACGTCCCTCAATCTACAATAATTCCTTTTGAGGAAGAAGGGTGGAGACGGGGCTGGGGGTGTTAGCTATGGAATTTTTTTTCTTTTGAAGTAGTATCATAAGGGTCAAGAAATTTGGCATTTTAAAAGTATATGTTGCCCAAATTCAGTGGCACATGATAAAAGTAAACAGATCTCACAAAAAAAAAAGGAGACAAAGAAAAGCAAATGTTTCTCACCTAAGCCAACAGAACAGTTACATGAATACATTTTCCATTCTGACTAAAATGCCACAAATAACTCAGAAGAGTAGCCGAATATTCATAGACAATCATAAATTTACATCCTGCACTTGAGGTTCTGTTATTCCAAGTCCTGCTTCCTCCCCTCCTCCAGACCCGGGGAGCTGCCAGGGTTGTTAGCTGAGTACGCCCGGAAAGTATATCTCAAGAGGAGATGGTTTATTCTCTGTCACTGATTTGCTGGCTGACTTCTCTGGGCCTCAGTTTCTTCATCTGTAGAATGGAGGTGTTGGCCTAGAGGTCTAACAGTCCTGGGGAGGACAACCCTTCTTCACCGGAATGTGAGCCCCGCACCAGCTGGCTCATCATCAGCATCCCATCACCAGCATCTCTTAGACATGGAGGCACCTTGCAGTTCTGAAAGGGCTTTCCCTCCTTGGTAATAATCATGACCGTTTAGAGAACACTAACTATGTGCCCCAAACTGTACCTAGTGCTTTAAGGTGTTAGCCCACTGAATCCTCACAACACCTCTACAAGGAAGGCACTATTTTTATAATTTCCATTTTAGAGATGAGAAAGACTTGGAGAGGTGAAATGATGGCCCCCCGTTACCCAGTGAGGTTCTGTCTGATCCCAAAGCTCACATTTACTATACCCCTGTGGTATACCACCCACCCCTACCCCCATGTTCAGCCCCCCACCACAGGCCAAGCATTGGTCTAAGGTCTGGGATTCAGCAGTGAATGGGACATTCCCCTCCAGGCTGGAGTTGCTGAGTCCCATAGAGGCAATGAACCCAACGACTATATTATTGTAAGCTGGAAACATGCGGCAATAGCATTGGAACCACTTGGTGAGAGAGAAGGGTGCTAAAATTACATTTCATTTGGGTGTTGCAGGTGGAATAAGAGTCTGTGAGGCAGAGAAGGGGAGGAAAGAACATTCCAGGTAGGCAGCACAGCATGCTACCAAACCAAACCAGTTTCCACTGAGTAGATTCCAATTCATGGCGACCCCCTCTGTTACAGAGCAGAATTGTGCTCCACAGGGTTTTCAAGGCTGTGATCTTTCAGGAGCAGATCTCCAGGCCTTTCTTCCAAGGTGTCTCTGAGTGGGTTCAAACTGCCAACTTTTCAGTTAATAGTTGAGTGCTTAACCGTTTGTCTCACTCAGGGTCAGAGGTGTGTGAAGTGCACACTGTGTCTGAAGATCAAGGAGAAGCTCAAAGTGGGGGAAGCAGAGTGTGAGAAGGTGTATTAGGTGGGGGGTGGGAGAGGAGACTGGGGAGGTACTCTGCCACCTTCATGTGTGTGGTAGACTATAATCCTTTCAACGACTCTATGAGGTGGGAGTTTTATCCCCATTCTCCAGATGTAGACATTGAGGATTGGTGAGGTGAAGTGACTTGAAAGTGTCTGAGCTAGGACTGGAAGCCAGTCTGCTGTCCTCAAGCCCGGCTCTTCCCACTGTCCCAGGCTGCCTGTAAGATATGCTCCCAGACATTGCACAATGGCAGCCTTTAAACTGGCCCATCTGCCAACTCTGTGGGGGAGGGGGAGGCTCGAAGAGAGGAGCCCCCACTCCCATATTAACCAGCAGAGACATGAGGTCAGGGTAGCAAGTCTGCTCTGGCAGCTTTTAAAGGACAAAGGCCAAGAAGGCACAGAGAATTGCGCTTTTCAGAAGAATTACAAGGAAAACAGATGGTGAGAATACAGTTGGTGGAATATTTTTGCACTTTAATAAAGCAATTTTATGTGGGCCACTGAATTTTCCTTCCCTAAATGAGCACCAGCCGGCTTGGAGGCAGCTCTGAGTCACTGGCAAACAATGAGCTGAAAGGAAGGCGAGGAGGGGGGTGGGGGGGTACTGTCAAGACCTGGGGTCGGCTGGCCGAGCAAGTAGATTATTGGTGCTTGATTTTATTTGCTGGGTTTGGTAGTGAGCTGCTTCAGCCTGCAGTCAGTTAAGACATGGAGAGCCAGGATGAACGGTGGGTGTGCGGGGACTGGGGTGGGTGTAGGGGGGCACCTAGCAAGGGCTATAAGCAGAAATGTTTATATATGAGCCTGGGGGTTGGGCAGCACCCTGGGAGCAAGGAAAGGCCAGGACAAGAGGACACGGGCTGCGGAACCTGGGCCAGGGCGAAGGTGAGATGCTCTGCACAAGACAGTGGGGCGCTCTGGGAAGCTTCCAGAGAACAAGACACCCTCAAGGTCCCTGACTTTTTATTACGTGATTTGATGCAGCCGGGTACTCAGCTACCCTAGGGATGAGAACACTGAATCCTCCGTGGTCGCACTATGCTGACCAAGCAAGGCTTGGCGTGCTTAGATGCACCGCTAGGAGGCGTTCTCGAGCAAGCTCAGGGGTGAGCCAGACGCGGTGTGCGTGTGGGGAAAGGCCGGACTGAGGGGGATGTCTGCGGAGAGGCACACGCGTTCACACTCACACAGGTAGGTGTCCATGTATGGGTGCACGCTCACCACCCCTCGCTGCAAAGTCAGGAGGAGGCAGGGAGTGACTCAAGGAAGGAGGCAGGGAGGAGCCACGCTGCCGCGTAGGGCGCACTGGAGCATTGTAGGGGCGGGAGGTGCCCAGGTCAGCCGCGGCCCCACCTGACTGCTCAGTCATGCTGAACTTCCCGCATGCCTGTCTAGGATTCAAGTTCGGACACCCCACCTCCCCACCCCGACACACAAACTAAACTGCTCAGACTTGGAAACACTCTAACTGCCCATCAATAGAGGACTTGCTAAACAGATGAGCAAATGCGGCCACCCAATGCAATACTGTGCAGCGCTAAAAGAAAATGAGAGAGACCCAGTGGGGATCAGGGTATATTTTTAAGAGAACAAAACAAGTTTCAGAACAACAGGAAGAGTGTAATCAGTTTTGTTAAAAAATATCCCAAATAGTATATCTCTATAAATGTATTCCTGTGTATACTGCATGTAATAAAAGCATATTAAAAAGCATGGAATTGTGAACAGGCCAACCCAGACCACTGTACAGGTAGTCCCCGATTCAAGACATATATGAGCTATGACGAACTGCACGTATGACTGTCTAGTTTTTTTTTGGTACATCTTATCTTCAGTAATATGTACTACATACAATGTTGCAGCAAGTAATTTGCTGATGTTATCATTATCAGATATTCACCTGAAGATGTTCAATGTTATGATTTATAAAGATACCGATAATAAATGGCAATAGTAATGAAAACTAAAAAAAAAGTGAGGTAAATGTGGCATTAACCAACTTGGGATGGCGCCGTAGAAAGGGAGCCCCGGCATACGTCAGGGAGTGCCTGTATTTGAAATTGCAACCTGCCCCTTCCCCTCCACATTTCTAATCCCCTTACCCTGTTTTTTCCATAGCACTTACCACCTTCTAACATTTGATATATTTACCTACTTATTATGTTTTATTATTACGTATTACATGTTTCTCCTCCTCCCCTTAGAATGTAGGATCATCAATGGCAAAGATCTGTGACTAGTTAGTGTTTAGCACGTAGTAGGTGCTCAGTAAGTATATACTGAATAAACGAATCCATGGTGTTGGGGGAGGGAGAAGGGAGAAATATTTACTTCATATTTAATATTCCAAACACAACAGTGAGACTGTGGGTGATGTTTACTTGCTTTTTAATATTTGTTATATTTTCTTATTTTTCTCTAATCAATATGCATGACTCTTACAATCAGAAAAAAATAAGGGCTTCTGAAAACATACAAATGCTGCCCTCCCTCCAGGACACAGCCCCGGCTAGCGGCTTCGGCTAGAGGCTTCAGAGCTTCCCCCACAGCCTCCGCCCCGTCAGTTCTACCTGCCCTTCCAGCCTGGCTCTGGGGGCCCAGATGGTTTGTCCCTGGCCGCTCTTTCAGGCCTGCTTCCACCAGGCCATTTCCATTCCTTGGTCATACTGAATATAGCTCTCCCCAGCCCCTACCCACACTTAAATTCCTATCCTCCTTCCAGGCCTGGTTGTAGTTCCACTTCCTGGGGAAAGCTGCCCTGGAGCAGAACTAACTTCTCCTGCCCTGTCCTCTCATGGCCACTGGGCCAGGATGGCCTCCAAATCTGCCTGTGTCAGAATTACTGTGTGTACCTGTCTCCTTCACTGGACTGTGAGCCTGGAGGGTGGCGGCATTTCTTCTCCATCTCATCTGTATCTCTCCCACATCTCTCTGGCTCTCTTTGTCTCCCTCTGTCTGTCTCCCGGCTGGCTTGCTTTCTCTGATCAGTCTTTCCTTCCATCCCTGCATCTTCCTGTCTTCCCCCTCCACTGCAGGCTCCTCCACCAATCAGGAAGGCCTGTGCCATGCTCCCTCTGTGAGGGGAAACTTCGGGGACTGCGAGGGGCCTTGGAGCTGCAGGGATAGAGCCTGCGGCCCCTCCCTGTGTCCCAGGCATGCTGACCCTGCCACCTGCTGAGCCGCCTAGCCCCTGTGCTGATGCTGACCGGCAGGGCCTGTTCCCAGAAGCATCCTTCAGAGGGCCTTTCTGGGAGTGGATCTTGCAGAGGACCCCTCTGGCACAGTTTGAGCCAGCATTCAGACCAAGAACAAATCTGGTGGTTCTGCAAAACAGTGAGGGACTGGCAGTCACGAGGGGCTCCGAACCAGGGGCAGTGTCTGTAACCTGGAGCATGGGAGGCAGGCAGGCTAGAGGGCACAGAAGCTCTGGAGGCCTTTGTCCCACCAAGCGACCCAATAAGCTGCCTAGCTGAGGAAGCAGATCTGTTCTCCTGCCAGAGGCAGACTCTGGCCAGGGAAGGGACCCAGTAAGGCGCACACCTTAAGATAGCAGAGGCAGCCTGTGGAACGTGGAGGAGGAGAATGCAGCCCCAGCACTGGCCTCGCCATCGGCTTTTCCACCCATAATGCTTCTGAGATCCATCCAAGTTGTGTATATCAATAGTTCATTCCTTTTTATTACTGAGTACTATTCTGTGGTATAGATGCACCACAGTTTAACTGTTCATCTACCGAGGGGCATTTTGGTTGTTTTCAGTTTCTGGCTATTACAAATGAAGCTGAATGGACATATGACAATTGCATACAGGGCTTTTTGTGTGAACATAAGTTTCATTTGTCTGAGATAGATGCCCAAGAAGGAGCCCTGGTGGTGTGATGGTTAAGTGCTCGTCTGTTAACTAAAAGGTTGGTGGTTTGAACCCACCAGCAGCTCAGCGTTCGAAAAGACCTAGTGATTTGTTTCCGAAAAGATTATAGCCTAGAAAACTTCATGGGGCAGTTCTACTCTGTCACATTGGGTTGCTATGAGTTGAAATAGACTTGATGGCACCTAACAACAAGAAGAACAAATGCCCAAGGGTGCAACTGCTTGGTCACATGATAGTTGTATATTTAGTTTTTTTTTTTTAAAGAAACCATCAAAGTGTTTTCCAGAGTGGCTGTATCATTTTACATTCCCACCAGCAAGGTATGAGAAATCCAGTTTCTCCATATCCTGCTGGCATTTGCTATTGTCATGATTTTTTATTTTAGCTCTTCTAACAAGTGTGTGGGTAAAGTGTCTGACTGCTAACTGAAATGTCAGCGGTTCAAAATCACCAGCTCCTCTGCGGGAGAGAGATGTGGCAGTCTGCTTCGGTAAAGATTTACAGCCTTGGAAACCCTATGGGGTCGCTATGAGTTGGAATCGACTTGATGGCGGTGGGTTTGGTTTAATAAGTGTGTAGTGATATCTCACTAATACCACAGATATACTGTATATCTGTTTATGTACTGTATGTATATCCGTGCTTTTATACATATTAAAAAAAAGGAGTAAGATTTTATTTTGTCCCTCACCCAAGAGTCAATTTTTGCCCCCTTGGGGGTGACATCATGTGTTGAGAACACATGGGCTTCCTAAACCTTCTGTCCAAGGAAAAACACCAGGTTTGGTGAGCCGCTTTAATTTAACCACTGAGCCCACTTCCAAGAGGCCACAAAAATGGTTGGTTTGGATAAGTGGGATGCAGGCCAATGTTTGAAGAATAAGGCCTTGGCCTTGGCCAAATGGAGGATTAAATATTCTGACCCCAAGGTGGACTAACATGACTGAGGCAAGGAGAGGGGCATGAAAACATGGCCAGCATTTCCTGTCCCCTTCACCTTGAGCTCGAGCCCCTAGGTGGTACAAATAGCGAATGTGCTCGGCTGCTAACTCAAATGCTGGAGGTTTGAGTCCACCCAGAGGCACCTTGGAAGAAAAGCCTGGTGATCTACTTCTGAAAAATCAGCCAGTGAGAACCCTATGAAGCATAATTCTACTCTGACAAGCATGGGGTTGTCATGAGTCAGAGTTGACTGGATGGCAACTGGTTTTTTCACTTTGAGCTCAGGTTTATCTTAGAGCAGGGACTGCCTCTAGGAGCTGGTGTCAGCCAAGGGTGCCCACATAAAGTGGTCCCTGGAAGATGCTCAAGCTGCGGCTCCCTGAACCACTCAGCACTGTGGATGCAGTTTCAGGACCCAATGTTGCTGTTAACAGCTCACTGCCCTCCAAGGCCCCCAACTCACCTAAGCCAAAGTGTGCCACAGGCTCCATCTCGCACAGGTAGCCCGAGCCCCCGTCGATGATCCTCAGGTGGGCCCCACTCTTTTTGGTGTAGAGCACGACCTTAGCCCCCCTGGCGAAGGCCCCAAACCGGGTCCGAGGCACCACTCGCAGCCAGTTGTTGCTGAAGCCCTGCAGGGAGGGGAAATGTAGACACTGGGCATCAATGTGGGGGCAGGGAAGGTAGGAAAGGTAGGGAGGGAGGGCTGAGGGGGAGGGAAAGGAGAGAGAGAAGGAGAAAGACGGAGAGAAGGACAGAGGAAAGAGAGAGGAAGAGGAAGCTGGGCAAGGAAGGTGAGCTGGGCAAAGACAGATGGGCTGGAGGGAAAGCGAGGTCCTGGGAGAGGAGGGTGGGAAAGCTGCTAGAGTCAGGGAAACCAGTTTTTGGAGAAGTGGCGGTGAAGGGCAGAGGGGTGAAGGGCTCCTCCTGGAAGGCAGCCCTTCTTGCAGGGAAGAGCCCTTCGTGGAGCTTTCCTGCGCTGCTGGGAGTTTATTGGCTTCCACAAGGCCCTGGGATTTCCATTGCCTCATCTACTCCTGATCAGGGCAGCCCACCTGATTCCCCCGGAAGACGGACAGCGGCTGAGCCATAGACTCTCCGTGGGACAAGATGAGGTCCAGCATCCCGTCTCCATCGAAGTCCGTCACCACGCCCCCTGCAACAACACGGATTTCACTCCTGCCCGAGGGCCAGGAGACCCACCGGTACGGCGGCGTGGGGGGGTGGTCCCAGAAAGGTGCAGTGTCCACAGCCTTGAGTCTGGGAGATGGGCCAAAAGAAACAGGGTGGTGCTGGGGGGGGGGGGGTGGGGAGACTGGGGCTGGAAACGCCAACTGTGTGAGCTCAGGCAAGACACTAAACTTAGTTTCTGTGCCTCAGTTTCCTGCAACATTAGCTACCTCTTACAATTACCTTGAGTATGAAATGAGCTGGCAAGTACTCAATGATGATTCTGGGTCCTAACAGAAATGCCTGGAAGGGGAGTTTCCTGCCCTCCTCCCGGATGTTTGCACAGGGAGGGTGCGGGCAGATGGATCAGACCATGAGGACTTCTGGTCTTTCTATTACAGTTTGAATAATAAACCACCCCTTGTATTTGCACAAGGAGCCCTAGTGGTGCAGTGGTTAAAGCGATCAACTGCTAACCGAAAGGCCAGTGGTTTAAAACCACCAGCAGCTCCGTGGGAGAAAGATGTGGCAGTGTGCTTCCATACAGATTTACAGCCTTGGAAACCCTATGGGGTCACTGTGAGTTGGAATCGATTCAATGGCAGAGGGTTTGGTTATATTTGCACAGCTTTTGTCCGTTTTATCAAATGCTTGCAGACACATGGTCTCCCTCTGGGCCTCACTACAACCCAGAGAGCTGAGGAGGCCAGATATAATTACCCGTTTTATGGATGTGGAGAACAAGGCCCAGAAAATGAAGTCACTTTTCCAAGATCATGAAGGGAGGCAATGGCAGAACCAGGTCTTGTGACGCCTGGTCCAGTGCTCTTTCTCTGACACCAAGCTGAGTGCCCAGATGGGCAGGTCAGACTGCAGGACCACCTGCTTCCTCCACTCCTTTCCATCCCCACTGTCAAGGCATCACCAGAGAGCTATGCCTGTGGGTTCCCATACCCCCAGCAGCCCCTCAGGGGAGGCCTATCTCTGCTCTTACCCTCAGCCCTCAGGGTGGTAGGGACAGGAGAGGGAGCAAGGGGACTGGGTGTGGGATTGCTGCCCCACCGCCCCTCACCCCAGGTCATGGACAGTGCTGAGGCAGGGGGAGTGCAGGCCAGAGCCCTGAGGCCCCTTACCTGTGCCCCGGCCCTCAGGCTCCAAGGCGTCACCGGGATTGAGCTCCTCGATGAGGGGGTCTCCATGCTCCCTGCGGATGATGCTGTGGGAGAGGAGACAAGGCCACTCATGGATTCGTGGTACGCTGGCCAGGCCCCAGGAGTATGCCGGCCAGGCCCCTGGACCTGGAGGCCCACTTGCTCCATCCTCTGTCCCCTGAGCATTCCCAGGTCCCACTGTGCCCAGGTTGCCCCCTGGATGCCCATGGAGCCACTCTGCTCACAGACCCTGCCTACACCCTAGCCGTCCCCTTCCTGGGTTTTAATTTACGTTGGTGAATATTGATTTTTCCTTCTCTAATGGATGAATTATAGACAGCCTGGGGCAGGGCAGTTGATAGACGGAGAAGGGGAGGGGACAGAACTCCTTTCAACTGACCTTCGCTTTCCTCCAAGTGGCCCCTGGGTTTCCTAGTTCTCAGTCCTACCCAGGGTCCAAACCTCACTCAAATGCCACCTCCTCCAAGCCCTCTCTCATCGTCCTGCTAGAAGCAATCCCTCCTGCTCTGCCTTTATCACTTCTGTGGCCTTTATCACTTTCTACCTTGTGTTAAAGCTCTGTATGACTGCATCTTATCTCTCCGGGTGGACTGTGAGCTCCTTGCAGGCTGGGACTATGCATTATTCATCTGCATTGCCCACAGCATCTAACACGGGCCTGGCTCCCCGAAGCTCCAAGCACATGTCTGTGGGATGCATGGGTGGATTCCAGATGCAAAAGGGAGGAAAGTGGTCCCTCTGGGCTGAAGGGGTCCTGTCTGTTTTGAACTCTGAATCTTGGTAATATTTGCTTCAGAAAAGTCCACGGTAAAGGCCCTGCTCTTCCTCCACACTGAGCTTAATGCTGATGATGGTGGTAAGCCTGCTTCCCCCCCTCTCATTTTTCCCACTCATTATTTTCTCACAGCTGTGACTGCTCTGCCCTGGATGTGTGGAGCAGTCATGGAGCTCCCTACCACCTTTGCAGGTTGCTGTTGCAGACTGAAATCATAGAGAACCACTAGAGGGCTGTGATGGGGCCAGTGCTTTGCAGGAGGGGGGCGGGTTTCCCTGAGCTGGAGGCCCTGGTGGCTGGAGGGCAGAGAGCACTGCAGAACTGCAGGGTGTCTGCAGCGTTGAGCCAATGCCCCATGAGCATGTCCTCTGTCCACGTGAGGCATCTATGCTGAGCATATCCATGTGTGCAGCCTGAGACAATGTGTCTGCATGTGTGCACACCTGCTGCAGGTGTGCAAGCCTAGGCCTGCTAACACTCACAGTTCCTCTGACCATGCGTGTCCTGCGGACTCTGCTGCAGCTGGGCAGACACCTCTTGGTTCAGGTGACAGTGCAGTTATGGGAGTCATGGGTTCTGAACGATAAAACCCAGGAGTCCCTGAGTGGTGCCAACAGTTCATGTACTTGGCTGCTAACCGAAAGGTTAGTGTTTCAAGTGCACCCAGAGCTGCCTGAGAAGAAAGGCCTAGTGATCTACTTTCAAAAAACCAGCCATTGAAAACCCTATGAAGCACAGTTCTACTCTGATACACATAGGGCTGCCATGAGTCAGAACCGACTCGATGGTAACTGGTACTGGTAATGAACACATTCTTATGCAGCAAATACTATGTGCTGGGCACCGTGCCAGGCCTGGGGATATGGCGTGCACCAGGAAGGATGGGCTCAGAGTCCTGGAAGGCTGCTGCCAGGTCCACAGGGGATCACAACGCAGAGTGCTAATGGCTGACAGAGAAAATGGGCATGAGGGAAGCACAGAACTGGGGCGCTCATTCAGATTTGGGCAATTAGGAAAGGCTTCCCAGGGGAAAGGCCAGTTAAACTGAGATCAGAACGATGAGTGAGTCTAAGTTCCTTAGATGAAGGGGTAAAGGGTGAGGGCAGTGTGAGGTCCAGGCCCCTCAGCCAAGGACTGAAAGCAGCTCAGTATGTCTGGTGCTTAGATGTAAAGGGGGAAATGGAGAGTGACAAGGCTGGAACAAAAGCAGGGCCTTGTGGAGTCCCAGGGTGGCACAAATGGTTAAGGCGCTTTGCTGCTAACTGAAAGGTTGGCAGTTTGAGTTCACCCAGAGATGTCTTGGAAGAAAGGCCTGGCAATTTACTTCTGAAAAATTGCCATTGAAAACCTGTGGAACACAGTTCTACTCTGACATACATGGACACATGGGGTCGCCATGAGTTGGGATTGACTCAATGACAACTGGTTTTTGTGGGTCATGTAAAGCAGTTTGGGCTTAATCTGAAGGCCATGGGAAGCTTTAAAGAGTTTTAAGTGGAAGAGGGGTGTGGCCAGCCAGATTTGCATGCTCAGCAACTGACTCTGCAGGACAGGAGACAGGGGACCTTTTCCCGGGTGCAGGAATTGGGAGCGTACGAGGGTGGGGAGATGAGAACAGATCAGAGGAGGTTTAGATGTGTAAGTGGGGTGATTGCACATGTCCCGGGTGGCCTGGGACAGTGTCCATTCATGCCTGCTGTCCTGCTGTTATTATTAATAAGTCCCCTTTCCCTCTCCTAAGTGTCCTGGTTTGGGTGATGACTTCTCTGGTTACCCTAACTACTTGCCACTGAGTTGACCCCAACTCATGGCGACCCATGTGTGTCAGAGTAGAACTGTGCTCCATAGGGGTTTCAAGGCTGATTTTTCAGAAGCAGATCGCCAGGTCCTTCTTCTGAGGTGCCTCTGGATGGACTCGAACCTCCAACTTTTGCGTTAACAGCTGAGTTCATTAACTGTTTGCACTACCCTGGGACTCCCTGGGTACCCCAGGTGTCATTAAAAGACTTACAGACACAAGCACACAGAGGCTTTGAGTCCCCAGTGCTTGGAGTGCACCAGGGAGCACCAGGACCAAGGAGTTCACGATGTTCTGTTCAACGACAGGTACAAAGCCCTCGCCGTGTGGGGCAGGTGGGGTCATGGCTTCCAGAGCTGCAGCGGAGTGGCAGCCCCAGCTGTGGCCCCTCTCTCACTTTTCACTGCATGCTCAGGACCCAGCCATCTGCTGCAGGGACTTGCAGCACAGTCACGTACCTGGGAAGTGGCTTCCGCACCGCTGTGTGTAAGTCAACACACTAACCATGTGGTGAACCTGTCCTCCTCCCAGCCCACACTGGGGCGGCCGAAGGTTATAAACAGCCTGCTCCAGGGACGCTGGGCAGTGTCTGAGTAGGAGGAGACAGGGGCAGTGCTTGGGGCTCGGGCCACAGAGGCAGGAGCACTAGACTCCTTGGTGCTTGGGGTCCTGGTGAGTGACACTTTATCAGCCAGAGAAGGAAAGCAGTGTCTCTGTTAACGAGCAATTGATCTTCTGCAATTAATCTGGAAGTTGTGAATAAGCTTTTTGCAAGGCACCTAATTAGTAAATCTGGTGCCTTCAGGGAGTGATTACATCTAGTCAAGATTGATGCTTTGTTAATAATTATATTTTAAAACACACTTAGTCACAGCTCTCGCCATTTATTAATAGGGGTGGGGGTCTTGGGGAGCCGAGCAGGTGAGCAGGCCCATGTGCTGGATCATCATCCATCACCATCCCATCAGCATGTTGTAGGCCAGGGACAGGGAAGTCTTCAGCCACATGGGACCTGAGGTTTGTGCCCCAACAGTGGTTCTCAAACCAGTGAGATAAAAATCACCAGGTGCCCAGTGCACTTGTTAAAAACACAGATTCCTGGTCCTGACCCCTGAGGGTTTGTGCATTTGGCATAAGCACTCCAGGTGATTCTGATGCCAGTGGTGCCTCAGAAAACCCAGCCTTCCTCCCTGGATACAGCACTTGCTTCCAGATTCCTTTGATTCCTATAATGCCCTTTTTCTTGGCTATCACTGCATTGTCTCATTCAGCATTCCCCAAAGGATGTGTTGTAGAACACCAATCCCAAGAGACAATCTTTGAAAGCAGTGTCCTGTAGTCCAATCTGTTTGCAGTACTCTATCCTCCTTTTGGAAGGTAAAATACTCAAGGGCATTTTAAAGGCTCTGAGATGTTATACAGTAAGTAAACCTGTTTAACTTTGCTTAACTTGGGTTTACCTAAACAGATTTGACACCGTAACCCTGTTTGTGGCGGTGGATTTATATCCTGTGGATCTTGGCTTCCGGGCATACTTTTGGACCACGTTTCCCTGCCTGTTTCCCTGCCCCAGCAGGAGGCCAGCTCCTTGTCCAGGACTCTCCCTCTGTCCCCCTGCAGCCCCTTGCTCAGTCTCTGCTCCTCCCTCTTCTTTCTGTTTCTCCATCAGGGGACCTCCTTCCACCTTGGCACTGACTCCCTTGGAACCCTCCCCTTCTGATTCCTAAACCTTCCTCCCTAACCTCCCCCAGCTGCCGAAGTTAATGGCACGAGCCAGGCTGAAGCGTCTACCGGAAGAGGCGGTTGGCGGAGGAGCTGCGGTAGGCGATGTTGTTGAAGAAGACCTCCAGCTCCTGGTCGTTGTCGAAGTCAGCGGCAATGACAGTGCGGACAGGGGAGGGCATGGAGAACTTGGGCGAGGCGATGTCCTGGCAGGAGAGAGGGCTGTCGATCAGCGGATGGATGTGGAGGAGAGTGGAGTGAGCAAGAAGTTGAGTCCTCTCTACTGGGAACGGGGGTGTGCTCAAAGATAAAACATAAAGCCTGCCCAACACCTCCTCTCTCACCTCCCTGGCAAGGGGCCTGAGGTGTGCGTGTTTAGGACCACTCGCACATTGGGCTGCTTGTAGGAGAACGAAGAGGTAAGTGTAACTGTCACAAGTCACATTAATGTGAAAGTCTTTGCCCTTTGCTAGTCCTGATCACTTAACCCTCCCATCAGTCCTATGAGGTAGGGCAGACATTAGTGTTCCCATTGACAGGTAAGGTAACTGAGTCCTGGGTGGGGGGATTGCCCATAATCAAACAGCTAACGAGCGGGGCCATGAGAGCTGGAAGCTAGGTGGGGCACATGTACTGTGCATTTGAATCCAGGCTCCTCCACTGGTTGTGTGATCTTAAGCCAGTTACTCAGCCCCTCGAATCTCACTTTCCTCATCAGTAACATGGGGATAATAATAGGCTGTGAGGATTGCATGGGGTGATGTATGTAAAACTCTTGGCACTGATGGGAGCTAAATAGATCTCTATTGCAACCTGAGCAATCTGGCAATCTAGAAGTGATGGTGGCTGCCTTTAGCTGTGGGTTTTGCTGCCTCTGTTAGCTTATGTTGTTTTTTAGGACCCCCCCGCCCCACTTTTTTGAGACATTTGCTTTGGGAGGTTGAAGTGTCAGATATACCTGTCCAGGGGACGCAGAATAGCCCAGCTGGGACTCCAAAGTGCTGGCAGGGCTTTGGGCAGACCTGGCAAAGGGCCCCAGGTGTGGGGCTTGCCTTTAAAACAAAAGAGCTGTGCAGGGTGACCTTTCTGAGAATATCCCCATTATAGGTGGGCTTGTCCCTTAAAGACCCTGGGAGCTTGTCCAAATCCTGGGGCCCACCTGGGCAGGTATGAGAAGGGCACAGTCAGTGTCTCTGGGCATGCCTCCCTGCCCCTGGGCCTGGCCCTGCCCCTGGGCCTCCTGCTGCAGGAATGGGCTGGCCCTGGACAGCTGGCGGACTGCCTGTTCTGGGGCGGCCAGGGAGAGGTTGTCCCCATCAGTGCAGTAATGAGGCTCATTAAGAGCTTGGCCAGTTAGCCAGCCTGAGCAAGACCTTAAGAGCTGGGGAACAGAGACCTCAGGATCTCTAACTCATTATTATTCTATTGCTCCTATAAAAATGGAAACCTACAGAACTCCCTGGGGTCACCCCACTGGATGCCTGGGCTTCCCAGACAATGTATGTATAGCACTTAGCACAGTTCTTGGCACACGGAAGGCACTTGATAAATGGGCAGTTATGATTATGATTGTTGCTCCTGTGAGCTCTGGGGCAGGGCTGTCAGAGGGTTAACAGGGTTCCTCAACCTCGGCCCTATTGACATTTTGGGCTGGATAAGTCTGTGTTATGGGGGGCTATCCTGTGCATTGTAGGATGTTTAGCAGCATCCCTGGTCTCTACCCACTAGATGCCAGTAGATTTCCCTATCCCAGTGTGACAACCAAAAATGTCTCCAGACATTATCACATATCCCCTGGTGGGGTGTATGTGTGCAAACTCGCCCCTGGCAGAGAACCACAGGGTTAAAATAAAAAGGCACACACAGAGGAAAATCATCCAGGATCCCAGGATCCACTGCCCTGAGCGCAGATGCCCCACCCCCTCCAGAGATGGGGAGGGAGCGCTGGGCCTGAGAACCCCATAGTGGCTGCCTCCTGGGGAGGGAGCTCACAGTGATGACCTCTCCATGGTCACACAGATCAAAGAGCAAAGGCTGGAGCTTTGTCACTCCCTCAGGGGGTTTTGGCAAAACCTAGGTACCCCCAGAACAACTGGACTCCCTGAGGTCAGCTTCAATGGCTCCATACCCAGCATTGCCCTCCACTGAGAAAGCTCAAACTCAAACTCAGCATGCTGGTGGCACCTCCATTACTGCCACCAAACAGCCCTGCTGAAGGATTCTTGGCATCACAGCCCACTGACAGCTCAGGGAGGGGGTGCTGAGAGGGGTTGAGGTCAAAGCCCCTGGCTCACCATCTGTTTGGCCTTAAGGACAGCTTCTGGGAGCTCTGTGGCTTTAACCTCCCCTGCTCTCCTACCACCACGTCCTTGGCTTGAACCTCAATTTGGAAAGTTCAGGCCAGGGCTACAGACCAGGATTTCCAGGAGCCACCAGGAAACATGCCTTTGACCCAGCAGATAAAGCCCAGGCCTCACAGGGCCCTCCTGGCCTCCTTTGCCCTGCCCCCACCCACCGTGGGAGAGGCTCTCCCTGCTCTGCTCACTGGCTTTTTCTGCTCCAGGCACTAGAGTCCTTACAGCAGACCAGGCTGAAGCCTGCCATTTCCCGTGAGGTTACCTTCCTTGTCACATACCCTCTACCTGCCCCTGGGGCCCCGGAGAGCCACAAGCCCCTTCTCAGCTTGGTGCGAGGCACAGGGCTGAGGTCAGAGCAGTGGGGCATGGGAAGGGAAAAAGGGCGAGGCTCCTTCTTACCCGAAAACGGACCTTCCCATGGGCGCTCATCTGCAGATAGAGACGGTGGGGGCCATTCCAGTTGCCATAGACGATGTCCACTTTGCCATCACGGTTAAAGTCAGCCAGGGCAACACCTCGCCCGTGCTGGTGGGGGTCATCCACGCCTGCAGGCGAACGGCAGGAGCCCTCAGGGCGCCATCCCCTGCATGCTCCACCTTGCTCAAGCTCCATGAAGAGCAACAATGGAGGGTGACCCTCTTCTGTCCCTGCCCTCCCGGGAGTAGGCGAGGGAGACACAGTTTGGTCTCAGAATTTCTCCACAAGGCAGAAGGGGGAGCGGCCATCTGGTCGCAAATGGAACCACAGACTTGTCCTCCAGATGTGTTTGCCCAGCAAGCACACTGTTTTTACTCAGTTTTGGGGTAGTGTGGGTTGGGGGAAGGAGACTGGTGGAAATTCAGGAGGATTAAAGCCCTTTTCGGAGCCTTGGTGGTGCCAGAGCTTGGCTGCTAACCAAAAGGTCAGCAGTTTGAATCCATCAGCTGCTCCTTGGAAACCCTATGGAGCAGTTCTACTCTGTCCTATAGGGTCACTATGAGTTGGAATTGACTTGATGGCAACGGGTTTGGTTTTGGTTTTTAAAGCCCTTTTCGCCACCCTCATCTGCCACTAGGGAGGGTTAATTGGATAATGTCACTCTTTTGCTTAAATTAGTCAATGGCTCCCCAGTGCTCTTAAGACAAGTTCAAATTCCTGACTGGGGATCATGGGCCCTGTCTGATGGCACCCCTTCCCACCTCTCCATCTTACCCAGCACCCTTCCCCCTTACTCACTGTGTTCTGGTCACCCCATGGCCCTTTCATTCCTCAAATGAACCAAACTCTTTCCTTTGTCAAGCTGGTCTTTCTCTATCTGGAATGCCCCTCCCCAGCTCCTGGTTACCTGGCTCCAAGTTATTCTTCTGCTCTCAGCTAAAACATCATCTCCCAGGAAGACTTTCCCGTCTCAGACAGCCCCATCCCACCCTGAGCGCCTCCTATTCTTTTCCTGCATAGCCTTTATCTCACTGTGCAGTTATGTTCTTCTGTGGTTTCCTTGTTTAGGGTCTAATTTTCCCACCAGACCTTACATTCCGTGGGATCAGGGCCTGTCAATTTGTTCACCCGTGTCCACTCGGCTTCTATGTCAGGGCCTCGTGTCTGTCACCTCGCAGTTCTCACTAAATACTTGCTGAATGAATGAACAGACACAAATTATTTGACAGAAGCAAACTGGGGTGGCAGAGGGAACTGCGCAGCCATGACAGAGAAACCAGTAGCGTGCCTCATGAGGTCCGGGAGAAAGCTTGTGTGACCAGTGTAACACTCTTATGCCATCCCTGCACCTGCCAGTGTCCCTGGGACTGAGCCGATCCTAGGGGGATGTGGGGATGGCTCTGCCTTGAGCAATGGGCTGAGCCCCTGGCTACCCCAGGCAGGCATGTTCCCTCAGGCCAAGCACAGAGCTGCAGAACAAGAAGGCTGGCTCTAAATCCCCTCGCTCCTCACTGACTCTTTCTGAGGGCAAACTGCTGTTGGTTGTCAGGCCCTCAGAGCAGGTGAGTGATAGGACAATATATTAGGAGTGGGGATCACAGATGCCAGGGCACAGGGAGTTCTCACCAGCTGCAAACACGGGTATCCTGAGGGTACGAGCTGGGAGAAGGCAGAGCTGGGGCTTATAAGAACCTTGGAGGCTCAGCATCCTCTGGTGGGGGCAGATCTAGGGATGCTCAGTGAAGAAGATGCAGTGAGACCCAGGATTGAGAGGGAGGGTTTGCAAAGCAGTGGGGGCAGCCTCCAACCCCTAGGATTAATACCCTGTTCAGTCTCAGCAAAACCCCCCAGCCCGAAAGTCGGTGGCCTTCTGTGTTGGCCCATTTCTCTCCTATCTATGAGGCACCTTGACAAGGAGCTGGTTCCCTTTCGCGGGAATAATCGGTGCCAGGCTGCATTTCACAGCAGCATCTGTTTGGGTGATGAATGCCCTCTTGACATGTCTTGTTAAACCCCTGCAATCATTCTGACTTTCAATTACAGGCCTAGCACCTTTCCTCTCTCCTCCCGCCTGGTACCTTCTCCCGTTCCAACTTGTTCACTCGCCTCTGCTTCCACGTCTTTAACACCTTATCAAATCCTCTAGGTTTCCTACCCCTCCTCGCTTTATGATTTTTCAGCAATGAGAAAAATTTGCCGCCGGAGGATAGCAGTAGGAGGTGAGTTGGGTAGGAGGACAGACAGGGGAGCTGCCTCCAACTTTAGCTTTGCCAGGGAAGGGGAAGAGGGTAAGGCAAGGATTGGGGGCTGGCTGGCACCAAGCTGAGGTCCTGGGCCAAGAGTTCACCAGAATGGGGACTCCCGAGCAGAAAGCTGCGGGAGTAAATACTCTTACGTCAGAGAGTGGATTGGCATATTCTTAGGGGTTTGATGCTACCTGTCAGCATGAGCTTTTAGGACCTTAATCTGTGTGTCCAGCTCCCCACTCACCTCTTCTTCCGGAGCTCAGAGCTCCTCCCAGAGCCTCTAAGGAGGAGGTAAAATCACACCTTCCATTCATTCAAGATGGGGAGGAAATGGGTAGGAGAAGTGGTTGGAGGGCAGCCTGATTTGATTACATTCACACACTTTACGAAAATGTAGCAGAATTACTGGGTGAGCACTATGTGCCAAGCATTGTGTCAAGAATGAATAGAACAGGGCCCCAGGCCATGTGGAGCTCACAGGTAAGTTGTTATGTCAATGTAGAAGCCTGAGTGAGAGATACATGCAACGGGCAGTGGGAACAAAGAGGAGGAAGTCCAAGCTCAGCCAGGTGGCACAGAGGGCAAATCAGGAAAGGTTGCGTAGAGGTGATATGTGAGCTGAGTGATGAAGGATAAATAGAAGTTCTGCAGATAGAGCAGGCAGAGGGAATGACAGGTGCAAAGGCCCTGAGGCAGATGAGAGATGAGCACAAAGGGGGAAAAGGAGGCAGAGCTGGGAGCCTGGGGGCACTATCTTGCATGGATTTTATCCTACTTCTAATTATAGCTATTTGTTTATATGTCTGTTTCTCCTTCTAAAACGCCAGTACCTTATGTGGGGGGATCTTGGCCTTATTCAGGTCAGCATCCTCAGCTCCAAACAGCAGCCTGGCATTTAACAGGGGCTCTTTAAATGGTTATTGGATTGAACTGAATGTTTTAGATAAACGTGGGAGGGGGCTGAAATGGGGAGATGCAGCTTGGAGGGGAAATTGATCCTGAGAGACCACAGTAGGCAGGACTCAGAGGAACAATGGGCCAGTTCTGGTTGCTGGAAAGTGGAGAATGGTCAGGAATTGCAGGCCCCTCTACCCTCCACAGCAAACGTCCCCTGTGGCCTGGCTAGAGTTACAGGGGAAGTGGAACTGGGGGAGACAATGCTTCTCTGTGTGGTGCAGATAATGACTTGAGACCTGAGTGACCATGCTGGGGGTGGGGGCAGGGCCAGCCCTCATCCCCTGTGGTGGCCGGGGTTTGGGGGCACAGGGCAGCGGCTGGGTTCACTCACCAGCACTGGCCGCGGCATCCACGAAGGTGCCATCACCCCGATTGTGGAAGAGGAAGTTGGGCCCGTTCTCGTTGTCACAGAAGATATCTGAGGCACTGCTGCTGAGGATGGGGCCCACGCTGACTCCCCGGCCCCCTAGAAGAGGACATGGACTCACCGTGAGGGCAGAAGCAAAGCTCTGTCTGGAGGATGGGGTTGCCCCTGAAGCTGCATTGGAGACATTTCCAAAGAGCCTCGGGGAGAACTCTGACCTTCCTGAAGCTTCCCTGAGCCTCAGTCTGGGCCCACAGTCTCCATAAACCTGTGTGGAGGGTGTTGAAACTGATTATAAGGCAGGTGAGGAGTAGGACTAAATCACCAAGTACCCAAGGAACGCTTCCACAATTCCATGCACAAAGGAACACCCAGGGCTCAGAGGGTACCACACAGGTGCCTTCCCTCCCCTTCTAAGAAAAGTGGCTGAGTTACAGTAACCCTAAACCCAGCTCTACCCACCCCATGCCATTTTGTTCACATCACAAATTCCCTGACACTCTCCACCCCCCACAAGTCACACATATGCTGGTCAAAACCAGTGCGTACGTTCCTTTTTTCAAGGCCTATAGGAGTAAAAGCACCACTCTCGGTACAAGGATGCTTACTTTGCTTTGTTTGATGTTGTAAACAATTGGGAACATCCTGCATGCCCATCAATAGTGGGCTGGTGAATGGATTATGGTACATCCATATGATGGACCGTTCTGCAGCTACTAAAAAGACTGCACAGATCCATATGTATTGACTGGGAGGAGTGCCCATGACATACTGCTAAATGAAAAAGCAATTCACCAAGTAATGGCATTATGTAATCCTATTTCTATTAGAAAAAATAGAAAAATACACGCTATTTCTGAATATACATATTTATGCAAGTTTGTATGAGCGTGGAGAAAAGTGAGAGTCTGCACTTCCAGCTGTTAACACTGGCTACCTTGATGGGTAGGATTTGGGGCAGGAAGGAGGGGTGATGGTTGGCATTTTCTTTGAATGTCTTTGTATTGTTTGGCTGGTTGCAACAAGAATTGCTTCTGTAGCTCAAAAGGAAAAATCCAATCAAGTGTATATTTAAAAAATAAAGAACAAAATTAAGCCAGCTCTACATTAGGGCTTGAAGTCTCCAAGATCAAATTTGGGCTACCCATGTCAAGAAGTCCAACCTTAAGATGTCTTGAACAAACTACCTCCAACCAGTGGGTTTCAAATAAAGCCTCTCTGCTTGCTAGGCCCTACCTCCCACCCCCAAGAAAACAAACCTGCATGAAAGCCTTCCCTTGCCACACCCCAAAACATTGGAAATACAGTGCAGGAAACAGCCTGACCAGGCCCAGGATGTGGATGCTAGTCCCAGCTTGGCTTCTTACAATCTGTGTGTGCTTGGGCAATTTATGTTACCCTTCTGAGCCTCAGTTTTCTCATCTGTACAGTGGGGATAATCTGACCTGCCTTTTCTACCTCAGAGTCTTTGAGAGGAACAAATGAGGTGAAAGGGCTTTGTGAATTCTACAACCTTGCTACTCATGGACCAAATGCAGGAGCTGTGAGAAATGCAGACTCAGAATCTACTGAATCAGAATCTGCATTATAAGAAGACTCCTGGGTGGTTTGTATGCACATCAAGTTTGAAAAGGATTACTCTAAAGCATTGTTCATTGAGAGTATTTAGCAGAGCACCCCAGAAGAACTTGATTTTTTAAGAAATGAGAACTCAGGCAGCCTGCAGACCTGAGTGGTGATGGGCCGAGCCTCCCTGGATGGGAGAAACGTTCCCCAAAATGACTTTGCTAATTTGAGAAAGAGGTTCTTTTAGTTGCCAGGCTCCTCCAGACAGACGTCTGAGAGACACCCCTGGAGGAGATCATGGGGCCTTTCTCACCTGTACAAATGGAGTCTGCCCACCAGAGCTGGTGTTCTGGGCTGGGGGGATGTGGTAGGGGTGGGTGGCATTGCCACCCTCACTGCTCTCCTGGTTGAGCTCCCTATTAGCACATTCTGGGCCCCGTGCCTCCCGGATTCCTCCCAGATAATCTAATTAGCTTTTAAGGACAGTCTAAGCCACATGAAAATGGAGCCACTAAATCCTCATGGCTCCTGGGGAGTGTTATCCAAGACACAGCATCCACTTTTTATTATGAGATTCACAGGGAGACTTCCAGATGCTGCTCCTAAAGCCAGCAGGGAAGGGTGCTAGGCCACAACCTGGGCACCGCTTCTGCCCATTAAAAAAGGAGTTGCTAAATGGTTGCTGGCAGCTGTCCCTGCCTGGTCCTGCCAGACACCAGCCCAGGAGCGGGCCTCGGTGACAAGCCCTCGGTCTTGCCTGGGCCCCTGGAAATCCCAAGTGGGGCTCAGGGACTTGTTGCCACTCAACTCCATCCTTCTTCCCCGCTCCAGCATCCTCCAATTTCCTTTCTGCCTCTGGCCCCCAAGCTGTGACACATTCCCTTCATTTTCTACAAAGCAGGTTATTTCCCTTTTGGACAAATATCTAAATCTTTCTAATTAACTAATTGGGTTGGGTTGAAGCCTTGCACCATTTGTAACCTGTAATTACTAGAAAATTGCCATGGTAACCACACTACTAATTAGTGACAATTTATTGCCATGGCAACTGGACCATAACAGAGATGTTACCCACAACTGCTTCTTGGCAAGTTCACTACACAGTTGGGGAGCAGGTGCGCTGACAGTCGGGGAGCTGGCCTCTTGACACGGGCCCCTGAAGCCTCAGGATGTGGGGCTAACTTAGGGTCTGAGACGGGCAGTCAGGTGTCTGTACCCTTCCCTGATGCTGCAGGGGACACTCTGCTCCCACGTGGAACATGTAAGTCCTCTTGAAACCAATAAAATCCATCATGAATGTAGTCTTTGACACTCCCACACCCTGCGCAGTCAATGACAAAAACCCTCATTCAGTAAGGACCCTTCTTCTAGGACCTTTCCCCCTTTCCTTCTGCTCTCTTCCTCCTTCTGCTCTTCACCCTCTTCCTAGTCCTTCTCCATCACATCCATCCTCTGCTCCACCTCCTAAGGGTTTAGCACACATCATAAAGAGCCCTGGTGGTGCAACAGTGAAGCACTCGGCTGCTAACCAAAAGGTTGGCATTTTGAATCTACCTAGTGGCTCTGCAGGAGAAATGTCTGGCAATCTGCTTCTGTAAAGATTACAGCCAAGAAAACACTATGGGGCAGTTCTGCTCTGGCACATGGACTCACTATGAGTTGAAATCGACTAAACGGCATCCAACAACATGGGGACAGGAGAGGGCAGCTAGGAGCATATTTAGCCTTGAAGAAGAGTATTCCAATAGGGGATTAACTCCACTGTGCATCAATTAATTCTTTTCTATTTGAGGCCAGCACCTCCTCTTGGGGTTGAACAGTTCCCCAGTTGAGGCTGTAGGGGCAGCCCTGGGGATGGGAAAGACCATGGGCCTGGGGAGCAGAACGTCCAAGTGTGAGCTGTGTGACCTTGGGCACATCACCGAACCTCTCTGGGCTTCTGTTTTCTCACCTATTACACGAGACTGATAATAACAATACCTCCTTCCCAGGGCTGTCATAAATATTAAGTGAGCTGGTTTTTGGAAGGTACCTTGGAAAATGTCAGGTGCCACATACTCATTAGCTGGGACTATTTACCACCTGCTGGGTGAATAATATCCCTTTATTTTTCCCCAGCACTTTCAAGCTTTAAAGGCCTCCTTGTTCTGCTGTTGGGGTGTGAATGCCCTCCTAGTCTCTCCCTCCCAGATGGCTCATTCTGCCCACCAGGCTGGTGGGAAGGTGGAGTTACAGGGGAAAATGCCCCTCCCCCCAGGGTCCCCACTTTCTCCTGCCACATTCTGGCACTCCCTCTTATGACCTGCCTGGACCCAGGGTTTCCCAGTCCTGTGGGGCAGCCCCTCTTGCCCTCCAGAATTGCACCCCTAGACCTCAGAACCCCAGCACCTCAGCAGTGCAGACTCAAGTCCAGTTCAGGTACCGGTGATCCATCTCCCAGGCAGAGTCAAGGCCAACCTTTAGGGGTGAATGGGGGCAGGAGAGGAGAGAAGGGACAGAGAGGTTGGCAGGAAAAGGTATGCTGCTGAACTGCCCCAAACTGAGGGCCCAGGGACAAAGAGGCATAGAGATTCACGGGGCTAAGGAAAAGTCTCTAGGTTCCTACATGGCTTCTGCCCCTCTCCAGCTGCAGAAACTTGGAAATGTCCTCTCCAGGCCTCAGTCTCCTTCCCAGTAGAATGGGTGGGAGAATGAGAAGATCACCAAGGCTCCTTCCAGCTCTACTTCTCAATGCCTCCTCCAGGGTGACCACAGGATAAGCGTGTTTGAAAGCCGGTTCCTGGGCCATCGATATTCTGCACCCAAGGAAGTCTCTGAGGTGAGGCCCATCAGCCAAGGAGGAGCTTGGACCTGTGGGATTCATCTGCTGAGACCTTGAGAGAAACAGGATTCTGGTGGACGCCAAGGCCTGCAGGCTGCCAAGAACATCCCAGGTATTATAAAAGGGTAGGGCAAAAGATGCTGGAAAGCACAGGGGTGGAGAAGTGGGCAGCGTGTGTGTGTGTGTGTGTGTGTGTGTGTGTGTGTGTGTACACAAGCATGCTGGAGAAGAGGTTGCTGAAGATAAAGGGCAGGCTGGTAACAGGGTTTCTCTTCCCAAATTTCCAGAAAATTCTAAAACAGAATCATTCTGTGTTGGTGCTGGTATTGCCACTCCCAAGCCCTCTGGGTGCCTTTCAGATGCTGCGCAGGATTCTGATTGCCTGGGTGGAAGGTGTTAGACAAGGACATTCCTGCCCCTATCCTGCCCCAGTCCTGCCTACTTCGTCTCTGCAGGGTATAGAGGGGAGGGAGGTGGGCAGGAGGATAGGCTCCATCATTGTTCACTGGATGGGAGATTTCCAACCTGGCCCACCTGGCAGGTGTGCAGGAAGGAAGATGCCCTTTCAAAGCCTGCCTCCAGCAGTGAGGGGCTGGAAGAAGCTGTTTCGGGAGAGAAGGTGGGTAAAGGAGTGGCAGGAATGACTCTGGTGAACTGCTCGGTCCTGGGTACCAGGTATCACACGCGTGGCTTCCCATTTCAATTTCATAACCACTCTTAAGATGTGCTCTATTGCCAACACTGTCTACGTGAGGAAACCGAGGCTCAGGGAGAGCAATCGCAGCCAGCAGGTGGGGGAGTCACAATTGGAACCAGAGCCAGGGCCCTCTGCACAGTGCTCCGTCTCGGCAGAGGAGGTGATTTCGACTCCTGGTGAGGCTGGCGGTGGAGCCTAGAGTGGCCAGCCGCAGGCTTGAAACGTTAAAAAACTCCTGTTTTAGCTAAAAAATATGCACATAAGAATTGCAATGCTATTCTGTAACATATCTGTGTTGGTTTTAACAGAAAAATGATGTCTCTTCCTGACAATCATCAAATGTGTCCGACACCCCAGGAAAATGCCACTGTTTGTTCTGGGGCTTCAGGGACCCCTGGTAGCCCCATGGAAGCACTCCCTGGGAGTCCCAGGCCCCTGGCTGAAGGGCCTGTCACTCCAGCCTCCCCAGCTGCCAGACCTGGCTATGCTCCCGCTGAAAGGCCAGCACCCCCTCAAACCCTGGGAGGCTCCGCAGCCCTCATTCTGCACCCCCGGTCACCTCTCCGGAGCCTGCAGGTGGGGATCCACCAGAAGGCCTCAGCTGGGCTTTCAGCATCTCCGTCTCCTCCGATAATGACTTTCTATAAATCAGATCTGCCCTCCGCTTTGTTCCACACTGCTCCCAGCCAACAGCAAAACTCCCCACCCGATATCATAAATCCACCTTCATTTTCTTTCTAAATTTCTTTTAAGTCTTCTTTAATCACCACCCTGCAGCCTGGACAGATGCTCCCTAAAAGGGTGAGGCCCAAATGCAGAGTTCCTAGGGAGGAGTGGAGGCAGGGTCAGAGAGGAGGAGGGAAGTGAGATGGGTTCCGAGTGGGGATGGGGATGAAGATACCCATGCTGGCTTCCACGCCCAGGATCTGGGACAGGCCTGGACACATGAGAACGCCCCAGAGCACAGCTGGCTCTGCTTGCCTTGGGCTTCCTCCTGTGCCTAGCATGGTATTCCTGCAACCAGGAAATGCCCAGCAGAGGGTCCTGCATCCCTCTCTGTCAGAGCCTCAGAGGAGGAGAAGGTGGGCACTTCCTGTATGCCAGGCCCTGTGCCAGGTATGTCACACTTTTATTTCCTTTCATTCTCAAAATAGCCCCATTTTAAAGGTGAGAAAACTGAGGCTGAGAGAGGTTAAGTGATTGCCCACTGCTGGACAGACCAGAGGTCCTTAGGTGGTGCAGATTGTTTGTGCTTGGCTGCTAACCTAAAGGTTGGTGGTTCGAATCCACCCAGTGGTGCCATGGAAGAAAGGCCTGGCAAGCTATTTCCATAAGATCACAGCCACTGAAGACCCTATGGAGCACAGTTCTACTCTGACACACATGGGGTCGCCATGAGTCAGAATCAATTGGATGATAATGGGTTTTTTGCACAGAACTCCATGTAGGTACAGGTGGAGGTAGGGTCTGCACTGGGCAGTCTGGCTCAGACCCTGTACTCTTAGCTGCTCTGCTGTACGGCTAGTTCAAGGAGCCCAGATTGGTGGAGGAACGTGCCCAAGGCTACCTAGTCCACAGAGGCAGTGCAGACCTATTGGTCCCACATTCCCCTCCTTGGGTTCCATGCCAGACCCTCTGTAGGGCGAGAACCCAGTTCTCAAGACTTTCAGGCAGGGCTGCTCCCTGTGCTGCCCTGCCTCCAAGACGCTGAGGGGCAGCTGGGGAAGCTGGGGTTTGGGATGCTTATGAACCAGGGGATGGGGAGTGGTTTTCCCACTGCTCCAGCTCAGCGCCAGAGGCTCTGATGCTTCCAGGGGCCCTAGCATCCCCTGAGAGCAGGCGCGCTGGCCGCTAGATGGCACTGTGACCCAGCAGAGCGGCTGCCACCACCAGAATCAATAGTGTCTGGAGAGGCGGCCTCCCCACCCCCTCCCGCAGAGCTGGACAGCCCGTGCGGGAGGCCAGCGCCATTGCTCGGCTGCCACTGGGGCTGTCCCCGCTGCCCTGATCACTCCGGGCCAGGCAGCTGCTGCAGTCACAAAATCTGGGACTGCAATTAAAGGCCTAAGTGCAAATGTGTGGAGTTGCATTGCAGCATGTCCCTTCCTCCTTCACCAGCCCCTCCCTGTCTTGCAGGCTGGAGCGGAGCAGGATTCTGAAGCTGAAGGTCATCAGAAAGGTCAGCTGGTTGTGGCAGTTTGGACTTTAGGAGGTGGGGCTCTAACTGCTAGTTTCTCTACAAACCTCCTGTGTGACCTTGGGCAAGTCCCTTCTCTCTGGACCTTGGTATGTTCTTGTGTCACATGGGAAGCTTGGCTTATATAAAGGCTACTGTTCTTCATGGTCTCACAGCAGTCCAGTGGGTGGGTGGCTTGGCCCTGGGGATCCCCAGCTCCCTGACTGCACATCTGGCCATGGCTTGCTTCCTCCCAGCCTGCTCTGGGCCCAGCTCACCCTGCCTGCTTCCCTTCCTTCTTCCCAGGCCCCGTGGCGCTGGCCTAGCGCTGAGTATTGGCCACATGCCCAGAGCCTCAGCAATCAAGCCGGGCTCACTGTGGCGGCTCTTACACTTAGGGTCCATCCTGGGGCTCAGGGGGGCACTCTGGGCTCATTTCCCAGCCAGATGTCCATGTGTCGTTAGCTGAGTGACAAGGGGGGCTGCAGGGTAGCATTGTGGGGCTTGCTGGGTAAGGAAAGGGTAGTCTGGAGAAGGCGGGTAGACAGAACAGTAAACTTGGTAGGCCAAATAGGTTCTTGTCAGCCAAACGGCTTCTGGAAGCCTGCAAAGCTGCTCTAACATGTCCTCTGGGCACGCCAGCTGCCCCTGCCTCTCTCCATGCCTCCACAGAAGCTGCTGTCCCTTTCTTGGGCTGCCCCGTCCTTCCAGCACAGCCCAGCCCCGTTGGCTGGTGCTCCCACCCCATCCGTGCTCCTCAGCTGTCTCCTCTTGGTCCCCTCCGCGATTCTGTAACAGCCCCTCTGCCAGTGCAGCCAGTGTGAACAATGCCCCCTTCATGCTCAAACCCAGCCGCAACCTTCTGAATTCTTTTATTCCATGGATAACCCTCTCTCCAGCCCTTGCCTCCCTTCCATCTCATCATTTTCAAGTGCTTCATCCCCTCAGCCCACCCCGCTTTTCCTGCAGATCAAGGCATTTAATTGCCAAGCCAGCCCCGTGCACAGGACTGGGAACTATTCAGAAAAATTGACTGTACAAATCTAGGCTGAAGCTCCTGCATGTTTATTCCTTCTCCCAGGGAAACATGGTCTATTACCAACACTCAGCCTTTCTACTGCACATTCATGCGCCGGGTTCTCGGGCACTTTGATGGGGCTTGAGCTGTGCAAACTACTTTATTATCTAGTCATTTGTCCCCACAAACTTTGTCAGACAGGTCAGCATTAATCTCCCCCTTTCATCGAGGTGGAGAGTTGGCTGGAGAACAGCATCATAAACTCAGGGGAGGCAGTGACAACCCTTTCTAGGTAGGACTTTGAGAATATGCCACCACTCAGATGTCTGGAGGCAGGGGGATGGCCCAAACGACCCATCAAGTGTCCTCCCAGCCTGAGGGTCTGGCTGCCACTTTCGAAGTCTGCAGTATAAGTTGGAACGGATATGTTGGGAAGGTCAACCTACAAGAGAATTTATCCGTCTAAACTGCAGTTGGTCGTGACTTAGGCCGAAGTTCACTTGAGAAGTGCTGTGCGCTGCTCCAGCTTCCTGGTTTTTGGCACCCAAAACAGGAACCGGGTTGCTCTGCCATCAGCAGTCTACTGGCAGATTATCAGAGTTTGGGCAGCAGTCGTGCTGGAATTAGAAAAACAGCCTTCCCTAGAAAGATTTCCCTGTCAGACTCTGACAATAGCTCCCCCATCCAGAAAGATATGGAGGGGGTGCTGGGGGGAGCATGCCTTCCAAAAAAGTGCTGGAGAGGTTTTGGAACAAGAATACAATTCTTTGAGCTCAGTTATCCGAGACGGGACCCAGCTGAAGCTTAGGGATTTAGCACTCGATTCCTGGCTGCTTATGTGTAAGTAAATAATTTCATCTGCTGTTTGGCAATAAAGAATGCTTTAAATCTCGGCTTTTGTGACTTGTCAGTTTTCTCCTACAAAACCTATTCACCCATTATTTGGGTTACAGCAGGGAATGAGGCAAGAGGTTCAAGGGAGAAGATGATGGTGTGGTATTCTCACCCCGTTTTTCAGCAGGCCCCTATGTCCTATGGTCCCTACTGGGTCCCCCAAGGCCACATCTGCCAACCCTAGGAGAGGCAGCGTTGGAGAACCTTCCTGTGGGTGAAGGGATGGAATAACGCCTTCCTCTTCTCTTCCGTGGGGACACAAGCCATCCTCTCCTTGTGGCCTCTTGATGGATTAGACTTGCACTTGCAGGGTCCCAGCCCCCAGCCCCTCTGGCTTACAGCCTCCCGTGTCACTGTGCATACCTGTATATTTGCTGACCCCAGCCTCAGCAGCCACATCTCTGAGTGCCAGAATGCCCTGGGAAAGGTCACTGGCCTCGGGGTCCATTTCAATGAGGGCATCAGGGCCCACATTACCATAGGCATAATTGGCGATGTAGATAGAGTAGCGTCCGGAGCCCTGAGGAGGAAGGGAAGGAGGTGAGTGAGCAGCTCCTCACTGGTCCATCCTGGTCTTCTCCCTGCTGTCTCAGGACCTTAGCTCTTTCACGGGGTTGGGTTCTTCTCCCAGGCTTAACTCCAGAGGTGCTTTCACAAAGGCTACAATGTGAACGATGCTCCCCGGAATTCTACAACACAGCAGGCCTGCTTCTCCTTCTATCCTGTTCCAGAAGAACACATCCCTCCCTCTCCCCCGCACCATCCTTTTCTAGACAATTTTCTAATGTGCCTCCCTCCAGCTGAGCTCTCTCCAGCTCCCAGCCAGGGTAGCTGCTCAATAAATATTTGCTGATTGATTGATCTACCAATCCCCATTATTCTCAGTCTCTCTGTCTCCCATTCAAGCTCACTCCAGCCAAGATGACAAGCAAATTCCTGAGCCACCCCCTCCTTCCCCCGCTATACTTCATTCCTTTACTTTGGAAGCACAAGAGGCACAGGTTCACAGGGGTTCTTCATCTCCCTTCCATTTCCTTCTTTCCCCCTTATCCCCAGAAAGAAATATTATATTGCTTCTGCCTTTATACCACTGTTTCAAGTATTTTTTTTTTTTCCCTTTGCATCTGAGAGAAGCCCTGGGCACTAGCTCCTGTTTGCTGTAGTCATTCTCTTCTTGAGTCCAAAACACTGCTGATGAAAGATTCTTTTCTGCCTGTTATCATAATGGTGTTATTTCTTCAATGGATGCCTCCTCTTTCCCAGGAGATTCACTCAATTTCTAAATCAGTTTTCTAGCTCTCTTCTCATCCTTTTACTCACTTCCTTCCAATTAAGTGGACAGTAAATATTTCTTGAGCTCTGACTATGTGCATGGCACTCTGCTGTACTAGCACTTAGGACAGATCCCTGTCCGCAGGTTGCTTAGAGTCTAGTGTGACAGGCAAGCGATCAACACAACATGATGCAAGAGAAACAGCTGAGCTCGAGACAAGTGTGCTCCATCACCCCTTCTTCTTGGCCCTCTTCGTTTGCTTCTGTTTCTTATCCAATGGCCCCATGAGTGGAGTCCTCATCCCACCCAAATGGTTACCGATTTTGTTATACCTTCTTTGGGACCATTTTTTCTTTGGGGGAAGCTGATTAAGAGTCACTTGAGTCTGTCAAAGGAGCCCTGGTCAACAGTGGCACAGTGGGTAAGTGCTCAGCTGCTAACTGCAAGGTTGTCAGCAGTTCAAACCCACCAGCCACTCCACGGGAGTAAGATGCAGCAGTCTGCTTCCATAAAGGTTACAGCCTTAGAAACCCTATGGGAAAGTTCTACTCTGTCCTATAGGGTCGCTATGAGTCGGAATCGGCTTGCCAGCAATGGGTTCGGTTTGGTTTTTTGAGCCTGTCTGGTGGAGAGGTTAAGGAAGAAGGAGCTCACGGTCTGCTGGGGGACACAGACACATCAGCAATCCTACAATAATATGGCAGAGAATATGTACAGGATGTCCTGGGTGCACAGAAGAGAGGCTTCTAACTATGGCAAGTTAGGAAACGGTTTTTTAAGAGTCTCAGGCAGGTGAAGTAGAGGGGAAAGAACATTCCAGGCAGAAATGAAAAACAGAATGGTGTATGGTTAAGAACGGTTAAGTGGTAAGATTCTCATATTACATGCAGGAGATCTGGGTTTGATTTCCAGCCAATGCACCTCATGTGCAGCTATCACCCATCTGTCAGTGGAGGCTTACAGGTTGCTGTGATGCTGAACAGGTTTCAGTGGAGCTTCCAGACTAAGACAGACTAGGAAGAAAGGCTTGGTGATCTACTTCCAAAAATCAGCCAGTGAAAACCCTATGGATCACAACTGTCCAATACCATTGTGCATGGGATTGCCATGAGTCAGCGGCCAACTTGATGGCAGCTAACAATGACAGCAACAACAACAGGGAAATCACAAGCAGTTTACTCAATGTTGCTCGAATTTAAAGTGTAAGGCAGGGAGGGTCAAGGGATGAACCTGGAGGAGGCAGCAAAGCTGTTCCCTATAGGCTTCTACATCAGGGCTTCAAACCAGTTGTTCCTGGTTCAATTCTGGCCGAGGAAGTGACACAGGAACAGACTCAAATTTTAAACATTTGGCTGAACCAGAACCATAATCAGAACGTGAAAAATTACAGGTCAAAGCCCTGCTGGAAACTTAATCTCCCTCTTAGAAAACAAGGGCAGCATATGCAACACATGGCAACCAAATCTCTTGCCCGTAGGATTTTGTGCAGAATCAGACACAGCGATGCCCCACTCAAAGATGGTGGCCGACTGCACTTCTTTGAACGTGCGTCACTCTCCACAGTCCTACTAATAATCCAATCTCATATATCAGGCTCCTGAAAGGGCTCATTATGCCTCTTCTGAGTTTCCCATTCCAGGGCTTTGACCTGTAATTTTTCCCATTCCGGTTATGGTTCTGGATCACCCAAATTGTAAAAATTCAGGTCTCTTCCATTTTCACTTTGTTGGCCATAATTGAACCAATTCAAACTGGTTTGAAGCCCTGTTCTACACGTCTTCATTTTTGGTTATCTGAAACTCTATCCTGCTACCTGGGAACGTGTGCTTTACTCAAATTGGTCCCTGGACCAGCAGCGTTGGTCTCACCTGGGAGCATGTTAGAAGTACAGAATCTCAGGACCCACTCCGTATCTACTGAATCAGAACCTGCATTCTAACAAGAAGCCCCCATGTGATTCCTCTGCAAAATTAAAGTCGGAGAAGCAATGATTTACAACATGGCTTCTTGATTAGGTGGGAACTTTTCAAGGTTCTTGCCCATCACAGGAGCTCAGTATATGTGGGTGGAATGATTGGATGAAGAGCGAATGAATGGGGCCAAAGGGGAAGGTGCGCTGTCACTGTAACCGTGCCTGACCCTACCAGCTGTTAGCAATCTCATCAACAAATGGGTAATTAAGCCCAAATGGACTGAAATGCACTCTGCTAGAAATTAGGATATTTATAAAATTCCATCATACCTAGTTCCTTACTTCAGTCTATCGGGATGATAAAACTGACAAACATAGTATGTTACAGCTGTAGAAGACTGCAGATATTCACTTATGAACTTGACCACAATAATTCTGGGAAGGTGAGATAATTCTAGGAGAAGGGAGATGTTTCTGTAACGTTGGGTCCAGGACAGAAGTTTTCACACTTTAGTGCACAGTTAAAACACAGATGCTGGGTCTTATCCCTTGAGTTTCTGTGACGGTAGGTCTAGGGCGGGCCCTGAGAATTGTTCCCAGGTGATGCTGATGCTGCTGGTCCGGTGACCACACTTTGAGAACCTCTGGTCTAGGAGTATTAGTGTGGGTGCTAGGCCAGGCTCTGCCCCTACCTGGCTCTGTCCTTGGGAAGGTTCCTCAGCCTTTCCAGTCTGCCTCTCCTCACATGTTAAATGGGGATCATGTTCCCCCTGCTTCCTGGAAAGGTTACTGAGAAGATGAAATGAAACAGCATATGTGAAAAGTCTTACAAAAGATAAAAATGCTTTATAAACATGAGGTATAATCATTATTGATCAGGGAATGCTTCTTGTAAGACATCAGCTTTGAGCTAGATCCAGAAAGGTGGGTGAGTGATGAGGCAGCTGAAGATAAAGGGCAGGTGTTCCAGGTCTAGGGCAGAGGATGAACGGCTGGAAGGGAAGAGAGGGAGAATAGCACATGGGTGGAGGGAGGAGGGTTGGATATTTACCTGGTGCAATGGATCTCAAACTTTAGTGCATCAGAAGCACCTGCAGGGCTTACTGAAATGCAGATTGCTGGGCTCCTCCTCCAGAGTTTCTGAGTCAGATGGTCTGGAATGGAGCCTAAGAATCTGCATTTCTGACAATGCTGATGATTTCCGGTCTGGGAACCACACTTTGAGAACCACTGACCAGATGGACTGAAAGGCCCCAGGTAGGAGCTGTGAGGCTGAGGATCAGTAGGGTGAATGCTGTAGTAGAACTTGTTAGAAATTTGTGTCTGATACTGTTTCACCCAGAGGCAGGGCAGCAGAGGGGTAAAAGGCATTTGCTTCATTTTCAGGCAGGCTGGGATCAATTCCTGGCCTTGCCCACCACGTATTGTGTGACCAAGGTCAAACTGCTTATTAATGGCTCAAACTCTTAATTTCCACATCTGTAAAATGGGGGAAATGATAGCATCTACCCCATAGGCTTATTATGAGAATTCAGTAAAAAAATTCACTTAGCACAGTGCTTGGCATGCTGTCAGTTTAAAAAGTGTTAGCTGTTATTATTGTTACTACTGCTCTTGTCTTTCCTACACCACAATGCATACCTATCTCTCAACTTCCGGGCTGACCTTGACCTCCCCAGTATTCCTCCTTTCCTCCACAATTCTCAGGTCTCAGGGATGGCCAAGTGGTGGCTAGACTCAGAAAGCAAGCCCTCTCCTGGTAGCAGATGGATTGTAGTTCTTTCTGGTTCCCTAAGGCTTGGGAGACTGAGGTCTGGGACTGGGTGGGAGACAGCAAGCTGCTAAGTGCCCGCCTACTGTGCTGTGGTGCCAAAGTGTCTTTTGTATTTTTTGCATTTCACATGGTGCCTTTGTCCTGTGGTTAAATGTGTGGGTGTGCAGATGCCCTTGCTAGGATAAAGAGTGGGTCTCCTTTTGATTAACCTTCCTGCACCTCCCACCAGCTCTCGGAGAAGTTTCCCACCTGAGCCGAGTGTGGGAAGCCTTGGTCCTGAACAAGTGAGACAGGAAGTTGGAAGGAGACAAGGAGAGGCCCTCAAGCCATGACCTCGGCCTGGCTCCCCCCAGACCCTCTCTTTTTTCTGGGGCTGTTCACAGCTGCCTCACCATCCCCTCCCACCAGGCGGGAGTCCAGGTGGCACACATTCAGGTCAGGGCTAAATGTGGCTTCACAGCCCAGCTTGGCTTCTCTTCCCAGCACCAGCTTGTTAAGAAATAAATATTTATACCTGGCACCTGCCTTCTCCAAAGGCCTGGAGGCCCCTGTTGTGAAGATTCTCGCTGAATCCCCAATCCCTTCACTGCCATCTCAATCTGAAGTGAGCCAGCCCCCTTGACCCTGCCCCAGAATGGGGCCCAGAGATGCTCCCTCAGAAGCTGGGCAGCAGCTGGGTCCCTGATTTAGTGGTGACTGTTTATAAAGCCAAGGAGGTGGGTGGCAGGGGAGCACGTGACAGGAGGGATAAATCATCTCCTCAGCAAGCCTCCCTGGCTCTGGCTGGGCCTGCTGAGATGGAGCCCGGGAGGCCACCCCTCAGGCAGATGGCTGCAGGTGCTCTCACCCCACCCCATCTCAGACATTCTCCTGCCTTTCCTCCCCCTCCACTTTGGTTGGCCACCTTTGTGTAGGGTAGTCTAGCAGGACACGAAAACACTGATGAAGCTATTGATGAGCTAAAGTTCTTGTACACTCTGGCCACCCTTTACCCACTTGCCCACGGACCCCATTTGTCTTGCCTTCATTTGTTCCATAAATATTTATGAAAAGCCTCATGGCTCAATGCCTAGAACATAGTAGGCACTTAATAAATGTTAGTTGAACAAGTGAATGAATGAGCACAGGATTTAGAGCTAGAAGATTCCGATTCATGTCCTAGGCACACGACTAATCCATTTTGGGTCCTCAGGCAAGTCACTGCTCCAAGCTGGGCCTCAGTCCCTTCATCTGTTCAATGGATGCAATGATTACCACACATGGCCTACTTCCTCACTGGTTGCTGGGAGGGTCACGTGGAAGGAGAAGTGTGTAAGGGCTTGGTATATTGTAACTCATCCTGCAAGTGTTAGTTGTTGGATTTAGCATCTACTATGTGCAAGATGAAGAGCCCTGGTGGTGCAATGGTTAAGAGCTTGGCTACTAACCAACAGGTCAGCAGTTAGAATCCACCAGCTACTCCTTGGAAACCCTATGGGGCAGTTGTTCTACTCTGTCCTGTAGGGTTGCTATGAGTCAGAGTTGACTCGAAGGCAGTGGGTTTGGTTTGGTTTTTATGTGCAAGACACTGTGGAAGCTGCTGCGACAATGCAGCCTTCAGCTCTACCCTTGAGAGCCTCCACTCTGTCAGGGGACGTCTGCCTGGTGACTCCTCTCCTGGCTCTTACGTCGCTGTGTGCCCTCCTCTTCTTCCCAGGCAGCTAAACCCCCAGCACTCACCGTCCTGTCCACACAGGCCACAGAACGTCCAGCAAAGAGGCTGGCCACGCCACGGGCCACGTTGACCTCGTCACTCAGGATGTCTTCCCACCGGTTATTGCGGAACTTGAACAGCTTGTCAGTGTATGTGGCCACTCCTGGAGAGAGGAAGAAAGGGAGAGCTGGTGGATCAGGGGCCGGGGCACATGTCTGACCTCTGACTATGCCCTGTGCTACCTGCTCAGAGGTGCCTGGCCTTGGGTTGAGGCTAGAGACGGATGGGTCATCTGCTGCAAGAAAGACCTCAAGCCCAGGTAAGACTCCTCTCTGAGGCACTGACATGTTTTCAGTTGAGAGAAGAAACTCTGAGGCTTAGGAAAGTGGCCAGTCCAGGCCTCAGGAACTAGGGCAGAATGCTACTGCTATCATGTCTGGGATGATCCTCAGCAGCCGGAATTCAAAATCAAACAATCCCCAGAATCCTGGGATTGTTAATATTTCAGCATCCAAACTCAACCCAGAGTGCCTCTTTCCCCAGGCAGCTCCCCTGTAAATTCTCTGCTGGACCACACAGCCTGATTTGGGCCTCAGAAGAAATGGTCCCAGTCAGTGGGTGGGTCTCTAAGTCCAGACCAAGGAAGGGGCTCGAAGCTGAGCTCTGGCAGGTCTGTCACCTCCACCCCAAGGGGAAGTAGAGGACAGCAGGGTCAACCCTCAGGTAGAGTGAGAGGTTGCTTTGCTTGGAGCATGATGAGGGGTTCGGGCGGCGCTGGGGGATCCCTGCTCTCAGGAGAGAGCAGTGGTCTCCACCTCTTTTGGATTACTGACCCTTTGAGAATCAGATGGAGGCTAAGGACCCCTCGGCTCAGGGAATTGCACATCTGTACCAGTTAACATGCCGAATGTAACTTCAGGAGGGCTGGGGCCTTCTGAAGCTCATCCATGGCTAAGAAGTCTTGTTCTGGGGAAATGGGGAAGAATGACTGGCAGCTGGGGCTCAAGCCCTTCCTAGTGACCACTAAGGCAGAGCATTCCCTCTGCCCTCACCCTTCATTTACTTCTTCTTAACTTGAGATCCAGAGCATTCTATTTTAGGAAGGGCCATGCCCTACCTTCAGGGCCCAGCAGAGGAAACAAACTGAGAGGAAGGTGAACTTGGAGAGTGGACCTGGGGACAGAACCCTTGAACTTGACCTTCTGCTGGCCCAGGGGAGAAGCAATGGGCTTAGATCGAAGGAAGATAGCACAGCAAAGTGGCTAAGGACACAGGGTTTGGAGTAGAACAAACCCGAGTCCCAAGGTTCTATCTAGATTCTAGTGCTAGGGTCTAGTTGTTTGATTTTGGGAAAATTGCTTAGCATCTCTGAGCTTCAGTTTTCTTATTTGTAAAATGGGGGTGATAATAATAACCACATTCAAATTTACTGTGAGAATAAATGAGATGATGCACTTTAAAAGGTGAGCAGAGCACCAGGCATACATTAAGCCTGCAAAAGTGGCAGCAATTATTAGATAAAAATGATTATTCCCACTTTATAGATGAGATACTGGCTAAAGTCCTTTTAGAGACATCAGATAGGGGTTTGGTGAGTGTCAGTGGTTTGTGTGTGTGAGTGTGTGAATGTGTGTGAGTGAGAGTGAGTGTATTTGAATGTGTGGAAAGAGTAGGCGTGAATGAGTGTGTGAGGAGACTGAGCGTGTGTGTGTACATGTGAATGTATGCTTAAGAGTGTGTATGAATGAGTGTGTTAGTGAGTGTGCGAGAGTGAGTGTGTGTGTTTGAATGTGTGTGAAGAGTATGTGAATGAGTGTGTGAGAAGTGACTGTGTTGGTGTGAGTATATGAACGCAAGTGTGAAGTGTGTGTGAGCAAGTGACTGTGACCGTGTGCTTAAGAGTTTGTGCAAATGAGTATGAGTGAAAGAGTATGTGAGCAAGTGAATGAGTGAGTGTGTGCCTGTGTGTGTGGAAGTAAGTGTGTGGAGGTGAGGGCAGTGTACAAACGATCCCTCAGGTGGCACCACCCAGGAGAGGATAAAAGAGTCTCTGACAAGCTTGATTATGCCAGGACTTCCTGAGATCAGGGACCCTCCAGGGCAAGGATATCACCTGCAGGTCTGGAGTTGGCCCCAGGGCTGCTTGCCAGATGCCAGAGACATCCTGTCCCTGCCTGGGGCTCCTGGTGTAGCAGAGGCCCCAGCCAGGAAGAAAAGGCCCTTCACGAGACAAGAGGGACCTGCGGGGTGTCTGTGTGGGTGGATGTTTGCGCTCAGGCCCACGAAGAGTGGAGTGTCCTCACTGAGCTGCTGTGGCTCCAGGAGGGATCCCACTTCCTGGAGAAACCAAGGAAAAGTCTCCCTGGATCACAGCAGGGCACCCACTCAGACGGCCCAGCTCTCTCCCAGAGCTGAACTCGTTAGCCATGCGGCCTCCAGCGAGTACTTATCCTGGAGCCTTGGGTTCCTCATCTGAAAGCCGAGAATAGCAACTGTGCTCCCTCCAGAGTCATGCAGGAACTGAGTGAGAAGATGCACACGAAGCAGGCCACAGCCCAGGCCTGCCCTCGGGAGAGCTCGGCAGCCGCTCCGCACCACCCCGCCCGCAGCCCTCACCTGAGCCCTTTGGGGCCAGATGTATTTGGAAATTTAGATTTTCCCCCTTCATAGTTTAGAAAGGTAACACCGTGCACACACCGTTTATTACATAACACCCCAGCAGGGACTGGAGGCAGCACCCTGTAATTGAACACATTAATATTTCTGCAGTGAAACATGAATATTCACACAAAGTGGTATAAGGCCTATAAATAGCTCATGTCAGCTCAGGACAGGTTCCACTATCAACTGAGTTTCCCACAAACTTAAAAAAAAGCACTTGAGGCTTTGAGAACCTTTTGGATTTCAGGGCTGCAGAGAAGGGGCTATCATCATTACCGCTGTTCCAGATGGTTGCTGGGATCGGAGGGCAGTGGGAGCTATGTCATCGTTTCCCAGAGCCTGGAGAGTGTCTGAGGGCACCCTCGACCCCCACATACTTCTAGATCTCCAGCTTTCACCAACAGAGACCCTTGCCCTTCTCTGTCAAACCAGGGATCCTTTAGATTCTGCACTGCCAGCTAACCCAGCCCCTTCCTTAAACACCTCGGTCAAACTCCACCAACGCTTGGGCCAGGTCAAGAAAGCAGCTGCTTTCCGCAGAGCTCTGGTGGCCCCTTCGGAGTCCGCAGGGGAAATTTCTCAAGTCCCTGAGTTCCTGCTTCAACTAGACAAGGGGAGAAAACGCGCCCAGGTGACTCTACGCCCCTTTGCTTGCCTCATCACCTCCAATTCCTCATGCCCACCCAGGGCAGCATTTCCCAAAGTGTGCTCTGTGGAACCGTGCTCTGTGTGAGCTGCCTGGAGAAAGAATTCCACAATCATCTGAGTTTGGGAAAGACTGCATGCACACTCCCACTTAGAGATTCTCAATAAATATCAGTCTGTTAAAAGCTTTGAAATGTCTTGCAATAAATTACCTGCTTAATTTATTTGGAGCCCCGGTGGCGCAGTGGTTAAGAGCTCAGCTGCTAACCAAAAGGTTGGCAGTTTAAATCCACCAGCAGCTCCTTGGAAACCCTATGGGACAGTTCTACTCTGTCCTGTAGGGTCACTATGAGTCAGAATTGACTCAATGGCAATGTTTTTTTTTATGGGGTTTAATTTTATTTAGCCCCTGGGTGATGCAAACGGTTAAGCACTCAGCTACTAGCCAAAAGCTTGGTGGTTTGAACCCACCCAGTAGTGCCTTGGAAGAGAGGCCTGGCAACTTGCTTCTGAAAGGTCACAGCCTTGAAAACCCTATGGAGCAATTCTACTCTGAACACATGGGGTCATCATGAGTCAGAATCAACTTGATGGCAACTAATAACAACAATTTTATTTAGCCCAGCCTTTCCCAAACTTACTTGGCCATGGAACCCCTTTTTGCAGATCACCTATCAGCATCCCGTAAAACTAGCACTGTCCTAGGGTGGAAAGGTCCTGTCTGGCTCTGGGCTTTGCAGCCAGAGGGGTTACGGTGTGGTGTGCTGTTGGCCTCTCCCCGCCTCCAGCCTCCAGGCTTCTGAGCTGACCTGGGCTGCCTAGAAGAATAAACTAATTAAGGTAAAATGTGCAACAGCGGTGCAGAGCCTTGTAGATCATAAATGGGAATGGCAAAATCAATGGCAGCCCTTCTGCAGGCAGAGGCCCAGAGGCCTGGGCAACAGGAGGGATGGGAGCCCATGATTTAGGAAGAGCAAACGCTCTGGCAGCTGCAACCTGGGTAATTAGGTGTGTCAGGAAGACAGATAAACAGCGAGCTGTGGGGGTCGATGGCACAGGCAATAAACACCCAGCACTAGCCCCTGGCCCATGTCAGTGCCTAATCTCACCTTCTGGCTCCTGTAGCTGCACTCTGCCCTGGGGTCCCTCACAGAGTCGGGGGCAGCTGCTCAGGGAGAGGAGAGGCTGTTAGGAGCCGGAGGGAGGGCTGAGTCCCTGCAGGAAACACTAAGAGGGTGGAGGCCTGGGAGGAACAGAAGGCTCTGGAAGTCACTGCCCCCATGACAGGTATGTCTGAGGATTCCTATTTCTGGATTTAAATCTGTCTCCATCATTTGCTAGCTCAGTAACCTTGAACAATTGACTTAACCTCTCTGACTCTCAATTTCTCCATCTGTAAAATGGAGCTACAGGTGGCTGTGGGGTGAACCCCAAGATGATGGTTTAATCTTCGCATTCAAGGAGCCTCGAAGGTGTCAGAGTCCAATGAAACTGCTAGTTGCTGTCAGGTGGCCAGAATGGAAGGCTCAGTGAGTGAGGTGCGGATGTCCCCCATGCCCCACTGGGTGCCAGGCACTGTGCCACACGCTGTGGGAGGCCACAGGGAAGCAGAAGTTGCGGTCCCTGACTCAGGGAACTCACGGTTCATTTGACAACACAAGGACAGGTAGAGGAGATGTCATGGGCCATTAGTAAAATTAATTAGAGCTAACACTTCTATATCATTTTCTATGTGCCAGGCACTTCACATATATTCACTCATTAGTCCTTACCCCGACCCCACAAGGTGGGCACTATTTTCATGCCCCTTTTACAGATAAGGTACCTAAGGGACAAGAGATAAAGGGACTTGCCTAAGATCCCACAGCAAGCTGAGCCCAGCAGGGCAGGACAGGATGGTGCATCCAGGAGATGCCATGAAATTGGGATGGAAGAGCTCACAGAGACCGCAGTGGTCAGCGAGGGCTTCATGGAGGAGGAGGTACCTGAACCTGGACTTGAAGGGTCAGAGGAATCACAGCAACGGCTCCTATCTACAGAGTACTTAGCATGGCCAGGCTCTGTGTGAAGCCCTTGTTTTTTTACAACCATCATCTCGGAGTTCACCTGGTTGCCACTGGAGAGGTGGTATAGCCCCATGTTACAGATGGAGAAACAGGGTCAGAGAGGTTAAGTCAACTGCTCAAGGTAACTGAACTACTAAGTGGTGGAGATAGATTCAAATCTAGGATCTTTCTGACTCCAAAGCCCTATGGTGTAGTCTGGCAGAGAGGAGGGGGTGCTGCTCCAGGCAGGACAAATGGCATAGACAGAGGCACAGAGGCAGCCTGTTTGCCTAGAGATAAGGGTTTGTGCATGTAGAAGAGGAGCAACATGGGAGGGCGGGGAGTAGGGTCTGTGTGGAGAGACCCTGGAATTCCAGGACTCAGGGTGAAGCTGCCATGGGTGGCTTCTGATGGGGAATGACAGGGGAGGGAAGACAGTGTTTCCAGAAGATTAACCAGCAGTGGAGTGAGGGGCTGGTTAGCAACGGAGAAAATGGAGTGGGCGGCCCCTATTGTAGTAGCTCAGGCTTGATCAAGGGTGGCAACAGGGAGTGGGGAGGAAGCAGTGGTGCAAGAGGCTGCAGCAGGAAGGGTGGGGGGCCGGGCAATGTGTGGGGGGCCCAAGCAAGGGAGTGGACCACAACAACGGGACAGTGACTGAAGCAGGGCATTGGGCTGGCTGGGAGCAGGCAGTAGGAGCTTGGTTTCAGCAGTCTGCATTTGAGGAAGTCATAAGGTGGCCAAGAGAGCATGTCTGCTAGGTCACTGGCCACACAGGGTAGCAGCTTGCAGAGAGGGGATGGCTGGAGTGGGGAGAGAGGAGAAAGACCGGGGCCAGAGACTGAGCCTGGGGCAGCCACACTTGGGGTGTAGGAGGAAGAAGGAGTAGAGAAGGAGAAATCATCAGAGAAATAGAAAGCATGAAGGTTGTGAGTCAAGGGAGATTAGGGCTTTGAGGGCAGCATTGTCAATCAAGTACTACCAGTTGCTGCTGAGTTGACTCTGACCCATGGCGACCTCATGTGTGTCAGAGTAGAACTGTGCTCCATAGGGTTTTCAATGGCTGATTTTTTGGAAGTAGGTCGCTAGGCCTTTCTTCTGAGGCACCTCTGGGTGGACTCGAACCTCCAACCTTTTGGTTAACAGAATTAACTATTTGCACCATGGTCTTCAATTTACCATTCCATCATCCCCTCCATTCTGGCTCTGCCCCTAGAGGTGCCTTGGAGCCACTAGGAGGACCAGTTTGAGTTGTAGAGGGTCTTCCTAAGGGTCATTGGCCTGAATGCCTCCTCCTCCAGGGCCAGCCCCATCCCAGGGTATCAGCTGACTTGCGGTCTGGAATTGGTGGCAAAGACAAGCGTGAGCAGGTGTGTGAGGTGGGACAGAGGGCTCAGCCTCCACCTCATTCATAGGCAAGGAGGTTACTGCCAGGCAGCAGAGTTGGGGAGGTAGCCAGCAACATCCCTTCCTCTTGGAATGACCCTGGGCAAGTCATTAGCCTTTCTTTTTCTTATCTGTAAAATGGGATAATGAGAATAGCCACCTATACATTGGATTGCTGTGAAGATTAAATGAATGTATGTAAGGTGCTTAGGACAATGCCTGGCACATGATAAGCTCAATAAATAACAACAACATCAGCAGCAGCAGACAGGGAATTACAGAGTAAGACCACAGGTCCTCAAAGAGCTACATCCCAGGAGGCAGCTGTGACATTAAGTATAAAATGCTTTATAAGACTTAGCTTGTGGAAAACCAGCAAGCAGTGATGATCCCAGGGGAAGAAAGAACTAGTTCAGGCAAAGGACATTTTTAAAAAGAATGAACCCAGGCCCCCCATGCCCCCATTTCCTGACCCCAGCCTTCCTTCCTCCATCCCATGGTGGAGAGGGAATTCCATTAGCACCTGCCTGGTGCTGCACACACAAGCTCATTTAGTCCCCTCCGTGGTCTTGTCAGGATGATAGATTCTTCATTTTACAGAGAAACCAGGGCTCAGAGGGTTAATCACTTCCCTAAGGTTGCACAGCTGCTGTTAAGCAGAAAAGCTGAGCTTTAAACTGATGTCTGTCTGACTGTAAAGCCCCCTCCCATGGCATTAAAGAGCAAAGATGGGGGCCAGTGGGGAGCAGTCCCGGGCTCCCAAGGACCCTTGTTCTGTGTTGTTGCTGTTGTTAGCTGCCGTTGAGTCGACCTCTGACTCACAGTAACGCCATATACAACGCAACAAAACACTGTGCAGTTCTGCACCATCCCCATGGTGGGTTGTAGATGGGATTGTTGTGATCCATAGGGTTTTCACTGGCTGATTTTCGGAAGTAGATTGCCAGGCCTTTCTTTCTAGTCCATCTTAGTCTGGAAGCTCCGCTGAAACCTGTTCAGCATCATAGCAACACACAAGCTTCCACTAACAGATGGGTGGTGGTTGTGTCTGAGATGCACTGGCAAGGAATCAAACCCGGGTCTTCCACATGGAAGATGAGAATTCTACCACTGAACTACCACTGCTCCCCATTCTGTGTTAGGGCTGAGGAAATGGCCTCTGGGGCCCCATGCCCTTTAAGCTGCTGCTTTGGCAGCCTCGCCCTGTCCTTGCTGCTTATGAAGGCCAGGGAGTCTGAGCAGTTCCCAAGCTCATCTCCCCAAACGGAGCCACACCGGGTGGGCTGAAAATTAGGACTTTGCATCCAAGGGAAACATAGTTGGGGGATCAGGAGACCCTAGTGTCCACTTTAGGGTCTAAGGGACCTGGGAAAGAGGGCTGAGACTCAGGGCAGTTTTCATGGACACAGAAGCTCCTGGAGGTCCTGTTAAATCCCAGATTCTGGTCCAGAAGGTCTGGGGTGGAGCCCGAGATTCTGCATTTTAACAAGCTCCCAGCTGATGCCATAGCTGTGGTCTGCAGATCACACCTGGAGTGATAAGATCTAGAGTATCTAGGTGCAGTCGGACTGGGCCTGGGTGAAGGTGCTGTTGAACAAGGGGTGCTCCTCTCAAGAGCAGATGGCTCATCTGTTGTGTGGGCAGAGAAGGCTGGAGGGCAACTGCCCTGAGCCTCCGTCCTTCTCTCCGGCACAGGACTGGCACCTCCTTTCTGAGACGTTACAAAAGCCTCTGTTTATAACCAGCAAGGCTGAGCTCAGAAGCCTTAAAGAAAAGATTGATACATTCAAGTTCATAAAAATAAAAATTTTCTGTGTCGCAATTGACACTATGAGCAAAGATAAAAGAAAAATGACAAACAAGGGAAAACTATTTGTGACTTGTATTACAGACAAAGGGCTAATTTCCTGAATTTATAAAGAGGTGCTACAAATCAATAAGGAGAAGACCAATAATCAATGGAAAAAATGGGCAAAGGCTATGAACAGACAAGAAACTCAAATACAAAAAAAATGCTCAGTCTTGCTCATTATAAACAAATGAAGATGAAAACTATACTTAGAAGCCAATTTTTTTTTACCTATCAGATTGGCAAATATTAAAAACAAAAACCTGATGATTCATTGTGTTGGTCAGAGTGTTGGGAAGGGCTGCCTCCCATACATGGCTGACAGAATGTAATTACTTCCATCCCTATGAAGGGCAATTTGGCAATGCTTATCAAAACTACATATGTATATTCCTTTTATTGCCCCTAGTTTTCCAATGCTTTTCCAAAAAAATTTTATGGTGGTAAAGTATGTAACAAAACATTTCCACCATTTTTATGTGTACAATTCAGTGACATTAATTACATTCATCATGTTGTACAACAATCACCACTACCCATTTCCATTTTTCTTTAATCACCCTTAATAATATCTCTGTACCCTTTAAGCAATACCCTCCCCACCCTTCCCCACCCCTGCCCCTGGTAACCACTAATGAATTTTGGTCTGTATGCATTTGCCTGTTCTGGATATTTCATATGAATATTGTATGAGATCATACAATATTTGTCCTTTTGTAACTGATTTATTCCATTCAGTATAATGTTTCCAAAGTTCATCCATGTCGTAGCATGTACCAGAATTTAATTTCTGTTTATGACTGAATAATACTCCATTGTATGTATATACCACGTTTTGTTTATCCATTCATATGTTGATGGACTCTTGGGTTATTTCCACCTTTCAACTATTGTGAATAATTCTGCAAGGAACATTGATGTACAGGTATTTGTTTGAGTCTCTGCATTCAATTCTTTTGGGTATATCCATAGGAGAGGAACTGCTGGGTCATCAGTAGTTCTGTTTAACTTTTTGAAGAACTGCCAAACTGTTTTTTACAGCTGCTGCACTATTTCACATTCCCACCAGCATATATTCCTTTGATGCAGCAATTCCACTTTTATGAACTTACGTTACAGATAAAGTCATGACTGTGAAAAATGGCATGTGATATAAGGTTATTAATTTTGTGGCACTGTTTATAATATCAAACGATCATAAGAAATCTAAATGTTCATCAATAGAGAACGGGTAAAATTAATGGCAAATCTATGCAATGGAGTATTATAGAGCCATAAAAAGAATGACAAAGCTCTTTATAGACTGCCATAAAATAATATCCAAAATGTATTGTTAAATGAAAAAAGCAAGGTACAGAATCATGAGTAGTAGAGTATGCTACTATTTGCAGAGAAGGAGGGAGGTATATGTGTTTTTTGAACAGTGTCCTGCACATAACTGATCTTCAGTGACCATTTTGTTGAATTGAATGAAATAAAAATAAGGTTGATGGTGGGGCTCACAGTCACGCTGACCCACCCAGTACCCATGCTCCTGGTACCTCAAGCCAGGTTTCATGGGCAGGAGAGCTCAGGGCCATGCTGTGAAGCAGGAGGGGTGGGCCAGTGGAGGACTCTCAGGGGGATGGGCTCTGCCCAGGAGCTGCAGAAGGTCCTGGGTTCCTGGATGTGGAGGGAGAGGCTGGGACCTGCCTCTTGCTCCCCTTGGCCTTGCACACACTCCCACCTGGTTTTCACTGAGCAGCATGAAACATACTGTTTTGTATTTTTCCAGGCCATTTAAGCTATAAGCTGGTTTTCTGATCCAGGCCTTCTTAGAATTGTGGTAAATCTTCCTCCTTTCCCTCTTTCTTACTTACTTTTCAATTCTTAACCCACCACTCATCTGTCAGTTTGCTGTATTGTGGTGGCTTCCGTGTTGCTGTGATGCTGGAAGCTATGGCACTGGTATTTCAAATACCAGCAGGATCACCCACGGTGGACAGGTTTCAGCAGAGCTTCTAGAGTAACACAGACTAGGAAGTAAGGCCTGGTGGTCTACTTCCAAAAATTAGCAAACAAAAACCTCATGGATCATAACAAAATACTGTCCGACAAAGTGCTGGAAGATAAGCCCCCTAGCTTGGGCGGCACTATGCAATGGCTGTAACAATGGACTCAAATATGCCAGTGATCAGGAAGCTGGCGTGAGGCTGGGCAATGTTTCGTTCTGTTATACATAAGGTCATCATGAGCTGGAGCCAACTCAATGGCAACTAACAATAACAGTTCTATGCCTGATCGGTACTCTCATCTGGGTGCTGTCTTGTTCACACTACTGTTTATCCTTTTCTCTTTCTGCTCCTAGAGTCTCTCTTTCCCATGGGCCAGAGGGAGGCCCGTGTCCCCTCTGCCCAGGACTCTAAAGGCTCTGGCTTTCTTCCTAGTCACAGAATAGCAGCTATTATTTAGAGAGTGCTTATTATGTCCTAGATATCATAATACATATTTTTCATCCATTATCTCAGTTGTTCATTCTGAAATATATTTATTAAATGCTTCCAAGGTGACAGGCAATGCTTTGGGTCCTACAGGTACAGCTGTGGACAAGACAAAGTTTACCCTCATGGAGCTTAGACTCTAGTAAAAAAGATGAAGAGCAAACAAATGAACATATAACATATTGCCCAACAGTGGCAAGTACTATGAAGAAAAATGAAGCAAGTTAAGGGCATAGCGAGTGATGGAGTGTAATTTTAGATAAGGTGTTCAGGGAAGATGTCATCTGAAAAGGGGCCTGAATAAAGGCAAGAAATGAGCCCTGAGAGCATTGGTGGGAAAAGCATTTCAGGCAGAGGGAACAGCAAATACGAAGGCCTCCCGTGGGAATATAGTAAACAAGAGGAAGAGTGAAAGAAACGAGGTCAGAAAGGCAGCCTGAGTCACATCAGGAAGGGTGCTATAGGTGATAGAAAACTTTGGACATCATCTAAGGAGCCATTGGAAGGTTGAGCTTATGAAGTTGATATGGTTGTTACTGTTCTACAGATGAAAGAGTTGAGATTGAGAAAGGTCAAGAATCTTGCCCAAGGTCACTGTAAGTAAGGGGCAGATCCCAGGACCGTACAAGCTGACTCCCACAGGACACTGTCAGGATGCAGGCAGCGGCAGATTCACCAGTAAGCGCGGTGTGCACTGGTTTATAGTAAGCAAGGTATGCACAGGCTTAATTGTGTTTACTTACTAATCTTTAGTGGATAACTTCAGATGGGTCTCACCACATCTTTGACGTGGTGAAAACCAGGTAAAATTGTGCACTACAGGTTAAGTAAGCACAATTAAGCCTGTGTGTACCTTGCTTATTGGGTAACCTGTCCCTGGATGCAGGGTCTCAGGCCCCTTCCAGAGATGCCAATGCTTATATCCCAAAGACTGGCTGGGAGAGAGGAGAGGACTGCCTTTCCATAGATCCTTCTAACACTCCAGCACAGGCTAAAGAAGGCCCAGCCAAATGCCATGGGCAGGCCTGGGCTGGCTAGCCACTCCTAGAGAGGCTCTTAGGTTCCCCAAGGCAGGCAGGGTGGCAACGGCAGTGCCAGCTGGGCCCACGGGAAGTGCTGACACGGCACAACTGTCTTGGCTCCACACCCCATCCACTGTCGACGAATCAATTGAATCACTCGACTGAAAAATTAACTTAGACCTACAGACATTCCTCAAACCCATAGAAGGTCATGGGGAGGGGCAGGCCTGGGGCCAAGGCAGACAGGCATGTTGTTCTCACTCCAGCCTCTCGCAGATGAATTCTGTGCTCTCCATCCCAGGAAGCCCAGGCCCCTGCCCGGGGCTCCATTTTGCCTGCTTTCCCTGTCTTCTCTCTATTGGCAAACCTTCCCTCAGGCCTGTCGGCTCTTCTTCCTGGGATTGACTTAGCGGGTTCTAAGTGAGCTCTTGGCATGTTCAAGGTCTGGCTGGGGCCAGAGGGGGACAAACATGATCAATACTTTGCAGACAAGGAGCTTAGAGTCCAGGGGGTGAAATACAAGGCTGTGTCAAAGATAGAGTGTAAGCTTCATGAGGGCAAGATTTTTGTCTTTAATTCATGGATATATCCTCAGTGTCTAGAATAGTGCCTGGCACACAGTCAGTGCTCAATAAATATTTGTCCAATGAATGAGCACATTCATGAATGAATGGGTCTGTAGCTGGGTTGACTATGAAGTTAACACATTCTGACTCTGGGGCAGTGACCTTCAACCTTGACCGTACATGGGAATCCCCTGGGGAGCTTTCAAATCTGATGACTGGGCCCTGTCCTCAGATATTCTGATTGGATTGGGCTGGGAATTGGGATTGTTCAAAGCTCCCCAGGTGATTCTAATGCATAGGATGGGCTGAGAACCACTGCTCCGGGATTCACAATGGAACATTCTACTCAAAGAGTATGGGAGGGACTGCTGCTTCGGAGACACCTGGCCAGCCCCATCCCAAGTGCTCTGTGCTTGGTGAGTGGGGCGTGGGGAGTCTGTCCCTTTCTTCTGCCACCTTGCCTGCTAAGCCCACCTTGAACACACCCCCGCCCCAGTTCTCCTCATTTCTGCTTGCCTGCCCTCCAGCATCTTCCTTGGGGCGCACCCCTTCCACAGCCATCCCTCGATGCTGCTCCCTTCCTGACCTTGTTCCACATTAAAGAGTTGATCAGCCCATCAGTTAAGTGTGTCCTAGTCCAGTCTTGGCTTGGCTGGAGAGGGCAGTAAATCCAGCTGGGTAATCATGCCCTGATATTTGTGTAGGGATGATTACTACCTCTCAGGCCTCACTTGGTGGCAAGATGAGATGAAAACCCATAAAGCATCACTCAGGGCTGTGGCTCATTGTTTCTTGGCTGCACAAGGCTGGCAGCCAGCCAGCCGGCACTGCCCCCTCCTGCCCCTGCCATGGGCCCCAACCTCTTCCCCTCCCATCCATGCAACTGGCAGGGACAGTCCAGGGGCTGGGTCCTGGCTGGAACTTGACAACCAGCAGGGGCAGCATTATGAGTCTGGGGGAGAGCCAGCGTATGGGAGTGGGGGTGGGGCAGGGAGGGTGATCCTCATAGCTGGGCAACCACCTGCCTCCAGGAAGATGAGAGGGCCCAGGACGATGAATGCACAGGTCTGAACCACAGGGTCTCATCCAGGGCCAACCCAGGAGGCTGCTGCCATCTGGGGGAGTCAAGAGTGCGTCCAATCTGGCCCCACAGGGACATGAGACCCTGCAACCTCCAGGTGGATGCTGTGGCCTGGGAGTTCCCCACAGATGTTACAGCCCCCCAGGAGTGGACTTCATTCTAGTGGGCCGTGGTCAGGCCTGAGAGAATGGGAGGAGTCAGGGCAGGGACACACCTTCATCTGCAGCCCCAAGAACACAGCCCCCCAACTTATGAAACATTGAGTCCCCCCTTGGTGCCAGGCTCTCCATGAGCCCTGGGGACACCAAACTGAAAAGGTCGTAGAGCATCCTAATTAAAAGGAGGGATCTGGAATCAGACCCCTAGGTTTGGATCCTGGGATGTACAAGCTGTGTGGCCTTGGGCAAGCTACTTAACCTCTTTGTGCCTCAGTTTCCGTAACTATAAGGGGAATATGCCAATACATAGAGCTGTTGTAATAGAGCTGTTGTAAGGCTTGAATGAGATAATTTAAAGTGCTTAGATCAGGGCCTGGCACATAGTAGGTGCTACTTAAGTATTAGCTGTTATTATTGTTATTGCTATAATCTAGCTTTTGAGCATCACTTCCTTCATTCCTTCCTTAGTGGGTAGGGCCTTGCTACTCTAAGTGTGGTCCCTGGACCAGCATCATCGTCATCATAGCCGGGGAGCTTGTTAGAAATGCAGGCTCTTGGGCTCCACCCAGACCTACTGAGTCAGACTCTGCATTTACCCGAGACCTCCAGGTGACTGCTAGGCACATGTCAATTTGAGAAGCACTGGGCTAGGGAAGGCTCCATGAACTCAAGGCCTGTCTTCTTCAAATATGTATCCCCAGCATCTCACCCAAGGTCTGGCATACAGTAAGTGCTCAGCAAGGCTTTGCGGAATGAATAAATGAGCTCAGCTCAGGAGCTTGGATGAAATCTTGTAAGTGTGCAGGCCACTGGAGGATTTCAGTGCATGTTAGAAAGGCCCCCTAGAAGCAGGATGGAAGGTGATCCCAGGGCTCGTCTGCAGGCTCCAGTAGCGACCTAGGTGGAAGGTGGCGAGTGCTTGAACCAGGGCAGGAGCAGGCAAATGGAGAGGAGGGGCAGGACTCGGAGGGCTGGGGGAGAAGTGCACACACAGTCTAAGGGGAGAATGGTCTCCTCTGTCCATGTCCTTCACCTCCGGGTTCAGGGTCTGGGAGATGAAAGTGATAAGCTTCATGCACAAGAGAAGAAAGGGCATGTCTGCTGGGGCCCAGGGAGGTCCTGGAGGCAGCAGGGGGCTCCACCTGGGGTACCAGTGCAATAGTCTGAGCAAGGCCAGGTTCCCAAAGGTCCTACCCTCAGTTGGTGTGGGAAGAGGAAGGGGAAAGCAGGGAGAGGAGGGCCTGAGGCCCGGTCCTTACCCGAGAAGGCATTGTTGGTGTTGAGGAAGTAGATCTCCTCTCGGCCATCCCCGTCAATGTCGCAGGCTGTGACCCCAATGGCATTCCCTTGCCGGTCCCGCAGTGCATAGTAGGGTGAGCTGCGCTCATCTACGGCGATGTTCACCAGCCGCTTCTGGGCCCGGTCATACTTCAGAACCAGGTTGGGGCCATTGTACCTGTAGGAGGAAGGGGGAGGGGATGTTGGGGAGGAGCAGCTGGGACCAACCCCGGTTCCACACGACCAGAGTAATGGGCTCCGAGTTCTCCCACACATACCATGGGCAATTCAGCCCCAGAGCTGTCCCAGGGGACCCTTGCCAGCTTTGCCTCAGGGCTCCCTGGGTGTGTGATAGGTGTCCCTGAATCAGATCCAGGCCCAGGCAAAGTGAAAGTCAACTGGGCCACATGAGACACAATATAAGGAGCAGGGTGGTGGAGGAGAGTGGCAGCCAGGGACAACCCCCTTACACAGACTTCACTGAAAAAAGCAAAAAGCACCCTCATGTTTATTTTGCACATTTTGGTGTAAAAGACAGTTTCACATTCATGATATTAATTTTAACCTAACAACAACCAAATGAGGTAGATGTGGGAGACAGTATTATCATTAACCCATTTTACAGATGAAGCAACTGATGAGGTTTATCAAGGAAACAGGCTCAGAGAGGTTAAGTGCTCCTCCCAAGGTCACAGAGTAGTAAGTGTCAGGTGCTGGGACTTGAACCCCAGGCCGTTTTCACCCTCCCAAGAGATCATGCATGAAGGATCTCTGGAGGAGCAGAAGCCTCTCCTGACAGAAGGTTCCAGCATTTAATCAGTTGGGATGAAATTAGGATCTCAGGCACGAGAATATGAACATATCTAAAGTTATTAAGTGGACCTACTGGATTTCTTTGGCCTCTTCCCTCTAAGAAGCTCAAAGGAAAAGATTAAAGTGCTCACCAATCCTTATTGCCCACCACTGTCCCCTTGTCTCACCCCCTCCAGCCACAGCGGCCTCCTCACTTCACTGAAGCCCTGGCGCCTGTTCTTCTCTCAGGGACTTTGTACTTGTTGTTCCCTTTGCTCAGGATGCTTTTCCTCCAGATAGCCAGGGCTTTGGGCCTTGCTCAATTGCTCCTTCTCGGTGAGGCCTTCCCTACCCACATTCCCAAAACTTGCAACCGCCACCACCCTGTCTACTACCCATTTGTCAGTTTGTTGTACTGTGGTGGCTTGCATGTTGCTGTGATGCTGGAAGCTATGCCACAGGTATTTAAATACCATCCATGGTGGACAAGTTTTAGCAGAACTTCTAGACTAAGACAGACTAGAAAAAAAGGCCTGACAATCTACTTCCAAAGATTAGCCAATGAAAACCCTATGTATCACAATAAAATATTGTCTGATATAGTGCTGGAAGATGAGGCCCCTAGGTGGGAAGGCACTCAAAATATTATACACAGTGGCCGCAACAATGGACTTGAACATACCAATGATCGTGAAGATGGTGCAGGACTGGGTAATGTTTTGTGATGTTGTACATGGGGTCACCATGAGTTTGAGCTGACTTGATGGCAACTAACACCACCACCCACCACCCTGTACACCTTACCCACCATTCCTGCTGTCTCTCTGTAGCTTTTGCCACCAACGTTCTAGCCTCTATCTTATAATCTGTTTATTGTCTGTCTGATCCCACTAGAATGCTTGCTCCACAAGGGTAGAATCTTTGGTCTATTCTGTTCCCCAATGCATAGAACAGTGTCTGCACACACCAGGTGCTCAGTAAATATGTGTTGAATGACTAAATGAATGAAGCCTCAGAGCTCACGTCTGAGTCATAGAGGCTTAGGTGCCCCACTATCGATTTCTTCCCATTGCCTTTCCCACCCTGAGGGCCCCACAGGAAAGCCATGCGCCCAAGGTCACCCCCAACAGGACAACCTGAATGTCTGAATGCCTCCTCCCCGTTCCGGGTCCACCAGCCTACCAGGCTGTCCAAGGAGCCCGGCCAAACCCCCTAGCCTCTGGCCCTTGTCTTGACCTGGGTGCAAATATCCCGAGTGAAGTTCCTCTGCTGGCCTCTGGGGGGCCCAGCTGAGTACACTTGGGGGAGGCTGGAAGGAGCTCTCCAAGGTCTTCGAGAGAAATCACTTCTTGCTTTCCTGAAACAAATCCAACTTGGCTGTCTCCTTTGTCACCAAGATGCAGAGCCAGTAAGGTTTAGGGGATGCTGAACAACTGGCCTGGCGCCTCCTGGCACCCACAGTGTGTGAAAGGCGAGATGGGCGATCACTGAGGCTGAGTCAGCCAGCCAGTGATGGAAGGTTACATTTTAGACACCTTGACAAATAGTATCAGAGGGCTGCGCCTCGAGGGCACGGTGTGACCTGTGGAGATGTGTTGAGGCAGTAGAGACAGAAGACCTGGGTTCAGCACTGTCAGCAGCTGGCTCCAGCCCTCAGGGACAGGAAGTGCCTCTGAGCACCCATTACTAGTCCTGAAATCCTCTGGGTCTTCTGTTTACTACCATCATGACAGCCCTAAAAGATGGGTTTTGAATCCTATATTCGTAGTGTGTTGCCATGTTAAAAGCACTTTCTCATGCATTGTCTCACTTGAGCCCCATATAATCCCAGAGAGAAGGTAGGTAAGGCATTTTTTCTAGAAAAGGAAACTGAGGGTCAGAGAGGCAAAGTGAGCTGTCCAAGGTCACACAGCTCAGAAGTGGTGCTCTGGCTCTCTAACCACGTTGCCAGGATCCAAACCCCGTGTTCCTTCCCCATGGCCAAGGATGCCAGCACCCTCTTAGTCCTGTGTGTTAGTTTCTAGCAGCCTTCCCCAAAGTAGCAACTGTGAGAATGCCTGAAAACTTCGCGTAAATGGTGGAGATAATGGTAACCCTACATGTCTACAGCACTTCACAGTTTACAAAGCACTTTCTCATCCTTGATCTCATTTGTTTCTCACAGGTTTTGGCTCTATCAGAGATTAGTTTTGTGACCGTGGGCCAATCAGTTCTCTTGTCTAGGCACCGTTTCTCCTCCGTAAAATGAGAGAGTTGGACGAAATCAGACGGTTGCGTATGTGTGGACAAGATGTGGTCGTGGGGGCAGGCGTCTGGGCCCTCCCCTCTCAGTTTCAACCACAGCATGTCTACATTGATATATTTTATTTGACGCATCACTCTCTGTAAAATGTTTGCACAAGGGATTCAAAAGCCAAGGTTTAAAGCCACTGGACTAGCAGCTCTGTGAGAGCCCCTCTTGGTCTCTCTCTGAGCCCATGAGTCTACCTCCGACCTTATGAGATGGACAGAGTAGGCATCTCCTCCCGAGACCATGGCTGAGGAGCCACCATATAAAGTCCAGCATTGGACCCCTACCCCTATCCCTTGGAACTCCCGGAATGTCTGTAACATTCCCTGGAGCTGGCTCCCAGTGGGAGGTGAGGGGCACGGCCTCTCTACATCTTTAAGGCCAGTCCTTTCACCCTGAAACTGCTTGTTTACCCTGGACCCATAGGGTGGTGCACACAAGGTCCCTGTTTCCATGGGTGGTGGCCCTGGGGGACCAGAAGGCCCTGGATGGCCTCTTCCTTGAAGAACTGGGGAGATGCTGGCTCCAGGGTCCCCCAGGGGGATTATGGGGTGAGGTTCCTAGGCTGGGTCAAATTCTTCCATCTGTTATAGAGTGAGTAGTACCATAGGGGCTGCCCCAAACCTGCATGGCAGCCTGGGATGAATCCCAAACCTGTTGCCCCCTCCCTCAGTCAGGTACTACGGACGTGAGGCCAGACCGACAGCTTCTACATCAGAGCTCTTGACAACCCATGGTGCAAGGCCAGGGATAGAGGGCTGGGGGCAGTGCACAGGACTGCTACCCCTTCCCTCCACCACAATGCCCTTTGCAGGGTTTGTGGGCCTGATATTCAGAGCCTATCACACCTTCGCCTAGGATAACTTGCCTTAACACCCACCCCCTTCCCCGTGGAGCTGATGCCCCCATTTGGTTCCTTACCATCCCCTGATTATGCCTTGCCCTTTTTGGCTTCTGTGACTTTCCTCAGCTGCAACCACCCCCACCCCAGGGAAGGCTCTTCCCACTTGCAATCTCAGCCCGCTAACCACCCTTCTGCCCACCCACGAAGCCTGCGCTGACGGCCCCAGTTGGATGTGACCTTCTTTCTGAACACCCACAGTGTTTTATACCTCTCTTCCTCCTGCCGAGGACAGAGTCATTTGTGTCCCAATGTCACTTCCCTCATTAAAAAATATCCTTCTTGGGCCCAGGAAGCATGTGGATGCATCTTCATATTTGCTGTGCCTACAGCAATGCTTGGCATAGAGTTAGTGCTCAACCAATGTCTCGTGTTTACATCTAATGCAAGAATGAGTGAGTGGATGAATGAATGAATAAAAATAATCATGTTGTTGTCATTAGTTGCCATGAGTTAGCTCCAACTCATAGCGACCCTATGTACAACATAACACAATGTGGCCTGGTTCTGCACCACCTTCATGATCGTTGGCATGGCCGAGTCCATTGTTGTGGCTATTGCATAGTGCCTTCCAACCTAGGGGGCTCATCTTCCAGCACTATATCAGACAGTATTCTGTTGTGAGCATAAAGTTTTCACTGGCTAATTTTTGGAAGTAGATTGCCATGCTTTTCTTCCTAGTCTGCGTTAGTTTGGAAGCACCGCTGAAACCTGTCCACATGAGTGACCCTGCTCATATTTGAAATACCAGTGGCATATCTTCCAGCATCACAGCAACACACAAGCCACCATAGTATGACAAACTGACAGATGAGTGGTGGAAAAATAATCCTGGATAATATTAATAGAGCACTCACCATGTGCCAAACACTACTCTCATTTCATCCTAGGATGTAGGTCCTATTAACATGCTCATTTTACAGATGTGGAGATTGAGAGGCAGGGAGGCTAGGGGACTTGCCCATGGCTACTCCATGGCATCTGTGCTCAATCCCAGGCACAATGATGGCCTGGGGAACTAGATGTGACGTCCACAGGGTTACACTTCCCCTCTCTCGGACACCTGCCAGAGATTGCTGGGCACTTCTAGAAATTCAGGAGCAGAAGGACTCTGTGAAGCTCAGTTAGACAGAGCCAGGATGCGGGGCAGGATTTCATATCTCTGAAAAGCAGCTGTGACTTCATAATATCAAAGGATGGGCCAGTGGGCAGAGGCTTGGAGGCCATTGCAAAATTTGCCTGAGAGACACTATGGTGACACATGTCCCAGGGTTGGCCAGGCCAGGTGCCAGTCCATTGGAACAGGACTGCTATAGACAGGGAGGGGACCTGGGGGTTAGGTTGAGAGCAGCCTGGCGGGGGGACCTCCTGACCCTCCACTTCCTGACTCTGACCTTGAGCTTGTTGCTTAATTCTTTAAGGCTTCAGTTTCCTCATCGGTAACTTGGGCTGCTACATACCTCAGAGGATGGCTGTAAGAATGAAGTAAGTGTGTGTGTGACAGCACTGGGTAAACTGTGAAGAGTTACACAATTTAAAGTTCTCATCATCATTTTAAAAAACCCAAAACACCGAGGAGCAATTTCTGACTCTCCACGGATCATTTTTGATAGTTTCCAAACATGTTTCCAGTATTTCTTATCCTCCAAAATCCCACCCTTGACCTCTCATCCTCTTTGGGTATATCTCTTCATTCGCCTTTATAACCAAACTTCTCAGTAGAGTTATCTTCACAAGCTGTCTCCACTTTCTCAACACCCACCTACCCCATCCAATCTACCTTCCACCCCCCATTTCCACCAAAGCTGCTCTTGTCCCTATCACCAGCAGCTTTCACATGGCCACATCTAGGAACACCTTTCTGACATCATCTCCCTCAGCCTCTCAGCTGTATTTCGGACAGTTGTTTGTTACCCTTTCCTGGCCCCACTACTTTCCTGTTTGGTGGCTTTCCATTGTGCCAGACTGAAACCCAGATCCCTTATCACATTTTCTTAGACCTTTCCAGCCCAGCCCAGCCAATAGCTGATTGTAGCTAAGTCACCAGCCGATGTCACGTGGAGCAAAAGAACTATCTACCTGAACGCTGCCCAAATTTCTGACCCACAGAATTGTGGGAAATAATAACTTTTTTTAAGTTGCTAACTTCTTGGAAAAGGAAGTAGACAAGGATGACATATCATCTCAGACCTCAGGGGAAGAGGAATTTATCCCTGGAAACTAGGAGAAAACACTCTCCTCTCTTGCCTCTTAGGAAGCCACCTCCCTCTGGTTTTCCCTCTATCTCTCTGGCTCCCCCTCCTTGTCCCCTTTGCAAGTTCCCCCTCCTCTCCTAGGCCTCTTAATGTTGGAGTCCCCAGGCCTGGTCCTGGGTCCTCTTCTCTTCCCTCTTTTACTAGGGGTTAATATCCAGGACTGGTAACTCCAAATCTATTTCTCCAGCCCAAATCCTCAGCTGAGCTCAGACCCATATATCTGACTGTCGACATGACATCTCCCCTTGCATGTCCCACAGTCATCTCAGGTGGACTATGTCCAAAACGGAACTATTGATCGCTTGATCCCTCCCCAACAGGCACCCCTGTACTGAAGCCAGCACCCTGGCATCAGCCTTGGTTCTTCCTCCCCCTTGTCTTCACATTTATCAGCCAGTCCTGTCATTTCTGCCTCTTAAAATATTTCAAAGCCTTTCTCTTCTTTCTTCCTTGACTGCATCTCTGGATATCCTCCTTCCTCTGTTTCCCTACTTGCCCCCTCCAGTCTCACTCCCCACACTGTAGCCAGAGTCATCTTTCTAAGACATAAATCAGATCATGGCACTCTCCTGCCAAAAACCCTTTGGTGGTTTCCCATTGTGCTGGAATGAAACCCAGACCCCTTATCATGCCTTCTTGGACTTTCCTGCCTAGCCCTGCTAACAGGTTATTGCAGCTGAGTGAGTGATACCAGCTAATGTCGCATGGGAGCAGAAGAACAAAACACCCAGCTGAATTGTGCCCCAATTTATTACCCACAGAATTGTGGGAAATAATATATTTTTAAGCCACTGACTTTTTGGAAAAGGATGTAGATAAGGATGATGTATCATCTCAGACCTCAAGGGAAGAGGAATTTATCCCTGGAAACTAGGAGAAAGAATTATTCATAAATCAGTAGAATTCTCTAGGATAGTGTAAAAATGGCAGGGCAGAGGCATCTGACCTCCTCTAACTTCACGAGAGGGAAACAGAATCACCATCAGTATCAGCCCAACGCTGATTCCTATGAAGCAGAGGTCAGACATACCTCCTTTCTCCAACTTATTTTTTTTTTTTTTTTTTATATTTTATTGTACTTCAGGTGAAGGCTTACAGAACAGATAGTTTCTCATATAACAGTAACACACATGCTTTTTTTTACCAATTCTGACACTAGCTGTCCCTCCCACAGCTCTACTTCTCTGCTGAGTTCGATAATTCATTGCAATGACCACACAAAACTCACAGACAATACTAACGATTATGGGGTTTATGAGGGGAGTAACAGGTTACAATTCAGGATCAGGAATAACTCAGGAGGTCCCCCCATCTGCCTATGGGATGGCTCATTTTAAGCCTAGCAGGATGGCAAAAACTGACCAATCCCCTCGTTAGGGTTCAGGACGCCTTATTTGCATGGTACAACCCCTCCCACAAGGGTGCTATGTACCTTATTTGCATAGTCCCACCCAATCATTGTGTGGCAGTCACAAAGACTTTGGCTAGAAGGCCCATATTAAGTAATTCACTGCACCGCAGATAGCCTCTGAATTCACAGTAGCTGGTCTCCTCAGGGGAGGCCTGGGTTGGTACTTGGATCTCAGAATATCTGAGGGTCTGGTGTGAAGTCTGAGGGCGGAAAGGGCAAGAAGGAATACAGAGATTCCAACCCCTGTTTTTCTCCTCCTCCTTCTTCTCTATCTTCTTTTCCTTTCTAGACATATCTAAATGCTTCCCATTTTGAATGCACGACACCGAGCATAGATTATTTCTTTGGAAATGTGTGTAATGCTCTTTTTTCCTTCTTATGTATTTAATTCTTTGAAAGCCATTGCAGTTAAATAGGACCAGAAAACACATGGAAAGGTATTCAAACAGGAGATCCACAGGGTGTATCCAGAGGCCAGGAATGAGTCTAAAGGAATGAAGACTTTGGTAATGGGAGGGTTCTGGGCCTGATGAGAAATCTAGGAAGAGGACCTCAGGGGGAAGTAAACTGCATAAGATTAGAAAGGGCATCCCAGAAAAAAAATACCAGATTTGATCCTAAATTAGGAGCTGACCAGGGTGAAGAAAATCCCACATGAAGAGTGTTCTATTAGAGACGGTACTTTAGGATGAAGGAAAAGAAGCTTTTGTCCTAAGGGGTAGATGGTTTTCAAGAAAGGGATGCTGGGTACCAAAAGATCAGAATTATCTGCAGCGAGGAGTGTCTGTGTTCTGTAGAAACTCCATGCAGACTGATTGATTTATGCCTTGAGCTAAAAAAGATCTGTGCTCAGCATATGCCCTGTGCCCTTGGAATTTCTTATATTTTGATGAGCATAGAAGCACCCAGAAGGCTGAGACTATGGTATGCAGCTCTATTCCTCAACATACCTTGGACAATGCCAGGAAAGAGCCGGTGCTTAGTTATATTTGTTGATGTTGATGTTATTGTTGTTGATGATAATGATAATGACATTGTTGTTGATGATGATGGTGATGATGATGTTGTTGATGACAATAATGATGAAGACTGTGACTCCTTTTCTCAATAACTCCCAGGAAAAGAAGAAGGCAGGGAGGAAGAAATTCTACAAACTGTCAGAAAAGGGATTCAGATGACAGATGGAGGATATACTAATCAGGATTCTTTGGTTGAAAGTGACAAACACTGAACTTGAATTAGTGGAAGGAGTTTATTGACTCATATGTCCAAACTTGGCAGGAACAGCAAGGGCACAGCTGGGCCATAGGGGTGACTGGACTCAGGGCTATGAACCAGGAAGTTGCCAGGACTTTGTTTCCCCTTCCCTCTTCTTCTTTTCTCTGTCTGTTGGCCTCATCCTCTCACACCATCCTTCACAAGACTTGAACCGTGGAAGCACTCTTAGCCTCACATCTCAGCTTCAGCACCAGAGCCGAAGATGCTCTCTTTCCTCACTCAGATGTGAAAAACCCCAGGGAAGGGCTCTGATTGGTCTAGTTGGGTCATGTGCCCATCTCCGGAACCAGGAGCTGGCACCCTATGATTGACAGCCTTCAATTAATACCACACTGAGCGAGAGCAGCATCTCAGGAGCCACGTATTTTCAGGAGGAGAAGTGCTAGGAAGGATGAAGGATGAGCCCCTGAATAGACAGTGACTCATCTGGGTCCGGGCATTCTGAAGACAGACTTGCCAGGGCCTGCTGACAGCAAGCAGTGTTTCTCTGGCACCACTGAGTCCCTGCATCCTCCAGACACAACTCAAGGCCCCCCACTTTCCTCAGAGAGGTAAACACAGAAAGTGGAACAAATACTTGGCTCACTTTGTTCTGGAAATGGGTCTGGTTCTTGGCCTCCTGTCTGCCCCTAAGGCCTGTGTTCCAGACAGCAGAGCTGGGCTGCAGGGACGCAGGGGGCACTGAGAGTTAGCAGCAATGAGACCAGTGTGGGGTGTAAGGGACAAGAAGTGAGCTCTGACCCCACTCTGTGACCAACTTGCTGTGGATTCAGGCAAATCACTTAACTGCTTGGTCACAAAATATTTTTAATCTCTGCTAAAATTTTCTTTCCTTCACACGGTAACTACCTAGAAGCTTCTAGCTAACAAGCTTGGTCTTTTTTCTTTTTTTTTCTGTCACTCTTTCAGTTGAGGAGGTGGACCAATTTAGGGGTCATATGGTGGGCAAGTAGCCAAATGGGTGCTTCACTCTTCTTTAAGAGTAAAAAAGATAAGTCAATTATTCATCCAATTAATTCATTCTACCCTTCTGGATCTTACTACTAGGCCAGGAACACTGCTAACTACTGTGATGAATGGATACATGGCATATGATGTAATTCCTGTGCTCAGAGAACCTCCAGTCTAGTATGGCAAATAAAGTATGGCTCGGAGTCCCAAGCTTCCAGAGGAGGGAGAGGTCACTTCTGCTGGGGTGGAGTCTTCACAAAGAAGGTGAATTTGATTTACAATTTGAAGGATGGGTAGGATTTTAATAGGAGATGTATTGGTTGGGTGTTTACAAAAGAAATGATGTGAGCTAAGAAGCAGTCAGGGAAGAGAAAAACATGTTTAGAAACAGAGGCTAGACTAGCGGGATGAGGCAGACGTTTGTGTTGGAAAATAGAGGCAAAGCTGGAAAAGTAGATGACAGGTGAGATTGTGGAAGATGTGGCATGTAAACTAAGAGTTTAGATTGTATTTGGTAGGCAATGGGGAGACACTGAAGGATTCTGAGTGGCACGGGCCATTATATCAAAGTACTGTTGTAGGGAGTGTCATCTGGTGCTGTGTGCATAAAGGACTGGCAAGGGGAGAGAATTGAAACAAAAGTGCAGAATAATGAAAAGTGGGTTCCATGAGATTCCCTTGAATTATTCCAGAAAACTTTCTTTTGTTTGAACTAACTTGAACAGGGCTCTGTCCCTTGCAAGCAAATAGCTCTTTATGCAGAATAGAGTGAAGAAAGCACAAAAATCAGGAAAGCAAGCCGTGGCCAGCAAAAAGAGAGGAGTGGCCAACAGTGCTAAATGTTTTCAAGAAATCAAGAAAGCCAAGGGCGGTTCCTCAAAAGTTAAACATGTGACTCAGTTAAACCATATGACTTAGCAACTACACACCTAGGCATAGACCCAAAAGAACTGCAAATAGGGATTCAAATAAACATTTACACATGAATGTTCACAGCAGAAAGTTCATTATAGTCAAAAGGTGGAAACCATTCAAATGCCCATCAATGGATGAATGGATAAAGTATGCTATATACATACATTGGAATATTATTCAGTCATAAAGAAAAGTGAAGTTCCAACAAATGTTACAACATGGATGAACCTTGAGAACTTTATGCTAAGTGAAAGCAGCCAGACACAAAAGGACAAACATTATATGAAATATCTAGAATAGGCAAATGCATAGACTGAAAAGTAGATTCGCGGTTGCCAGGGGGTGGGTGGAGGAAGGAATGGGAATAACTGCTTAATGGATATGGGCTGTGTTATGGGGTGATGAAGATGTTTTAAAACTAGATAAAGGTGGTGGTTGTTCATTTCAAAACGGTTAATTTTATGTTATGTGAATTTCACCTCATTTACACAAGCAAACAAACAATCAAACAAAAGGCCAAGGACTGGAAAAAGCAAACGGCAAGTGGGAAGCCACAGGTGACCTTCAAGGAAGCTGTTTCCTTAGAGAGAGGTGAGGTGGATGGAGGCACAAGGGAGTGGATGAGGGCAGCAGTGTATTGAGGGCAAAAAAGGTCTCAGAAATACCAGGATATTGGCCAGGAGACATGGGTAAAGTAAGGGTTTTCCCAACTTCTGAGGCCTGTGCACATTTTTGGGCAAGAGGAAAAGACCAAAGAGAGGCAGTGATTCAAAGTGTACCTGGGCAAGATGTGTAGGAGGAGGAGGGGAACAAAGTCTAAGGTACCAGCAGATGAGTTAGGGCTGCAGTAAGAGTAGAGGAAAGGAAGCTAGAATGGGTCAGAAGAAAGGATGAGGCAGAAAGGAGCAACTAGAAAGATGATGCCCAGAGACTTTGCTCTTCTCATAGGTAAAAAAGAGGTAAGTTTCTCAGCTGGGTGTGGAAGTCATGGCCTAAGGAAGGAAAAAGAAGTTGGAATAGCAACTGAGAGGCTTATACCATGGTTACCATGGTAAATGGGGTGCTGGATCAGGGACCTCAGAGGGTAAAGTCAGGACAACTGGGGGGATGGTGAGATGCTGAGGGCAGTAGTGGGACCGGGGTCAGTCTATGCAGAGAAGATAGGCTCTGCTCCAGGAGTGGAGGAATCCGAGTGGGTAGGCGAAGAAGAACCCAGGGAGTCAACCCGGACAGGAGGCACAGCCAGAGGTCGAGCTCCAGGTCCAGGTAGGGCGGCCCCAGGGAACCATGCTCAGGGTGGAGTCAGGTAAGTCTGGCCCTGCAGAATGTGGGGCAGGCCTTCTGGGTCTTAGGATCTGGGAATGGAACTGCCTGCCCTCAGCCCTGGGGAGCGTCTGCTCTGCAGAGTAAGTGGGTTCTGTGGGGACAACACAGGGCTGCAGAAAACACATTGGACTTGGAGTCAGAACATCAAGGGTGAGAGGCAGTACAGCTCAGTGCTTGGCCCTGGAGTCAGACCACCTGAGGGCAGACTGATGCCCTACAATGCTCTAGCTGTGTGGGTGCCGTTGGACAAGTTGCCCACCCCTTCCAAGCCTCAGTTTACTCATGTGTAAAGTGAGGGTGCTGACATTGCTCCTATGCCACAGAGTTGTGCTGAGGATTAGGCTAATACCTGGAAAAGAGCTAATGCAGTGCTTGGCCCAGAGCAACGCTCAATAAACACCAGTTAGTCTGTCTGTCTTCTTCCCCCTTATACCCTCAGTGCCTGACACATAATGAGAACTCAGTAAACATTTTGAAAGAATGAATTATTATTATTATTACCTGTGTAGCCTTGAGCACAGCAGATTGTGAGCTCCACAGAATGCAGGACTATATTTTATTCTTCTATCCTCTCCCATGATGTTTGAAAAAGGCAGCTGCTTATATTCACTAGAATTCAGTTTCCTCATCTGTAAAGTGGGGCTAATAATATTTGCTCTACCTCAAGGTCAAGTGTGACCTTGTAAACTATGACACAGCTGTAGGCTTTACACACACGTGCACACATGCACACATGCATGCACATACGCACGCGCGCGCACACACACACACACACACACACAGTATATGGCTGTTGTCTGCAGCAGAGGCAGCTGACTGGGTCCCCTGGGGAGCCCTAACTCTTCCACCCAAACTGACAGGAGCTGAATGATAAGCCCACTGAGCAGCAAGAATGCCCTGCTAAAGGGAGATGATAGGAATCTGTTGAGGGCCTGGTCAGTGGGCGGCTATGGTTTTCTCCAGCAGGGAGGAAGTCCAGGGCAGGGCCCTGGACACTGAATTGTGCTGCAGGCTGCTCCTGTAAAACAGCTGGGCTGATGTCTGGGTTGGACAAGCAGAGACACAGGTCATTAGACACAGGTCATGGTTCCTGGTGAGGGGCAGAGAGCAAACGTCCACATGTCTTAGCTGTCAAAGGCAGGGCTGTCATGTGAAGACAAGGACCAGGTGGTCTCTTGTTGGTCACAGCTGATGGGGAAAGGAGATAGCCATCTTTACATTATAAAGAATCTGTCCTTCTAGCCCTGGGCTCTTTTCAACCGGAGTCCTGGCCCAGACCCCCCTCTGGGTAGATGGCCACTCTTCATGATGTTTAGCCTCCCCCATGATGACTATTAATTAGCTTGGAATTTATAATACAAGTTGCTGTTGGAGTCCCTGTCCCTGGCAGAACACACATGCCACACTGTGTTGGACCCTGACTCGCTCTGCTTGCCTGGAGCTCCACATGTTGTCCCCATTTCCTGTGGACATGCCGTTCTGCTTACCGGGCTTGACCCTCTACTCACCCTGTCTACCCCATCCCAGTGGGAAAATCAAGTTCTTTCTACTTTTCTCTCTTATGCTGCAGCTAATGGGGATATGCCTGGATGTGTCTTAAGAAATAATGGTTGGAGGAAGCAGCAAAAAGCCTTCTAGTTGCTATGGAGTGTTAACTGATGAATTAAATTCTTCATTTTTGATTTAAAGGAAAGAGTCCTAAAAGAGACTCTTGTGCTAAAAAAAAATAAAGCTGTCCATTACTAAAAGTGTTCAGAGTGGTCTTGGTTGCCAAGCTGGCTTGGATTCCCTTAGCCATTCTGTAACACTAACTAGAATCTGGCGGTCAGAGCAAATGTGCATTAAAGTTTAGGGATAGAAAATGTATTTTAAGTATTAGTGAGAAAGCACCAAATTGTACCTAGATGTTTATTTCTTCGAAGTGCTTGCTGTATAAAAATTGACCACTTGACTGACAATTAAAATAAAAAGTTATTTTTAATTACAAATAAAAGGTGGTGATGGTGGTGGTTAGTTGCCATTGAGTCAGCTCCAACTCATGGAGAACGTACACATAATGGAACAAATTGTTGCCTGGTCCCGTGCCGTCTTCATGATCACTGGTATGTTTGAGTTCATTGTTGCAGCTATTAATAAGTAAAAGGTGCATGACTATAATTTAAGATATTGGAGAAAGCAGACATTTTATGGTTTTAACTATCCATCTCGATTGAAGCCCCACTGAGGCTGGTGCACCTGACTGCCGGAAAAGTGCAGCAAGCAGTCTTGATACTCAAAGTGTGCAGTGGGGACAGCGGCATCGCATCATTTTGGAGAATGTTAAAAAATGCAAAATCTCGGGGTCACCCCAGATTTATGAATTAGAATCTGTCTTTTAACAAGATGCCCAGGTGATTCATGTGTACATTAAAGCTTGAGAAGCCTGTTCTGGATCAGCATATCCGAGGTGCCTGTAGACTACCTGCATTGGAAACACCTGAGCAGCTTGTTAAACATGTACATTCCTGAGACCCACCCAGACCTCCGGGATCAGAATCTCTAGACATGGGTTCAAGGAATTGGCAAAATGTGAGGCCCACCCCTATTCCTTCCAATCTTATCAAGATCCATTAAGAACCAGTTGACATGCTGTGTTCTGAGTCCAGTTTGAAAGGATGTGGATGAATTGTGTCTCTGCCATTTAGGGGTTTATAGCAACATTGCTACAGTTGAATGTGTAGAGAACCAGCTGTGGTATAAATACCTAGAAGGATCTTCTTGACTAATTCATAAGGCATTCGAGTCTCCCTTCCACATTTGTGAATATACATGTTCCCTGAGGGTGGAGAAGAACAAACACTCTGTCCTCCCGTTTTTTTCCTGAGTGGAGTAGATTCCCACTCCAAGGAAACACTCATTCTTTTGAGCTACTGGGCAGGGCCAGCCCATGGCTCAACCACACTAGCTCCCTGCTCAGAGCAGACAGGAAACTGGACATAGATTTCACTAGCCTTTTCCTATAAACCCACCCCCCTCCTCCTGGCGCCCACTGCCCCTTCCCAAGACCAGTAGCGCCTGTCCCTCGGTAGCTCTGCTGAAGTCCAGTTCCTAACACACAGGTCAGAAGTGGGGTCAGATCAAGCATGGGCATCTGCAAGTGCTCAATCCTCTGGGATGACATGAGCTTTCTTCTTTTCCTTTTGATGCACAAATCAACACTCTTTTAGAGGTAAGAGGAAAGCAACCAGCATCTTTTGAAATTCAATGTACGACAAGTGGAGATGGGGCAACGTTTGATAGGAGTGCAGCTGCAGGTCTCTGTTGATTTGGAGACTCAATAATCAGCAGGAAGACCAGCCGGACCTCGACAATGATCCTTTTAGTGGGCTAACCTGTCCTAGATCTTGGGACTCAAAACATAGAACCAAAGTGGAACCAAACATTCACTTCAGTCTTCTGTCCTCACTGTCAGCGTGTAGATTTGCATAGCCCTTTACAGGGTACCCACATTTATTATTTAATCCTCTCAGCAATCCAGTAGGGGGTAATTACTTATCCTTCTCCCCCTAATTTAAATGAGAAACGTAGGTCAGAGGTTAGTAATGCACCCACGTCACGCAGCTGGAAAGTGGCAGGGCTGGACCTTGAATTTGGGTCCTCTGACTCTAAATTTTAGTTTCTTTTTACCCAACCATAAACCAAAAAACAAACGAACAAAAAAACTGGCTGTCATCTAGTAGATCCCAACTCATGGCAACCTCATGTGTGTCAGAGGAGAACTGTGCTCCATAGGGTTTTCAATGGCCGATCTTTTGGAAGTAATCACCAGGCCTTTCTTCTGAGGTGCCCCTGGGTGAACTCAAACCTCCAGCCTTTCAGTTAGCAGCCGAGTGCATTAACCGTTTGCATCATCCAGGGACTCCCTACTCAACCACAATGCCTTATTTTTCTCCTATTTCTGAACTAACATATTATTTTAACTAGACCAGGGATTCCTCTTGGCAAAGCCCTCTCTGAATTATACCAGTGAGTCTAGAACTGGCATGTGATACCCCTCAGCAGGTGTGGTGGCCAAAAAAAGAATTACTGCTTCTTTTACTTTGTGGCTCTGACAAATTCTCGGGAGTGGAGCTGAAAAAATCAATGCCAGATGGCTCTTGAGGAGTCTCTACAGCTCGGCTGCTGTGGAGTCACTCTGGGAGGAACATCTCGGCAGTTGAGGGACATGGCAGTGCCATGATGGACCCAGGGCCACACAAGCCCTGTGGCTGCTTTGTGGCAGCACAGACCTAACTTGGCTCAGCTCCACTTCCCTGGGAGATGCTATTAAAGTGAAGTGAAGGAAGAGAAGATGTAGCAAGAGCAGAGTCTAGGAGGCATTATTGCTCATCTTGAGCATCACCCCCTACCCCGCCCCGGCCTGGATGTAGATGGTGACAGAGCATGATGGTGACAGCACAAATAAGACTCCTGTCCACTCGATCATTAGACTCAATGATAAATGCAGACCTGTTGTCAGAAATGACAATCTGGGTAGTATGAGTAACTGATGTAACGTGGTGCTTGCTGGAGGTGAGGTTTAGGAGGAAAGTGGAAGCCTGAGCAGAAGGATCTGCCCTTTGAAGGGTCTTGAAAGAATAGAGAGGTTCCTGGCAAAGGCTTGTTGGCTGTGTCCAGGAACGAGGTGGGCACCCCTAATGTGTTGTTCCAAGGATTCCAGCATGTGCCCTTTGCCTTCTACAGTGCATGGGTTGGTGCCACGCTGGGGAATGACCCCTGTCTTAGTCCCCTAGGCTTGCATAACAAATTACCACCAACTGGGCGGCTTAAGACAACAGAAATTTATTCAGAATATATGATTCTGGAGATCAGAAGTCTGAAATCAAGGTGTCAGCAGGGCTGTGCTTCCTCCTGAGGCTCAGGGGGGAATCTGTTCCTTGCCTCTTCCAGCTTCTGGTGGCTGCAGGCATTCCTTGGTTTATGGCTGCATCTCCCCAGCCTCTGCCTCTGTGGTCACACTGTCTGCTCCTCTCTCAAAACTTTCCTTGCCTCTCTCTTTTAAGGATATAGGTGATTGCATTTAGGGCCCCCCTGTTTAATACTAGCTATGCTCTTCCTCTCACGATCCTTAATTACATCGTTTTGCCATCTAAGGTAATTCTCACAGGTTCCAGGGATTAAGATATGGGCATATCTTTTGGGAGAACACCATTCAATCCACTACACATCCCTCTGGATTAATACTATTTTCCCATAAGAGGTGTTGTTGTTGTTAGGTGCCATCAAGTTGATTTCTACTCATAGCAACCCCTTGTGACAGAGTAGAACTGTCCCATAATATATGGCTGTAATATATATGGAAGCAGATTGCCACGTCTTTCTCTCACAGAGCCATTGGGTGGGTTCAAACTGCCAACCTTTTGGTTAAGAGCTGAGCGCTTAATGGTTGTGCCACCAAGGCTCCTTCATGTCCATTAGGGTACAACAATAGTACCTGGGGACTGTAACAGGTGCTTTACAAGTTTATTTAATCTGCCCAACAAGTCTATAAAGCCAATATTTGCACTCCCTTTCAGAAAGACAGAAACATGTTCTGAAGCCACACTCCCTCGGCCCCACCAGAGGTTTTGGGTTTGTGTCCCGTGTGGCCCAAGAGTTCCCCAGAGGGTCCTCAGGGATTCTGAAGGGGAAGAAAAGTAGAGCTCTGGTCTCTAGCCCCCTTCAACCACAGCGGTTCCATGCTGATCTGTTCTATGTGTTAGGGTGCTGCGTACGGTTTTTGTTGTTGTTTCAAAGGGTTACAGTGAGAAAATGAGGTTGGAAAGCCACAGCTCTGCACTCCACTGTATTTTAGAAGCCCAGGTCCAGGAGCCCCGTCTCTGGAATCAGGCAAGCCTGGGCTCGAATCTCCTCTCCACCCTTTATTGTTCTGTGTCCTTGGGCAAATTACCTATCCTCTCTGAGCACCATGCTTCTCACCTGTGCAATGGAAACAATAGTATCTGTCTCAAAGGGTTATTGTAAGAATTGAATGAGACAACTCAATATAGTGCTTAAAAAGCACTCAATCAAGAATGGCTATTATTTTCTTTGTGATCCTCACTGGTTTGTGAATTTCTCTACTGATCAGTCCCCTCTATATTCACAATCCGGGACCTCTTGAAGTAAGTGTTTATCCAACACAGGTGGGTTGGGGCTGTTTTTCCCTCACTTGAGCTTCTGGAGGAGATGGCTGATGTCAGCTGGGTTCTGTAATTGCTGGTAGTCCAGGGCCATGATGTTCAACATCAGCTCTTCCGGCTCATGTATGAGTGTGCTGTCATCCATACTGCACACGAGGGGCCTACATCATGTGCATGGGGACAAACTCAAGGCGCTGGTCATTGCCTTTGACAGGAGGCCCCAAAGGGGCTGTGATGATTACGCTCGTCAAGGCTGGGCCACGGAGGGAGGCATGGGACTTTCCTGACATCTTTGATAACCACAGCATTTATCTACCAACATCTGTGGGGCTCTGAATGACCTTGGAGCAGGCAACTGATGGCTCAGTGGCCAAGCACAGTTCACCATCAGGTGCCACCTAAGTGGCAAGGTGAAGCTTACGCTTATTGCCAGAGCCACAGCCTGCCTCTGTGAAGAGCCGATGATCACATTTGCTTCCAAACTGAATGAAACAGGTGAGTTCCACGAGCAGGTCGACTGACACCAACCTCTGCAATATACTCCAAAACAGAGGCTTCAACCTCAGGTTCCGAGTAGATTTTCGGATGTGTCCTAATGACAGCCTAGCATTCGTTGACTGCTTTCTGCATGCCAGACACTTGGCTGAGAACTTTACACTTATGTAATAAGTCCACCATCCCTTTTACAGATGAGGAAATTGAGGCTTAAGAGGTCCAGCGCTAGGCTGAAGGCCATTCAGTTGTACAGTGGCGGCAAGTGAGATCCAACTGGTGGTTTGGGGGAGTCTCCGGAGGCTGGGCTCGCAACCCAGCACACTGTCCAGCTCTAGGATCAGTGCTCTTGCTCTCGTGCATCTTTATTTTTGACAGGATCTTGTCCTTATCATTAAAAATAAATGTTATATTCAGTAGCAGTGGTAATTGTGCAAAAAACCACAAAAAGACAAAACAAAAGCTTACCACCAAAACCCAAACAAACGAACAAAAAGAAAACATTGCTTTGGGCCTGGTCCTCCTCTAAATCTCAGAAATCTACAACTATAGGCTCTCCAAAGAAACAAAATGCTAACAAAGACTTAGACTGTTTCCCTGGAGGCAAAGCAGTGTGCCAGGGCAACAAAAGTGCTGTCAGATGGAGAAAGCAGGCACAGGGAGAGGTCTCTGGAAAGTGTGCGTTGAGAAGCAGGACACTGATTTTAAGAGAAGAGGCACCACTCTTTGGGGAGAAGGCAATGCTCCAATAAGACAAGGGTGTGTCTGGTGGTGGCTGGTTCCTTGCAGGAGGTGATGCTAGATTTCTTAGAATGAGGAGGGAGTGCTAACCGAATTGAGGCACAGGAGGAGGTGGTGGAGAAAGGGAGCGAGTGATGATAAAAAACAAACCAAGCCAGCTGCCATTGAGTTGACTTCAACTCATGGTGACCCCATATGTGTCAAAGTAGAACCCTGCTCCATAGGATTTTCAATGGCTGATTTTTGGGAAGTAAATCACCAGGCCTTTCTTCCCAGGCACCTCTGGGTGGACTCAAACCTCTAACCCTTTGGTACCTGAATTTATCTCATTTAATTTTCACATTAACTCTATAAGGTAGGAACTATTATTACCCCCATTTAACTGATGAGGAAACTAAGGCTCAGCAAGGTTAAGCAATTTGCCTGCGGTTGCACCACTGGAAAGGGACTGAAACCTGGCCCCGAGGGATCCTACAGCTTGTGTACTTACACAGCTTTCTTCTTGCCTTTCTCCTGGCTGTTCCCCTGCACTCAATCTTCTGAAGATATGGTCCTTTTTTGGCACATTGGGGACTGTCCCCTGGCATTGTCTGTGTCTATCATATTAGGGTGCCATGGAACCTCCACATCTAGGAGGCTAGACTGAAAGTGTGTGAGAGGTCATTGGTACACGGAGTGGTGGGAGGAGATGGTGCATGAAGGGCTTAGAAACAGGAAGTCACAACGACATCTGCTAATATGCATTCTAACCTTTGGAGGGAGACCATGGCACCACTTCGTGTGTCAATCAGAAGTGGGCTTGAATTTGGAGGGGATGGGGGTAGGGAGGAAACCCTGGGCGTAGGGGTTAAGAACTACAACTGCTAACCAAAAGGTCAGCAGTTTGAATCCACCAGGCACTTCTTGGAAACTGTATTGGGCAGTTCTACTCTGTCCTATAGGGTCGTTATGAGTCGGATTCAAAGGCAACCGGTTTTTGGGGGGGGCAGGTAGAGATGGAGTGACTGGGGCTGGTCCTATCATATCTTTGCCCTCTGCCCTCCTGTCCCCGTCCCACCCTCTAAGGCTGCACAGGGGGATATTTCTTCCTTCTTTGCCTCCCCTAACTCCTGCAAGGACCTTGGTGCAGCCCTAGAAGAAAAGTGGGGGCTACTGGAAACAAGATACCCTGAGAAAAAGGGTCATCCATGATAAAACTTCAGCTCCCTCAGCTCCAGGGCAGCTTAGGTGAAGGATAACAGTTTAAACACAGAGCACTGGGATTACGTGCCTTCACAGAGTGGGAAAGTGTATAGGCGCATCATATGCCCGTTGGCAAGAGAAAGGAGACAATTTATTCTTTCTCAAAGACATTTCAGTGCAGTTAATGGAGATAGCAGTGGGGAATGTTAGAAATTAGTCACCCTTTTAAGAAAACAGTGATCTCTTGCTGCCCTGATCTATACCCTAAACCACATGTGAAGAGCTAAAGCATGTCTTTTTTTTATCTGACAGGAAAAGGAATGGGTAACTGGCTCATAGCCACCCAGCAGGGGCAAAACCACAGCCAACATCAGCCCCTGACCCCTGGTGAGCCCTTCTACCCACACCTTCTTTGCAAGAAAATACAACCAACTGGTCCCCCAGGGAGCAGATAACACGAAAGAGAAGCAGAGAGAAGCCACAGAGATGAAACTAACAGGGATACACTCCATGGGTCCACAAAAATAGGGGCCCCCTGCCCCTGCTGCTTCAGGGTGGTCTGTTCAGGGATTCAGTCTCACCCTAGAAGACACTGAGATGAGACTGGGGCCTCTGTCTGGACATCTGAGAACAGCAGGACCCTCTGTTCAGGTCTCGAGGCCTGTATTAGCAGCAAGTGTAAGAGAGCAAGTATTATGTGATTCCATGGAACAAGTGAGCCTTTGGATTAGACCTGGGTTCAAGTCCTGGATCTGTGAGTTATCAGACGAGTGTAGAAGTGTTACGGAATGATATGATACAATGAGTATCAAATGTCTGTAGATTGGAGGTTCCCAGACCATCTTCAGCTTTGATGATTCACTAGGAGGACTCACAGGACTCAGCATCTAGTCATACTCGTGGCTAAGATTTATTACAGCAAAAGGATACAAAGGAAAAGAAGCAAAGGGAAAAGTCTCATGGGGTGAAGTCCAAAGGAAACCAAGTGCAAACTTCCAAAAGTCCTCTCCCACTGGCACCACAGAGAATGCACTTAATTCCTCCAGAATGAGTGGTGACAACGTGTGAAATGCTCTCTACTAGGGTAGCTCTCATTTGAGACCCAATGCCCGAAGTTTTTATTGGGGCTGGTCATGTAGGCATAGCATGTACCAAAATTCCAGACTCCCACAAGGAAGGCAGTGTTCAGCATAAACCATATTGTTTGTATAGGCACGTGAGCCACTTTTATCAAGATATCTTACACTATTCTGCCTACTTTTGTACACGTTTAAAATTCTTCAATATAATTTTTTTTAATAATCAAAATAACATCAATGATATTAGAAGACATAAATGATCAGTCTGGGTCTCAGGGCAGAGGGAAAGGCGGGGAGGGACTCAGTGGTCTTTGAGAAATGATTAACTTCTCTTGTTGTTAGTTGCCATCAAGCCCAGCCCTGACTCATGGTAACCTCACGCACTAGGGAATGAAATGCTGTCCAGGCTTGTGCCATCCCCACAATCGGTTGCAGACTGGATCACTGATATCCACAGGGTTTTCATTGGTTGATTTCTGGAAGTAGTTTTCCAGGCCTTTCTTCCCAGTCCGTCTTAGTCTAGAAGCTCTGTTTAGCATCATAGCAACATGTGATCCACCACTGACAGGTGGGTCGTGGCTGTGCATAAAATGTATTGACCAGGAATTGAACCCAAGTCTTCTGCACGGAAGGTGGGAATTCTACCACTGAACCATCACTGCACTCTATTGACTCCTCTAGGGCCTTACAAACCTAAAGTCAACAGCCAAAATGCACTCTCTCCTAATTCTTCCTCCTCTTTGAGTGGTGATGGCTAAGGAAGACAGTTCTAACTCTATTTAAACATAAACACCCCAGTGCACATGTGCATTGATCCCGTGCCTTCCCTGACAATAAGCACCTACCTGAGGCTTGTACCTAATTTTAATGGTAACTGGTTAATTTCCATATGTACTTAGTGCTTGTTTCTTCTTTAAGTCTACCCTCTTTGACAGTGTCTTTTTTAGAACACAAGATCCCAGAAGACAGTTTCCATGCCTTTAACTTGTTTGAGAAAGACTTCGAACATCACTGTGCTCAAGAACCAAGCAAATCCCTATTCCCGGATGTGTCACATCCATGCCTGCTCTTTCTCTTCTTCACCGTTTCCCATCTGTAGGTGGGCAACATTTCCCAAGGGCTGGGTCTGGGTCTCTGTTCAGTTTCTAAGTCAACACTCCAGGCAAGGGAGAGGGAGGAGAAGGTGGGAGAGTCAGAAGCAGACTTCTCAAGCAAGATCACGAGGGGTGGGATCCCAGCCAGCTACCCAGGAGAAGTTTCTGATCCACGGAAAACAGGACACTCTACATCAGTAAGAAACGCCCAGAGCCATTTTTCAAAACTAGCAGCTGTAAAGGAATTAACGCAGATCACCGTTTAGTGCACACGCACACCCATTCCGTCCTCAAAGAGCTTCACAATCATTATTAAAGAACACATTTCAAACATAATATTATTAGGCTATTGATTGTTGTTGGTTTCGATGTTTAATTCAGTAACAACTAGAGTAGTGGAAAGCTTTAAATGAAATGGATGCTGCACAAACGTTCCACTTTTCCACTGGGTTTCACAAGGTGCTTCGCCAATGCTGTGGGGACCAGGGGCTCCCGGTACCACGAGGTTCTTACAGGCAGGGAATGCAGGCGCGGACTGCTGAGCAAAGCTCTGCGGTCTTTCAGTACAGAAAATAGAAAAGGCGGAGAGTTCCCCATGAATCCAAACAACATCCGTTCCCTCTGTCACCACACATTAAATGATCTGGGACCGAAATTCAATACACAACTTGGGCACTCTTGCGGAACAGTACCTGTACATCTCGGCAGCATCAACATCCCAGGAGGAATAGAAAAGCAAAAAAGCCTCTCCTCTGAACACAGAGATAAAAGCAAAGACCACACTGGAAAACTCCAGATGGGCCAACAGGGCCAAATGTTCCAAAGGCACAAGCCAGCTCCTCTCCTGCCCTGAAACTGGAGGATCTCATGACCCAAAAGGTACATAGAAAATAGAGGACAAGCATCCCTGAGGCCAGACTGAGAGGTGGCCCCAGTGTCCCGGGTACCATCTCCCATCGATTCCACTGCTAAAACCTTGCTCAGAGCCAGCACCCCCACCATCCCTCCAAAACCAAATCCGTTGCTGTGAATTGATTCCAACTCATAACGACCCTATAGGACAGGGTAGAACTGCCCCACAGGGTTTCCAAGGCTGTAATCTTTACAGAAGCAAACTGCCACATCTTTCTCTCATGGAGTGGCTGGTGGATTTGAACTAGCTAACCTTTTAGTTATTGGCTGAATGCTTAACCAGTGTGCCACCAGGGCACCATCCACTCTCCCTAGTCAGTACTTGTGTCTTTATCTTTATTCCCTCTTCTTTTGCCTGGACGAGGAGTTCTCAAAGTGTGGTTCCTCTGACCAGCAGCATCACCTGGGAGCTTGTTAAAAATGCAAATTTCTCCAGCCTCACTCTGCACTCACTGAATCAGAAACTCAGAGGCTGAGGCACAGCCATCCGTGTTTTAACAAGTCCTCCAGGGGATTCTAATACAGGTTAAGAGTCTGGGAACCACCAGCCTGGGCTATTGCAACAGTTTCTAATGGTCCCCTAACTACAATTTGTCCCCCACCCTGCCACCAGCGCCAGCTTTCTAAAGCACAAACCTAATCAGCATCAGTGCCTAGCACTGCCCAGCACATAGCAGGTGCACAATAAATATTGATTGACTAAGCGAAATATTACTCCTACTTTTAAAACTTTGGTGGCTACTCATGGCCTATAAAATATAAAGTTCCAACTTCTCGGTAAGGCAGAATAGTATTTATCTGGTTGTTATTTCTTGTTAGTGCTATTTTTATTAATAGCTATCATTTATGGAGCACCAACATCACTCCAGGCTCTTTGGTAAACACCAGGTATCATGATGTTTATTCTTTTTTTTTTTTTTACCTCTCAGCCCTGAGAGGTAGAGGTAGGTAGCTGCCCTTTACAGATGAGGAAACTGAAGCTCAGAGAGGCTATGTAACTTGTGTAAGGACACACAGGTAGCAAGTCCCAAGCTTTAAATATAATTCCTTTAGAAATCGAACCTCAATGATCTTTCTATACACTTCCATGCTCTCCCAGGTCCAGGTGCCTTTGCTTGTGCTGTTCCTTCTTTCTGGCACACCTTTTCCTCTTCTCCCTGGAGAACTCCCAGTCATCTAATGCCCTGCTAAAATGCCATGGCCTCTGTGAAGTCTCACCTGGTCCTATACAAGACAGAATGAACTACATGTTAATCACACTAATGATCCAGTGCATTACAGTGGGTACCTTATAAACCAAACCCACTGCCGTTGAGTTGATTCCGACTCACAGCAACCCTGGAGGACAGAGTAGAACTGCCCTATAGGGTTTCCAAGGCTGTAATCTTTACGGAAGCAGACTGCCACATCTTTCTCCTGTGGAGGCGCTGGTGGATTTGAACAAACAACCTTTCGGTTAACAGCCAAGCTCTGAACCACTGCACCACCAGGGCTCCTTAGGTGCCTTATAGGGGCCAAAAAAAAAAAAAAAACAAAAAACCCTACATCAGTATTTTCTAAAGTGTGGTCCTAAGATCATGTCCTGCATCAGAATCACCTGGGGAGCGTGTGAGAAATGCAGATCCCCAGGCCATGCCCCATCTCTCTAATCCTAGGACAGTAGACTTGGAGTGGGGCCTGGAAATGCCTCTTTTATAAGCACCCCCCACCATGATTATTCTGCACTCTAAAGTCTGAGGACCGCTGCCCTGGATCCTGAGCTGGTCTTATTCACATGCCCCTCCCTCCACCCCCAGCAAAAGCATAGGGAGTGCCACTTGATAAGCAACCAGAAAATGAATGAATAAACTTTTTTCCCTGAAAAGGGCTGAGGTTGGGGTGGGGTGTCCCATAAAACATTCATAGAAGAAAAGAAGCCACAGCAGAAACAGCCTTTCCAGATGTGGCACCAGCTGTTGGCACATGAGAAGACACATGTTCCGAGCCACAAAAACTTGACGTATCGACTTTGGCAAGACTCGGCGACCAGGCAGTGCTGATAATGTTATTAATGCTGAATGTATTTGCCTGACCTTATGAGGCCGTATAAAGAGCACAGCAGTCTTACTAAGTTCAGATGCCAGCACCTCTAACTTCTTTTTCGATAGCTACCGAGCCCATCATATACCCTGATGTTCCTGAAATGATTGGTCTTTAAAACCAAAGGAAGTTGGCCATTAGCATGTGTAAGGGGCTCCTTGTGATTTGTGGTGAGACCGATCTGGCATCCAGAGATGGAGGGTATTTCATTTTACTCGGCATAGCACCAGTCCAGCTGGTAGGAGACCCGGTTTTATCAACCCATCGCACTCACCACTGGACTTGGCCCTCTATTCAAGATTCACACAGATGAATTGGGAGGGGACACTTGTGGGCCTGTTGATCAAATGCATAGATGACATAAAGCTGGGAGAGGAAGCCAGGGTGCTGGTGTCAGAGCCAGGATCCAAAAGGGACCTGTGAGTCAGGAGTGATTTACTAGGGGATGCCGGAAAATCTTAGACTGTCTCTACCTTCAAAACATATATTAAATGATAACTTAAAACAATAGTGAACACTTCTGTAGTGCTCACTGTGTGCCAGAAAGTCCCTGGGTGGTGCAAACGGTTTACACTCAACTACTAACCAAAAGGTTGGTGGTTCGAACCTGCCCAGCTGCATCATGGAAGAGAGGCCTGGCTATCTGCTTTCATAAAGATTATAGAAGAAAACATTATGGAGCTCAACTCTACCCTGTAACACATAGGGTCTCCATGAGTCAGAATCAACTTGATGGCAATAGATTTGGTTTTTTGTGTGTGTGTGCCAGAAACTGTTCTAGGTACCTTTATACATATTAACTCATTTACTCTTCAACACTCTTATGAAGTAGGTTCTATTAGTATCCTTATTTTAAGATGAGGCAATTGGGGCAAGAACAGTTAAGTAACTTGCCCAGGGGACTGTACGTTGAACGTCAATTTTCGATTCCACTCACCAGCTCTCCCCTTTCTTTGTAGCTGTTATGTGTACTTGAATACTCCCAACAACAGAGGACTCATTACCTCCAAAGTGAGCTTTCTTTTGTTTGTAAGATTTGTCTTCGTGGAAAGTTATTCCTTATGCTGATTGTAGTGAAATGGTTTGGGGAAAAAAATTGGGTAGTTGAATTGGAGATATAAACATGAGGTGGATTCCCCAAAAAGTAAGTCATTGAAGTCACTATGGGCTATATTAATAGAGATATAGTGTATGAATTGAAGGAGGTGACAGATCTGCTCTTCTCTGGCTGTGCAGACACACTCAAAGTATTGTGTTCAGTTCTGGGAATCTGAATGAACTTGAGTAGCCAGTTGTCAAGCTGAGCTGTGTCTGGAGAACCCGATCAATGAGAGACTGTAACCAGGACCCAGAGGATCTGATGAAGGAAATGGAGAAGTTTGACTTGGAAAGGAGAAAACAGATGGGGCAGGAAGAGAGTAGGTATGACAACTGCCATTGCAGAGTGGCCTGGAGGGACCTAGGGCTGACCTGTTCTAGGTCATTATTGAATTGATTCAGGCTGAGGACAGGGCTAAGGCCAGTAGGCAGTCAGGGAAGGCTGATTTTCTTTTTTAAAATAAATGTTTTAGTTACAATAGTTCTAGATTTGCAGAAAAATTACAGAGTTCCTATATACCCCACACTCAGTTTCCCCTATTATTAACATGTTACATCTGTAACATATGGTACATATGTTACAATAACAAACCAATATCAACAAACCAAACCAAACTCACTGCTGTCAAGTGAATTCTGACTCATAGCGACCCTATAGGACAGAGTAGAACAGTCCCATAGCGTTTCCAAGGCTGTAAATCTTTGCAGAAGCAGACTGCCACATCTTTCTCCCTCGCAGCAGCTGGTGGGTTCTAAACGCTGACCCTTCAGTTTGCAGCTGAGTGCTTTAACCACTGCACCACTGGGGCTCCCCAATATCAATACATGATCATTAACTAAAGTCCATTCTTTATTCGGATTTCCTTAGTTTTTACCTAATGTCCTTTTTCTGTTCCAGGAACCCATTCAAGATAACACATTACATTTAGTCATCATATCTCTTTAGGCTTCTCTTGGCTGTGACAGTTTTTCAGACTTCCATTGGTTTTTGATGACCTTGGTAGTTTTGAGGAGTACTGGTCAGGTATTTTTTTTTTTTTTTTTTTGGTCAGGTATTTTGTAGAATGCCCTTCCACTGGGATTTGTCTCATGTTTTTCTCATGAATAGACTGGGGTAATACGTTTTAGGAAGGAAGATCACAGAGATAAGGTACCATTCTCATCTCATCATATCAAGGGTACATATATACTATCAACATGACTTATCACTGTTGACACTGACCTTGATCACCTGGCTGAGGCAGTGTTTGTCAGGTTTCTCCTCTGTGAAGTTACTCTTTCTTTCCCCCTATCCATACTGAACTCTTTAGAAGAAACTCACGATGCACCGCCCACACTTAAGGAGAAGGGAGTTATGCTCCACCTCCTTCAGTGTGGAGTATTTTTATACATTGTTTGGAATTCTTCTACATGGGATATTTGTCTATTCTACCTCATTTATTTATTTATTCAATTATATATTCATATTAGTATGGACTGGTTTATATTACACTTTGGTTTATAATCCTATATTACTTTATGTTGTTGCTAAAGTTGCTCCAGCTTTGACCATTAGGATCTCTTTTAGTTGCCTCCTGTGTCCCTTTAGCATACCCCCACCATTGTGTCTTTTTTGAGCACCTCCTTACTTTCTGGCACTGTAAGATGCCCCAGGCTTATCTTGTATATTTCCTGCCACAGTCTTAGAATCAACCACTTCTCCAAAGAGCCCTGGTTCCTTTTACTGGAGAATGGTATTAGATACCAAGATCTGAACCCTAGGTGTGCTCATCAGTACTGGGGTGTCAGTTGCTTCTAGGCTCTCTCAGCTGATACAGCAAGGATATATATGTGTATATACTAACCCATGTGTATATGTGTGTATATATATGTCTATAATTATTTTTATCTGTAACCATTTATATCTACATTAAGCTAAGCATGAGATCATCCTAATGTCTCCAACTCTAATCCATTACTATATGAATCATTCTATCCCCAGGTAAGACTGAATTTTAAACAACCTAAAAAATATTCTGTAAACTTGGAGCTGTTTGCCTCTCAAGGTAGTGAGTGTTGTGTCACTGAGAATATTCAAGCCAGGGCTTTGAACCAGTTCTTCCCGGTTCAGTCATGGCCAAGGAAATGAAAATGGAACAGACTCGAATTTTTAAAATTTGGGTGAACTGGAACGATAACTGAAATGGGAAAAATTGCAGGTTGAAGCCCTGCTAGAAACCTAATCTCCCTCTTCAAAAACAAGGGCAGTGTACTTATTGCATAGCAACCAAACCTCTTGCCTGTTGGATTTTGAGCAGAGTTGGAAACAGTGATGCCCTGCTCAAAGATGGTGGCCAGCTGTGCCACTTTGAATGTGTGCTACTCTCCACAGTCCTGCCAATAATCCAGTCTCACTCATCGGGCTCCTGAAAGGGCTCACTACATCTCTTCCAAGTCTCCCATTCCAGGGCATTGACCCATAACTTTTCCCATTCAGGTTATTGTTCTGGATCACTCAAATTGTAAAAATTCAGGTCTGTTCTGGTTTCGCTTCATCAGCCATGACTGAACCGGTTTGAACCAGTTCAAAGCCCTGATTCAAGCAGACAGGGCAGCTACAAGGAAAGGGGTGATTTGGTGGGTGGAATTTGAAAAGCAGGTTCAATTTGACTGTTCAAGGTTCCTTCCAGCTCTGTGATTGTTGGAACAGACATGCCATGTAAGGAAAGGGTCTATACAGCTTCCCAGGAGGATTTATTGTCTTCTAGCTTTCAGAAGTCTAAGATCTGGGCAAGGAGAAAGAGCTAGTGTTTCAGCCTTGCACTTAAGACAAATAAAGGAAACACTATTTAACAGGTAGGAAATTTATGGCATTTGCAACCCAAAGAAGGAAAAACAAGCTCAAAATATAAATGAGGCCCAAAAAAGGTTTTAAATTCACAGATGACAGAGCCAGAATGGATTATGAAAGGGGAATGATGCTGGCTTGTGGGAGGACATTTTCCAAGGGGTTGACATTTAAGGAGTCAATCCTGCTGTCCCTTCGAGAGCCCTGGGTGTGCATAGTCTTTATGTTTTACTACTGTGTCCCAGGATCTAGTTGGGGAAAATGAGGCAGCCCAGAGTTCAAGAGAAGGAGACAAGGAATTCATTGCTCTGAACATGTGGAGAGGGCTGAATTCCCCAGGAAGGCAGTGCTACCCCTGTTTTAGTATGGTCACCCTACTGCACAGAAGAGGAATCCCTTCCCAACTAGCCGTTCTTACTTCCTGCCAAAGCCTGGTCCAATAAGACCTCTCAAGGAAAGAAAGGAGATGAAGGACAAGAGAGACTTCCTCTACCAGGGGTGCTCACTAAAAACGCAGACCAGGAGCCCCATCCCCATAGATTTTGATCTCGTACTTCTGGAGATGGGCTTAGGGATTTATTTTTAAAATAATCTCCCCTAGGTGATGCTGATATTGTAATTTCTAAGCCATATTTGGAGCTATGCTGGTGGTCTTAACACCAGAGTTTGCCTAGGACAGTCCCAGTTTATGCTTGTTGTCCTGGGTAATTATTAATAGCTCTACCCTCCACCCCTCCAATGTCAAAGTTCTCTGGTCTGGGCAATAAATTATATGGTCACTCCACTTAACGCTGATGTGCCCCTGAACTGCAGGGAAGGAGTCATGTATCTGCAGAACGTTCTTCTCAGTCAAATATTGCCATTCCATCCCAGTTCCAGTCGGAGAGTGTATTCACCGTTGAAAATGATGGCTTTTAGCTGGGGATGGGGACAGGTTCATGTTGGGCAGGAGAGGGTTCTAGAATCTCCTGGGGTCAGAGGGTTAGCGGGCCATGGAAAAACAGATTAATAAAGTTGTCCAGGTCTTTTCACGCCCCCAGCTCCTGGTCCCTTAAGAATCACTACTTTAAAGAAGAAGCTGGCAGAAAGGGATGGAGCCCCAAGCCTCCCTTTGGGCCCCTTGCCCTTCCTTTCTCTCTCTCCTCATTTCTTTCTCCTAAGCCTGCATTTTCCCCTGTCAATATCAAAGGGCTGCCAATGTGCTTCCCCCTGTTGATGATGACTCTCAAGATTAAAGAGTTTGCTGATCTTTTGTCAAAAGTAACCATGGAAATCTGAGACATTAACCATTGCCTGCTGGGGTGCTCATATCATACTTGATACAGTATGGTCCTAATTTTATAAAACATTTAAATATGCACAGAAAAGGAACTAGAAGGAAATATGCTGAAGTATTAACACTTATTCTAGGTGGATGATATAGAGGTGAATTTTA
>NW_004443943.1:24712732-24744213 GCF_000243295.1 Trichechus manatus latirostris
ACTGTATGCAGACTTCTGTGATTATGGGAGCGTGCACATTTTACCTGGGAGCAGGTGGCGGAGGAGGGGCAGGTGGGCAGCAACAGCAGTCGTTGATGGGAAGCTCTCAGGTTTTCTCCATGTTCAGGAGAGATGGAATAAACCACAGGCCACCCTACAGAGCCATCGATCCTAAACACAGATCTGATCACGTCTTTGTGCCTCATCTCTGCCCACATCCAGCCTGGTAACTCACAGGGTGCTGAAACCATGCCAAAAGGTCAAAATCTCTCCTGACACTGGAGGCACCAAGTGCAGTCTTGGCACCTCTCCTCTGTCTTCTATCCATTCTCACTCTCTTGGTGATCTCATACAGTATCAGGGCTTTAAACACCATCTCTACGCTGACAACTCCTAAATTTATATCTCCACCCCAGACCTCTTCCCTGAACTCCACACTCATATATCCAACTGCCTACTTGACATTGCTCTTGAATGTTTAATAGACATTTCAGACTTAACTTGTCAAAAACTGAGCTCCCGGTCGCCCCTCTCGGCCTACTCCTGCTATCTTTCCTTTATCAACTCCAGACTTCCAGGTGCTAAAGGCCAAAACCTTGAAGTCTTGCTTGACTCCTCTCACACCCACATCTAATTCATTAGCAACTCCTATCTGCTCTGCCTTAAAATATATACAGAATCCTTGATGTCTCACACTTCTACTAACCCCATCATCTTTCATCCAGATTACTACAAGAACTTTCCAACAGTTCTCTCGGCTTCCCTCCTTTCCTTCCTTCGTCTGTTCTCAACACAGAAATCAGAGTGATTCTTTTAAAGTGCGAGGCAGATCACGTCACCCCTCTGCTCAAAATCCCTCTTGTAACGGCCTTCTTCTCACTCAGGGAACAAAGCCAAAGTATGAGCAACCAACCCTCAGAGCTGGCATTGGCCTGCTGCTCTGACCACCCTGGGACCTTATTTCCCACTTCTCTCCCCTTCCTCACTCTGCTCCAGTGGTGGGATGGGTCTCCTGCTGCCCCTGCCTCAGAGCCTTTGTATGTGCTGTACCTGTTGCCTGGGACACTCTTTCCCATATAACCACATGGCTCACTTCTTCATCTCCCTCAGACTTTTTGACTTAGCGCCTCAGTATGGCCTTCCCTTTCACTGGCCCCAACACTTCCTACCTCCCTTCTCCTTAGCACTTACCACTACCTAACATATTATATGGAATCTCTGGGTGGTGCAAATGGTTAACACACTCAGTTGCTAACCCAAAGGTTGGAGGTTTGAGTCCACCCTGAGGTGCCTTGGAAGGAAAGCCTGGCAATCTACTTCCAAAAAATCAGCCATTGAAAATCCGATGGAGCACAGTTCTATTCTGATACACAGGGGTCTCCATGAGTTGGGATCAACCTGACAGCAACCAGTTAGTTGCTTTAACATATTTTATATTTTACTTATTCATCTTATTTAATGTCTTTCTCCTTCACTAGGATGTACACTCCTTGAGGGCAGGGATGTTTGTCTGACGGTTCCCATCAGTATCTCCAATACCTACACACAGTGCCTGAGGCGCTCCAATAATATGTGTGATTGTTTGAATGAATCATTAAACATAAGAAGTGCACACCAGCCACTCCTTGGAAATCCTATGGGGCAGTTCTACTCTGTCCTACAGGGTCGCTATGAATCGGAATTGACTTGATGGCAACAGGTTCAGTTTGGTTTGGTTATATAAAGTAATAAGTAAAACACTACATCTTTAATAGGAAAATGATCAGAGGACACAAAAAGACAATTTACAGAAGAGGACACACACATAGCTAAGGATTTTAAAAGTTCACCTTCATTAGGAATGCTCAAAGAAATGCAAATTAAAACAATGACATGTTATTTTTCTATTATCAAAGTAACAAAAAATAAACCAAATAATAATATCTAATGCTGACACACACACTTATACACTGATAGTGAGAGTATAAATCTGTATAAAGCTTTTGGAAAGCAATTTGGCAATACATATTAAGAAAATTTTCTCATACCTTTTGATCCATGATCAGGAGTCTATTCTAGAGAGATAGAACAAAAGCTTATGCACACTATTTTTCATAGAGGTACATAAATCCATTGCCATCGAGTCGATTCAGACTCATAGCAACCCTATAGGACAGAGTAAAACCGCCCCATAGGGTTTCCAAGGCTGTAATCTTTATGGTAGCAGACTGCCACATCTTTCTCCACAGAACAGCTGGTGAATTTGAACTGCTAACGTTTTGGTTAGCAGCTGAGCACTTAACCACTTTGCCACCAGGGCTCCTTCTCTCTCATTTTAGTGGAAAATATTTGAGTTCTTCTCTGACAGGTTTCCGCCTTATACAGGTTCTGGCTTTCATAGGTTTTACTGTATTATCTATAGATAAGGAAATAGTAACCAGTTGCCATGAAGTTGACTCCGACTCCTGGTGACCCCATGTGTGTCAGAGTAGAATTGTGTTCCATAGGGGTTTCAGTGGCTGATTTTTGGGTAAATTGCCAGGCCGTTCTTCTAAGGTACTTCTGGGTATACTCTAACCTCCAACCTTTCAGTTAGCCAACGAGCACATTAATTGTTTGCACCACCCAGGGACTTCTAGATAGAGAAATAGTTGCCTAAATTGTGGAATATCCATGTAATGGAGTATTATGCAGCCATTAAAAATTATCTTTACAAATACTTTTATTAACCTGGAGAATTCTTTTGTATAATTTTGAGTAAAGAAGCAAGATACGAAATTGGAAACAGGACGAGAACTCAAGTTTGAAAAAAAATACATAGCAGTATTCATCGATTCCAAGATACAGATTTTTTTCACACTTTCACCTCTCTGAAATGGGGTAAGTCTCACTCCCTCTGATAAGAAGCATCATGTCAAGTGTAATTGCCCATTCTTAGAGGCACATACAATCGTGGTGTTCTTTCAAGAGATGGTGCCTTAGACTTAATGACATACAGTGTGTGGAAAGAAGACTAAAAGTGACATGCCAAAATGTTAACAGTAATCATGTCTGTGTGTTTTTCTTTATATTTTTCCATATTTTAAAAAAACATTTTCTAAAGTGAGCTTGTAATACTTTCAGAATCAGAAAAATAAAGGATGGTGAAAATCTCTCTTCAGTGGCTGTTCCTTACCTGACAGGACAAGCACAAACTCTCGCCCTTGTGCCCTCTGTCTCCTGCCTCACTTTCAGTGTTATCTCCCTCCCACTCTGCTCCTCACTCTTTTGTTGCTGGGTGCCGTCAAGTAGATTTCAACTCATAGAGACCCCATGTGACAGAATAGAACTGCCCCATAGGGTTTTCTAGGTTAAAGATTACAGCAGCTCTACTCTGTCCTATAGAGTCACTATGAGTCAGAATCGGCAACAGGCTTGGTTTTTGTTTTAATCTTTACGGGAGTGGATCACCAGGTCTTTCTGTCACAGAGATGCTGGGTGGGTTCGAACCACCAACCTTTTGGTTAGCAGCAAGGGCTTAACTGTTGCGCCACCAGAGCTCACCCTACACACCAACAAATTACTCCTGGCTTCCCTAACACAACATAGTCTTCCATGCCTCCATCTCTGGGAGAATGCTTTTCTTTCTGCCTGTAAGGCCCGCCCCTGCCTCCCCTGCTTTTCTGCCTGGTGAGCTTCTATTTAGTTTCCACTGACCCATCTCAAAAATCAACTCCTCTGAACACTTCCTGGTAACTCTCCATCCAGAAATGATGAGCTCAGTCCTCTGTTTCCAAAGCCCTTGATGCCATTTCTTCCCCTTCTGGCTCAAGCTATTGGAAAAGCAGGTCTACTCTTCCAGTCCCACCATCTGACCTCTGGGCCACACCTTGAAAATGTGTGACTTCCCCTGTATTCCCCATGTCCCTGAGTGGTGCAGATGGTTAACCAAAAGGTTGGACATTTGAGTCCACTCAGAGGTGCCTTGGAAGAAAGGTCTGCTGACCTACTTTCCAAAAATCAGCCATTGAAAACCCCATGGAGCACAGTTCTACTCTGACACACATGGGGTCGTCATGGAGTTGCCATGATTGGAGCCAGCTTGAGGGCAACTGGTCCCTGCTCCCTGTTGAAAGTTTTCTCCAAGGTCACTGCCACCAACCTGCAGGTTTCTAATTCTAATGAGCACTTCTCAGTCCTTCTCTGAACTCTCTGACCTACCTGGTAGTGACCAGGTCCTCCACCTTGAGCCCCTCTTGGCCTGTGGCTGCCGTGACCCTCACTTTCTTAGGAGGTTCTCCTCCATCTAACCTCTCTTTCCTGGCCTGTCACTGGATTTTCTTTGTAGACAGTCACTGAGAGGCCAGTGTCCCTGGTCTTCCTTCTTTGTCCCCTTAGTTTTTACTTGTGTGTCAGACAGTTTGTGGATAGGCTCTAGGGGTTCATGAACCTCTCAAAACTGTATGCAGACTTCTGTGATTATGGGAGCGTGCACATTTTACCTGGGAGCAGGTGGCGGAGGAGGGGCAGGTGGGCAGCAACAGCAGTCGTTGTCTCGTAAGAGTCCGTGGTTAAAAGACTGTCCTACTCATTCTCTGAGTGACCTCATCTACTTTTGATTTTAAGATAAAATACTACTTATATTTTATCCGCCGTCCCCCCTGCCCCAACTTCTAAAGGATGGGCCCTGCACGCTGTGTGCAGGAGATATTTCTGCTTGGGGAGGAGGCGTTTCTTTTAAATCACACCACAGCCGCTCTGCCTACACCGAAGAGGAGGGAAGAAAAAAGGCCCAGAGCTTCCCAGGGAGGGGGTGTGGGTGTGTAGTGGCGAGGGCTGCGTCCAGGAAGATGCTGCCATGTAACCGGGACCTGAGAGACAGGGACGCCAGGCTTCGGCCTGCTGTGTCACCGCAGCCTAACTTTGTTGTACATTTCGTCTAATACAACACTCAATACTGGCTTCCCGTGAGCTTGGGCACCACCCGTTACTGCTGAACAGCAAGGCCCATCTGCTTACAACTTAGGAAACAAATCGGAGACAACAGTGCTCAGAGCATTTGAATAGCACTCAGTCTCAGGGACTGTCAGGTCAGCCCCTTTCGACGCTTTCCAATTTCCCTAAAAAGAAATAAATAAAAATAATTAATTAAAGTGGGAGAAATCGCTTTGGTGGGGATTGTTTTCTCCTCCAAGTCTCCAGAGCTGTTTAACTCCATGCAGATATGAAATGGATTTCACCTCTAATTCTCCGGCCTCCCCTGGCATCCCCCTCCTCAGCCTGCTTTCCTTCTCCCTTCCCCAGTGTCACCCTCCCTGCCTCGGCAAGGGAGGGGTGGCCTGAGGTCCCCGGGCTGGCTCTGGACGGCATGCCATTAGGGATCAGGGAGGACAGGCTCGGATCCTAAGGCCGGCATTTATGCTCCTTGCTCAGAGAGAGGAAAAAAGACCCTTTTCTTCTGTTTGATATATTTAGTAACGACCTTAAAGAATCTGCGAGGCTGAATGAATTGGTGCATCTCGCTGCATTGGAAGCAGCTGCCACGGCGCAGACAGGAGGAGGGAGAGACTAGAGGGGAAGAGAGAAGGCGGCGGCGTGCAGGAGGAAGGGAGCGGGAGGCGAGGAGAGGGAGAGAGGAGGGGACTGGCGGCGGGGAGGAGGCGAAGCAGTGGGCGCGGGCAGCGGGCAGCGTGTGCAGCGAACTCCGGGCGGTGCGGCGCGATGGCCTGGGATCAACTCCAGGGTGGCAGTAGAGGGTCAGCCCGGGAGAGAGGACGCAGGCGCCGGGTGTGAGAGCCTCCTGTTAAATCTGGTTAAATGGCAGAACTTAAGGGCCGTGTGAAGGAATCCAGTTTGCTCCCAGGATCGTCTACAAATTTATATGCCGGCATTTAACACAAAATGCTCCTGGACCAATCCCAGGGCGGAGAGGGACCTGGGGCCTGGCTGACGGGATTCAGCTCGGCTCGCCTCGCTCCCCGCCCCACCCAGTGAGGGAGAAGGACTAGGGGAGGCCCGCGGCTCCTCTCCTGACCTGCCTACTGGCTGGAAGGTTCAAAGACTCCAGACCTCCCAGCGACTGTGTACAGAGACCTCGGGTGTTCCAGGGTGGAGGGGGCGGGAGTGAGAGCGGGAGCAGGAGCTTGCAGAGCTCTCTTTATTCCTTTGCTTGGGGCGGGGGGGAATAGCTGAAAGATTCCACAGCACTTGGCATCAAGGAGAAGAGAGAGCATTAACCCTGTCGGTACTTTGGCCCAGGTCAGGACCCAGCCCCATTTCTTCTTCCTTAGGAGGTGGGACTGCTGCCAGGTGGCACCATTTCTGTTACACCTGTTGGCCCCATCACTTTTGCATAGTCGTAGATGGACCCTTTGTGCAGATGACTAAAAGTACCCCTTCCTCCAGGCCCGCACAGTCTCACTCACCCAGTGGGCTGGGCTTGGGGGTAGAGCACCTGCTGGATTTCTGGTGCCCATCTACGTGCTCCTTCCACCATGTACGACTGAGGGCACTCCTGCATGCAGAGACTCCGCTTAAGTGCAACTTTCCCTCCTGCCAAGAACTTCTCCCGCTTGGGAGACCTTCTTCCTGAGCCTGATAGGTAAGGAAGCAGCTCCCGTAGCCTCTTGGGGCCATGAACAGTCACAACTCATGAAACAACGGTAGAAAGAGGAAATACCTGCCCGGTGTCCCCCACCCTACACCTCACATCACAGAGTCCCAAAAGGGACCACCAACAAAGAGTCTAAAGCCCCAGAGGACCACAGAAAGGCTTAGCTGGCCTCTGAGGACTGTAAAAACACTGGGGATGGGGGGCTGCCGCCTGGAGAGCCATTCTTGGCTTTCTAGAGCTCAGAAAAGCAGGCGGCTGTAGCTTGCTCTCCTTGAGGGCCTCGCTGATTAGGTGGCTCAAAAGCCCATAGTGAGGGAATAAACAAACATCTTCAGTAGGTCCTCAATGCTTACTCCGCTTCTAACAAAGCTCAACAGAGTTGATTAGTGATTTAAAAATGAGAGTGAGAAAAAAGCAAAGTAAATGTCTTATACACAGAGGCAATAGAGTTTAGTAGTTACCAGTGTGGGCACTGGCTCCAGGCTGCTGGGGTCCAAACCCCAGCTCCCCACTCACTAGCATTTGGCCTCAGGCAGGTTACCTGACCTTGATGGGCTTCCCCTGTCTCACCTGTAACATAGGGATGATAATGTAAGTACTTACTTCCCCATCTCATGAGCTTAATAACATCAAATAAACTAACATATGTAAGGCACTCAGAACATTTGATACATGATAAGAGCTTAATTAACAAATGGTAGTGATTGTTCTTTTTACTAAAAATGCTTGTCCCCTGCTTGAAATTCTATCTATTCCATGAGCAAGACAATTCCATTGCCAACGCTTCCACAAAATCTTTCCAGATTTCTCCAGTTAGAATGAATGTCCTCTCCCACCCAGCTCCCGTCACACTTTATTCCTGCCTCTACTAAAGAATTTATCACATTCTATTTTGCATATTAGATATTTGCAGATATGTCTATGGGCTCAACTATAATGGGTTATGATCTTCTTGACAGCAGGGACTATACCTTTACATCTTTATTTCTCCTTAAGTGAATAGCAAAGTTCCTTCACACAGCTCAATAAGTGTTTGTTGAGTTGAATAAAATGTAGACAAACACAGCCCAGCCCAATCATTTTTGTTCATTTAGGCCTCAGGATCATCTCAGTGAAAGGTGCGAAGCAGACAAACCCTGAGTGACTTAGAGTCTTTGCTGGACCTTCAAGAGGTCACAGGAAAGGTGGGAGTGTTTGCTAAGCATTTCTAAGCAGTTGCTATTCACTTGCAGTTTACTGCCAAGTTAGTGTGAGATCTGCCTGGAATTTAAGGGTAAGTTCTAAACAGCTGGGCCAGGTGGGCCACTGGCAGCCAAGAGGACCCAGAGTAATTGATAAAGGAGCCTCCTCTACTCAGCCATCTTTTGTGACAGGTTCTGTAAGCCCTTTGGCAAGCGCTCATCATGACAAGAGCTGAACTGTGATGTCTGGAATGCTGTGGTTGGGAGGAGAGCAGCAGCTCCAGGAGTGAGAAAGGAGCAAGGCCCAGGAGCCGTAATTGCAACACATGGTCTTTTTTTGGACCGCTCTGCTCACCCAGTGGGGCAGGGCGCTGTGAAATGTCCCTCAAATCGAGTCTTGTCAGTGTTTTCCCTCTCTGGGTAACAGTGGCTGGTACAGTGACATTCCTGCTGTTAAAAAGAAAGGCAGATGTTTACCATGTATGCTAATTTTTTTTCTGGAATAATCTTAATGGCCACTCTCCAGGGTACCAATCCAAATTTGAGGCTGGAGAACCCTGGGGAGGGATAGACAGAATTTCAATCAGCTCTGAGGCCCTGAAAGGAATAAGATCTGGTTAGCCAGGCAATTGGAGAACTAGAAGGCAGCTACGCCATCCTTGGAAACGTAACCAAGAGGAGAAATATTGGCTTTATGGAGTTGGCTTTTGCTATCAAGATTGAAAACCTAAAATAACTCAAAAGTTCTCTATCGGAATTGATGAGCACCTCTTGAGTGTAAATCAAAGTGGCAGGGAACCAATATGCTGCAATCATCAGTATGTATGGCCTGACCCAGAAGCCGCGCCTAAGACAAAAGGGGGATTTTATACTGAGATGCCAGCCTTTCTGGTGCTTCTAAGGGGGAGGGGCTGTCCGTACTGCATCTTCCCAGGGTTTTTACACCAGCATTTGGAAGGACTTCAACTTCTGATATTAGATTACTAGGTAGGGAGGGGAAGGTTAATTCTAAGGAAGTAGTCCACCTGATTAAATAGCTAGAATATGAAATAACCCTCACTGCAACCCCCAGTTCTGACCAAATAGCCATGTTAATGATGATCTAAGGCCTTCTCACTCAAAGTGTGGTCCTCAAACCAGAAGCAGTAACATCAGCTGGAAGCGCGTCAGAAATGCAGAATCTCAGGCCTCACCTCAGACCGACTGAATGAGAATCTGCATTTTAACAAGGTCCCCAGGTAGTTTGTAGGCACATTAGAGTTTCAGAAGCACTGACTTAAGCTCCACTGTTTACTAGCCTTGTCACCTTGGAAGTATCCCTTTATCTCAGTTTTCTCATACAAAAAATGGGGATAAATACTCCCTTTCCTCTTATGTCATAGGGATGTTATGAGGTTCCAATAAGACAACGATGTAAAGAACTTCATACCAAAAAAAAAAATCAAAACTTATTGCCATCAAGTGGATTCTGACTCATGGTGACCTCATGTGTTACAGAGTAGAACTGTTCCATAGGGTTTTCTTGGCTGTGATCTTTACAGAAGCAGATGGCCAGGCCTTTCTTCCATGGTACCACCAGATGCGTTTGAACAGCCAATCTTTAGGTCAGAGTTGAGTGCAAACCACTTGCACCACCCAGAGACCTAAAGAACTTTATAGTGCTCGGTAAGAGCAAGTGATGATTGTATACATATCAACCTTTGTATACGTATCAATCCCCACTTGCTTTCTATTCTTCGAATGCACCAAGCTAATTACTGTCTTGGAGGCAATCACTTCCCCTATCCCTTGATTAGGAGCCCTGTTGGCACTGTGGTTATGAGCTTGGCTGCTAACCAAAAGGTATGCATCCACCAGCCGCTCCTTGGAAACCCTGTGGGGCAGTTCTACTCTGTCCTGTAGGGTCGCTATAAATCGGAATTGACTCGTTGGTAATGGGTAATCCCTTCGTTATTCTTGCAAGATCTCAATTGTGACATTCTTGATAAAAGGGCTCTTCCCCCAGGTTCCTGCATAACTGGCTTCTTCTGTCAGTCAAGTCTCAGCTCAAATCTCTTCCCTTCAAAAAAGCCTTCCTGTCCTCCCCATCTAAAGCCTTAACTCTCTACTGCATCACTCTGACTTACTTTCTTCATATCACTTACCACTCTCTGAAATGGTCTTGTCCATTTTTTGTTTGGTTGGTGGTTCCCTACAAGAATGTGTGCTCTATGAAAATAAGAACCTGGTCTGACTTGTCTACCATTCTTCTAATTATGAGACATTGCAGGGCATTCAGTAGGCATTAAATAACTTTTGTTGAATGCTTTGATGAATTAACATTTATTATGGAAGTGTGTCTACGAACCCATGACAGGGTGGGGATGGTCCTTGACTCATTTGTATGGACGCTTCCCCTACAAAGAAATTCTTGCTCCAAACCACAGTTTTGCATTGGCCAGGAAGTAGGGCTGGGACCATACATGTGGCATGTGAGTTCAGTGACAACCAAAATGCGAAGGCAGTGGTCCTCAAAGCATGGTCTCCTGACCAGCAGCATCAGCACCACCTGGGCAATTGTTAGAAATGCAAATTCTCAGGCCCCACCCGGGATCTACTAGATCAGATACTACAGGGATAAACCAAAAAAAAAAACAAAAAACAAAAAAACCCAAACTCGTGTTGTTGAGTCGATTTCAACTCATAGTGACCCTATAGGACAGGGTGGAACTGCCCCATACCGTTTCCAAGGAGTGCTTCGTGGATTCAAACTGCCAACCTTTTGGTTAGCATCGGTAGATAAGGCCCAGCAATCTGTGTTTTAACAAGCCCTCCAGGGGATTCCAATAGATGCTGACGATTGGTGAAGGAACAAGAGAAATCCCTTCTTTGTCTGTGCTCTAGGCTATGAAGCACCTAAGGCCATCAGATTTTGGTGTTCAATTTGGAGCTGGGGAATGAATGAATGAGAGTACTGATATCACACTCAACTGGTTATTTTGCTTCTCTTTCTTCAGCATTTATGACTCTAATTGCTGGGCTTGAAGTTAGAGACGGTTGGCACCGAGTGATTCTTCTTTTACTAGTGTTTTTTTAGCGCTGAGTCAGGCTGATTTAATTTCAATCAACCGAGGCAGCAGAGCGGTGGTTCTCAACCCCGTCTGCACTTTAGAATCACCTGGAGCGCTGTAAGATACTGATGCCTGGGCCATGCCCCAGTCCAATTAAGGCAGAATGTCTTGGGGTGGAGCCAGGCACCAGTATTTTTTTAAAACCTCCATGGATGATTCTAACTTGCAGCCAGGGCTGAGAACCACTGCAGTTTAGTGAAACATTGTCTCTCCCAAGCTTGCCCAATGGTAAGAATCATGAAGAGGGGCACTTGTTAAAACTATCGATCCCCAAGTCTCTTCCCAGACCACCACCCCATCAGGGAAGTTCCAGCAATCTGGGGAGCTGTCTTTTTAACAAACACCCCTATGTGATTCTTCCCAGCAAACTTGGGGTAAACTGGTCAAATGGGATTGAGCTGTAGCTCGGCAACTTAAACTGACCTCAGGAAAATTTCTTAAGCCTCAGTTTTCTCATCTGTAAAATAGGGGGAATAATAGTATCTATCTCAGGATTGTTAAGGAATAAATGAGAAGACTCATGTAAAGTGTTTAGCACAACGCCAGGCACACAGTAGGTGTGCAATGTATGTTACTTACTGCCCTCATCCTCTTATAAGGTGGGCTCTGGGAAGCTCTAGCAATGCACTTACTTTACTTCAGTTTTGAGTAAATATTTGAGTCCTGTCTCCCCTTTAAATAAGAGACCATGTCTACCATTTGCTTTTTTTTTCCTTTAAATTTTATTTATTTTGTTGTTGTTGTTGGGAATATACACAGTAAAACACACACCAATTCAACAGTTTCTATATGTACCATTTAGTGACACTGATTATGTCTTCAAGTTGTGCAACCATTCACACCCTCCTTTTCTGAGTTGTTCCTCCCTCATTAACATAAACTTACTGCCCCCTAAGGTTCCCGTTCAATCTTTCGAGTTGCTATTGTCAACTTGATCTCATATGGATAGTTCTTAAAAGAGCGTAATGCTCAAGGCAGACCTTTTTCACTAGTTAAGCTAAACTATTGTTCAATTTTAAGAAGACTTCAGGGGTATTTTTGGTTTAAGGTTCAAAGATTATCTCAGGGCAATAGTTTCAGGGGTTCATCTACCCTCCATGGCTCCAGAAAGTCTAGAGTCCATTAAAATTTGAAATTCTGTTCTGCATTTTCCCCCTTTTGACCAGGATTCTTCTATGGAATCATTGATCAAAATGTTCAGTAACTACCATTTGCTTTTAAGCCTACAGAACCTCTGATACTATATTCTTCACTCTGAGAACTTCATAACATGCCAACTGAAAGTCATGCTTTAATCCATCAGCAGTATTGCCTGTAAGGAAATCCCAAGGTTCACTTTCACAAAAGGTTGCAAATGGGTTCTTTAGAATAATGAGGGGATAGAGAAAGTGACTGACTCCAGGCGTCATAGAAGCAAACCAGGTTAGAGTTGGAAGACACCTTAGATCATGTAGTCCAGCCTCCTTATATCACAGCTAGGAGGTAGAAAGCTTTTAATTTCCAGCACACTGACACCAACTTAGAGGGAGAGAAATACAAGCATCTACAAACCAGGGCAGAGGCTCAAAGAAGTCTGGCATTAGGAAGAGGTGGGAAAATGACCCCATGAAGGGTGTCTACTCTTCCTCCAACATTCTGTAACACATATAGATTTAAGCACCCCGCCCACAGAGTAGCTGCTGGCTCCCTTGTAATTCTTGGATGGAGCTGCTAAATAAGAATGAAGCTGTCGCTGAGCTCTGGAAAGAGCATTTCAGAAATCTTCACAGTTAAGACAATTATTGAGGAACATATTTTCAACTCTATCATGCAATATCAGACAGAAGAACCTGTAGAATCCCCCTGATTTTTGACAAGGTGCAGAAAATCATCAAGCAGCTGGAAAAAAACAAGTCATCTGGAGCCAATGGAATTTCTGCTAAAATTTTCCAAATTAGGTACAGAGAACCACATAATTGCTCTACCTGTTCTTATCCTGAGAAACTGAGATGCTGAAAAAATTCTTGGGTGACCCCTATGAATGCTGTGGCTATGATTATTAAATTTTTTCCTGATTATAAATAATGTGCTTTGTGCAAATCTGACAAAACTTAGAAAACACAGAAAGGCATAAAGAAGAAAATAAAATTCACCTCTATATCATCCACCTAGAATAAGTGTTAATACTTCAGCATATTTCCTTCTAGTTCCTTTTCTGTGCATATTTAAATGTTTTATGAAATTAGGACCATACTGTATCAAGTTTTATATTCTGCTTCTTTCCCTGAGTTATGATATCGTGAATATTTCCCTCATGTCCTAAACTACTCTTTGAAGAGAATTTTTAATGACCACATAGTTTTTCATCATGTTGGTGTTCCATGATTTACTTAACCATTTTGTTATTTAATAGACATTAAAATAGTGTCTAGTTTCTTGCTATTATAAAAAGCTGCAAAAAAATAGCCTTACATAATTTTTGACCATATTTCTGATTATTTTCCTAGGATAGAGTTATAGAAGTAGAATTATAGTCACCAGGCATGAGTATTTCTAAGGCTCTTAACACTTTTCGACAAATTTCTTTCCATATGTTTGCACCCCCACTGTTGTTGTTAGGTGGCATTGTCCAACTCATAGCGACCCCATGTACAACAGAACGAACACTGCCCAGTCCTGCGTCATCCTCACAATCGTTATGCCTGAGCCCACTGTTGTAGCCACTATGTGGTATTCTGAGTGCCTTCCAACCTGAGTGCTTTTCACTGGCTAATTCTTTTCAGAAGTAGACTGCCAGGTCCTTCTTCCTAGTCTGTCTTAGTCTGGAAGCTCAGCTGAAACCTGTCTGCCATGGGTGACCCTGCTGGTATTCGAATACCGGTGGCACAGCTTCCAGCATCACAGCAACACACAAGTCCCTACAGTACGACAAACTGACAGAAATGTAGGGGTGCACTCCCACCAGTAGTTCATAAAAATATCCATCTCACCACACCTTTGCCAGCACTGAGTAGCATAGTTTGTCTAAATTTTTGCCAGTTTTTTAAGTGAAAGCTAGAGTCTGATTTTATGCCACATCTTGAACATTCTTAGTGAAGTTGTATGTTTTTTGTCCTTCATATTGGCCATTTGCATCTCTTCTTTTGTTGAATTTTTTTGTTATGATCACTTTTAAGAAGTCATATCCAGAGTGAACTTGCACATATCACATTATAGAAAAGCCCCGCACAGGACCACTCATGAGCTATCTCCTTCCAGCATCTCCCTAAGGCTTTAAATGATGTAGACTCATAACTGGCTACTTTCGCCTCTCGCCAGTGGCAAGAAAAATTCAGAAACCATAATCCTATTCTTTTTTACCTTATCTGATTTCATGAAAGCCTGTGACTCTCTCAAATGATAGCTACTGTTAGAAGATGCTCATCAATACAAATGTCCACCAAAATGTGTCAACATTTATTTTATTTATGATGCTCTGCAGGCAGAAATCTTCGATAATGTGTATACTTTCAGCCCCTTCAAGGTCAACACAAAAGTCGAACAAGGTTGGGATTTTGTTCTAATGCTCCTTGACATTTCTTTTTCTGATGGTAAGTTATGTCGCTAACCATCTTCCAGCATGACGTTAAATCAGTTGGTGGACAGTAAATCTCTGCTGACTCTGAGATAGAAGGAAAACCCACTCTGATCTAATCAAATCTAATCATCAAGCTCAAAAATGCTGCTGCTGCTGCTGCTTTAATTTCAGTAACAGATCTTCACACAACCATCAACATCATTACCAAAACACATCAGAAAATTGGATGAAACTGCAACACGTAGACAATCATAATCCCCCGTCATCAATCTCTAGAAGTCCCCAGTTGACAATTCAGTTTAGGAGTTAGCCTCTGGGGGACACATTTTGTAAATCAACCTCACAAAAAGCAGTATTAACCCCAGAAATACCTCAAATGTGCAAATTCAGGCACTGGCCAATTCAGAAACAGGAATTCAAAGAGCAATACAACACTTAAAACAAAGTTTATGGTTTAGCTCATCTGTTAAGGGATGACAAGATATCTACCACTAAGAGTCGAAGGAAGTTGGGAAGTTGTTACCTATGAAAAAATTTTCAAATACAAAGAGTAAATGAAGAAACAAATTTGACAAGCAAAAGCCAGGAGCATTGCGCAATGGTCAATTAACAGCAATTCTACTGCGTAAGTAAGCCATGTGGACCTTCAATTCTAGACTCTCAAGATGAATCCTATATGCCTAGTGTGGTGACCGGGCATGCTCAGGAGAATGGTAAACAATGTTTTTGAGAATAAGTGCAAAATGAATATGAAATATGCCAAGGGACAATGGTGATGTTCACTATGGAGAAGGAGCCCACTGTTAGATTCTCCTCGATGACAAGGAAGCCACAGAGAGTTAGAGCTGGAAGGACCAAAGAATCATCTCACCTACCCCCAAACACCCACTGAGCATCTATGTTGTGTCAGGCACTGTGCTTACACTCAAGAAAACAGGTTCTGGGAGGTTAAGTAATTTGTCCAAGGTCAGACAGCAGTTCAAGTCAAGACATCCACTGAAAAACTAGCATTTCAATTTTTTATTAGAGATAAAAAAAGAATATTTGACAGAAATGAGTTACAGAACAAAAAATAATCCAGACTGTCCTCCAGCCTGCCAAAAGGTGAGCTTGTTCTCTCCCTCCCCTCACTGGGCTGTGATCTTTAGATCACAAAGAGATGGAAACTGCAAGACACCAAGAGACAGAAGCCAATTCTAAAAGTTGGACTCTTCCTTTTTTCCCTATCAAAAGAAACATCAAGAACTACCACATTTCTCCTGTCCCCTGCCTGAACATGGGATTCTTCAATGGTCCAGGAGCCAGGATCTGACAATGACTTGGGAGTGAATGACAGAGAATTTATTCACTCTTCTTGTCTGTCTGTGGGCACAGCCAGGTGACTATATCAAGATGGGAGTGGAGTGAGGCAGGGAGTGTTCCCACTCACTCTATTGTTTGAATTTTGGGCCCATAGAGTATCATCCAAACATTTGTATATATATACACACATATTCTTATTTTGGGAAATTTAAGGGTAAGCTTTTCCATAATCTAAAAGAAACTTAAAACTCAAGGAAGCATGATGGCTAAGCAAGGGCTTTAAAGCAGGGTTGTGCAGAGAGATGTTATGTATTCTCTTGTTTTAGATTTGCAGCCCATTCTTGGGCAGAAGATATAGATCCTGTTTAAGAACTGACAATAGCCACTGTCTGTTAAACCATATCTGCTTCCTGTGGGAAGAGGAAAATCGTTACATGGCCATGTCTGGGGGGGTCTCAGGGCACATGTAGGAGATTTTCCAAAGGATCTAATTCTTAGGCTTAGAAACATGTCTCCACCATGGATTGTGACTTTTAGACAATGAGATGGGCTGTTTAATAAATATATCAGAATGTATCCATCCAAAGAAGTATCCCTTCCCTTTTTGAACAGTCATCTAGAGATGCCAGATATTTATCCCAAGGCCACCGCTATTGTTCCTGACACTTCAGGGACTCCCTTGAGAATTTTCCTCAAACCTGTGCCACATTATTTGGAATGAGCACAATGGTGGCAGATCCCCATCATGTGAGGCTGAATTTTATTTCTGGAAACAGTCAAGAGGCTTTTTTGGCATTTGTAGCCAAGTCCAGTGAATAACCAGCTGATTGAGCTTGTAATATTGTTTTGGGTCCAAATTGAGGCATGGATATAAAGTCATGTGTTCTCATGTGGCATGGAAACAGGCTTTCAAGGTCATTTCAAATGTAGAAGCCCAGCACTGTTTGAGCAATGGCAGCATGACTGGACCAGGTATACGACCTTCTTGTAGGCCACCCTGATGAGGATCTTAGTTATCTAGTGCTGCCATAACAGAAATACCCCAGTGGATGACTTTAACAAACAAAAATTTATTTTCTCACAGTTTAGGGGCTAGAAGCCCAAATTCAGGGTGCCAGCTCTAAGGGAAGGCTTTCTCTCTCTGTCAGCTCTGGAGGAAGGTCCTTGTCTCTTCTGCTCCTGGGCAATCTTCATGTGGCTTGGTATCTCTCCTCCCGCATCTCTGCTTCTTTCACTTGCTTGTTTAATCTCTTTTATATCTGATTGACTCAAAACACACTCTACACTAATTCTGCCTCATTAACATAACAAAGACAATCTATTCACAGGCATAGAGGTTAGGATTTACAACACATTTTGGGGGGACACAATTCAATCCAATCTAATTTGGGATGAGGGATGCTCAGTGCAGTTTTTTGGTTGTAAGCAACAGAAACTGACTCTGCCTAACTTAAGTGAAAAGGAACTTGATTGACAAGCTATGGGGGTGCTTGCTGGTTCAAAGGGAAGGCCAAAGGACCAGACTTGGAACAGATAGCTCCAGAAGGAGCCAGAAGCCTTCAACAGCCTAGCTCAGGTGCTACAGCTAAAATTACTACATTCCAAATGTTTCTTCTATTCTTGCATTGCCCTGCCCAACAATGAAAGTCCCAGGAGAGATTGCAATTGGATGCAGTTAGGACTCATGTCTACTCCTTGGCTCTATCCCCTGGCATCTGATGGAAAACCTTCCAGGGATTCCTTGGGTTTTATAGAGTGAGAACAGTATTCTTTGATTACCATTTCTCCAAAACTGCCTACAAAAGGGAAGAAGCAGTTGCCCACAAAGACGGTATTTTTAGAAAGAGGGAGTAGATGCTATTTACCAAAGAATGACAGATATGCACCACAACTAAGTTCTACTATTATTATTACTACTACTGTAGAGTGCTATGTATCATGTTTTTACTCCAGCAACATTTTTCTTACTTTGTAAATTATGTTGCCCTCATTAGCCACCTCCAGTTCCACAGGCTGATGAAGGCTTTCCTCTTTATCTTATATCTCCTAAAAATGCATTGGCCTATGGTCTGATCCATCTTCCCCATGCAGAGCCAGACCCTGTTTTTCTCCCTCTAAGCTCTCATGAGTCTCGGGCACAAGCTCTGTTCTTCTTGTGCTCTTCCCGTCTGCATGTATGTCTGCCACAAGTCACATCTGGCAGCCACACTGAGACCACGCTGCGTGGCTATCGCCACGGATGAGCTGGGGCCTGAGAACAGCCTTTGCTCAGCCCAGGGGTGCACCTCCCTCTGCAAAGTGCCAAGGCCCCTGTGAGGAAAAAGTGTGCACACTTCAAGAAAACCAGCCACCAGCCTATCCTGGGGGAAAAACCACCCTCTCCCGCAACCCCTGTACACAAGGGAAGGCCATGTGTATGCACCAAGACCATTGCTAACATGCAAGGCAGGCCCTGAGGCCCTCTGGGCAACAGCTGACCCATCCATCCTAGTCTGCCCTGCACAGAACTAAGAGACTTCCTTGTAAACCATCAAGTTCCAGGGAACCCATTTGACCTCAGTGCCTTTGGCCAGTAAGGGACAGAAACACACAGCTCACAGCCTTCCTGTATAGGCTCTCTAGGAAGTTCTACCAAGCCAGAATGCTAGAAGACCACAAAAGCTTGCCTCAGCCTTCTAAAATGCTGCAGATAGAGGCTCTGAAAGCTATCAAAGCCTCAGAGTGTGGGGTACGGGCTGGACTGTAGGAAGGAGGAAGTGGGAAGGGAAGAAGAGGCTGTAACCTCAGCTGGGGACTCTACTGTCTCAGATGATCCTTGGGAGTGGAAGGAGGGCTTCTTGGGAGAAATGTTCTTCATGCAAGGGAGAGTGGAGCTGTGTCGCGGTGGAGGGCTTGAGCCCAGGACCCTCGGCAAGGACCCTCTCCTGTCTAAGTCTCAGTTTCCTAATCTGTAAAACCAGGGTGATACCTCTTTTTAAGGGTTTGATCTATCAGGGATAAAGTCTGAAAACCACACAGCCCAGCACCCACACGTGGCAGGAAGGGCGACTCTTTCCCTTTCTGAGATGCCAACATTTATATAGAGCAGTGTTTTCCAGACTTACAGATTTCACGTACAATAAAATTTCGAACACAAACTTCGGAGCACTCACACAGGATTGCCAATGTTTTATTTTGCCAACTAAGGACTTAAAAAAAAAAAAAAAACCCACAAAACTACCATCTATGATCATCACAAAAAAATAAAAGTTTAACACAAAAAAAAAAAAGCAGGGAAGATGTAATTTTAGAATTTAAAAAGCAGTGCTTTAAATGGAATATGTTTAACTTTATGAAAAAATTGTTTCACCCTTACTTAGTGAATTTTGCTACAAAGTGAAAACAGCTTCCTCCCCCCAGGTTGACTCAGTCCAGAAACCAGCATTCGGGAACCAGAAGCCGGGAGGAAAGGAGTTTGGAGCTTGGAGCCAAAGAGGCCATTGTCTACTCCCAGCTGTGCCCTGACGAACTGCAATGGCCTTCAGCAGGAGACTTGCCAGCTCAGCCTCACTTTCCTCCCTTGTAAGCTGGAAACCATAGCACCTCCTTCACGAATGAGAATGTGGGGTAAGGGTGAGGCACAGAGTTTGGTACACAGTAGGTGCTCATTAAATGCTAATGCCAGAGCCTCTCAGAGTATGAGAGAAGTCTGGGTCACTTCCAGTTTTTGAGACTCTCAGTATATTAAAAAATGAAAACATGTCAAGACAGAGTTGCCAAAATTATTCACATAATCTAAAAATATTCACCTTAGAAAAAAGATTTGAAACCCATGCACACACAAATACAATGGCTGAATACATAACCTCATGAATCTAACACTTCTGAGAGTAGGACGGGGCCCAGCAGCTCCTCAGCGCCCTGTGAATAGGTCCTGGTTAACCTTTCTAAGCCACAGTTCTCATGGCTGATCACACCCCGAGACCTGGATTTCACTCGTCTTTCTTCTCTTTTGTTCTTCCTCCCCAACTGGAGTTCATCTCGAATATTTCTCCAGACCTCCCTACCTTTTAGTTCCTAATTCTGAGCACGCAAATTTTCTTGGAAATCTAGCTGGTGTCTTCTTTGCATCACTGGATCTCAACAGGTTTCAAAAGGACTAAAATTGAGGGTTAGAAGGGGAGATAAATGGGTGCTGAAGTAGATCATTTAACCAGGAGATTGCAGGGTAACCGGGGAAGGCGTCTGTGCCGGAATCCTCTGGGGATGGTGACGAAGGCACACCAGCACAAGGGTCCACAAGATTTCCCAAGAGACGTGTGGATGTGTGCATGTGTGTGTGTCCTGTTCCCCTACAGAGATTCAAACTTCCTGTTTTTTTTTTTTTTTTTTTTTTTTGCTTATCTTACCCATTAGAATATCAGCTCCATGAGAGCAGGGACCATATGCATCTTGTTCACCTGTGTCTCTAGTGCCTAGTACAGGATCGGCACACAGTAGGTGCTCAATGAATGTTTGCTGAATAAGTGACTGTATCATAATAATTGTTGGTCTGATCAGCATTCTTCCTTCTTAGATCTAGGAACCAAAACCACTAGTTACTGTTGAGTCGATTTTGACCCATGGTGACCCTATGCATGTCAGAGTAGAGCTGTGTTACACAGGGTTTTCAAGGCTGTGACCTCTTGGAAGTAGATTGCCAGGCCTTTCTTCCAAGGTGCCTGTCGGTGTGTTCGAACTGCCAACCTTCCAGTTAGTAGCCTAGTGCTTAACTGTTTGTGCTGTCTAGGGACTCCACTGGATCTAGGAACAGAATCCCCTTTATTGGGATGCTTAGTCCTTTCCCCTTTCCTGTATGGCCCCTCTAGGCCACAGAGATGGGTATGTGGCCACCCAGAATCCTTTTCTTGGAACTGGAGCTTTCTCTCTGGTGGTCAGGCTGGGATGGTATATGCTCAGGAGCTACTGGCAGTTTTAGTTCCAGAGCCACAGGGAAAGATGCTCTGAAATAATTAAGCTGGCAGGCCAAGGCACAGATGCAGGGATGAGAGGCAGACAGACAGGGAGAGAGATCGTGGCTGTGTTCAGTCTCAGGGTCCTGTCAGTCCTGACATCCCCCTGCTGCCCCTGTGCCTGCTTTCTCAGGGTTCAGTTGATCAGATTTTCTCTGGGTTATGTGAGTTACCCCAGTATGCCTCCAATACATCCTCTTTTTCATGGCGGTGGGAAGGTGATCTGTGTTAGCAAGGGTTAATGTCTACTGCAGTCCAAGGAATTTTGATGAATCCTGTTCATTAGAGAATTATCACAGAATACCACCCAGATACCTCCTCACAGGTAAGACTTTGAAAGGTCTCATGGAGTAGATACAAGATGGGGCAGTAAGAAATGATGATGATGGCGGTGGTGGTGATGGTGGTGGTGATATAGCTAATATCTGAGTACTTACCATATGTCAGACACAGGACCAAACGTTTTGTGTGCATTATCTCATTTAACCCCTACCACAGAGCTATGAAGTAGGCATTATCAGGTATTATTATCTCTAATTTACAGATGAGGAAACCAAAAGTCAGAGAGGTTAGGGAACTTGTTCTAAGGTCACACAGCTAGGAAGAGAAGGAGCTGGAGTTTAAACACAGGTTTTCCCATCTCCATAATTTTCCTCCTACGTCTTGTATATATTTCTTCTCTTCTCTTCTCTTCTTTTTTCTCCTTTTCACCCTCCTCCATTCTCTCTCGCTGTCTCAGCCTCTTCTCTGAAGTCTTCTCACTCTTCTCCTTTAAATGACCATTTTTTTTGCTCCTTTTAACTCCACTTTCATGATTGTTCCTAAGCACATATTTTAAGACCATGTTTTTCAACTCCTTTCAAGTATCAAGATACCTTTTTAAGGTTAAAAAAAAATCTCCATATAATAATAGCTGTACTTGAGCATCTATTGACAAAATGCCCACGCACAGATGGATTCTCAGCTGCATTTAATAACTCTGTGACCCCTAAGTAGGCGTCCACTACTTCAGAATATATGGGAGAATCCATATAACCATCCCTCTTCCTGCTACCAGCCTGGTTTGCTACAATGCGGAAGAGGCTTATAAATGCTACTATAGAGTTTTTTCTTGCTCACCCTCTGCCTTGAGGTTACTGATTTCTTCTGAAATGTGGTCTTTTTATCCCTCCTTTAATATGCTTAATTATTTAAGAAGGCATGAACTATGATACTTACATTTTATATATCACCTCTTGATTATTCAGGGGCTGATTAATTCATGGACTGCCCAAGTCATGTCCTTCTCTTTTCTATCCCCATATTGTTTTATCATTCCATTTCTTATTAGCATCTTTAAGCAAGAATGGACAGTGGGAATGAGAAATGATTCTGGGTACCGATTATGAATTCTGATAAAAGATTTGGTTGGAGGAAGCTGAAATTATTTCCGAAGTATGAATTTCTTTAATTCACCAGGCATACTGATTCACTCTGAGCTCTGAGAAGGCAGGAGTTGCTCTTGTTCACCATTAACCTCCAGGGCTCCGCAAGGTGCCTAGCACATGGTAGTTTAATAAAAATCTTTTGTAGAATGAATGAATAAGAGCTGACTAACATAATAGGGGTAAATAAACTTTCTCCTAGGTGGGACATTGATGTATATGACAACTTATTTTAGAACTGTATGTCAGAAGATGAAACAATATAAAAATGTTTAAATGGCTATTTTAAAAATTAACAACAGAGGATTAAAAAAACCTGTTGCCGTCGAGTTAATTCTGACTCATAGCGACCCTACAGAACTGCCCCATAGAGTTTCCAAGGAGCGCCTGGTGGATTCAAACTGCCAACCTTTTGGTTAGCAGCTGTAGCATTTAACCACTATGCCACCAGGGTTTCCAAACAACAGAGGGTAGTCCTAATTAAAAAACAAATAAATGTTCCACAGTGTCATGTCTCCCATTAATGGGAAGGAGAGAGAGAGACACCAGGGTTTCTAAAATAAGAGTTGATTTGGGTAAACTGCTCCTGTTATATTAGGCATTAGATGACCATAATAACCCCCAACACACTAACTTTTGAGCACTTAGTAATTGCCAGATGCTGTGCTAAGGAATATACTGCCTTATCTCATTTGTCTTCACCACAACCTAGGAGGTACTATTATCTAACAGGCATCAGAAAGTTACCGGTGTCCCTTTAAAATTTCTTTAGCTTTCCAGCTTTTTGAACCAAGAATGAACTTGTCTTCTTTTGACTTCCTAGTTTTTAAATTAAAGATTTATTTTTCCATGAAATGTTAGATATGTTTGAAAGACTGATTTAGATTTTAGATATGTCCTTGGGAACTTTGAGATATGTGTTATTTCACTAGCTCCTGCTGTTTGACATTAATGAATTGTCTGAAAAGGAAACTTTTAAAATGAGACTTGCCATACTTTTCAGAGTCTCCCTAATTTGTGAAAGCAAAATGGTTTGCATGTGGGGATATAGGAGAAGGATGAGGTTCAGTTTCTAGGCCTGTTCCATGGCCCCGGTGCTGTCCAGGAACCTGAAAGGCCTTGGTGGCTTAATCAAGGCCCTCTCAGATCAGCCAGGTGGGGCAATGGCTGATAGGAGTGGGGTGTGGGTGTGTGCAGACCCAGCTATAGCCTGGTGCACCTGCAGCTTCACCAGATAGGGGAGCAACTTTAAAAGATGCTGGAGAAACTAGAACCCATCTTATCTGGAGGGGACTGGGGGAAGTGACAGCTTTCTCCCTCCTTCTTCCATAGCCTGCTTTAGCTTGAAGGGAAGGATAGGGAGGGAAGATCTGTGATGCGAAAAGGTGTGTTCCAAAAATAAAGCCGGCATTTGTACAACTGGTGAGTGGTGCATTTTAGGGAATTCACTGCCTCTCTGAAGTGTTAGTAACCAGGAGTAACCAGGACTGGAGGCTCAATGATGTTGTCAGTCTCTTAGGACTGCTCAGTCAACAATTATTATGGTTTAATGAAAGGGAAATGAACACCGCGACCTCGGCTGTAACGAGTAAGAGAAGATCAAACACCATGACATCATAGAGACATTCCACCGAGGGTAAAAAGCCATATTACCACAGCCTCAGACGAAATTGAGTGTTTATAAGAAACTGGAGGATTCGCTGGGGAAATGAACCTGGTAAGTGTGTTGATCGTGGAGTGAGTGTCTATAGCACATGTGACATTCTTTCTGGCTATTTCCATATATTGTGTATGTCTCCTATGACTAAGATCACTTGAATAAAGGGGCCGTATTCTTGTATCCACCAAAGTATTGAGCACATAGCTATGCACACAATAGGTAAGCATGCAGAAACTGTTTACTGAATTGACTGATGTTGGTATCAAGCTAAGGTGCTTAATCACTCGTGAATATATATAATGTTTATTATTTTTATTAACCTCCTTACCTAAGATCCTCTAACCATTCATCAGACCCCTGCCTATTTCATTTCATTCATTCATTGAATATTGACTATGTGCTAGGTTCTGTAAATGCACAGATGGAAAAGATAAAGTTCCTGCCATTAGGAGTCTGTAATCTAATGTGAGAATCAAAGTGTGTCTATAGAATGTTCACTATATAATTAGATAATATTGTGATATTTCCTTGCTTCCAGTTTCTTTTTAAATCTGATCCAGCTAGCAAAAACTCCTTCAGAAACATAGGCTAATATTGATCACAGATCATCAGCTGGTCTTATATATTCTCAAGAATCTTCCTTCTGACTAGATAGCCTCAGTATCTCCTTTGGGCCTAGGGACAGTTATGCTCTGGGGTCTACAGCACAACACCAGACAGGGTGCTTGCTCTGGCCTGAAAAGGGACTTCCCTCTTCTGATTTATAAGCCATTCATTTTAGTATCAGATGAGACAGTAGCTCTAGGTAAAAGAGGGTAGAGGAAGATTTACTGGAGGTATGAAAGGGTGCTCCCAGAACTGAAGGAGAGCTCCAGGATTCCCATAGCTTGGGATCTCAGGGACAGGAACCAGGGCCTTGACGTCCCCAGGATTGTCTCCTCTTCTCTCTGGGTATCATCTTCATTCTCTCAGGTTCCTCCATGGGATGGCAGACAGGGCGGGTGGTAGTTGGGTGATTCAACCTTATAACTCATGATCCAAAAACAAAGGGAGAATTTTACTTTTTAGATTCAAGGGGGAAAATCTCAGATCAAGACATTGATTGGACAGTATTAGGTCACAGGGAACCTCAGACTTATTCCTAGTGGCCAAAGACATACTTTGACTGGCAGCCCCATAGGACCCTGTGGTTGGAAGAGGAACAGTTCTCCAAAGGAGGGGAAGTATTCTTCCCAGAAGGAGTGAAGGTGTTATGGAGGCCCAAACATCAGATTCTGTTACCCTATCCTGTGCCGAGGACCCCACCAGTACAATGTTTTTCTCCAGAGTAAGGCAGAGCTTCTTGTTAGTGGTGCATGTAGGGGAATTTCACCGCCTCTCCAAAGTGTTAGTAACCAGGAGTAACCAGGACTGGAGGCTCAATGATGTCAGTCTCATCTCTGCACTGGGAGAATCCTCATTAGCCTGCTCATCTTTAAATTGCCCACTCATAGCCAGCGTACAGAATGACTTCAACACTAGGGAATGTCAAAGATATTGAGCAGTTGACCTTGACTGCATATGGCTGTAACTATTCTACAGACAACATGGAAAGGCAGCTGCTGAGGGGGAGGGAGTCCTTTTTGATGTGTACAGTCACATGCTTCCTTGGTTGGCATTGCCAAATGCCAGTGACCTTGGATGGTATAACTGATGCTGGCAGCAGACTCTGATCTTGACTCTCTCTGGTGCTCCTCTAGGGAAGCACAGTCCAAGGGTCTGGCCTGGCTACTCAAGTGTACATGGATTACTGCACATGCTTCTACACACACACACACACACACACACACACACACACACACACACACACCTTTTTTCTCTACCCTATGCCCAAATCTCCCATGTTGTAGAGCTCTTTCTATTTTGCAAGAAGAGAGTGCAACCATCTCTGAACAGCTAAGGAAGGAACAGAACCTCTTAAGCACTACTTCCTTTAGGTGCACTTGCCCTCCCATGTCTTCTTAGTAGTGGAAAGAACATAAGCTTTGGAGTCCTACAGATTCCAGATCTATTGAGAGCTCCAGATTTCTGTTTCCATTTGTATGATAGACTAGAGCTTCTGAAGGACCCTTCCACTACAAAACAAGTAGATTCAGGATAAAATATTTTTAACTACAAATACCATACACGCTGTTTGTCCGGTATTTTAATCCTGTCCTTTGTTAACCCTACAAGTTATATATTATTATTATATAAAGATAATATGTTTATTTGTATATATTTTTATCATTTTATTTGCTCATCTTTCCTTCTTTCATTTCAGAAACACCTTCTAGGATCATTTTTCTTCTTCCTGATATACCTCCTTTAGATGTTTCTTTATGAATACCAGATACTGCTAAACTCTTTCCGTTTTTGTTTATCTGAAAATATCTTTGTTGTATCTCTATTCCTGAAAAATCATTTTTCTGCATTCAAAATTCTAAAATGACAATTATTCCTCTGTCTTCCAGCTGTCATTGTTGCTGTTGAGATGCCTATCATCAGTCTAAATGTCGTTCCTTTGTAGGTGATCTGTCTCTTGTATCTGTCTTTTTCATCTTGGGCGCTCTGTAGTTTCACTACTATATGTATAGATAATTCATATCTCTCATCGGTTCTGAAAAGTTACCAGTCATCATCTTTTTAAATAGTATCTTCTCTCCATTCTCTCCTTCTGGTAGGCTCCACACAGACATACTAGATTTTCTCATTTTAGTCTCCAATCTCTTAACCTTCCTCATATTATTTCATCTCCTGTCCCTCTGTGCTGCTGTATTCTAGGTAATTATCCAGGTCTATCTTCCAATTCACTAACTCTTTCTTCAATTTTGTCTAAACTGCTGTTTTTATTCTAAAAATTGTTTTTCATTTCTAAGCATTTCGTTTGGTTCTTTTTCAGATCTCCCTAGTAATTTCTGATAATGTTTTGTTGCTTACTCATTTTCGTGAGCTCATCTTTTGTTCCTTTAAATGTTTCATACATAGATATACGCTGTATTTGACAATTCTAATACCTGAAGACTCTGGGGGTTGAAATGTGTTCATAGTCATTTTTTCTGCCTCTTATCCAAAGTGGTGTGCCTCCTTATCATATTTGCTTAATTTTAAAATGTGGGAATCCTATGGGCCTAAATTAGAGATGCTTTGTACCAAAGTGGACTTGCATCCACCTCTGCTGAAGGTCAGGGAGTCTGGCTGGCCTGGGAACACTGCAGTTCTCTCCAAGGGTCCTAGATTAATGTAAGATTCTAAGGTTCAGCATCCTGACCTTGCTGCCAGCTCAAGGGTTAGTAATAATCTTCACAGCCCTTTTGTTTACTACTCACTACTTCCAGGCCAAGTTTTAGCTCACTTTTCTGGGGCCATGGAGGGTGGTTCTTGGAGATTTTCCTGAAGTTTGTGAGCCCAGTAATGCGTTAAAAATATGTTTTATCTGGGCTCTACTTGTTCTGTAGTGGAAGGGTCCTTTAGAGGATCTAGTCTTATAATACAGATGGAAACAGAAGTCTGGGCTCTCAATAGACCTGGGGAGGTTTAAGTAATTCTAGGGTTTGTTAAGTTAAAAATCTGTCATAAAATTTCAAAAGAAATCACCAAAAGAACAGAAATACCCATTGCCATTGAGTCAATTCCGACTCATAGTGACTTTATAGGACAGAGTAGAACTATCTTATAGGGCTTCCAAGACGCGGCTGGTGGATTTGAACTGCCAACCTTTTGGTTAGCAGCCGAGCTCATTAACCACTGTGCCACCAGCGCCCCAAAAGAATAGAAATAGAAGGCATAAATCCCAAATTATTAGAGGCCAAAAAAAGGGACTTAGAACAAAGAAAACTTCCTCTCCTTGATCCCCTAAAACCCTCAATCAATAAATTAAAAAAAAAAGAAGCATTGAAAGTACAGAAATTGAAAAAATAAGATAATAGAAACAAACTTTAACATATCAGTGTTCCCATCAAATGTCAGTGGACTAAATTCATCAGTAAAAGGACAGACATACAGTTCATACAGTTGGAAAAACTTGTTATGTATATGCTGCATACAAGACACACATGTAAAACATAAAGACTTCGATAATTTCAAAGTAAAAGCATAAACCTGGAAACACTAACCAAAAGAAATCTGGAATAGCTATAATAATATCAGACCAACAGAATAATTAGGCATGAAAAAGGTCACTTCATAATGCTAATAGTTCCATTCACCGGGAAAATATAAGAATTCTAAAGTTATACCTAATAAATTAGCCTCAGTATATACAAAACAACAATTGACAGACTCACAGGAAGAAATGGACAAATCTACCACCACAGAAGGGGATTTCAAAACAAGTCTCTCAGTTTTTAATAGGCCAAGCATGAAAATCAAAAATGATTATAATTTGAACCACTCAATTAACAAGCCTAACTTAGTGGACATATGTAGAATAATAGTTCCACCTTTTAATATCTCTATGACCCTAAGAAAATCATTAGGCCTCAGTTTCCTTATCTGCAAAACAGGGACAATACTACCTACAGTGTTTTCATCATATCCAAGGTGTCATTGGTGATAAGACTCACCATTATCTTACATATCGCTAGGAAAGAAAAAACCTTGCTGATTAAATGCAACGTACCAATTTTAAGTCACATCCCAATTTTAGCGATGTAAAAACATAAAAAAATGCGACTTAGAATCAAGTACAAAATACATGGACTGCAGTGATGGTTAAAATGAGATGATAAGTAAAATACGAGACACACTTGGCTTCTGCTCTCCACCCCTTGCTAACTTTGGTCTGCAAACAAGTGGAAGTAAACGAGGGGAGACTATGGTAAAACTCTGAAGTGGGGAATATTTGTTTTTAGCTTCTTCACATTCTTGTGTGTTTTTCTAAATACTTGCACCTCAAGAACAACCTCAGAGGAAAAATTAAGTCAGAACCATAGTATCCTCGTAAGAACATGATAAAACCACCCAGCTCACCAAATCAGTAGGGCTGGGGATAAGGGGTGTGTGAGGAAAACCGCTAGAGAGGGAGGCTGGGTCAGATCTGCCTCCAGAGCAGAAGTGATTCTGGGAGCAGAAAGGCACGTTTCCAAAGAGAAGGGCAAGGGCCAGTCTCTCGGTTCAGGCATGCTTCTGGGAGAGGAAGGTCTGTGTGCCTCAGCTCAGCCAGCTATGTGCCTGGGCCTTCGGGAGACCAGAGCAGGGCCCATGGGACTAAGAGGGCCTTCCAGCCAGCCCACTGCTTAAAAAATTGGGGAGAAGAGAGACTTAAGGGAAAATAACCAGAGACAGGGCATATATCTACTTTCTGAATGGATGAAAAATTCAGGCTACTAAAAGTAGCTTTGCCTTTTTCAGCACAGGCAATTTTCGTGTCTTAATTATTACTATTTTTGAATGCCTTTTTATAAATACTTTTCACTACTTTGTGAATATCATTTTTTTGTTAAAAATGCTTTCAAAAATTTCAAAAACAAATAAAAAAATTCAAATAAGCTGAAAGCTATCTTTGACTTGGAAAGCCTTTGCCCCCTTGTTAAAAGGTCCACCTCCTACCTCTCCATACACAAGGCAAATGCCAACTCCAAAGTCTTTGTGATTCCCAGCCAGAGGTGCTCCTACCACCTCCAACCTCCCAGAATGCTCTCATCTCCCTGGTGATGCTGATCCTCTGACAATTTGGGTATGTTTGTCCCCACCAAGGACAGTGAGATCTTTAAAAGCTCTGAATTCCACCCCCCTCCAGTCACCCCACAGCATAGAGTATCAAACAGTGCAGTACAGGATGAATTAATTTGGGTGGTCATCAAAGAACAAAGCATGCTTTTAGGAATTGTTTCCAAAACTATATGTGTTCCTGTGACAGGGATTAATATTGATTAAAAATAATACTTTAGCTAGTGGTGTATTTATTTTAAATATATGCTTTTAAATAATACTTTTGTTGTTGGTATATTTCTTTATTATTGTGAAATTATAAAATGTTAAAACTCTCTGAGGTAATGGCTATCCCCTCTCTGAAAAATGACGCCATGCATCCAACCTTTTAACGACTATATTAGTTTTCTGCTGCTGCTGTAACAAATTACTACAAACTTAGAGAAAAGAAACAAATTTATTATCTTGCAGTTATGTGTAAGTCGGATATTGATCTCACCGGGCTAAAATCAAGGTGTCGGCAGGGCTGCATTGCCTTAGAGGCTCCAGAGGCAAACCTGTTTCCTTACTTTTCTACCTTCTAGAGGCCGGCAATAGTCCTTGGCTTGCGGCCTCTTTCTCTGTCCTCAAAGCCGGTAACAGCGGGTTGAGTCCTTCTCAGATTGCATCACTCTGGCCTCCTCTTCTGCCTCCCTCTTTGCACTTTGAAGGACCCTTGTGATTACATGGGACATACCTGGATAATCCAGGATTAACTGCTCAATCTCCAGGTCCCTAACTTAATCACATCCGCAAAGTCCCTTTTGCGATGTAAGGTAACATACTCATGGGTTCCAGAAATTAAGATGTGGACATCTTTAGGGGGCATTATTCTGCCTACCACATCTACTGACAGCCTTGGGGTGTGTGTGTGAGAGACTAGGGTAATCATCTCTAAGTTGGTCAGGAGGGACTTGATTTGGGGTGTGTGTGTGTGTGTGTGTGTGTGTGACTGGGGTAATCTCCTCTAAGCTGGTCAGGAGTGTCTGGATTTGGTGGCCAGGATAGGGTTTGCCCACTGCTATGGCTGCACAAGGCTGAGAAGAAAGAGAAACAGATGCAGCTATGGGCTCATGGGACATCTCTGGCAAGCCTGCCATGCACTGCTGCTGAATACCTGAGTAACCTTTTTAGAAAAGCTGTAAGAATGGGTTAAAAAGTCCTAGCTCCTGCTCCAACTCAGGTCTTATTAGTATTCAAAATCAGGGGCAGTCCATGCTCAACCAAGGCAGAAGAGCTGGTACCCCGCAATCATTCTTCCATGATACCAATGACAATGAATCTCAGGGTTAAGGGTGACCTATTTAAGAAATATATTTTTTTGCAGAGGAAGCTTTACAGGAAGTCTTTTAGCAGTTTGAATCAAAAAGTACTGAAGTTCCTCAATCCCATTTTTAACAGCAGCCGCTTCTTTTGCAGATGTATAATAAGCCCCTTTTTCCACCTTGGAATCGTTAAATATAAACTGATAAAGGTCAGCCCCTGGAGCACATGTGGCTGTACCTATAGAAGGTGCTGGAAGAGCTGCTAAATGGAATAATCACAAACTCAGCTTTTATTTCTAGGCTATGAATAGGTAGAAGAAGATTGAGATTAGAGACAACTTAGCAATATCTACTGAGATTTAAAACGTACATATCCTTGACCCAGCATTTCCGCTTCTTTGTATTTATCCTAGAGAAATATTTGCCTATGTGTATAAGGACGTACGGTATGGTCTTGTTTGCAATGGTCAGAGATTAGAAACAGATTAAATGTCACTTGAGGAATGTCAAAATAAACACAGCACATCCATACTATGCAACTTTTTTTTAATAAGCTAGATCTATACATTTGAACAATGAACATGTTATTAAGCAAAAAAAGCAAGTTTTGGAACAATATGTATCAGTTTGAGTCTTCAAAAAAACTATATATTTTGTAAATAAATATATATTCATAATGAGGTGATTATATATATACATATATATTTATTTA
>NW_004443943.1:24744313-24762913 GCF_000243295.1 Trichechus manatus latirostris
AATCGCCTCATATGCGTATGAAAACTGGACAATGAATAAGGAGACCGAAGGAAGAATTGATGCTTTTGAATTATGGTGTTAGCAAAGAATACTAAATACACCATGGACTGCTAGAAGAACAAACAAGTCTGTCTTGGAAGAAATACAGCCAAAGTGCTCCTTAGAAGTGAGGATGGCAAGACTTCGTCTCATGTACTTTGGACATCTTATCAGGAGGAACCAGTCCCTGGAGAAGGACATCATGCTTGGTAAAGCAGAAAACCCACTGCCGTCGAGTCAATTCCAACTCATAGCGAACTTATAGGACAGAGTAGAAGTGCCCCACAGGGTTCCCAAGGAGCGCCTGGTGGATTCAAACTGCCAAACTTTTGGGTAGCAGCTGAACTCTTAACCACTATGCCACCAGGGTTTCCTAGGTAACGTAGAGGGTCAGCGAAAAAGAGGAAGACCCTTGATGAGAAGGATTGACACAGTGGCTACAACAATGGGTTCAAACATAACAACGATTGTGAGGATGGCACAGGACTGGGCAGTGTTTCATTATGTTGAACATAGGGTCGCTATGAGTTGGAACTGACTCGACGGCACCTAACAACATATATATATATCTATACACACACATACACACATACATATATACATATATGGAGCCCTGGTGGCGCCGTGGTTAAGAGCTTGGCTGCTAACCAAAAGGTCTGCAGTTCAAATCCACCAGCTGCTCCTTGGAAACCCTATAGGGCAGTTTCTACTCTTTTCAATAGGGTCACGAGAAGTCAGAATTGACTCAACAGCAATGGGTTTACGGGATACGTATACATATATATACATGTTAAGAAGTATGGCATAGGACTGGGCAGTGTTTCGTTCTTTTGTATGTGGGGTTGCTATGAGTCGGAACCGACTTGATGGCACCTAACAACAACAACAGTATGTGTGTGTGCGTGTGTTCTGGGAGGGGGTTGGGATGGGCTTAAAGCAGGGGTGGACAGTTGATCAAGACAGACTTTAACTTCATCTACAATGTATAAATTTTTTTGCAATAAAGTATATTTAAGTCTAATTAAAATACATTTTTTGTAAAAACAAGACAGCTAGAAACTGAATGGAATAATCTAACATTTTAAGTTAATGTCAAAATTGATGATTGAATCTATTAAATGTATTTTACAAAGCAACAGTTCGGACTGAAATTCAAAAATATTTATTCCTATTTTGTTAAAAGCATGTGTGTGTATATGCACATGCATATTTATATATACCACATATATTTAAATATATTTATATGTATACTCCACCTGTCTATCATACATCTACCTATTTGTTGTTGTTATTAGTTGCTGTTGAGTTGACTCTGACTCATGGCAACCCCATGCGTTACAGAGTAGAAATGCTCCATAGGGTTTTCTTGGCTATAATTTTAAAAGAAATAGATCACCAGGACTTTTATGCAGTACTGCTGGGTGGGTTCGAACTGCCAACTCTTTAGGTTGGCAGTTGAGTGCAAACTGTTTGCGCCACCTAGGGACCTTATATCTACCTATACGTACTGTATATATCTATATCTGTATACTACACTTGTCTACATACGCTTATAATAAAATACATAAATGCTACTTTGATTAACCATAAATATCTCATTCTTTATCATTGTTCTTATTATTTATAAAGGTGAAAATATCTCCTATATGATCATGATTAATCTGGTAATACGAATGTGGTTTGCCTTTTAAATAATTCAATTAACTTTAGTAAGTTAAAAAAAAAGTTTCCTGATATAGTTGCAAAATTAAGAAAAAAATAAACCACTGCTTTACAATATATAGCATCCCTTTAAATGAAACCCTTCCAAGTGTGAAGAATGCATTCAGGTTTTATCAAATGAATGCTCTTTGTGTAGAAAAACTGATCTAAATCATGGATTTAAACTTTACAGCCACTACAGTCTTTCCATTTGAGCACATCTCCTGTTGGAGACTGAGAGGGTAGTGGGGTTATCTCAGACCTCTGGGGATATCCAGGAAACAAAAGCTGCTCTAAAGGAATTGTACAAGATTGACAGCAACAGGAACTCCTTTCCAGAGTACGTGAGACTGTAGATTGGGTGTTTAGTTCCACTGAGAAAAGGGGAAGCCACTGGGCTTTCTATTTACCCAGGGAACCAGTCCTGAAGACCTCAATGGTCTGTGCGTGCACAGACATTTCCAGGAGTGATCAAATCCTCCCCTCACCCTGCAGGGAGGAGACTCTGGGCAGACCGCAATCATGCACCTGCCAGTTAACAGATAAACCCTCCATATGCGGAGGCACTCGCCCAGCTGTGGCAGTGGCGTGAGACAGCCCATTCCCTCCCTCACCCCCTCAGAACAAAGGGCGGTCATTTGCCGCTCCTCTCAGTCAGATGCACGCACACGCCTTCCATCACAATTAACTTAAGACTCTGAAACACAACACAAACTCACTCACAACATGCTCAAAATCAATGCCATCAATACCCAGAACGAGGATACCAAAAAAGCAAAACAAAACAAACCTATTCAAAGAGTAAATACTCAAAGCAACAGCACTAGAGTCAGACATAGTACAAGGTCAACAAATCTAAAGACAAGTTCAAGTACAGGGCACCTTATAAATGGAAGAGCTGGCATTCTACGAGGGGTTGCAAATGTAAATGTCTTCGCAGGCCAGATAATGGAAAGGTCTATAAGGTAACAGGAAGGGGGGCCTGTCATGAGTCAGACCACTGGTGTGCTAGATAAAGACATTCAAATTCAATTAAAAAAAATTCAACTCCTGCTACATGATTCTTGAACAGAGTTAACAATCAAACAGAGAAGGACACAGAGTTAAATATGATGAGTGGTGGTGGTGTTGTTAGTTGCCGTCAAGTCAATTACCACTCATGGTGACCCCATGTGTGCAGAGTAGTAAACTGCTCCATAGGGTTTGCAAGGCTCTGACCTTTCAGAAGCAGACTGCCAGGCCTGTCTTCCGAGGTGCCTCTGGGTGGGTTTGAATTGCCAACCTTTCAGCCAGTAGTTGAGTGCTTAATCACTTGTGCCACCCAGGGACTCCATGATGGGTGTAGGGGGGATGAAATAGAGTAAGAGTCAAAATTAGAAACGCTGCCAAGGCGTTCACATGGGATGAAAGACAGGACAGTGATCCTAGCTATCATTATTGGAAAGGATGGTGACCCCTTGGTTTATAATTTAAAAAGCATTAGCAAAACAAAAACCAAACGAAATGGGTGTGTTAAGCTCTAACATAGAACATTCCAATTAATCATATAAGTTCTTCATATAAATAACCATTGTACTGGATTACAAAAAAGATTGCACACATTCCTTTGGAAAGCTCTAAATAAATGGAACCTCTAAATAGTATAACCAAAAAAGAAAAAAAAAAACCCAAGCCTGTTGCCACTGAGTCGATTCCAACTCATAGCGACCCTACAGGACAGAATAGAACTGCCCCATAGGTTTCCAAGGAGCAGCTAGTAGATTCAAACACTGATCTTTTGGTTAGCAGTCATAGCTCTTAACCACTGTGCCACCATGACTCTCCAAAGAGTATAGGTGTGGTCTTATTGGAAGGCAAGGGTGGACCAAATGACCTCCCAAGGTCCTGATTTAAACATGTCTGTATAGTCAACTCTTGGTTATCCAGTCTAAAGGGAGAAGACAGTGACAAATCATCCTAAGCTGAAGATAATAAAAAGTTATATTTGCCTTTGAAATGTATTTTGGTACTTAAATTCGAACTTGTCTTTCTGACGCTCTGAGAATTCACAATGCTTCACAACAGCCACAAAGCCTGACCTGGAGCTCGGTGGCTGCCCAATTTCGCCACCCTGTCCTCTGTATAACTCTTACTCTTTGCTAAGGGTGAGAACTAGCTCTTTCAGAATATTGTCCAGCAGCCCAAACTTTCTCAGACAGGGGCTACCTGGTTCAGCTCTTCCCTCGGAGAAGAGAAAGGGGGTCTTTCCAAATGGTTAATTCAGGGTCAAGACCCAGGATGGTCTGGTTCTTGTTTCCAAGGGACGATTCCAGAGTCCTACTGGATCCTCAGTAACCTGCAAGCTAGACAAGATATACACACCTGCTGTAAGATGACTACAAACAGGATGGTCTATTTTGTCTAGATTCTCTACCCTAGAGGACACAACAGCAAATTTCTTGAGTTCCTTGGAAGAGAGAGAAAAAAGAACTTCATTGAAAAGGAAGATAAAATAAATGTCCAGCACTTGGAGGGAAAAACTCTGCATGCTCAGGAGATTAGGAGCAGTTCCCTGACATCAAAGGATGGGTGGGATGGAAACCCATCATGCCCGTGTTTAGACACAGTGCCCAGACAACTGACCTCCGACAATGGGTCTATCTGGGCTATCAATCATTCCCTTTGACCTGGAAAGGACAGGCAGCCATGGAAAATTCTGCTACCAAACAGTTCTGCCTCTTCCCAAACAGGCCCAGGTCAGGACCGGCCCTGGAGGCAAGACCTTCTCTTTTAGCTCTGATCTTTGCAGCTGAAAGCTGAGCTATGAGGAGGGCAATGCAGCCCATGACTGCTATTTCAGCATGCCTTTGAGAGAGATGCCATGGAAAGGGGCAAAATGATAACAAAAATAATAAAAGTAAGCTGTAAGAGACTGTCTTTGTGGAAACTGGGTCTGCAGAGTCAAATAACTTGTACAAGGTTCACAACTTGTGAATGGGATATATTAAAACCAGGTCTTTCAAATTCAAAATCCAAAATGCTTTCTGTTACTTGCAACTGCTAAGATAACGTTACGTGCCATTACTTTGTTCAGTGCTCCCATAAAAGCGCAGGCCTCCCAGAATGAGGATGACTGTCCCCTGTGATGTTTTGATTGATTGATTGATTTTGAAGTGATCACTAAACTTTGTACAGTGTAGTTTGGCAGAAACTCTAGAGTTTGGGAGCCTTGGGGTTTGATCTTGACTCATTCACTTACTATGTACTTGACAGCAGGCAAGTCACTTAGCATCTCTGAATCCCAATTTCCTTGTCTGTAAACGGGTATGATACTATACTTACTTCATAGTGTTGTCAAGACGATTAAATAAGGGTGAGAATGGTTGCACAACTCAAAGAGTGTAATCAATGTCACTAAATGGTACATGTAGAAACTGTTGAACTGGTGTATGTTTTGCTGTGTATATCCTCAACAATAACAACAAAATAAATAAAATTTAAAGAAAAAAACTACATATACATTTTTAAAAAAGAGGATTAAATAAGATGATGCATGGGAAAGGCTTAGCACAGTGCCTAGTACATATTAAAAAACAAAAAACAAAAAAACCATTGCCGTCGAGTCAATTCCAACTCATAGCAACCCTATAGGACAGAGTAGAACTGCTCCATAGGGTTTCCAAGGAGCAGCTTGTAGATTTGAACCAAACTGCCGACCTTTTGGTTAGCAGCCGTAGCTTTTAACCACTGCACCAGCAGGGCTCCAGGTTAGTGTTCAATAATAAGAATTATTAATGGCGATCGGCAGAATTTACAACGCATTGTCACATGCAATTCCTACTGAGGCTTCAGGACAATAGGGCGTAACAACTATACACCTTTGTACAGATGATGTAAGTGAATCTCAGCAAGTAAGTGACCTACTCAAGGTCACGTAACTGGAAAGTTGTAGAGCTAGGGCCTGAATTCAAGCCATTTGGACTTCAAATCTTATGCTTTTCTTGCTATACTATGTTGCTTCTTAAGAGAGAAAGGGACAATGGGCACCAAGGTGTGGTTTAGAGGTTTAGCCATCCCTGTGAACTTCCATCTTCCTCCTTTTAAAAGGACAAGTAATGTTTTCCAGTCTTACGTCAAGTGCTATGCAAATGTAGCTTTGAGCATCCCCTTCTACCATGATTGTCACCTGTAAGCCCCTCCCTATGTAGAAAATCTAGAGCCCCACTGGTGAAAAGTAATACTTACATAACTAAGGAGGCTTAAGTAAGAAGAGCAGAGGGTGCCTTGAGGCAGAGAATTCAAAATTTCTCCCTGGAAAGCCTGTGGGTCAGTTATGCTTCCTCCAAACTGCCTTCCATCCCAACTTGCTGCTTTAGCAAAAGGCAAGACAGACTAAGCCAGAAACCTAGCCAAGCCCAGGCAAGTTGCATCTGAGCCACAGACGACCACAGACCTACAAGTGAGAACTAAATGTGTGTGGTAGTAAGTCTGTGGGTTTTGGAGTTATTTGTTACACAACCTTGTTGCAGAAAAAGCTGACAAATACATCTGTCCAACTCAGGGTGGGAGGTACTTACCCTGCCACAACGATCTCAAAGTCCCCGTCATGGTCCACATCAGTAACTGCCACACCATAGTTGAGCTGGGTGGGGTTGCTGTCATAGTCAGGGGGCAGAACCGAGTTGGTGACCACAGTGAACATGGGTTCGGCCTGCTGGGATCCCTCAGTGTGGGGCAGAAGCCACAGCAGCAGCAGGAACAGTAACATCCTCAACATCTAAAACCCAAAGTTATAAATGTTACTGGAAGGCCCCATAGCCAAAGCAGTCCAGGAAAATCTAATCCGGGTTAGCCCAGTGGTGCCTTTCTCCCCTATTCACAGAGGGCTTGGCAATTCCTAAACCAAACCCAAGCCCGTTGCTATAGAGTTGATTCCAACTCATGGTGACCCAATGTGCTTCAGAGTAGAACTGTGCTCCAGAGGATTTTCAATGGCAGTAATCTTATGGGTGGACACCCTGGTGGTGTAGTGGTTAAGAGCTACGGCTACTAACCAAAAGACTGGCAGTTTGAATCCCTAGCACTCCTTAGAAACTGTATAGGGAAGTTCTACTCTGTCCTATAGGGTCGCTATGAGTCAGAATCAACTCAACGGCAACAGGTTTGGTTTTTTGGGTAATCTCACGGAAGTAGATCACCAGACCTTTCTTCTTCAGCGCCGCTGGGTGGATTTTTGGTTAGTAGGCAAGTGCAAACCCTTGCAACAGCCAGGGACCTAGTCTGCCACTTTTCCACAACACCTGCCTTGACCACCCCCTTTAAAATTGCAACCTGTACCCATCAGCCCCAGTCACCCTTACTATGGTCTGCATTTTCTTCTTAGCACCTATCACCTTATAACATACTATAATTTCCTTATTCATTATGCTTATCATTTATTGTCGGTCTCCCTCTGCTAGGCTGTAAGCTCCATGAGGACAAGAATTTTTGTCTGTTTTGTTCACTGATATACACCAAGCCAAGAAGAGCGTCTGGCACGTAACAGGCACTCAATACATTTTTAGTGAATTAAGGAAGGAATGGTGGAGTATAAACACACAGACACTGAAGCCAAACAAACCTAGGAAGGAATTCTAGCCACTTCCATGAGGTATTTCATGTTTCCAAACCTCCATGTCTTCAGCTGCCTATTTGGGAAATACGTACCTTGTAGGGCTATTATATGGGCTAAGATAATATAAGTAAAGAACTTAGCTCAGTGTTTGGAACATAGTAGGTGCTCAGTAAATGAAAACTATTATTATTATTAGAAGAGCAACTTACTGAACACTCAGGAGATCCCCAGTCTTCACATGAATGTAGACCATAATTACTAAGTTACGAGGGAGAAGGCCACAGTCAAGGGTTTCTTGAAAAAACATATAGTCTGAGACCTGTTACCATTCTTGTTAAGTCCCAGTAAATAAATGTCTTGTTAATCCCTGGAATGGGTGACAATAAACTTGAGGCATTTTCCACATGATATACCAAGAAAAGGAGGCCCCTTCCATAGTCTGGGAGAAAGACGAAACTAGCAGGTCTCCACACAGTCCAGGGGTGGGGGGATAGACCACATGAGTAGCTAGGTCTAGAACCACAAGTTGAGGCGGTGAAGGATGGTTCTTCTGTGGGAACACACCCCAGAGGGAGCCTGGAGGGAATCTGTGATGTGGCAGGTTCCTTGAGCCAACGTCCCTCCCCAGGGCAGACAGCCATCACCTCCAGACCAGGAAGCAGTCAGTTAGGGGGCCGCATTCCAGCAGGATCTGACGAGCAGTACTTCATTCACTTGTAGAAATTAAACCATTGTGTGCGTATTTTATTATAAATTAATTATGTATAATCCATTGTATAATTCATTATTATGTTTCTAACATAACTCAGGGTGTTGCCAACCAGCCTGGGGCCACGGAAGCCAGTGGCACACACCCAACAGACAGATGGGAATGGCCAAGGAGATGGAAGCCCTCCGCTCCCTCTGAGGGAGACACTTAGGACACTACAAATGGCACCACTCTGAGACTGGGCCTGCACACCAGGAATCAGAATCCACAGAGCATTCTAGAGGCTCTGCTGGAATGAGTCCCACAGGGGCTACCTGGGCTTAGTCTCAGCAGGGAAAGCAGTGCCTTCTTGCCTTCAGAAAGTACCAAATCTCTTCCTGATGGAATTTTTCCTGCTGGCTTGCCACTGCGTCTGGCAGTCAAGTGCAAGGCTGAGTGAGACTGATGTCTTAATGAAAGGAAGAACAAGGAAGATATGAAGACTGTTTCCTCATATGGAGACAGACATTCCTGCCAGCAAATGAGCCTGCTCCAGTTCAAGAACCTGGAGACCAAAATGGAGAACCCCGACACCACCCTGGGAGCCAAATATGATTCCCAAATAAGCCAAATAAATTTCCCTAATGCCTGTTGGAGAGACAGTGGGCTTCCCAGGGAGAGAAGCAGAGGCCGGGCTCCAATTGTAGGGCAGAAACTAACCATGGAGCGCCATCCCTGGGAAGGAGGCTCTTGTAGCATGTTCATGGAGCACATATTGGGTGTTGCACTATCACAGTGAGGTCATTCCAAACGACTGAGACATCTGAACAAGACAGCATCTTCTATTGGGTGGTCTTAATCACTGAAGGCAAATGCGTTACTATGAGAGCTCTGCAACCGGCAGGAAGTTATACTGGATAAAGGGAACTCACAACTGGAGAATGAGCAGCTGGGGAGAAAATGGGAGGCTGAAAGGTATTTAATAACCAGTGCGGACATGCTGCAATGTAGCATGGATCTGAAGGTCACTGGACCTCTAGGTCGAAAGGGATGACTCTTTAAACCATAACCTCTATGGGGACATAGAGGGAACAGCAAATGAATTTCAGCTTGAGAGCCAAATCTGACTGATTGGCAGTGGCTGGAAAGAGTGCTGTGATCAGCTTACAATGCCGGCAGTGGGCCCAGAAGAGAAAAGTGGCATTGGTCATGCCTTCTAGAAGCTAGTTAGCGCCTCCCAGGCACCATAACTGCAATTTGGGTCACTGCCACCAGGGAGGCAGGTTCTATTAGGGTAATATGCATCTAACTAGCAGAAATTTTCTAATGAAGGCCATGAGGGGCAAGAACCATGACCCTGCCTGTTGAGTTTTACTTTTTCTCTGAAAAGCAGAACTTTTAATTAAAGAAGCCATATGGACAAAGTAGCTACTCTGTATTTTCCATTTCCAGATAAATAACCTAAGGCAAGATGAAAAAGAAATAACACACCTATGGTCTGACCTCTGTTTGCTTGGTGACCTTGAACAAGTCACAACCTCATTGGGTCTCAGCTTTCTTCTCTAAAATGACGGACTGGGAGTAGATCTCTAAAGGTCCTTTCCAGCTTTAAAATTCTATGATGGATTAAAGGATTTTTTTAGAAGCAAACCTTCAGCAGTTTTTTTTTTTTCTCCCCTCGCTTCTTCTATAAACTCCAGACTAACCTGTGTGGTTTTCCTTTCTGAGTATATTAAACACATTTTGAACAAAACAGCTTTTCAGCAGAGTTCTATAGTAGTTCCCTCACAAAGCCATGGCCAGAGAGGAAAAAGCCATCATTACTGTGGCTCCTGAATTCAGCCAGCATGAGCAGACCCAGAGGTGTAAGGAGGGTAACAGCACCCAGGGGCAATCTCTAAATTGCACCCCTCCCCCCACCAATTTCAAGACGAATAGAGGTCGAGAGCCGAGCCGGTGACACACCAGCAGAGCTGCCTTACCCCCTCTTGTCCAGCTGCTTCAGTGAGGCACCTCTCATATTTGTGGCACCTCGGGATGTCATTCCGCACCTCGTCTGGCGCCCCTTTATACTTGCATCAAGGGGGCAAGTGTCCCCTTCTGCCCATCCCCTTCCCTCCCCAAGCCTCTGGGCGGATCAGTGGATAGTTTCCCCTGGGAGGGGGGAGGGTGGTGAGAGAGCACATCAGCATCTTCTGGGAGTTCACATCAGCATCATCTGGGAGTTCGTTAGAAATGCAGAATCTAAAGCTCCGTCCCTGACCTAATAAAGCAGAATGTGCATTTTACCAAGATTTTGGGTGATTTGAAGGCACGCTGAAGTTTGAGAAACATTGCTCAAATTTGACTGGATTGGCTACACCAGAAACCTCCCAGTCGATTATGACTCATGGTGACCCCATGTGTTACAGAGTAGAACTGCTCCATAGGGTTTTCTTGGATGCAATCTTTATGGAAACAGATCTGTGGCACTGGTGGGTGGGTTTGTACCGCCAACCTTTAGGTTAGTTGAAACCAATCCAAACCCGTTGGCACTGAGTCAATTCCAACTCACAGTGACCCTATAGGACAGAGTAGAATTGCCCCATAGGGTTTCCAAGGAGCAGCTGGTGGATTTGACTGCCAACATTTTGGTTAGCAGCCGAGCTCTTAACCACTGTGCCACCAGGGCTCCTAGTCAAGTGCAAACCATTTGTGCCACCCAGGGACCTGGAATCACCAGGCGTTTTTAAAAAAATACTGATGTCTGGGTCTCATCCCAGATATTCCAACTTAATTGGTATAGGATGCGTCAGATTTTTAAAAGCTCTCCAAGTGATTCTAATATGTTGCAACATTTGAGAAACACTGTTCTATACCAGTGTTTCTGTGCCTCTCAAACTTTAATGTGTATGAATCACTTGGGGGTCTTGTTAAAATGCAGATTCTGATTCACTAGATCTGCAGTAGGGCCCAAGATTCTATATTTCTAACAAGCTCCCTGGTGTGCTGCTGCTATGAGTTCATAAAGTATGCACTGAATAGCAAGGTTCTAGCCACTGCTCCTAAGGTCGTAGAACCAGGCTGTATACCACAGTGAATGTATGAGATTGGTTCAAGAACCTCCTCCTCCTCCTCTAGATTTAAGGGGCTGAAATCAATTCTGCTGTTGTTGTTGGGTGCTGTCGAGTCAATTCTGACTCATAGCGACCTCATGTGACAGAGTAGAACTACCCCATAGGGTTTTCTTGGCTGTAAACTTTACAGGAGGAGACTGCCAGGTCTTTCTCCCGCAGAGTCCCTGGGTGGGTTTGAATTGTCAACCTTTTGGTTAGCAGCCGAGTGCTTAACCGTAGTGCCAACAGGGCTCTGAAATCAATCCTAGGGCTATGCAATCCCCAAGGCTTCTCAGGGCTCAGTTTAGCATTATATACTCAAAGTACATGTCACCTTCAGCTCAAGGTCAAATTATCATAATTGATAGAGTGACAAAGAGAGATTTTGACTGTAATCTTTGCAAAGAAGTGAGAAGAGGGGAAGGGTTAGAGCTGGAGGGGGTCAGGTCAAGGAGACAAGAGATAGGTACCATAAAAAGGCAGAGCCTAGAGAGAATAGGGCATGGGCAGGAAGTTTAGGCTGAGGTAGAGATGCAAGCCAATGTATTTTCAGAAACCATCATGGTACCTGGACCTGGTACCTAGTAGGAGCTCACTAAATATTTGGTGAATGAATAAATGAAGGAATATGTCCAAATGATAATGTGAATCAGCAAAAACTGCTTGCAACTTGACACAGTTAGTTAAAAACTGTTCTTTCCCTAAAGCAAAGCTTCTCAAACTGCATTATGCTTACGAATCACCTGGAAATCTTGTTAAAAATGCAGATTTCTGACAAGCTCCCAGGTGATGTTAAGGCTGCTGGTCTACAGACTGCAGTTTTAGTAACAAGGCTCTAAACCAGTGGTTCTAAATCCTAGCTGCCCAATAAAATCACCTGGGGAATTTTTAGGAATATACTGCTGCTCAGGCCCTGTCCCCAATTTCTGACTTAATTGGTCTAGGGTGGGGCCTGGGTGCTGTGTATTTTCAGAAGCGTCTAAATGATTTTAATGGGCAGTCTAGGTTGAGAACCACTGCCCCAGACTCCTGGTCCCCAGATGGGAGCGTAAAGTGCAATTTGATTTGAAGCAAAAAATGTTTCTGCTCCTGAAATTCATCACGAGCTTGTTGGAGTACATCAAGAAAATCTATTTGGCCAGCGAGGGTCAAAGAAGGAAAGATACAAAGTTTGAGGAAGAAAGTAGAGCCAGCTGATACCGCCTGAATCAGAAGGGCAGCAGGCTCTGGAGTGACCTTGCATTCTACATGGCTGGCTTGGAAGAACTCCTGCCACACCACAGTGAACACCTGAATCTTTTGGGAGAACATGTAGAAAAATTAAAAACAGAATGAAAAAGTTAGTTGAACTAAACTTTTTGTTTTCCTGAATGCTTGTGTATCAAGCACTTACTATGTACTAGAGTACTATGAGAGTACTCATAGGCAGGAGTAGTACTAGAGTACTATATATAGGAATATGTACTAGTATATCCAAGAGATGTAGTGGGTTCTAAGAATACAAAGATGAATAAAACCTGGTCCTTCCCCTCAAGGAGTTCTCCCAGCAGGAAGCAGAGCAGCCAGGTAATCAAAGAAGGTGTAACACTTGTGTAAGTGCAATGGCAGGGTGTCCAGGGGCAGAGCAGCCCAGAGGAGGTGAGGCTAAATATTAAAGGTGGGCATGGGCAGAGGGGTGCAGAGTTCTAGGTGCCTCAACAAGGAATGTGGGCTACTCCTACAGGGGGAGGGGTCAAAGAAGTTTCTTAACAAGGGCGAGAGTGGTAGCACTTGTGTTTCAGACAGTGAGAAGATTTGCTTTGTAATAATAATTTCTTAAAAATGTATACGTGAACTTTTTGAACAGTCCTCAACAGGATAAAGAGAGAGAGAAGCAAAAACAATAAAACTAAACTAAAACCCAAAGCTTGGAGTAAGAGGCCTGGATTTGGATCTTAACTCCACCCTATACTAGCTGTTGACCTTGGACATGCTCCTTAACCTTGCTGATCTTCAGTGTCCTTGTCTGTAACATGAGGATAATATGACTCCCTGAGGTTGCAAGGGTTCAACAGCTACAGTTAGTGCCTCTCACTGGGCCGGGCAGGAGGCAGTCTCCTTGATTGTTTCCCTTCCTTTCACACAGAATAGCACTTAGGTTAGTCTTTAGACATTGGTTGTGGGTCACATGCAGCCAAACTCAGTTTTCTATGGCCTCGGGACCTTCCTGAATTGGGTCTGAAAACTGGTAACCAAGCAACCTGGATTCTCCGATGTGGGGTCAGGCAGCTGTGGGGAGAGGCTTCCGGGGCAATTTTCTGGGCACAAAGGTCTTCAGCAATTACTGAAAGAGCCAAGGACACTGCCTCAAGCTCTCACAAAGGCAAGAGCCTTAAATGCTTCAGATGTTGAGGGCACAGACCCTTTCCAGACGCTCGCAGGAGAGTAGAGACATGAGAGGCAGCTGCAGGAACACTCTACCCCCGATGTGTTGGGCCACTGGATCTACACAGAAACCTACAAAAGAGCCCCCAGCACTAAACCAAGTTGGAGAAGAGCTAACAGAAGCTGCCCTGGAACATTCACCCACAACACCACTTCTTGCAGACCCACCACGAGCTTGGAATCATGCTAGGAGCTGGGGTGTGTCCTGCCTGGTGGAGGGCTCAGGGAGAAAGCTATTCAACATTGGCCGTGTAGGGTGAGGGGTGCTGTGGAGAGAGGAACGCAGCAGTGAGGAGGTGTGGGGCTGGGGAATGCTTCCTGGAGGTAAGGTGCTTTAGCTGAACTTTGGAGGATGCTAAGAAGTTAGTTGGACATGGAGAGACAGGAAGAGGAGAGCAATGGAAACAGAGAGCAGAGACCTGCAAAAGTTAGGGGACTCAGCTTTCACCCCAACCTGCCCTTCTAGAACCTTCTATTTAAAGCCCTGCTCCCCAGGCCATGTGTTAAGGGGAGCACTCATGCCCTACTCCTCATGTTTCCATGTTTCCACATTCCACTTTCCATTTAGCCTAGAGCAGTGGTTCTCAATCGGGGCAATTTTTCTCCCCAGGGGACATTTGACAATGCCAGGAGACTTTGGTTGTCACAACTGGGGAGCAGGGTGAGACTAGCATCTAGTGGGTAGAGGCCAGGGATGCTGCTAAACATCCTACAATGCATAGGGCAGCCAACCAGGGCTGGATTATCCAATAGGCAAGGTAAGCACAGTGCTTACCCTGCTTACCAGGTCATCTGTAGTGAACAACTTCACATTTTTCCACCGCATCAAAGATTCTGCTTCTAGGTATGGCTGGCATCTGTCTCTCTCCCAACCCTGCAGCACCTTCCTACAGAATCAAAGCCTCTTTTCAAATTTACAATCCCTGACAGGGATGTAGTGAAACTGTTCACTACAGATTAGTAAATAAGCACAAGTAAGCCAGTGCTTACCTTGCTTATTGGGTAATACACCCTTGCTCACAACGAAGAATTATTGGGGGCAAAGTATCAATGGTGCCGAGACTGAGAAATACTGGATTCCCGTCTTCCTTCACTGTTTGGTTTGGAAAAATGGCACGGAGAGCCCTTTCTGGGCCCTCTCCTTCGGATCTGGCCCCTGCAGAAGCCACTCTCTGCCCTGTGAACTTGACCAGGCAGGCTCAGCCCTGCTCCCACCCAGAGGAGGCCCGCAGTGTGGAGAAGCAGGGCATCTGCATCTGTAGGCCCCAGGGCCCGCTCACCTGAGCCTGGTTTTCCCAACAGCTGTTTTGGTAATGAAGGTAGCACGTTTATCTCCACGGGTCTGAACCCCTCCTCTGTCTCTGTCTGTCTCTCACAACTGAATCTGGGTTGGGAGGAAGGATGCTATACGGTCACAGGGACTGGAAACCCAGTGTCATCCTCGGTTTCCGCTCCTTCCTCACTCTTCACAACCGCTGGATCTCCGAGTCAATTCTACTTCATGAGTCTCTCTCTAAGCTGCTCAGTTTTCCATCCCCAGTGCCAGGGATCTGTCCCCTCTACCTTCCCCTCAACAGTAGCAACACTTGCTAACTGCCCTTTCCTCTCATCTTCTCACCCAACACGGCTGTCAGAGCTCCCGCTCTACATCTCAGAGCTGATCACATCACTCTTCAGCCTCTAACCACTCATGAGTCCCTGTACTCGAGGCAAACAGAGAAGCACATAACTGCAATTTCACTTACTTAGCAAGTGCTACAGGAGAAATAGGAACTAGTGACAAACACTGACCTATGAGTGACAATGTGCCCGGCACTATTCTAACCCTTCCGGTAGATTATCTCATTCAATCCTCATAATAACCCTGCGAGACTGTTGCTTTATCTGTTGTCAAGTCAGCCCCCGACTCATGGTGACCCCACACACAACAGAACAAAACACTGCCCGGTCCTGCGCCATCCCTATGATTGGTGCGGATCAGACCATTTTGATCCATGGAGTTTTCATTGGCTGATTTTTGGGTGATGTAGGTACTATTATTATCCCTACTTTAGAGATCCCTACTACAGAGAAGTTGAGTAACTTGTCCAAGGTCACACAGGTAGCGCATGTTAGAGTCTGGATTTGCCCTTAAGCAAACTGGCTCCAGAATTGGTGTTCTTAGACACTACACCAACCAGCTTCTCTCACTACACCAAACTTGTCTTAAAGTGAGTAGAAGGCACAACCATCTCTGCCTGGGAAGCTGGGGAAGGCCTAAGGGAAGTGGTAATGGTGAACTGGACAGAGAGACAAGGTGCAGAACATGGCAGTCTGAAGGGACTCAGGTGGGGCAAGGGAAGCGCAGGTTTGAGTAGCCGGGTGAAGATCTGCGGGCAGGAGCACGGGATGAGGGTAGGACAGATGGTGGGAAGGGGTGCTGCTAATGAGCCTGGAGAAGACCATGGAGGGCTTCATGAGTAATGGAGCCAAAAGGGCTAGGGAATGACACGGTGGGAGTTATGTGTTAGCAACAACCTACAGCAGAGTGGTACGGAGGAGGCCCCAGGAGGGCTGGGCTGGAAGCAGGGAGGCCAATGAGGAGGCGAATATTGTGCCAAGTGAGAGAGAATGCTGGAGGCTGCCATTCATCCATTCAATATCTCTTATGTACCTACTTTACGGCAGGCACTGTCCTGGGCACTGGGAAAGTAGCTGAGAACAAAATAGGCAAAGTCCTTGCCCTCATGGAGATCACATCCTAACGCCTCAGTCATCTGTGCTTCTCCACCCCGTCCCCTATCCTGGTTCTCTGGACAAACTCCAGACCTTCTACACTGCCCCCCACTACCCCCGAAGGCTGCCATGTCCTATGGATCTTCCCCAGCACCAAAAAATACAAGGTTTCTTCCTCCTTCCCGCTAGCTGGAGAGGGCTCGAGTCTCTGCCTGCAGCTGCATTCTTCCTTTGCAGACAGAGAGGAGACTTGGTCCTACTCCAGAAAAAGGCAGACGAAAACTCAGGGGACCCAGACTAGGAGGTGCGACAGAGACTGGGGGGCTGATGAAATGGTGGTTGTGAAAGTGAGAGGACAAATGGGGTCTCCTAGCTGTATGCACAGGGCACAGTAGGACAGTAGGTCCTTAGTTAAGTAATATAAACTGCTCAGACTGTAAAATGGGAACTAACACTGCCTGGGTTGCTGTGAGGATGAGAAGAGATAATGCGTGTGAAGTGCTAGGCACAGTGCAAATAGGAAGTCCATAAATGGTAGGTAATGGCAACAACAGCAATACTATTGTTACTACTAATAAATGTTTGCTGAATGAACTAGTACACCTCAGAAGGTACTCCCCATCCAGGAGTAGTTGCCAAATGTTGAATGGAATGCATTCAACTATAAGACTTTGAGGAACAGGCTTGCTTCTATTCCTAATTTGTCTAGGAACCCTAGTGGTGTTCTTTGATGCCTTAAATACTGCTTCCCAAAGGCAGAACCACTCAGTATACCTTAATATACACATTCATTCTTTAAACATTGAGTAGATGCTCACGGGCCAGGTTAGAAATGATGACTAAGGTATGGACCCTGCTGTCAAGGAGAGTACAGTCTTCCAGGGGTGAGACACAATAGAGTGGGATAAGTTCAGAATAGCAACAGGTACAAAGTCCAGACGGATCCCATAGGAGGGAGAGACTGCCTTATGAAGTGCGTAGGGAGGGTGGGCAGGAAAGGCTCTCAGGAGCAGGTGAATCAGGATTAAAATGGTAGCGGCATTCATATGGGAGTGGCATTCCAAGTGGCAGAGATCTATGGATCAAAGACAGATGTGAAACAGCTCACATTGTGGGGAATGCAACTGTTGCCACTGGAGTGCAGGATCTGGGGTCTGGGCTGCAGGGAGAGAGGAGGCGGGCAGAGAAGGCTGGAGATGCAGTCTTGCATGGAAGCAGCAGTTGGGGCTTGCAGAGCCCGCTATGCCAAGGTAAGGAGCCCGGGGTTACATTGTTGGGGAGGTTTTGAAGTCATGATCAGACTTGCATTTTAGAAGCTTGTTTGGGCAACAAAGTACAGGAAGGAGAGTATCACAGAGGAGATTTGAACATCTGGGGTGGGGTGTGGAGGGGCAATGGATGACCTCCAAAATTCTTTTCCAGGTCTAAGAGTCGATGGATCAGATTTTTTCCCTCTAAATCACTTTAAACGCATTAGTGGACCTTGCTATTTAAAAACATCCTCCTGGGAATCTTTTTTGTGAAGCAATGGTTTACTTCTTAGTTTGTCTTGGGTGGGTGGAAATCCAAATTTTCATTTATTCTATCAGTTTAAACAAGGTAAACCTGCACCGAGCTTCCTGCGTCAGCCGGTGGGAAGGGGTAGGGGAAGGGAGTAAGCAGCAGTCAGAAGGTGGTAATGAGGAGGAGAAACCTGGCCTTGCTCAAGGCTCAGAGCTGCCCCAGGTCCTCCAACCCTGCTTGATCAGTGGGGACCTTTAGAGGTTCACACAGCCCTGGTGCTGCCAAGTGCAGGCTCTGGGAAGAAGGAGTTAGAAGGAAAGCTGGCCTCACTAACCAGACCAGTTTGGAGATGCACTTTATTTTTTATTTTTCTGGACTTTTAATTTTGTTTGTTGTTGTTAGTTGCCACTGAGTCGATTCCAACTCCTGGCGACCTCATGTGTACAAAGTAGAACTACTCCATAAGGTTTTCAAGGCTGTGACCTTTTGGAAGCAGACAGCCAGGCCTGTCTTCCAAGGCACCTCTGGGTGGGTTCAAATCACCAACCTTTTGGCTATTAGTTGAGTGCTTTAACCATTTGCGCCACCCAGGAACTCCTGGAGATGCATTTTAATACCAAGGACTGCCTCTGCCCAGAATGGCCGCCTGTACTCACCTAATCATCTGTTCACTCACCGAGCACCTACTGAGCAAGCATTGTGCTACCCACTGCCGTTGAGTCGAGTTCAACTCATAGCAACCCTACAGGACACAGCAGAACTGCCCCATAGGGTTTCCAAGGAGCAGCTGGTGGATTTGAACTGCTGACCTTTTGGTTAGCAGCCATAGCTCTTAACCACTG
>NW_004443943.1:24763013-24830032 GCF_000243295.1 Trichechus manatus latirostris
AACTGCCCCATAGGGTTTCCAAGGAGCAGCTGGTGGATTTGAACTGCTGACCTTTTGGTTAGCAGCCATAGCTCTTAACCACTGTACCACCAGGGCTCCTAAGCATTGTGATAGGCACTGAATATATGGTTAAAAACAAAAGACACAGTACCTTCTCCCACATTGCTTACAAGGCAGGGTTTCTCCGTCTTGGGGATTCTATTTCCCCGCCTGCAAAAGCCTCTTTGGATATACATAACTTCCCAGGTGAAAGGTGCATGATTATGATTTCCAAGAAAGAATTTGTTCTTAGAGAGCAGGGTGGGAAGGAATATTACATCACTTAGACGAAGAGACTGCTGCCACCAAAAAGGGCCTGCCTGTCTAACTCCTCTGATCACATGGACTAACACGGAGGCCTCCAGAGCCTAAGAGACCCACCTCGGGACATGCAGGAAGTTCCTGGCAGGACCAGGCATGAGAATCTATGTAATGATGCCCCCTCATGCCCGGAAGGGAGGGATGTAACCTAAGTCCCCTGAGAGGCACCTCAAATGACTTCCTACCTCCCAATCCTGAGCACCAGGAGGACAAGACCAGGAATGGGCCTCATACGAACAACATCGATGAAGAAAACCAAACCAGTTGTCACCAAGTCAATTCCAACTCATGGCGACCTCATGTGTGCAGAAGTAGAACCGTGCCCCATAGGGGTTTCAATGGCTGTGATCTTTTGGAAGTAGATAGCTGGGCCTTTCTTCTGAGCTGCCTCTGGGTGGATTAGAATCACCAACCTTTCAGTTAGTAGCTGAGCACTTAACTGCTTGCATCACCCAGGGACTCCCAAATAACATCAACTGAAGTTAAACAGGATGCTGTTCCCACCAAATTCTATAAGAGCATCTCTGCCCATCTAGGAGGGGAAATTTAGGCACTCAGGCCTGTCCCCCCTCCTCAAAGCCATGTCAGGATTTGCAGGATTTGGCAGCCCCTTTAAGATACTCATCAAAGCAGGGCTGGGATTGGGGTGAGGATGAGGAATCTCGAGCGAACCACCAAGGCAGCGCTCTCCAGGTAGGTAGGGGCTTATGTGAGGGACAATGATATCCTGCAGTCCCACCTCTAGTTGATGACAACGGCACACTCCCTGAGCCCAGCAGTGATCCTGTGACCTTGTCACTATACTTGTCAGGTGCAAACAAAGAGTAACTGGAAACAAGAGGAAGGGTCATTTTATACTCTGCATTCGCGATTCTTCCGTGGTTAATTAAAGTAATATGTCAAAACGTCCCTTAGAAGAGATCTTTAAGAAAATGTCTGTTAAGTAAACAAGGTTTTACTAATTACTGACAGGCCTGCCCATTCCTCATTGCAGTTCCTTGCAGAACTTCCCTGTGCCAAGAGGGCTGAGTAAGAAAGGATGGAGGAGAAGTCACCGTTTCTCTTTCCCGGAGGGAGTGGGGACAAATCTAGTCGTTTGTCATTTGTAGAGCTATCAGTTTCTCCTCCGGATGTTGATCAGATTTCCTGGGCTGGAACCAACTTGCAGGGCCAGTACTGGAATTTTTCCAAGAAGTAAACGCTTTGCTTCTTATGAAGTCAACATGATTTCTTTCAAGGAAAATTTTTTTCTTTTTTTCTTTTTTTATTGTGTCTAGGGTTTTTGGAGGGCAAATCTTTGGATTTTTCTCTAAAGATAATGATTATGATATACCTGTTATTGGCTAATACCCCCCCCCCCACCATATGCACGCAGAGAGGCATGGGGGTGAGGCATGATTCTCCCAATATTATACAATGAGTCAGTGGCAAAACCAGAAATAGAACTTTCCAAACTCCCAAATTCTTAATTATATTAATAGCAGTAGTCTTAGCACTGTTAATAATAGTTTCTTTATAATTTTCTGTTTTCACAGCTCACATTTAATCTTCACAACTGCTCTGGGGGAGTCGGGGTAAGTCAATCTCAGGAGACAGCAGATCTGAGTTCTAGACCCAGCTCTGCCACTCGTTTTCTGTGTGACCCTGGCTGATTCCCTCACCTCTCTGGACCTCAGTATCGTCAGCTGTGGAACGGGAGAGTTGGCTGAGAAGAGCTCTCACATCCCTCCCCCTTCTAACATGCTGGACTTCTATCCTGTGATGCCCTAGTCCAGGGTTTCTCAAGCCCAGAACTACTGACATTTTGGACCAGATAATTCACAGTTGTGGGGGGGCTGTTCTGTGCATTGTAGGATGCTCAGCTGCATCCCAGGCCTCTACCCGCTAGCAATAGCAACTCCACCCAGTTGTAACAATCAAAAGTGTTTCCAGACATGGTCAAGTGTCCCCTGGGGGCCAAAATAACCCCCAGTTGAGAAGCACTGCTCTAGTCCCTGTCCAAGGACTTCAATAAGATCAAGATCCTGAGTGGTTCAGTGGAAAAAAGGTCTTCCTATCCCCTCCTTCTTCCCATCCCCTTCACATCTTTCTGCACACTTTTCAAACACAACCTCCTAGTCCTCTGTTACTTCTATTTCTAAAATGCCCTAAAGTGGTCTGAGGTGTGTTTGGTGTGATAATGAACCAATTGATTTCATACTTCCTCCTAAGGAGAGTTCACAGGTTTTTGTCCCCTAAGCAACCAGCCGGGCTCCGCAGAAATCCCTTGCAGAGCCCAGGCTGGTCTGGACGCCTGTATCTGCAGCCTGCAGGAGGCTGGGTGAGCACAGATTTGTCAGCACTCTTAAATCACTGGGCTCCGAGGAAGCCTTCTCCCAGCAGAAAGATCTTTCTTAGGAATCAATAGCTCAGGGCCTTCCATCACATTCAGAATTATCCCGGGACCTGTAAAATTTCTTTTTCCCAAGCATGGCAGAACCCCAAAATGAAAACCCTGAGGTAGGGGAGGGAAGAAGGCAAAGGGGGAGCCCTGTCAAGGAGGCTTGTCCATCAGCCCAGAAGTTGCTGTGAGCAGAGGTTGATGCGCCAACCTCGACACTCAGTCTTGCTTGCTCAGAAAAGGAAGACCCTGCATGGTTCCCAGTGAGCCAGCAATATTCTCTTCCATCTGAATACCTCTACATCTTACCAGAGACACACTAAAGAGTATCTCCCTAGATCTTCACTGCCCTACCCCCATCAAGGATTGCCCACATCACCATTCAGCATGGGAGAAAACTGAGGCATGCAGAGGTAAAGCCCAAGGTCTCTAAGCCAGTAAGCCTGATCCGAACCCTGTGTATTTTCCACTTGTTCTCCCAGCGCCTAATGCCACTTTTCAAATTCTATGCCCCTTCCCACGTGCAAACAAAATCCAGCAATCCTGTACTGTAGCTATATTTTATGTAATTATTTTCCTCTGGCCTTATCTGGAGCTAGACGAAGCCTTGAGAACACAGGCATATTTCTTTAGCTAAACCTGGGAATTGGTGAGGATCTCAAGAACAGCCTCTTGGAACTCCACTTTAAAGAAAGGGGCTCTTGCTCTTCAATGGTCCATATTATCTAGTCCCCTCCACCCCAGAAGATGAAGACCCAACTTGTCTGTCAGCCTGAGGGAAATAAGGAAACAACCACCTTCCCTGGCAACAACCATCCCTTGGGTAAGCTAGAGGGACAGAAACGATTCTGTCTCTCAGAATTCTGGCTTGGCAGCTCCTGGGTTTCTCATGAGGGTGGGCCAGCCTAGTCTGCCAACGCTCTAAGGCAAACCCAAAAGAGCTCCATGCAGTGTGCAAAGGAGCCAGGTGGGGTGAAGAACACAGAAGGGGTAGCACATAGGCTACACAGCAACCTCCTTCCCAGGGTCCAGCTCAGATGTTGACAGCCAGACTTGCAGAACCAAAGAATGGGCAATGTAAATTGTAGTTTCTTCCAGGTCACTCAAGAAGCCCTAACACAAGGATTTTGCAAAAATAGAATATCCTAACACTCTGACCTTGAGCTGGAGGCAGCAAGGATGGGAGAAATGGGCAAACGTTGATTGGAAACTCTGCTTCACCCAGGATCTGACCCTGGGAGGTCCCATGGCAACGGTATGACTGTAGGAACAAGATACCCCACCCCAGCACACTTTAGTGGAGGAAAAGAAGAGCTCCAAGCCTGGGTTCATGAGGAACAAGACCATGGCAAGGGACTGAGCACTTCTGTTTCCTAAATACATGAACAGAAAAGTGGAATCACATTGCTTTTGCCTAGACCACCATGTGAAATAATGGGACAAGCTAGTGGAGGAAGGGGAAAGAATAATTAGGAATTTCTATGACCTGTATATGTATATTACAAGAACTTCATCTGCTTCTTGCTCTGAATAATTGATCCAAAGGAAATTTATTCTAATTTACTAAATTTGTTAATTTACCAAAGTCTGGTCAGTTGGCAATTACACGTACCTACTGTGTAGTGAACACATGTCTGTCTCCACAATAAAGAGGAAGCAGGCCCTTGGCTTGGAAAGGGCTCTGAATAGAGAACTGGGGGTCCCAGGATCTAGTCCCACACAGATAGCTAGCTGTGTGACTTGGGCAAGATACTTGCCTTTACAGGGTCTCAGTTTCATCATCTGTAAATTGTGTGTGCATGTGAGTGTTAGGGGATGTGCTTGGAGTCACTGCTCTGCAGGTCTCCTCTCTTCTATCTCTAATGTTTTTGGACTCTACGAGCCCTTAATGAGTTCTGAGAATACACCAGCACCAAGCACAAAGGGATGACCTCAGAGAGAGGGTGGGGTTGTATATCAGTTGTTTCCTTGGAATGTTGTGCTTGCACCCGTCCCATTGCACCTGAGGTCACAACACCATCTGAAATCCAGGAAACATGGTAGAAGGGCTTCCATCATGAAGGTGACAACTGGGGGCTGCGGCCAAGACTTGCTTAAAGCACAAAGTTGCTATGGTCAGTGAAGGGCAAGAAGTGAGAAAGTCAGTGGTCCTGAGCTGGGTGCCTTTGGCGCCCCCTACTGGACACCAGGTAGTCTGGTCCACCTTTAAGCTTCCACCACATCCTAAGGCAGCAAGAAAGCTTGAAAGCAGGAGGCTGTCATAAGCTGTTTAATAGATCTTCCTTCCTGGTCTGTGGACTTCTCTCTATGAATCTATATTTCACCCCCTAGAATTACACAAGCCATTGGTCCACACATTCACAGGGAGCACCTCTGTGCAGCAACAGGACTTCTTAACCAAATATCAAGGTGCCAAGGAATAAACATCAGGGTTCAGAACACCAGGTGCAGCCCAGATGGAGAGAAGGAAAGAAAGAGCAACAAGCAGGTATTTTGCTGCACAAATTCCCAATGGAGAGAAGGTCTTGGGAAATGCACCAGAAAAATGCTGATTGCAGGCAGACAGAGGATGGAGCTGGTTTTGGGGGTATAGAGTGGCAGCCCCATAAAAGATCTCCAGGCCAAAGCATCTACCCTTGGAGTTCAAAACACTCATCCATGTTCAGAGATGAGGTAAAGGTGAAGGACGCAGCCCCAACTCAGCAGCTGTAGAGCAGATAACCACCCCGTCTTCGGCCTTCTCTGGAGTCCATCAGTACCAACTAGAAATCACAATATTCTACTTGTGGCCCACTGTGCCAGCATCAAGACCCTAGACTCCCTTTGTTGCCTCTTAAACTGACTTTAGGATCTGCTGCCAGAAGGACGTTCTTAAGTTAGAGAAGGAGAAAATGTTTCCTCAAGTGCCATATTGAAACAACTGCCATGTCCCCACTTTTCCATCTTCTACCTCTCCTCCCCATGACTGAGAATAAGGTAGTGCAGCTTTGAATCAGCTCTAATTCAGTCTTGGGTACCTCCCGCCCAAGTCATCAGTCTAACATCTCCCATCAATAGTGTTTCTCTTCCCACAGGAGTTCTCCCTCTACTCAAGACAGCACCATGAGCTGTCTTCTCCTCCTGGGGCCCTCTTCCTTTCCTTTCGGCCTGGCTTCACTTGGGAAGTCCTGTATCCATTCCAGAAGATACCTCAAGTACGACTCAAGAATACGTTCTGCCTGGAGGGCTGAAGTACCTCCTGGGATGCACAGAAGCCACACTAGGCGCCCCCCTCCCCAGCGATATTCATTAGTCATTCTCGAAGGAAGAGGAGTCCCCCCCCCAACCCTGGAGCCACTGTGGCCACTCTGGGAGGCTCCCAACCCGGTTGCAATGACTTTGGATTCTTGAGTTGGTTTCTGCAGAAGCGGGACTAACCAAGCCTCCCGACTACCGTACTGCGAAGAAGCGCACTGCGTTGCTGGACATGCCCCCAAGCCCGGCCTATTGCCCCATGGAAGCCTCTATATGCCCCACGGGGGACCGGAGGGGATCCCCGGTTCCTCTGCAACGCCTGAAGCTGGCTCGCCTGAGGCAGGCTGAAAGCGAGAAGACCACACCTCGGTCCAGCAAAAGCGGCTAGCAGCTACGCCGCGCGCGGGTCTGGCCCCGGAGCTCTCTGCCACTCAGCGCTGTGCCGGGAAGCTCTGCTTCCCCGAGGAAGAGGCGCAGCCCCCAGGGGCTCTTCACAGCCTGGTAGCTTAGGCATCCGGCGGGCCGAGGCCAGTAGCTTCCCCGGCTGGGAGCTGAGCTCGCCTAGATGGGTGACTCCCAGATACCCCCAACACATCCCTCCTCACCTGCTCCACCCCCTCCCAGCTCCGAAGCCCCCTCCTCAAACAGCTGACCTCCAGCGCGCCCCCAACACCTTTCCTGTCAGCAGCGGGCTGTCGCCCCGACACCAACACCTCTGCTCCCACCTCCCAGCCACCTCCAGCCCCGCGCCCGCCTCGCCGCCAAACCGCGGAGGAGGCTTTTAGCGCCAGTCGAGTCCAGCGCCTCTTGGCAAGTTGGGAGCAAAGACGCCGCCGCCTTCAGGGTCTTCGTCTTCCCCGGATCCCGGGCGGCATCCCCGCCACCCCTGAGGAAGGCCCGGGAGGGGCGCAGGAGGCGGGAGAAACTTTCTCAGCCTGAGGGGGTGGGGGCACCGGGGCGAGTACTCACGCCAGGGTCCGCTCTCGGAGCCATCCTTGAACTCGCTCAGCCCCACAGCCTGGGGGCGCCGGAGTGCGGGCGCTCGCTGCCGCCGCCGCTGTCTCCCCCAGCCCCAGTCCCGGGCTGGCCTCGAGCCTCCCGCCCCGAGGCAGCTCGCTTGCTTTATACAACTCCACTCGAGCGCGCGCGGGCTTATGTAAAGGGTGGCGGAGGTCCGCAGCCAATGGCACGGCGGCTGGAGCCGAGGCCCGGGGGCGGGGGGCGCCCGCGCGGCCAATCGCGACCCGGGCGCTGGAGAAGACGGGTGGGGGAGGGGCGCCCCGGCGCTGATTTAGGAGCTGGGATTGGGGTGGCAGCAGCCGGCAGCAGCGCTGGCCCGGCGGCGCGGCGCGGCGCGTCTGGGGTGGGCGGCGGCGAGGGGGGGCGCCTCTAGCGCTCCGCCGCTGCGTCGCGTAACCTTCAGGAAGCACCGGGGCCTGGCGAAGGGGAGAGGGCGCCTGGTGGGGCGCGGGGCTCCGAGCCGGCGGGAGCTGGGGTCCTTTGGGAAGGGAGGCGAGGGGGAGGGGAGGGCGGCGAGCCCCAGGGCCTCGCGGCCACCCCTGCGTTCAGGGCCCGGGAGGGCGGCGGGCGCAGCGGCGCTGCCTTCGCGCTTCCCCTAGATAGCAATTTGGCGTCGCCGGGCGAGGCCGGAGCGGCCGCCCGAGCCGCGCTGATGGCGAGATTTTGCGCTGCGGAGCGAGCGCCGAGCCGATCTTTTTCCGGCCTGGGGGGACGTGTCCGAGCACCTCCCTGGGACTGCTCAGTATGGAAAGCAGAGCTCCGCGACGGCCCCGAAAGGCTGGGAGCTGGGCCGAGCGCACCGGCCGAGGCGGCTGCGGGCAGCGTCTCCCCGCAGTGCCCCCACCCTACCCCGCCTCGTCCCTGCCCCAGCAGTGCCGGGGCAGAGCCCGAACCCACCTGCTTTGGCCCCGTGTGTCTACCCGCCTCCCTCACCGCTCTGCTCACAGGTATTGCTTTCCCCCTCCACGCCCCCCCTCCCCCGCCCGCCGCGGTGGGACTAGGAGCAGGAGGTGGGGAGAGGGTAGGGGGACTAAGCTTGGGATGAAGGCGCTTGGTCAGTAGGGCCCAAAATACCCGTGTCCGGGGCCGGAAGCTGTCTTAGGTCCATCAAGCTCTGAAGTCAAGTCCTTTATTTTGCTCCAAGAACAGAGCCTTGCACGTAGTAGGTGCTCAGTAAGTAGTAGTTGAATGAATTTTGCTTTTCTGAGTGAAATCTTTGGGTTTCTGAAAGCGAGGTACAGGGCTTTGGAAGAGAAAGACCTGAGCAATGTGCCATCAGAGAGGGAGGGGGCTAGGATTGTTTTCCCAGCTACTGCCGCCTTTGTGACTATCACCCACTTGCGTGTCTTCTGGGCGCTTGACTCTTAAAATGTTTCCAGTGTGTTCCTTCGTGGAAGGCCCCAGCCAGCCAGACCCTCACCCTAAACTGTTTCGGCTAAATTTTGAGCAGAACCACCAGGATCTCCTTTGGGTCCTATTTTCAGATCGATGTGATCTTCCTCTAGAAAGAAGTAGCTAACCATGGGTATTCATCCCAGCTTTTTGAGCCCCGCGGTGCAGTGGTTAAGCTATAGGCTGCTGACCCAAAGGTCAGCGGTTGGAATCCACCAGCAGCTCAGGGAGAAGGATGGTGGCATTCAGCTTTGGTAAAGATTTGCAGCCTTGGAAACCCTATGGAGCAGTTCTGCTGTGTCCTATAGGGTCACTATGAGTCAAAATTGACTTGATGGCAATGGGTAATGTAACTCAGGAAGGAGCCCTGGTGGCACAAGGGGTAAACACTGGGCTGCTATCCCAAAGGTTGGTGACTGGAACCCATCCAGATACTCTGGGCAGGGAAAGACCTGGCAATCTGCTTCCATAAAGATTATAGCCAAGAAAATCCTATGGGGGCAGTTTACTCTGTTCTACTTGTCACGTGGGGTCGCTATGAGTCAGAATTGACTGCACTGCACACAAACAACATCTAGCTCAGGGTTCCTAACCCTTTGAGGGTTGTGGACCCCTTTGAGAATCTGGCAAAAGCTATTGGGTCCTTTCTCTATGAAACACACATACATCCCTTAAGTGTGATTTCAGGATCATTAGGGACCCTGAGTGTCTTAGGGCTCTGCCAAATGTCAACCTGTTTCTCTAGGGGTCTAGAGCAGTGTTTTATAATCACCTTCCTTTTGGGGGGATCACAGAACCCTTCTCAATCTTTTGAGAAGCTGGTGGGTGTTTCCTTCTCAGAAAAAATCTTATTTGCATGCTCATGCAAGTTGATATGCAATTATGGGGATTCACTGATCCCTTAAAACTCAACCTACGACCCCAAATTAAGAATCTTCACCTCTCAGCAAATAGACTGATCCCCAGCTGGATCATGCCCCTGCCATGTTAGGAGGACATCTGAGCCATGTGCCCATGGTCCTGGTACCCGAGTGACCATCCCCACACTTGTCTCTCTGCATCTTGGTCCCCTCCACCCTCTCATTGTGGATATTAGTTGCAGGTTGTCATGTTCTGTCTGATCCCTGGCATTGCTTAGCCAGAATCTCCAAGTCGGGGAGACAGCAAATGACTGGTAATTAACTAGTCTCACTCAGTCCCAAGCATCTGAGCACACCTTTCTTGATTTTTGTTCTCACCTCTCTCTCTGCTGGCGAAGCTGTGAGCAGCAGCCCCAGCTGTAGAGCCTCACCTCACCGAAACCTGACAGATTTAGTAACCAGCACGGTAGTTATCAGCATTAGCCATCCAGATGTGAATAGGCTTTCTGCACAAAACAACTCTATAATGATCTCACACTTTCCTGCAGCTAGCCAGGTAGGGGTACAACAGACCAGAGGTGCTGGGGAACGACAGAGAAATTCAGGATGTGATGGAGATATTCTATCCAGGACGTTCTCTAAGGAATGCAATCTGGTTTTGGCACTTGAACTTGTGAAGGCTGAGCCCAGCTGGCCAGGCAGTCCTGGTCCTAACGTGTGTCCTCCATGTCCATCTCAGTTCATGTCAGTGTCCACTCAGAGCTCCAGCCCAGCCCCTGCCCATCCCATGGTAGATCTTGCCCTCACAAATTGCCCAGACCACACACTGCTTCTTCAGGGCACATGCACACATTTTCAACACACTCCTTACCCCTGCTCATCTTGTTCAGTCTTGCCTCCTCCCAATCCTTTGACTCCAGCCTTCTCTGCTCTAGGGAAATCTCTCTCTAGATTGTTTTTCCCACAGGCCTTGCTCAGTCTTACCTGAGGTATTTGCCTAAAATGTCTTTTCATACCCAAACTAAGTCCCACCTCCCACACAACCTTCCAAAACTGCTCTGGTCAACAAGCTTCATCTTTTCGGCCCTTGGTTATATATATTGTCCTGTTTTCTTTCTAATTGTTTTTTATGCATAAAGTGCATATAACCCATTGCTGTTGAGTCGAGATACCGACTCATGGCGACTCCATGTGTGTCAAAGTAGAACTGTGCTCCATAGGGTTTTCAATGGCTGCAACCTTATGGAAGTAGATTGCCAGGCATTTCTTCCATGGAGCCACTGGATGGATTCAAACTGCCAACCTTTCAGTTTGTAGCCAAGTGCAAACCATTTGTGCCACGCAGGCAGTATTCAAACAAACAAACAAAAACAAACCCTTTGCCATCAAGTCAATTCCGACTCATAGTGACCCTATAAGACAGAGTAGAACTGCTTCGTAGGGTTTCCAAGGCTGTAAATCTTTACAGAAGCAGACTGTCACATCTTTCTCCCACAGAGCAGGCTGGTAGATTCCAATTGCCGACCTTCCAGTTAGCAGCCCAGTGCTTTAACCAGGGGGAGTATAAGTCCCTTTAATTTCAGAGTTTGTATCTTATGGAACCCAGCATGGAACTGGGCACAGAGTGGGCATACAGTAAACACAGTTTGCTGATTAATTTATTCTGATGAAACACATTTGCTTTTCAAAAATAAAATAGTTCTAGAAAAGTTACATGGCACTTAATTTTCTGACATTTTATCGCATTCATCTCCGAAGCCTGTTGGAGCAGGAGCTCTCAGAACTAGTTCTCTCCTTTAATCCAGGTTCAGAGAGGTTATGCAAGTTGTTTGGTCATACAGCAAGTCAACAAGAGGACAGAAACTGTGGAAAACAGCCCAGCTCAGAGCTATACAGTGATGACTGCCCCCTCCATGCCCTTCCATTTCTAAGTGACTTTGTTAATCCTTCTCTCTCCAAATCAGAAGATTTGCTATCCTTGGTTTCCTTGTGACCCTCACTGATCCACTTGGCTGTCTTCTTACCCTTCAGATGGAGGGAAGAGGCCAGAAAATCTGAGATCTTAGAGACGCATCTGTTCTAACAAATCTGTTGCAAAAGAACAGAGAGGTTGGTACAGTTCCTCAAGCCCTCATCTGAGCCCTGGAAGCCAGAGGCATTTTAGAATTCAGAAAGTGATATATACCATACGTTTTGAAACATCCCCAGTGGAGTCTGGAGCACCATCTCATAATCAGACACATTACTATGTCTGCAGTGAAATATATGAATGTTCACACTAAGTGGGATAAAGAAGGATCAGAAGTAGCCCCATCAGCTTAGGTCAGGTTTGTCACCAGATGAGTTTTGGCACCAAACTTACGCGCACACAAAAAAGGCTTTGATTGATTTTCAGAGATTTGGGGATTTTGGAATTGCATATAAGGGATTGTGCCATGGTATTTTAGATTTGGTGTCCCAAAAGATATGAATGTTTTGTGAGTGTGTGGAAAAGCAGCAACAGAAGAAAATGAGAAACCGTAACTGTGAAAGAAGTGAGGAGTTTAAGAGTGTGAGGAAATAATGACCCCTTCTCAAACCAAGCTGTAATGGATTGTAGCCCCTTTTTTCCCACAGAGAACAGATTTGTCAAATGGTAGTGGGTTTCAGATGCACTTGTGTTAACAGTAAGTGGCAGCTTACAGCATGGACTTTTGTGGGGAGGCAGGCAGGGGTGAGATGAACAGAAGCTCGTCTAGAGAAGCCACAGGCCATGGGGGCTGTAGCAGACACAGAAAGCACTGTTCCAGATGGCCAGAGTTAGTTCAGCATGGCTTGAGGTGGGAACGCAAGGTTGCTATGAGTTAGAATCGACTTGACGGCAACAGGTTTTTGGGTTATGGTACAAGCAAACTTCAGATAGAGAGGGCAAAGCCAGGAAAGGAAGCCCTCCTGAGGAAGCCCAGTTAGAAAGGCCAGAGCCTCTTGGGGCCCAGGGAAGCCTGGGGTGGTGATGCAGGCAGATGTCTGACCATCATGTCAATCTGTGCCCAAATGGCTTGGGTCTGGGAACTCATCTGCCCGGTGTAGGGTATACTTTGAGGTTTCCCCACACTGTAATGGGGTGGCTTTGCAATCTGAGGGCCTGGCTGAGAGGGAAGAGGATGGTAAAGGGGAAATTTATGGTGGCCCCCTAACCACATAACTCTCTATCCCTACTTGAGCTGCTCAGCCAGCAATCCTCATGGTAAGGGGCCTCCACCAGCCTGAAGTCAACAGCAGGGAATCTTCACCTTGAATCTTAAGGTCAGCCATGTTGCTGACCTTGGTCCTGACCTGCCTTTGTTCCCAAAGGCTAGTATGTGATTCTTTTGTTTCTTGCAGAGCACCTGTCTGGTACTCTCAGCTCTGGTAACTGGATCTCTACCTCATTCTTCCATCCTGGTACCCTACGCCATGTCGCAGGTCCTCAGGGACTAGGATTCTAGGGTCCAGATACTCTATTCTCCTCCCTGTGATTGAGTCTTTACCACCTGCCTTATATTCCTGACATCAACTGCCTTCTTGGACCAACTGCCTCATGCCAACTTCCTCTGACATGCCCCCAACCTGGCCTGACTTCTTCCTACCCCCAGATGCCAAGACCTCCCCAGATCCTAGCCTCTGCCTTGGTTGGCAGGTCTTGCTTGTTGAAATAATCGAAGCACAAGAAGAATTAAAGCATATAGGGTTTATTCAAGCAGTTAGTCTGTATGCATACAGGAAGGCCTTTTTGTTCAGAAAAACAGAAAAGTTCATCTTAGGCTAGTTACAGTGGGTTTTTCAGGAGAAAAGGAAGTATAGGGTGGTGCAAATGGTTAAGCACTGGACTACTAACCAAAAGATTGGTGGTTCAGGTCCACCTAAAGGAGCCTCAGAAGTAAAACCTGGTGATCTGCTTCCGAAAGGTCACAGCCTTGAAAATCCCATGGAGTGCAGTTCATAGAGTCGCCAAGATTTGGCATCGACTCGACAGCAACTAACAACAACAATATAAACTGGAAAAAAAAACATCGACTAACCTTTAGCATGATGTGTATCTTGGGTTCTTTGCACGAGGTAAACTTTGGGCAGTTTATGATTAACAGATACTCTATCACAAGGGTGGACTCGTGCAACTTTATGGTCACTGTATCTCCTATATTTCTGAGACATTAGAGGTTTTTTCTGTTCTTGGGAATATTCCGCAGTTGTCAATTTTTCTATGCACTCAGAGGAATCTGTCAACTTGGTCCTCAGTTTCTCCCTTGAATATGCTTCAGGTTCCAACCCCTCCTGATCTGGCACATCCAACTGCCAACCTAGCCAGGTTTATGACAGACATGAACTCGTGGTTGTGGTTTAAAGAAGAAGAAGAAGAAACCTTTAGCAGTTGGGTAGCAGAAATTTACTAGCAGCAAATGCCAGAGGGCTCATAGTCTAGGGGGGCTGTTGCCAACAAGCTTCATCATAAGGCGTCATGGATTGAATTATGTCTCCCCCAAAATGTGTGTATCAATTTGGCTGGGTCATGATTCCCAGTATTGTATAATTGTGTACCATTTTGTAATCTGATGTGATTTCCTTATGTGTTGTAAACTCTATCACTATGCTGTAATAAGATAGATTAGCGGCAGTTATACTGATGAGGTCTACAAGATTAGATAGTGTCCTAATCCAATCTCTTTTGAGATGTAAAAGAGAGAAGTGAGCAGAGACACATGGGAACCTCATACCACCAAGAAACCAGTGCTGGGAGCAGAGCGCGTCCTTTGGACCTGAGGTTCCTGCGCTGAGATGCTCCCAGACTGAGGGAAGATTGATGACATGGACCTTCCTCCAGAGCCGACAGAAAAAGCGTTTCCCTGGAGCTGACGCCCTGAATTTGGACTTGTAGCCTACTAGACTGTGAGAGAATGAACTTCTCTTTGTTAAAGCCATCCACTTGTGGTATTTCTGTTATAGCAGCACTAGATGACTAAGACATAAGGGAAGAGAGAGAAATGGGTGAAAGGTGAGTAGGAAAGGGAGGAATCAAGGAAAGAGAGAAAGGGAAGGGAGGATGTTAGGAGAGGAAGAAAAAGGTGATGGGAGAAGGTTTTTAGTCTGTATTGAATGTCTAAACTGAGCTTGAAGATCTTGTCATCAATGAAGAGTTAAGCGTTGACACAAAAGAAGATGGAAAAGATAATTGAGCCAGGGTGTGTGTGTGACCACCACCACCAGTTGCTGTCAAGCTGATTCTGACTCATGGCGTGTGTGTGAAGGACGTAGGAAAAAGAGAGAGAAAAGTGAGGAGATAGACTATCCAGAATGTAGATAGGATACAGGTAGAAGGCTCACAGGAATAGGTAGACCAAAACTGATGGCGCCTGGGAAAAGGAATTCATGCTTGAAATTTATAAGGGAAGTTATTTCTGATGACTCCATCCTGACTTCATAAACCAGGATTTGTTGAGTGCTGGCCCCTTCTCCCCTCCCCCCACTATCTCTGTCCCTCTGGGTTCTTTCCTGACTTGTACTGAAGCTCTACCCTCATCCTGACATCATCTTGCATTAAAGATTGAATGGATTTCCCACAGGTTCAGCTGCAAGGTCCGGAGGTATTGTTATGATCTGCCAGATGCAAAGGGCTCCTATATCTATGTAAAACGAGGATAATAAAACTTCATTACAGGGCTTTTATAAGGAAAACATGAGATAATGTATGCAAAGCACTTAGCAGACCGCTTGGCACATACTGAGTGTTGCATAAATGATAACTATTCCCTTTCTTCTCTTCCCTCCAGTCTCTGTGCCCAACCTGTCACCTCCTCCTGCCTTTCCTGCCTTTGAAGTGCCACTGACTTTCATCCCTTTCTCTTCACTCTCAGACCTTCTTCACCCCACACATTTATTCCTCAATAGCACATCTATAGGTCCCCCTGCCTTCATATTCCCCCAACCATGACCTATAATAATTCTTTAATTTGTATAGCACTTTACAGAATTTTTAAAACTCACTGACATTGACCTATACTGAAAACAAACTAAACCCCTTGCCAGCAAGTCAATTCCAACTCATGGTGGCCCTATGTGTTACAGAGTAGAACTGAGCTCCGTAGGGTTTTCTTGGCTGTAATCTTCACAGAAGTAGATCATCAGTCCTTTCTTCCAAGGTGCCACTGGGTGCGTTTGCATCTCCAGCCATTCAGTTAGTGGTCGAGTGCAAACCGTTTGCACTACCCAGGGACTTACCTATAAGTCCACAAACAGTGAAGGCTCAGAGGGATAAAGTGGCTTGTCCAACGTGGTACAGCTAATGAATGGCAGACCTGGGATGCAAATTCAAGTCTCGAGCCAAAGTAAGTGCTTTTCCCACCATTCACAGAGTTGAGTAAGTAATTGCTTGTTTCATGGTGCTGTTCTTGAGGATAGAGACTATTTCCCATAAACGTCATTAATGCCTGGCCCACAAGAGACTAGTCAAATCACTTCTACACACTCCAAGGAGCACAGAACCACCCTGGCTCAGCCCTGCCTCGTGGTGGAAGGTTTTGTTGTGGTGCTGGGCTCCCCGCTTAGAGGCAGGAGATGTGCACACAGTAGAGGAGGACTGACCAGAAGCAACGTCAGTATTCTACACTCCGGTGAGGCAGGGAGGAAATCATGAGGAATTATGTTGTTTAAGTGTAGCTCAAACTAGCAGAGGACAAAAGCAACTCCATGCTCCTTGCAACAGAAAGGAATTGAGATTTCATGAAAAGAAGGCTTTCTTCTGGTGAGAGTTGTGAGATGTTAGAACTAGATTCCTGCAGAGGCTGTAGAAACTGCTCCCCTGGAGGTCTTTAAGAGCTGAAGTGTGGTTTGCTTCTCCAGTGTGGTGTGGATATGACAACTGTGAGTGTAGGGCTGGAGCACAGGCAGCCAGGAGGAGGGTTCAGGATGCAGCAGGCCACACGCCTGGGTGAGACAGGTAAGAACTCAACTGCAGGGCTGGGGCTGGGCAGGGAGGGGAGGGCAGGCCCCAGGGAGGCAGGGAGGCAGAGGGTCAGTCATCAAGTACAGCTGTAACAGGCTGTTGAGAACTTACTGGAGGCACTGGGCAGGCTGTTTCTTGGCTGACGTGTCCCAATTCCTGCCTGCTCACTGGGGCAAGGGTGGAGGGTGGGGGTAATAGGCGGTGGGAGAGGGGAGAAGGGGTGGCTGTGGAGGGAAGGAGCTGGTTCTGGTCCCTCAGGGGTTGATTGGGCCCGAATGGACAGAGGCCAAGTATTTTCTCTGAGTAAAGCAGGATGCAGATGTTAAATACAAAATAACCAACCTGAGGAGTGGTCTCATGCAGTGCTTCCCAAACGTGGATGCTTGGATGTAAGCTGGGGGCACAAAACACCCTGGATAGAAGTGCCACATCTTCCCCTAATACCCATTTTTACTAGAATATTTTCTCGGGGCTAGGGGCAAGAAGGAGGATGGTAGGTAATTTAACTGGCAAAAAAATTAAAAATTCAATTTTCATTACAATAAATTTAAATGTGGAGTGGAATGCAAAAACTGTGCATGCATATGTAGACAAAGCATGAGCCTTCAAAAGACCTTTCAGGCTCCTGTTGGGTGGGGGCCCGGACATCCGGACATCCGGGGTTGGGGTATGATAACCCTTTCTTCTGCTTTTCGGGCACTTGAGTAGAAAAATTTTAACGAGGCAGCTTTAGTGTTTACCAAGCATTGTCTCATGCAATGTCTCATTCAGCTATTCAACAAGCATTTTCTCTGTGCCAGGCACTCTGTCCTTTATGACAAAGAAGCGGGTGTTTCTATTTCCCCTTAGGAGAGGTGAGGAAACAGGTGCAGAAAGATGAAGTGATTCCTCCCAAAGTTCTCATGTGGCCACGCTGGGCTGGGGATTTGGGTGTTCCTTTTTGCACGCAGTGCCCATTCCGTCGTGCCCTGCCTGCTGCCTTTCCCGTCTCTGCGACTCCTCCTCACGCCCACTCCCTGCCATTAAGCAATTAGGCAGCTCTTACTGCCACGTGCTGCTCTCATAAGAGCCTTCCAGGCAGGAGGGATGGGTCGCCGGCAAATGGGAAGCTCAGCCCGTGATATGGCATCTTCCGCACACATGTACAGACGGGGACATTAGCACTGAGGAACTAACACCCCCAGGTCATGGGAAGAGCATCTGATTCCCAGGTTGGCTGGCACGGAGTTCCAGCTCAGTGGGTAGCCCAGGGTCTTTGGGGATGTGATCAATTCACTGTGTGGTTCAGAATGGATTGTCCAACAGCAAGCATTCATCCATGCTTGTTAGGGGTGGGCTCTGTGTTAGGCCGGTGGGGGAACAAAGATGAATAGGACCTTCTCTACCCTTAAGGAACTTACAATATAGCAGGGAACTGAAGCCCACCTCATGCTGAAAGAGGTAGAGAACAGGACCGGGGCTGGGGAGATGTCACCACCGGCTGATGCCCCTCTTCCCTTGCCCTGTGACCTCTGCCTGGGACCGTGGGGGCAGGAGGTGTTTCCAAGACTTGGTTACTGGGCACCTTCACTCCTCACGTCCGTGGAGAACTCTCCCCTCTTTCTTCTTTTTCATGGTCTTCCAGGAGCTCATCCTTGGGCAGACGTTCTTCTTTCTCTCTGGTACCCCAGCAGAGAATGCCACACTACAACCAAAGCCACCATGGCCCATGTTAACAAGCTGATCTGCCTACATGATGCTTTACAAATGATTCCAGGACACCTGAAGCATACTTACCTGTGCTAGGCATAGTTCAACTGCTTTCATCATCCCAACAAGCCTATCATACTATTCACCAGGAACCAGATGCCATTGAGTTGATTCTGACTTGTGGCCATGTGTGTCAGAGTAGAACTGTGCTCCATTGGGTTTCCAGTGGCTGGTTTTTGGAAGTGGATTGCCAGGCCTTTCTTCCAAGGTGCCTCTGGGTTGACTCGAACCTCCAACCTTTCAGTTAGCAGCAAAGTGCATTAATCCTTGATGTTATTAATATGCTATTATTTTATAGCTGGGAAAAAAAAAAAAAAAAAAACCCTGAGACTAAGTAAGCAGCAAGTAAGTGCAGAGCTGGGATTCAAGCACAGATCTAGCTCCTGACTATGTCACTCAAGCACACTCTAGACAGGCTCTAGGCCATTCCACACACAGTACCTTATTTGGGCCTCACAATGGTATCATGGTATAGGTAGACGGGGAAATTGAGGCCCAGAATGATCAAATGCATTGCCAAGCTTGATTGGTCTGTAGGTAAAGTGGAGACTAGCACCCAGATCTGACTCTAAGCCTGGTGTTCTTTTGGTTACATTTTGATGCTGAATCAGAAACTATACCCTGAATACAGTAGCCTTATACCAGTAACCCTGTACCCCAACCAGTGTTTAGAGGATTGGGTCTTTGCACTTTCCTGTTGAGTGAAAACAAGGGCAGAACAGTTGTGACCAAGCACTGGTGAAATCAGAAAGGCTTGAAAGAACGCCACCTGGTGGCTTTCTTGCTGGTAGCGGCTGGCGCCCAGACATGCGAGCAGTGGCTTTGGGAGTCGATGGTAAGTCCATAATAGTAGAAGTTGGAACTTATTGGTTCTGACTGTGTGCCAGGTGCCCTGCTCAGCACTTAAAATGGCTGGACTTATTTATTCCACACATTAACTATGTCAGGAGGGCCTATGAGGAAGCTGAGGCTCAGAGGTTAAGTAACCTGTTCAAGTTCACGCAACTAGTAAGTCCTGAAGCTGGGATTCAAATCCAGGTTTGTCTGACCCCAGGCTTGCTTTTACTTAAAAAAACAAAAACAAAAACAAGCAGTTGCTGTCAAATTGAGTCAATTCCAATTCATGGCAACTCGTGTGTCAGAGCAGAACTGTGCTCCATAGGGTTCTCAGTAACTGATTTTTTTTGGAAGTAGATTGCCAGGCTTTTCTTCCTAGGTACCTCTGGGCAGACTCGAACCACTAGCCTTTTGGTTAGCAGCCCAGTGCATTAACTGTTTGTACCACCTGGGGACTCCCAGCTTCTACTTAACCGCTCTTATCTTGCCTCCGGAAGGAGCCCTGGTGGCGCAATGGTTCAGTGCTCGGCTGCTAACTGAAAGGTTGGTGGTTCGAACCCACCTAGCTGCTGTACAAGAGAAAGATCTGGCGATCTGCTTCTGTAAAGATTACAGCTAAGAAGACCCTATGGGGCAGTTCTACTCTGCACACACGGGATGGCAATGAGTTGGAATCGACTTGATGGTGCCCCACCAGCACCACCACCAACATCCTGTCTCCTGAGACCTTACACCATCAGGACACTGTCTACATGGCCCATCTCACTCCACAGCCCCTGATCACTGGGCTGCAGCTGCTCTGGCCTTCTCTCTGCTCTTTGAGCTCATCCTCAGGCAGGGCCTTTGCGCTTGCTGGGCCCTCTGCCTGCAATGTTCTTCTCTCAAATCAACCCATCGTGGGCTACTCACCAATCAGGTCTCAGCTCATCCAAGCCCCTTCCCCCAACACCTAGTTCAGTGTCTGTGTAGTAGTTGTTCCATCAATTTTTGCTAAATTAGTGCTTGGAAGGTGGCAGCGGAGAGAAGGCCCTAAGACTGCTGTTTTATCCATTGAACTCAGAGGCTTCATCCCTTCCATGGCTTCCTGTTGTCCTTGCCTCCTTCCTCCTTTGACCTCTTCCCTGTATACCCAGGAGCCAGAGGTGAACTTAGGCCAGAGTTAGGACTTGGTTTATTCTGACTTAGTTGATTCTGACTCATAGAGACCCTATGTGTTACAGAGTAGAACTGCTCCATAGAGTTTTCTTGACTGTAATCTTTATAGAAGCAATTCGCCAGGTCTTTCTTCCATGGAGCCACTGGATGGGTTTGAACTGCCAACCTTTAGGTTAGCAGCCGATCACAGACTGTGTCCCCCAGGGATGTTAATAGGCAGCAAAATATCAGCTGCAGTAAGATGGCTTGCATTTCTGGTCCTCAGTATTTGATACAGTTGAAGTGTCTGGGTTCTTTTGGTAGCGGTGGTTGTTGATTCTTGCAATTAGCTTGTATCTTATAGATATTGCTCTTGGTCATTTAAAAGGAGGTTTAATTGGTCATTCAGGCCTGGAACTTATTCTGTTCTTTAACTTTATTACTTCCTCCCTCACATTCAGAACCTGGAAAGGTAGATTACCATCTCAGGATAATAAACTGCCTGGTCTCACTCACCCATATCTGGATGTACTCCAGAAGACAGACTCTGGGTTGTGAATTTGAATTTAGAATCCCGCATTTCTCAGGAGAAGCCCAGGCCAAGGCCCAGGTACAGTCCCTAAGATCTGCTAAAAATAAGAGCAGAGTTCCAAATGTGTACAGATGCATTTACAGCCTAAGACGTGAGCAGCCTCAGAAAGGAAAAACCACGGTGGCTAATGGTCATTAAGGCTTTGTTGATGTCATTTCAGAGAACTAAGAGAGCCACAATCTGAATTAAATGAAACCAGGAGACGTTTGCTCTGAACTGATAGCCCCGTGACTGGGATATGGTGGCAGAATGGTATCCGGTGTGAGCTTTGGACTAGGAGCTGGGCAACCTGGCCTCTCCTCAGGGCCTGCCACTGCCTTGCTGTATGCTCTCCCTTAATCTGAAGAATAAGACAGAGCTGGATGGTCTTTCAGATCCCCTGCAGCTCTGATGTTCTAGGCCTTTACTTGGGGCTAGGGAACAGGAGAAAGGGCTGGCAGCAAAGGAGGCTAATGTTGATTGAATTCCCCCTCTCTGTTAGGCACTGAACTGGGCATGGTCACATTGAGTCCTCACAGCAGCCCCCCTAGCATGCCACCATTTTGCAGGTGAGGCGGAGAAAAGAGGTTACATGACATGCCTGGAGTAGAATAGCTGGAAGGTGATGGAGCTAGAAATCCAACCACTTTCCGCTTTGCCACAAGGCATCTGGTACCTTAAAAGCCACCTCTGCCCAATGCTATGGAAGATCTCATTCCTAGAAGTAGCACTCGCTTCCCAAGGAGCGCAGCTCCGATCCACACGGTGATGGGGAAGGGAGGGCTTAGCTGGGGTTGTCAGATTTCTTGGTTTATTTCAACACTGTGCTCTGGCTCCTAATTAGGCAGCTCATGGGTGAAAAGCTGACCTGGATAGAAGTAATGAGCAGCAGACCTTGTGTCACAGGCCAACTCTGGTTACAGGGCAGAGAACGATTCTGTAACTGTACCTCCAGGGTTTATGGAATGCCTCTTATGTGTCGGGCACTAACAACAACGACAACCACCACCACCGCAATCATCAACCACCTTTATTGGGGCTCACTATCACCAGGCATAGTAATATACTTACGAGCATATTACCTGAGAGGGAAGTACGATACCTCTCCCTATTTTCTGGTTGAGGAAGCTGGGTCTCAATCTCTGAGTAGGGACACAAGTGCCTCAAGATTGGACAGCTAAGATTGATATGTTTGTGTTTCTATACGGTGAAGAAGCTGTTAACTCACCAGGTAAGCAAAGGGACCATATTTTCTGAGTGAAAAATTGGAGCCCATGGTGTGATACATTGGCGGGTGGTGGGAGCAGGGTTTTGTTTTCAAAATCCAGGGGTAGTAGCTATCAGCGTGGCTGTCAGCATAGTTACCGATCTCTTGGTGCTTTCTCTGTTCCATGTACCCCTCTCTGACTGCCCAAAGCCCCCCCGCCAAGGACTCATCACTCTAGCCTTCTTTCCTGAGAGTATCCCACACTTCAGAATGATAGTTTCTTCTAATCTGCAGCCTAACTGAACATTCTCAGGTGAAACTAGCCCCTATCCCTTTCTTAGGAAACGAAAATAGCTTATTGTGTAATTCACACTAAGGTGTGAGTGACTCATAAACTGCCCATTACTGGCAGGTGTCCATCCTTTTAAACAGAAGTTGGTTTATCTGCCAGACATCTCTCCCTAGTAAGACTCTAGCTACCTGTAACTCTCGGCTCTGTGGGGGCAGGATCATGGAGACAGACAGATGGAGAGAGAGGCAACCCTCCCCTAGGGGCCATTTTCTGAAGATAAATGCCTTTTCTCCTACTTCTGGTCCCTGAACAGAGCACAGTGGCACAGGGAGAGGTCTTGGAAAAACCTAAAGGCACAGCATCTATCCTATCGGCATCCCCTCACCTTTCGAGACCCTCTCTCAGTGACAAACCATTTTAATAAGGCTGTGATTTCATTACAGAATTTTGTAATTAAATATCCTGAAAAGAAATGAGGTTACAGTTCTCTGTCTCCCAATCTACCATAGATTTAATGCCCAAGTTTAATCAAGAGTGTAACCCCATTGTAACTCCATGCAGTTTCCTGGCCTTAGCGATAGGAAGTGCTCAGAATTTATCATGAAGGGTGTTTGCTGTTCTTGGGTTCTTATTCTGTTTACCAAGATGCAAAATAAGTGATCGATTGTTTGTCACAAATAACAGGTTCTTCCTCATCCTTGCCCCCATCCCAATCCCTTGGGTCTCTCTCAATGTCAGAGGTAAATCCATCCATGGGCTCTTTAAAGAGTGTAATATTTCAGAACTGGTGTCTTCTTTTAAGGAGCAAATGTGCTCCCCCTGCTGGTTGAGGGCAGCAAATACATCTATGTACCACAAAATTACAAGACTTTGGACACCCTTCAAGTCACAGGTGTGAGCACCTACTATGTGCTAGTGTGGTGCTAAGAGATGTTAATATGAGTGGGACCAGGCCTGTCTTAGGCTAGGTTCTCTAGAGAAGCAAACCCAGTAAAGCATATAAATATATAGATAGATACAGAGAGATTTATATGGAGGAAATGGCTCACACAGTTGTGGAAGCTGGAACGTCCCAAGTCTGTGGATCAGGATAGAGGCGTCTCCTGATTCACATAGCCTCAGGGGCTAGAGAACCCAAGATCGGCAGGTCATACAGTAGGGTTCTTGCTTACAGGCTCCGAAGATCAACGAATCCTAAGATTGGCAGGCAGGACTGCAGGTAAGCTGTTAGCTCAACTCCCAAGAACCGGAGATCAGAAGAACAGGAGCCAGCTGCAGGATGCAGAGTGAGCAAAAGCTCACCAGCTTTGCCAGAATGTCCACTTATATTGGCTGCAGGCCACACACCCAAGGAAACTCCCTTCCAACTGATTGGCTACTCACAGCAGATCCCATCATGGAGGTGGTCACAGTATATCAAATCTCATAATGGAAGTGATCACAACCTCATATAACTGCCAAACGACGGAGAATCATGGCCCAGCCAAGATGACCCACAGCCTTAACCATCACAAGGCCCCTGTCCTCAAAGAGCTTAAAATCTGGCAGGAGAGACAAAATGTGCATATATATTATACATAATACATTAAACAATGTGTTAACTTCTATAAACTTAGTTGTGGAACCATAGAGAGGGGAGAAATTACTTCCACCCATAGAGATAAGGGGTGCCCTAGTGGTGCAGTGGTTAAGCGTTCAGCTACTAACCAAAAGGTCAGCAGTTTGAACCCACCACCTGCTCCTTGGAAACCCATTTCTGTCCTATAGGGTCACTATGAGTTGGAATTGATTTGATGGCAACAGTTTATAGACGTAAGGGAAGCTCTATGGTGGTGATAGCATTTGGCCTGGATCCTGAAAAAGCAGTCGGATTTCAACAAGCGGAGAGGAAGGGAATGGCCAATGTAAAGCATTCTAGAATGACAGCAGTGAAGGAGACCTGAAGAATCATGTATTTCGATCTCCTTTTGTAAATGAGGAAAAAGGAGCTTAGACAGGCTAGGTGCCCTAGGTGTCAGTGACGGAACAGAGGCAGAACTCACATCTTCTGACTCCAACTCCAGGCTCCCCAAGAATTCCAGACTGAGGGAGGAATGGAAGGCAGGAGGAGGGGAAGTGCCGGATATGGCTGGGAAATGGAGACAAGCCTCTAAGTCGCTGCAAGAAATTCAATCCCATTTACTGAGGAAGTGAAATGGTCTGGTTAGTTTAATTTCCTAATTAGATGGAAGTTCAGCAAAAAGGCTGCTTTGTTAGGAATGTTGATTTTTAAAAAAATTTCTCAAATGTATGATTCCATTTCCCTTCCTTAGCAAGCAAAGTAAAGGTAATGGTTCAGTCATTGATAATTCTAGAACTTGCAGGATCCCATGATATTTTAGATGCAGAGGGCAGGCAAGCTTATAAATATGGACCTTTGAAGGGGTTCTTTAAGTCTTTAATAGCAATGTATTTGGCTGCTATTTGTCCCATTATCATCAACCACAATATTTAAATTTATCAGTGTAAAGTAGTTGAATATAGAAAAAATCTGACCAAGTGAGGACCCCAGCTCACTTTGTTCTGGTTAATTGAGATTTTGCTGGGTTATATAGAGTGGTTCCTGCTGAGCTTCCTGTGCAGCTCTGCCTTCAGCCTCAGGCAGTGGGGCTTCAGTGAGGAGCTCTGCGGAGTTCTGGGCTTGCTTTGGAAAGAAGCAGGCAGGACATTCCACCGATGACTGGTTGCTCATGCACAAACTCTACCCACCAAGACCCTGCCTAAACGAGGGCCCCAATGATCCCTACCTCCTGATATTTACACCCTGTAAGGTCCCCTGCTATACTATGTCAGGATTAATCTGTAAAACCAAAAAATACAACAGAAGTGATAGTATGTCACTTCCTAGATAAAAAGACATTGCAGCTTTGGTTACTCTCTCTGTCTCTTGGATGACTTCCTCTGGGGGAAGCCAGCTGCCGTGTCATAAGCAGCCCTATGGAGAGGCCCATGTGGCAAGAAACTAAGGCCTCCAGCCATGCAAGTGAGCCTAGAAAGGGAGCCTCCAGCCCTAGTTGAGCCTTCAGATGACTTCAGCCCTGGCTTACATCTTGACTGCAAACTTTGTGAGAGACCCTGAGCTAGAATTACTCAGCTAAGTCACTCCCTCAGAAACTATGTGAGATAATGACATTTGCTATGTAAGCTGCTAAATTTTAGGGCAATTTGTTACAGAGCAAAAGATGATTAATACACTAGGCTAGAGACCTCCCTGGAATGGGTGGTGGTGGGGCTTAGGCACTGCTTTTTCCCAGAACCACATCTGAATGGCCAGGGGTAGAGTCTTGACATCCTGGAACCTTAAACCCAGAAAGGACCTTAGATCTTAGCTAGTCCAGCCTCCTCATTTTGCAGATAGAAAAAGAGAGGCCAGAAAGGAAAGAGCCTTTGTCTGTGGCCAAACTGAGGCTGAAACTCAGGTCCTCTGATTCGGGATTCAGCCTTTTCTCCCCATATTCCCACTCCCAGCACCTAGTCAGCTTCTCTGTTCACTATTTCATTCACCAAATATTTACTGAGTGCCTACTATGTGCTTGATACGATGTTAGGCCCTGGGACATTGTAGAGGCTCTGGGGACATGGGGAACTACTGATCAAAAGTTATCATTAAGTAACACGAATTTATTATAATGTATATGTGTTGAATGAATACATGAATGAGTGAATGAAAAAGACTGAATTAAGAATCAAGACACTCTCATGTTAGTCCTGGTTCTGCCACTAATGTCCTGGGTCACCTTTGACATTTTCTGTAAATGAAGCTTCCAGGCTGGTGTGCAGTACAAAGACTTAGATTAAGACCTGGAATCCTAGAATTTTAGAACTAGAAAGAACTTTGGCAGATGAGTGGTTCTGAAATTTTAAAGAGATAGTGAACCCCCTTGAAAATCAGATGAACTCTATAAGCTCCTCTACCCACCCACATAAGTAAAACATTTTGCATACAAATTCTGGGAGATTCCAAGAACATCTGAAGCTCATTCATGGACTTCATACGGATCTGTAGGCCAAGACTTTCTGGTCTGGTCCAACCTCCTGTAATTATAGGTAAAAAAACTGAGACTCAGAGAAGGGAAGTAACCTGCCCTACATCACGCAGCAAGTCAGTAGCAAGGTGTGTGTTTGAACCATGTCTCCGGAGACACTGCCTAGTGCACTTCCCGTACAGAGCCCCAGCTTACAGGAAGGACGCAGATCATGAGGAATCCAGCCCGGCTCCTGAAATATAGAACTTCAGGAAATCTCACGCTGATATTTATTTTCTGTTTATATTTCACAGGGACAGACAGAGTGGCTCAGACAACCAACTCTGTGTCCAGCTCTAGGCTGAAAGGCACCATTGGACTGTTCCTAAAATTGGGTAATTGGAAAGCACCAGAGAGAGGACTGGCAGACCCAGTGAGTGTCGGTGATGGAGGAAAGTCCAGTGGCATGGGAGCTCAGTGGAGACCCGCCAAGGACGGTCGGCTTTGCTCTGTACACTGGCTGGTCCCAGGAGCTCCAGGAGCTCTCTGCCATTGGGTGATGGTCCAGGTTTAGAGACAGAGTCTGGGCTATTGCTAACCAGTAAAGAAGCAGCTTAGCAGAGTGCTGAAGAGCAGACGCTTTGGTGTCAGCCTGCCTGGGTTCAGAGGTATGTTCTTCCATTCACCAGATGTGTGGCCTTGGGCAACTAAGGCAGTTGCTGTTGAGTCACTTTCAACTCATGGCGACCCCATGTGTCAGAGTAGAACTGTGCTTCATAGCATTTTCAGTGGTTGATTTTTCAGAAGTGGTTCGCCAGCCCTTTCTTCCGAGGCACCTCTGGATGGACTTGAACCTCCAACCTTTCAGTTAGCAGCCAAGAGTGTTAACCATTTGCGCTACCCAAGGACTTCTCGGGCAACTAGATAGGCTCTATTCCTGATCTGTAAAACGAGGACCATGATAGCACTTGTACAAGCCTATGGTGTATGATATAATTATATGATAATAAAGGACATAAAATCCATGTATCTCTAGGCATCAGTTTTTCTCTGCTGGGTCCTTCAAAATGGAGACCACTGCACTTTTTACCCCCAGTTATTACGTTTAAAAAAATCAACTTTATTGAAACAACCCAAGGGTCCATCAACAGGTGAATGGATAAACAAAATGTGGTATATGCACACAACAGAAATTCTTTGGCCATAAATATAAATGAAGTTCTGATACATGCTACAACACGGATGAACTTTGCAAACATTATACTAAGGGAAATAAATCAGACACATAAGGACAAATATTGAATGATCCCACTTACATGAAATATGTAGAATAGGTAAATGCATAGAGACAGAAAGTAGATTAGTGGATACCAGGGGGAGGGGACTAAGGGGAGTTATTGCTTAATGAGTACAGAGTTTCTGTTTGGGGTGATGAAAAGGTTTTGGAAATAAATAATTTTTTAAAACTTAACTGTATTGAAGTATAATTTATATAAAATAAAATGTATTTAAGTGTACATTTAGATAGCTGAGTTTTGACACATTTATATATTTGTGTAACCACCCTACAATCAGGATATAGAACATTTCCATCACCCCAAAAAGCTTTCGTCTGCCCCCTCCAGCTGAGCCCCAGGTCACGGCTGAGATTTGCCATGAAAGGTTATGATGGCATGTCTGTCAGTCAGCAGTGATTGAGCTGCCAAAATATATACATGTCTCTCAATATATGGGTGCACTTACATATTATATAGGTCCTCCTATAGTCTGTATAATACACAGTAATAAAGCTTAATTTCTGATTTACTTCCACATAAAAATACCACCCCCCCTCAAAAAAAGGCTCATTGCCGTCAAGTCAATTCCAACTCTTAGCGACCCCATAGGACACAGGAGAACTGCCCTATAGGGTTTCCAAGGCTGTAATCTTTACTGAAGCAGACTGTCACATCTTTCTTCCGCCGAGAACTAGTGGGTTTGAGCCCTGGACCTTTAGGTTAGCAGCCAAGAGCTTAACCTCTGCACCATCAGGGCTTCTCAGATAAAAATAAATGAGAGAAAATTATAAAGCAAACGGGCGAAATGTGAACAGTTGGTGAATCTGGGTAGAGGGAATATGAGAGTTTTGTTTTGTTTTTTTTACAGTTCTTGAAACTTTTCTGTAAGTTTAACGTTACATCTAAATAAAAATTTACAAAAAATAAAATAAACATGGAGATAGACTTTGAGCACTATTCTTTCTCAGAATCCCCTGGGGAATTTATTAAGCCTGCCAACCCCAGATCCCATCTTGGCTTGAAGGCATTAGAAGCTTCACAGGGTGGGGCCTTGGGCATCTGCTTGGTACGTAGTGAGGAAGCCGGGGCTCCCAGGGTTGAAGGGCCTTCGGCGGGAAAGAGTTCCCTCCAGCTGGCTGGCTGAGTCCACACTGGCCTTTGGAGTAAAATGGGCCAGGCTTGGGTCTGGCAGGCAAAGTTGTTGGCTCAAGTTGGTGGGCAGATGTGTTTGCAAAAATGCTTTGTATCCATAAAGCACTGTTTGTGTAGAAAGGGCTTATATCATCCCCTACCCTTTGGAAATGAGGCAGCTTAATAGTGAATAAGCATATAAATATAATGCAGATATAATATAAAACATTAGCCAATTATTAGATTGCAGCTATTATTACTGCTGCTGCTACTACTAATGAGTTGTTGTTAGGCGCTGCTGAGTCGCTTCTGACTCATAGAGACTTTATGTCTAACAGAGCCAAGCACTGCGTGTGCCTCACAATGGTTGCTATGTTTGAGCCCATTGTTGCAGCCACTGTATAAATTCATCTCATTGAAGGTCTTCCTCTTTTTCACTGACCCTCTGCTTTACAAAGCATGATGTCCTTCTCCAGGGATTGGGCCTTCCTAATAAACATGCCCAAAGTACGTGAGACGAAGTCTTGCCATCCTCACATCTAAGGACCATTCTGTCTGCACTTCTTCCAAGCCAGATGGGTTTGTTCTTTTGGCAGTCCATGATATGTTCAGTATTCTTCACCAACAGTATGATTCAAGGAACGCTGGTGGCACAGTGGTTAAGTGCTTGACTACTAATCAAAAGGTCGGCAGTTCAAACCCACCAGCTGCTCCATGGGGGAAAGATGTGGCAGTCTGCTTCTGTAAAGATTACAGGCTAGGAAACCCTGTGGGGCAGTTCTACACTGTCCTATAGGGTTGCTGCGAGTTAGAATCGACTCAATGGCTACAAATGAGGGTGACCAATAATCCTGGTTTTGCCCAGGATGTCCTGGCTGTAGCACTGAACGTCTTGCATCCCAGGAAACCCCTCAGCTCTGGACTAGCCGGGATGGCTAGCCACCTTAAAGCCTACTACTAGTCTTTTGATGGCCACTATCACTTCGACCATCACCATGGTAACCGTGGAACCAGTCGCTCTACTCTAGTGGGAGCAGGTTCCACCCCACAGGCACCACCTGCCTTTGCTCCCTTCTACCACTTTCCCCCATTCCTTTGTTTCCTAGCACCTTGCCACTCCCTAGGAATGTTCTATATCTTTGAACATCCCTTCCCTCGACTGCCTGTCTTAGCCAAGGGAAAGCCAGGTACCTGGGTTTCATAGAGCTGGATCTGCAAGCCCTGAAAAGGAATTCCCTAGAGCCCTCTCATACCCGCAGGCTATTCCCCACAACTGCCCAAGCCTTTCCCTTCTCCTGGATTCATCCTGACAAACGGCCATCTCAGCAGGGGGGTGGCCTTCTCTAACGAACTTTCTGGCTGGCTGTGGGGGCTCGTGAAAGTTAATGAGGCTCAGGCTGTTGGTCGTCCTGGAGGTCGCTGTCATCCCAGTCGTGCCCCAGAGCCCTGTGCTGGCCTCTTCCTGTCTCCAGGACATCATTAGAAATGTTAATTATTAATTATCACTAAAAGCCCTTTCTGCTGCATTGTCATTCTCGATCAGACTCACTAACTCTCTTTTCCTCCTTTTCTTTCTGTAACTGGATCCTGGTTCCTGGGTCTCCTGCTTTTCTTTTAGTTGCTTTTTCTCTGCTCACCTCTCACCTGCAGGCTGGGGAGCTGGAGTGTCCAGGGCAAGGGGCAGCTAGGGAGAGATTCTTGGACACATCCTCTTGCTGTGTCATTCTGGCCAGAGTGACCACTTCCTTCTTCCAAAGCATTGAGGACTCAAGGGCATCAAAGCTAAGAAGAACCAGGGCAGGAACTTGGTTCTAATGTTCTAAAGTGTTTTTGGCGAACTTAAATAACTCCCATCTCCCCACTCTCTCTGAACCTTCAGCTCAGGGGCTAAGACTCAGTTTTGTTGGCAAACATCGGGAGCCACCTAAAGATATGCAATTTGAAGGAGTCTCTTCCCCCAAAATGTCTGCTTCCCTCTGTTAAGGTCCCACAAATTTTACCTTTAGGGAGACAACTTGGTGAAAGGGAAAGGGCACCAGAGGAGACAGGTGGCAGCTCAAGGCTCTGAGCTGTCCCTACCTGCTCTGAGACCTGGGGTCACCTTTCCATCTCAGGCCACATAGTTCAATGAAAAGAACAGGCTTTTGGAGTCAGGAGACCTGAGTTTGAATCCCCCATCTGCCATTTACGTGCTATATGGCCTTGGACAAATAAGATGACCTCTTTGAGCCTCAACAGTAAAACATGGTAATAATTCTTCACTCTCTGGGTAATTGGGGAATTTAATGAGGTCAAGAAGTCTCTAAGTCTGAGCCTGGCATATTGTAGGTGCTTAATCAATGTTCATGTCTTTTCTGTAAAAAGTGGTGACCACTCTGGCCCTTCCTACTTGACAGAGCTGGAAGGGCTGAATTTCTGAGCACTTGCTATGTGCCAGCCACTTATTCTAAGTGCTTTATACATGTTAACTCATTGAACTTCCTGACAACTCTATGATGGAGACACTATTGTTACCATCACCATTTATGAAGGAGAGGCGTGAGATAAAAGTCAACTTGCCTGAGGTCATGTGTAGTAAGCAGAAGAGCTAGGAGGTTTTTAGGGTAGTTTAGGGTCTAGAACTTCGTTGTCCAATAAAGTGGCCACTTTCCACATGTGGTTGTTGAGCCCTTGACATACGACCAGTCTGAACTGAGATGTGTTGCAAGTATAAGTTATACACTGGATTTCAAAAGACTTAGTACTGAAAAGACAGAGAGAGAGAAAGGTAGAGAGAATGTAAAATAGCTCTTTAATAATTTTTATATTGATTACATGTTGAAGTGGTAATATTTTGAATATATTGAGTTAAATAAAATCATTATTAAAAGTAACATCAACTATTTCTTCTTCCTACTTTTCTTGAGGCTACTGTGAATTTAAAAATGACACATTATATTTCTGTTGGACCACATGATCTAGAACCCCCGCTTATAACCATCCACTTCATTGTCACCAGCAGTGAGGATGTGGAAGTACTGGAGGGCAAGGTTGTGGTAAGACAGTTGTATTAAGATAGATGAATTGTGTCCCCCAAAAATACGTCTTATAAATCCTAACCTCTATGCCTGTGGTTATAATCCCATTTGGGAATGAGTTTTCTTTGTTATGTTAATGAGGCAGGATTAGTGTAGGGCGTGTTTTAAGTCAATCTCTTTTCAGATATAAAAGAGATTAAACAAGCAAGTGAAGGAAGCGGAGACGGGGGAAGAGAGATGCCAAGCCACAAGAAGATCGTCCAGGAGCAGAAGCTCAGAGAGACAAGGGCTTTCCTCCAGATCCAACAGAGAGACAAAGCCTTCCCCGAGGGCCGGCACCTTGAATTCAGACTTCTAGCTTCCTGAACTGTTTATTAAAGCCATCCACTTGTGGTATTTCTATAATAGTAGCACTAGATAACCAAAACAATAGTAAAATGACTGCCAGCTCCTAATTGCTAGTTCTTGGGGACTAGTCAATACTAAAAAAAGCCAAACCAAGCCCATTGCCATCGAGTTGATTCTGACTCATGGTGCCCCATGTGTTTACAGAGTAGAATTGCTCCATACGGTTTTCTTGGCTGTAATCTTTACAGAAGCAGATCACCAGGCCTTTCTTCCAGGGTGCCACTGGGTGCGTTCAGACCACCAACATTTCAGTTAGCAGCTGAGTGCAAACTATTTGTACCCACCTAGGGACCTTTTGTCAACATCAAGAGCCCCTTACTAAGGTATAGACACCTCTAAGAGAAATGGTGTTCCAGGCCTTCTCCAGGGCAGTCAAGGAACAGCCTAGCAGAGACCAAGTGTTTGAACTTGAGTCTGTACCCACCCCCTGCCACTCAGGTTAAAAGAAGCATTGGAAAGAAAGGGAGCTTGCCCAAGACAAATTTCTGCTTCTCAGCTGTGCCCCAGGGTAGGATATGGGCTCAAATCTAGTTCAACTGACATCCCAACCAGCTCCCATAAGGGATGGGAGAGGGAGGCAGGTGCAGCCTGGTCCCCACTCTCCTCAGGGTATCTGCTGGTCTGCTCCACCTATACGTTCTTTGCAGAGTCTCGTGTGAGTATAGCCCATGTCAGGAGCTCGTGCTCCACAAGGCAGCCTGCTCACTGCTGGGTAGTTCTACTGTTTAGAAAACTCTTCTTTTTATTGAACCTCCTTTTACAGGCTGCTTAAACTCCATATGTAACTCTTGATTCTATTTTTTGGATCTACGCTTCTTGAAATTCTGGAAAATGTGACAGGGAGCTCAGTGCCACCCAAAACCTTCTGAATCAAAATCTCCAGGAGTGAGGTCCAGGAATTTGCATCTCTCTCTCTCTCACACACACACACACACACTCACACACACACTCACAATCGTGAGAACTAGGCCCACAAGCAGGGGCTCTCAGTTTTGGTGTCACAGTGCCCAATGGTGTGCCATGATCAGTTATGACATATGCTGCAAGTAATAATACATACCCTAAAAATAAAATTTACGAATTGTTTACTTCTTAAATAAAATTTTACAGATTCAGGTGTAAATAGTGTCCCTTTTACTCACTTGCCTTCCTGGATACTTTCTTGATTAGAAGAGCAGGATGTGGTGTTACTGCCCTGCCATGGGTGCTGCACACACACACATCCTGTCTTACCTCTGCCCAGGATGTCAGTGATCAAGGAACAGCAAGGGTGGTTCAACCATTATACTAGTATTGAGTGCTCACTGTGTGGCCAGCAATGTGCTAAGCATGTTACATGTACTATCTCACTTAACTCACACTAATTCTTGGAGTTAAGAACGCTATTTTACAAATGAGGAAACAGATATAGAGGTTAGGTAATCTGCTCAAAGTCACCCAGCTGGCAGAAAAATTAGAACAAAGTCTTGAACAGGTAGGTCTCTCTGTCTTGGAAGATCTTAATTGTTCCATATCTATTGGAGATGGCTGGGGAGAGTTGTATGATCCTTGGTCAGGGATCTAGGTAAGTGAAGCCTGCCACCTACCTCTGAGAGGTCCCCGGAGATACAGAACACAGAGAATAAGGCAAGGTAAAGGAATGCATTATTACTATCAGGACTCTGACCCCAACTCCCAATGCAGAATGCCAGGGAGCCATGCTGGGCACCTTGGAGAACTCTTTTATCGAAATCTAGAATCAAAGCTAGACAAAAGGCCTGCTCTGCTAACTTCCATGCCAAAGTGTATACCAAATTCTTGGCTACTGACAGTTCAACTCGAAGAAAGGCCACGCCTGCTAGCAAGACGTAGATGAGAGTGCAAGAGACCAAGAGCATATCTGCCCTGTGTAGATGTATTTATTCCTCATCCCACTGAGACTCTGCCCCTAGAAACATGCCCCATCAATATGCTCAAACTTGGTAGTCTGTAGAACACTAATCCTCCTCAGGGTGGGGAAGCAGGAAGAGAAGCTATGACATTTCCTCAACCACCAGACTCTTACTGGAAGCCAATGAGTCATCATGACTAATGGGACTTGGATTGTTGTGACCGTGACAAATTATTGTTTAAGTTCTTTACTTTCTTGCAAATATTGGGTGGGGAATGTTTAAAGACAGGAGTCTGTCATAGGAATGTGTTGAACATGTGATCATGATTTGTCACATATGTCCTAGGAGGTAAAGATGGTTTGGAATGGCTGGTCTAGAGGTATCCCTGAAGCAGTCTGCTCCAATTTGTACATGACAGCCCATCACATATTTGAAGCCTTACCCACATTCTCCTTGATTTGCCCATTCTCCTAGACCAAAGTATCCCAACTCCCTCAAGCTTTCTTTATGGGCACGACTTCCAGCCCCTGCACCATCTGGGTGCCATTCTCAGGACGTGATTCAACTTCTCAATGTCCTTCTTACCCTGTAATGCCTAGGGTTGAACATGGTGCTTCACATAGGACTGATCCACTCTGAGCACATTGAGGCCATGTTTATATCTAGACCAGAGACATCTGACTTCCCTTAATGTAGCCATGATTGTGTTCATTGTACGCATCATGTATTAACCACATAACAGAGTTGGACCATGCTGAGTTAGTGGCCAACTTATAGAATAACAAGCAAATAGGTCATTTTTATGTGGACTGCTGCCAAACCAGGTCTACCTCATCCGGTACTCAAGTAATTAATTTTTAACCTGAATGCAGGACTTTGCATTTCACTCTGTTATGTTTCATCATGTTGGTTTCAGCTCTGTGTTTCTTCCTGTTGAGGTCATTCCCTACTTCCATTCTGCCATCTGTAGTGGTAACTATTCTTCCTAGCTTTGTGTCTGCTTCAAACTTGATTAGAACACCTTGCACATCATCTTCTGAGTCACAGGTAGCAATGCCAATGAGGTCAGTGCCAAGGACAGAGCTCCATGGCATGCCTCTAGAGACCTCCTTTGGGTTGACCCAGAAAAACCAATCAACATTCTTTGACTGTGGTTGCTCATCCAGCTATGACTCCACTTCCTCTCCTCTGACCCAGTTCTCATTTCCCCATCACATTCTCAAGGGCATCAGGTAAAGCATTTGCCAGATGCCATACTGAAATCAAGATGCATTGAGTCCATCTCACTGCCTTGATCTGCTGCCTGTATGAGTGGAATTGCTGCTGACGTGCAATGGGAAGATATTTACCTGTCTGGGGAGTGGAGAAGAAAAGTAAGGGTATAAATGACTGAAAAGACAGGGATTCACCATGGAAAATATAAAGAAGCCCATTTGAAGTTGAAGGGTTAGTACACACCCCTCCCTCCAGCAGTAAGCATTATCTCCCTCTCCCAGATGTTTAAGGAGCCCTGGTGGTGCCGTTGTTAAGTGCTCAGCTGCTAACTGAAAGGTAGGCGGTTTGAAGCCACCAGCTGCTCTATGGGAGAAAGATGTGGCAGTCTGCATCCGTAAAGTAGTGCCAGCATTGGAGACCCTATGGGGCCTTTCTACTATGTCCTGTAGGGTCACTATGAGTCGGAACTGAGTAGACTCGACAGCAACAGTTTTGTTTGTTTGCTTATTTGTTTTGGTCCAGGATGTTCCTATTGTTTTCTTATAATAGTTTATTATGTATTGTAATCGTTGCATGTGTTTTATCTCCCCCATGAACCTCTGGATTCTTTTCTTTTTTGTATCTCTTGTTACTAAATGTCCTGAAATATACACACCTTAAATCAGAATGGTGTCTTCATCATTGGAGAATATAACATATGAAAAGCATCTAGCCCAGAGCTTGGCCAGTGTAGGAACTCAAAAAATATTAGTTCCCTTTGTGTGCCTGCAGCATATACCTCAGGGCCTTGCACTCTGTAGGTGATCAGTAAATGTGTGAGTAGGGACACATGTGCCTGCATGACTCCAGCAGATGTGGATATCTCCCATCCCCTGGCATTCGGGCGGACATAGCAAGAGCATGGGAACGGTTACACCAGGAGACCTGGCACCCAGCGTTACACTTGGGCTGAGTTTAATCAGGCCATACTTGATTCATGTCAACCAAACCAACTTTACAAGAGGCTGATGGTTAAGCCACAAGGCAACATATTCATCTACTCTGAGAACTATCGTCTGATTCTGAGGAGAAACAGCACAGATTTGGCCCAAGGATGCTGACCACATAGGCTTGATTAGGTGCGTCAGGGGCTGGGAGGCAGGGGCTCCCTGAGAGGGCATGAGCAAGGCCAGAGGATGAGCCCAAACAGCATCTGAGAGAGAGGTCAGGGCTCCAAACAAAGTCAAGTTCAGTTGGTCATTGGGTCCAAGGGGTGGGCACGGGACTTGGCGTGAGAGACAAGCCAAGATGGCAGACGTCAAGTAAGTGCTAGAGAAATCAAGGAGCAAAAGTGAGCATGTTCTGAGAGGGTCCAGGGCTCTTACCGCAAATGTACCTGGTGTGCCCCAAGCTTGCATTTTTGGGGTCAGCTGAGTGGGGTTTGGAGTGTTTCAGCCCAGTTGAAAGACCAGGATCTGGGTGGGCTATTAGGAGTTAAGTGCATCTAAATATACATTTTTTTCCTGCTCCATGTTGGAGAAATGCCAACATTCAGACTATTCCAACATTCTTTCTTTTTTTTTTTTTAATAATCCTTTCCTTTGTTAACCCAAACAGCCTGTTATTACAAAAATACTTCATATTGTAAGGATCCCTTACATGAGCAGGACGGGTTCTGCACTCAGGCAGTCCTGGGTTCCAATCCCAGTTCTGCCACTTGTAGCTGTGTGATCTTGGGTAAGTTACTTAGTTTTTCCAAGCCCCAGCTTTCCCATCTGTAAACTGGAAATAATAATAATGTCTACCTTAAGGTGTCGGGGAAATTAGATTTTTAACATATCAAAAATGCTTGGCAGGTAGTTGCAGTTAAACGGTAGCTATTATTATTCACTGTGTGACCTTGGGCAAAAGTCATTTCACTCTGCTGAGCCTCATTTTCATCATGAATATAATGGATATAAGAATTATGACGATAGGGAATGACAAACATTTTGTAAGGTGTAAAGTACTGGATAAATGTAAAAAATTATTATTATATATAGGTTGCTTAGGAAGTTTAGGAAAACCTCACTATTCTAAAATAAACCCAGCAAACCCAAAGATAAGGTGGTGCCTTGGGACAGGGTTCTATGCAAAGTCTTCAGGACACCAGGAGACCTGGCCATTGACAATCAGCCATGGACAACCCTTTGGGGCACAGTTCTACTCAAACACACATGGGGTTACCATGAGTCAGAATCAACTCAATGGCAACTGGAATGTAGTAGTTACTATCTGCCATGTGCAGTGCAAAATGTTTTGCTGGTATTAAATGCATTTAATTCTCCCAATAACCTGTCAAGTGACTGCTATTATCATTGTCTTCTAAGAGAGAGGAGCCCTGGTGGCACAGCTGGTTAACAGCTCAGCTGCTAACCAAACCAGAAGGTGAGCAGTTTAAATCCACCAGCTGCTTCTTGGAAACTCTATGGGACAGTTCTACTCTGTTCTACAGGGTCGCTATGAGTTGGAATGGACTCTATGGCAATGGTATATCTAAGAGAGAAGGAAATTGAGGCATGTGGAGGGAAGCAAATGACCCGCCTAAGGTCATACAGCTGGTAAGTGGTGGTGCCAGGAGTCAAACCCTGTAAGCCCGGCTCCAGAGTCCACGCGCTTAACCACTGTACCATGTTGTCTAAGCGGAAATCACCATTTCCCCGGTCCTGCTTCATTAGTGCATATCTCTACTTCAGGGTCCTTGCTGAGAGGACAGGCATCTGGGCCAAGGCAGAATTTAAGTATTCCTGGTTTGAATGGTGCTATCTGGCCTCAGTTTCCTCATTTGTAAAATGGAGACTGTTCATGCTCTACTTTCTTACAGAATTATTGTGTGGCTAAAAATTGTCCAGGTGCAAAAGCTTTGTAAACACTGAGCATTGCCCAGTAAAAGGCATCCCCATTATCATTATTGGTTGTGCAGCTCTACCAGTCGCAGCTGCCTGGGACGAAGTGAAGTCTATGATTCTTCTAGAGCTGGTAACTAGAGGTGTCTCTGCCTGCTTCTCCAATGCCCAGGACCCTCCCTACCCCTGCAGTTGTCCCTCAGAGGAGTTCAGAGGAAGCCTTTTGTCCTCCAGCCCAGAACTCGATCCAAATCCTAGGAGAAGAAGATGTGCCAAGACACTAACCTGTTTTGCCAATGCATTCACCCAGGTGCGCTGGCCAGCTCCCAATGCCAGCAATCAATCATTGCCCACCTCCGCCAGCCACTTGCTGCAGTCTTACAGTCTCTGTGTATCTGCCCTCTATCCCACCCTGCTTATCGTAAATGGGTGCTGCACTGCACTGCTGAGAAAACCAAACTCCAGGTTCTGGGACATGGGGTACAAGAAAGGGAGTGAAAAAGAAAGAAAAATAGGTCACCTATTCTATGTTTCTAAGATTGTCCCTTCCTGCTTACTTCTCATTATTTGTAACAATAGATTGAACATCTGTCTGTCTGGCCAACAATTCTGATGGCAAATGAAGGAAGGCACATTTGAGGAGGGCACACCCTATCCCCAGACGCTTCACTCACTCTGAGCTGGTATACGTCTAGAGAGAGAAGCAGTTCCTAGTTGGATGAGGTTTAAACGATAGAGAACCAGTCGCTGTTGTTTTGATCCTGACTCATGGCAACCCCATGTGTGTCAGAGTAGAACTGTGCTCCACGGGGTTTTTAATGGCTGATTTTTCCAAAGTAAATCTCCAGGGCCTTTTCTCCAAGTCACCTTTGGGTGAACTGGAACCTCTAACCTTTTGGTTACATCTGAGTGCATTAACCATTTGCACCACACAGGGAAGGGAAATAGTTTCAGTGCATGAGGGTGTGTGGAGGGGAGGAAGCTGATGGCAGGGGTCATAGTTGTGCAGTCGGGCTGTCCTAGATCAGGGAAGGCGAGGGGTAGCAGAAGTGCTGGGCTCACTGTTTGCTGGATTGGGAGGTCCAAGCTACAGAGAAATGTGGGGTATCTCAGCAGCAGAAAGGACGACTGGTGGGGGACTGCTTTGATGGAAAGTCAGATCTGAAGGGAACTGTACTGGATGTGTGTTCCATGAGCACCTCATTTTACAGATGGGAAAACTGAGCCCCAAACAGGTGAAATGGCTTGGCCAGGTTGCATGGGTACTGGCAGAGCTAAAACTAGAACTAGGTTTTGCGTTCCAATTCTAATGCTTACTAGCTGTGTAACCTTGGACACCTTACCCTCAGAGCCTCAGTTTTCTTAATGAGTAAAGTGGGGATAATAATGTTTACCTTGTAAGCTGTTCTGAGGTTGAGCTCCATCCTTGTCCAATGCTCATCCACTGTATACAGGGATCTCCCAGCCTGGGCAGCCTGAGCACTGAGGGGGATCTAGAGGCTAGAAATATTAATAATCTGGGGTCTTTGTGAAGATGGCTTTTGGTAAGTGTTTATGTAGCAGAGCTGATGCAGTGAACAGGGAGCACAGAAAGGCAAGAGAAGCAAGAGAAAAAGGTGGACCTTCCCCCAGTCACCGGTTGCCATTTCCTCTTACCCTTTCAGTGTCTCCCTCTCGCCGTCTTGATGACTTTCCTTCCTGTGTATCCTCCTTTTGACCACTCTTATTAGCCACAAATAGAAGTACATAGATCAATATTTTGTTTTCAATGAATAATATAGTCCCTGGTCTTAATTTTTAAATCACATCTCTCCCTTTGTCAATTTATTTAATACTCATTCATTTGATAAATATTTATTGAGCATTTACTATGTGCCAGTCATTGTGCCAGGAGCTGGGGATACAGCAGTGAACAAAGCAATCTAAATTTCCTGTCCACATGGAGCCTATATTCCAGGGGGGTAATTACTCCCCTTCCACCCATACCCTTAATTAATACATTAAGTTTCTATTCTTATCATTTTTCTTCCTGGGCTGATATGTGTGTGTGTGTGTGTGTGTGTGTGTGTGTGTGACAAAGAGAGAGAGACAGAGAGAGTCAGCGGTCCTCCATAGAGAGCAATTCCCACCATTGCTGAAATCTGTTGCTTGGCACAGTCAGACTTGGATATAAACCGGTTCTTAAAGAAAAGCATAGTAAGTGGCAAAGCAAATGACACCTCCTCCCCAAGTCACACTGCCCACCATGGTGTTTTCCAGGATTTGAAGACCACTGCAGTTTGAGTAAAGAAGCAATGGCAATTGGCTGTCTACACAGGCCTCTCTTCTGTTGTTCTGAAGGTCACTGGGGGCAGGGCTTCTTGTCCTCCACGTGTAGCACTGGGCATATTGTTCTTGCTATTAGCTGCCTTTGAGTCAACCCCGGACTCATGGAGACCCCATGCACAACAGAATGAAATGCTGCCTGGTCCTGTATTATCCCAAAGATCGGTTTTGGATGGGATTGTTGTGATCCATAGGGTTTTCATTGGCTGATTTTCAGAAGTAGATCACCAGGCCTTTCTTCATAGTCCATCTTAGTCTGGAAGCTCCGTTGAAATCTGTTCAGTATCATAGCAGCATGAAAACCTCCACTGACAGGTGGATGGTGGCTATACAAGAGGTGCATTGACCAGGAGTTGAACCCGGGTCTCCTGCATGGAAGGGGAGAATTCTACCACTGAACCATCCCTGCCCCCAGTGCTGGGCATATAGTAGGGGCTTAAAAAGATTTGTTGACTAGTTGTGGATAGTTGGGTAAATGCATAAATGGAGCTTCTTGGTTCTGTCTGGGTGAGGGCAGGACCAGGCATTCAAGTGATCTGCTTTGATCCAGGATGCCTGCCTAGGCGAGAGCTTTATCCTAGAACAGACCGAGTCCTGAGCCTTCATATGAGGGAAAGGATACAGCCTGGCCCTTTTCTTTTGGCTGGGTCTCTTCCTCCTAGAAACCTGGTCGATAGCCTTCCCTGCAGCTGCTGAGGTTTATGAAGTCATCAGGAGAGCCTGTGAGTGAGGGAAGGTCCTGCTTAATCCAGAAATGCTGTTCTCAAGAGCAAAGACAGAACAAGGGAAAGGAAGGCTGTCTGCTGCCTGCACAATAAGTGCCTATAATCTGCTCAGGGAGGCGAACCCGGGGCTTTATCCCTCTGAGCAAGAGATTAAAGGCCTGAACTTGTGATTGCTGCTCTGCTGGGGATCTCTGCCAAACACCAACAGGGAGCGCCGAGAGCACAGCTGCCACTGGAGTAAGTCAGCATGGGGGACCGCCAGTGGCAGGCTGTTGAAAACAAGTGGGGCAAAGAAATGATTCTGATGCTATTGATTGGCGCTGATGTTTGCAGAACAGCTGGAAATGACTTACTTGGCTTCAAAACCAAGAGGGAAACTGAAGTCAATGAGCCTAGGATAGACCTTGTTGCACCCTGAAAAGGATGTTTGTGTGCCCACCCCTTCTCCCCCTCCAGAAATACCCTACACCAAACCAACCCACCACCAGTGAAACCCCAGCCTGGGGGATGGGATAGGTACTCCCCCCACCCCCACCTCACATGGCCCCAGCGTGAATGTCTTCCTCAGTGTCCCACTGGGCTGACTGCTGCCACCACCGCATCTGGCCTCTGGTCTCCCCTTGCTTTTGTCATCAAGACTTCTGTGCGGGGAGATATGGATGAGCGCCTTCCGCCCTTAGGTTAGCTAAGACAGCACTGGAACTTTGTTGTTGTTGTTGCTGTTTATTTAAAAGGAGCTCCACTAATAAATGATGAAAACAAATCAGGAAAAGAAAATACAAAAGCCGAGAAATGGGTGAGTTTGCAGAGCAGGGATACTTCAACCTCAAATAACCTAAGATGAGCTCAGAGAGCACAATCGACAAGAAATCCAGACCCCTACTCTTTTTTTCTTCCCCTTTCTGTTTCTTCTTTCTTTATTTCTTCCTTCCGTCCTCCCCCTTCCTCCCTCCCTCCCTTCCTTTCTCCTTCCTTCCTTCCCTCGCTTCCTTCCTCCTTCCCTCCTTCCCTCACTCCTTACCTTCCTTTCTTTTTCTGCCTCCACTCTTGCGTTAGCCTGGGTCTTCCAAGAAGCAGATGCCAAGTCAGGATCAAAGGAGCCCAGACTTATTAGGGGAAACACCTGTGTGAGAGAAAATGGGGCAGGTAATGGAAAAGGCTCTGCAAATCTGACCCCGGGGAAGGAGGGAGGGAGGGAGGGTTCAGCAGACCTGGTGAGTCCTAGATAAAAAGTTGCCCATCAGCCTGATGTCTCCCAGGAATAGGCCTGCCTTAGTATCCCTGCTGTGCTGGGCCACTGCCGGGGGGCAGACCTTGGGAGCGTGGCCTCAGTGCAAACTAGGCGAGGGATTTCAGAGCCCAGCACTGGGATCCTTGGTCAGTTCTGTTCCCGACAGTTTGAGGCCTGTGAGGTGCTTTCTCATGCCACCTTCAGCTTGGCTGGGTCAGCATGCCCAAAGCCAAGTCACAGACTGATTCCATCCTTCAGAGGACTCTGACTGTTTCCCTGGTCTTCCTCTAGATCTTCACTGGCTTACTTCTGCTGCCACCTTCTCCATGAGGCCTTCCTGGGCCACCCCATCTATAATTGCAACTTCCTACTCAACATTCCCTCACCTCCTGCCCTGCTTTAGCTTTCTCTCTAGCTCTTATTATCTAATGTACCACATATTTTCCTTGTTTATTGTGTCTATTGTCTCTCTGTCCCACTAGGATGTAAGTTTCATGAGGGCAGAGAGTTTTATTTATCTAGTTTAGCGTTGTATCCCCAAAGCCAAAACAGTGCCTGGCACTTGATAAATGTTTGTTAAATGAGTAAAAGAATGACTGTTGTTCAGAGTAACTTTGGGCTCCGTGTGGCCAGCAGCTGTGTGGACCTCAGGAAAAGTACTGCCTCCTTAGAGTTTGAGGGCTTCCTTTCCCTTCCCAGGAGCTGGAGAGGGAGGTGCTATGTGCAGGGACTCATAACAAAGGCTTTGGCATTGGACAAACTCAGGTGCTAGTCCAAGTTCCATCACTTACCAGCTGTGTGACCTTGAGCAATCAACCTCTCTCAGCCATAGCTTCCTCATTGTGCAATGAGGACAACAATCTACCACTGTTCGATTGGCTTTGAGGCTGAGATGGCTGTGATGACCCCAACTAAGCCTTGGAGAAGATTTTTCTCATCCTATACAAAAGTCAGTATTCACTAATGGTTTATCAACAAACCAGTTTTTCTATTGAAGAACTTCAGCTCAGCCCACTTTCCCAGGTCTTTTGGGGTCCTTTCCCATGCTCCTTCATTCCCAGCCACGACCATGCACTCCCTTTCCCCAAATAGTGATAAGGTTTTGGAATTCCTTAACCCCAGCTCTTCATCATAAGTAATAACTACCATTTCTTATGGGACAACTACTTTGCATACATTATAACATGAATTAAATAAGTAGAGCTTATGAAGATAGGGGCCATATGTCTAGTCCCCTGATGTACCCCCCAGGGTCTGACACTAAGTAGGTATGCAGTAAATAGTTGTGAAATCATCACAACCAACTGGAAGGTTGATATTATTATCCCTACTTATAAATATGAAGACCAAGGCTTGGCCATAGTCACAGAGCAAATAAGTGGTAGAGCCAAGACTAAACCCAGGTCTAATTCCAACACCTCAGAGTTTTCTATTCTATAGCATTCATTGTCTGAGGAAGGTGATTCTTTTGCATATCCCCTAGACAGAGTGCCCAGGATGCACGCATGGATCCACCATGGTCTCAGGACTCATCCAGGCCCCTGATTATAGAAAATCTAGCGCACTCAGTTTCAGTGATGGGGGAGAGCATGGCCTTACAAACACCGTGCCTTTAGCCCATGGACTTCTATTGCCAGCGCATTATCTTCTAGGTTCAGCGAATCCTCCTTGGCTGGCAGGTAGAACTTTCTTAATTTTTTTTAGCTGCTCCTGAATTCTTGACAGTGTGGAATCATTCCTTGGTAGGACATTGCCAATGTTGTGGCAGTTGTAACAATTGAAGTAGGCCAAATGGCTTCATTAGCTAACGTATAGTTTTTATTTAAACATGGCATAGAGTTTAACCCTGCTCTAGGCAGTCTTTCAAAGAGTGGTAGCTGCCCTTTAATCCCCCTAGAATGCTTTCAAAGTCTCAAGAGTGGGTGGAAGTAGGTGGAAGACAGAGGGGGTGTATTTGTAAACTGCAGATGATGAAGTCTTCACAACTCAAGCTGGGCTATTTCTGCTTGAAATAAGATTGAGGCATGCACGCAAATACACAAACACCCTGTGACGAAAACCTTTAGTCTTTATTGTACAAACAGCTGTGTGTGCCTTTAAATGATGCAATTAAAATACTGTTACATATAAGTAGAATGTGGCATTAGCTAGGGTCAGCTCTTTGAGAATCAGAGGAAGAGCTGCGAGTGGGGTATGATTTTTGAGAGGCAACCAAAGGCTGTTCTTTCCCTAACCCTTCCAACTCCCATCTGCTGTGGGTGTGTGCGACTTTTTCCACCATCAGCCATCTGAGACGGTACGGCATTGGGGCTTCCATTAAAGAACAAGGGTACAAATATGTGATGACATATTAATGTACCAGTACACAATAACACTTCAGTCCTTTCCAGTCAGTTGATGGCCTGGAAAAGCTGTCAGGGGTCAGGTGATAACAAAGTACAGTTTGCTTGTAGAGTAGATATTTGTTGTTTTTGTCTGCCCAGCATCTTTTTTCTAGAAGCCACATCCTGACTTTCCTTTGGAGAACCATCCTTCCTCCACTCTTAGTCCATGTAATTTGGGTGGGCATGTGACCTAGGCTTAGCCAATCAGAGCACAGCATTCTCCTGGCCACTGTAATTGGTTCAAGAATCTTGAATCAAGCCTATAAGAGGCCTACCTTAGACTTGTGCTGGAGCTATTGGGACAGAGTTATATTCCTTCCCTGGGAGTTGCTAAGCTAGTAGGATGCAAGGTTGGAGCATCTGGGTGAGGGTGAGGACATAATGTAGAGAGAGCTTTCTGAGATTAAGGCGAAAGCAGAGGAAAGCAGAGTGGAGAGAAGAGAGGGTCGCATTCCTCAGGACATCATTTAAGGCCCTGGATCAGATCATGCCTGAAGCCAGTTGACCCCTGAACTTTTTTTTTGGTTGGTTTGTGGTAAAATATACATAACATAAAATTTGCGATTGTAACCATTTTTAAGTGTACATTAATTATATACACAATGTTGCACAACCATCACCATTATTTTTTTCTAAAACTTTTTCATCTCCCCAAACAGAAACTCTGTATCCATTAAGAATTAACTCCCCATTCTCTTTCCCCCATCCTCTAATCTACTTTCTGTCTCTATGCATTTGCCTATCCTAGATATTTTATCTAAACGGCACCACACAATATTTGGCCTTTTGTGTTCGGCTTGTTTCACTTAGCACAGTGTTTTCAAGGTTCATCCACATTGTAGCATGTATCAGAACTTCATTTTTCTTTATGGCTGAATAATATTCCACTGTACCACATTTTGTTTATCCGTTTAACTGTTGATGAACATTTCGATGTTTCTATCTTTTGGCTGAATGCTGCAATGAACCTTGGTGTACAAGTATATGTTTGAGTCCCTGTTTTCAATTCTTTTGGGTATATATCTGGAGTGGAATTGCTGAGTCATGTGGTAATTCTATATTTAACTTTTTGAGGAACTACCAAACCGTTTTCCACAGTGGCTGCACCATTTTACATTCCCTCCAGCAATGGATGAGGGTTCCAGTTTCTCCACATTCTTGCCAACATTTGTTATTCTCTGTGTTTGTTTTTGACAATAGCCATCCTAGCGAGCGTAAAGTAGTATTACATTGTGATTTTGATTTGCATTTTTCTAATGACCAATGATGTTGAGAATCTTTTTCGTGTACTTATTGGCCATTTGTATATCTTCTTTGGAGAAATATCTATCCAAGTCCTTTGTCCATTTTTTTTGATGGGTTGTTTGACCCCTCAACTTTTAAGTTATATGATACAACGAATTAATAAATCAGCTCTCCCTACTTTCTTTTATTTGACCTAAGCTTGTCACTTGAAACTGAATCTTGACCGATATATTTTGCTTGTTTACTGCTCTTTCTCTCCACCAAACTGTAAGCTTCTCAAAAGCAGGAATTTTGTCTTTTTTGTCTTTGTATCCTCAGCATCTAGCATAGCAGAACTGTAGCAGCCAAAGAAAAAGGCCCTGAGAGTTCATTGTAGGCAAGATGTTCTGAACAGAAAGATGGTCCATCCTGCTCCCTTAATGAAGAGGAAAGCTGACAAGATGTGCCTCTTTCCCGGGTCATTGAGCAAGAGACTTGAGGGAAAATATCCCAGTGGGAATGAGGAAGAGAGCAGAGGTTAGTTCAGGGAAAGGTGTCCATAATGATCATCAATAAGGGGTGGGAGATGGAGATGTTAGTAGCATCCACAAATGAGATGTGGAACCAAGTGGGAGTTGGAAAACCAGGAAAGGTAAGAATGCATATATAGAGGTCAAAACTGGCAAATGGACCAAAGAAAACATTCAGGTAGCTAACAGACACATGAGGAAATGCTTGCAATAATTAGCCACTAGAGAAATGCGAATCAAAACTACGATGAAATACTTCTCACCCCAACATTACCGGCACTAAAAAAAACAAAAACAAAAAATAACAAATGTTGGAGAGGTTGCAGGAAGATTGGAACTCTTACGCATTGCTGGTGGGAATATAAAATGGTACAACCACTATGAAAAATGATATGGTGCCTCCTTAAAAAGCTAGAAATAGAAATACCATACAATCCAGCAATCCCACTCTTAGGAATATATTCTGGAGAAATAAGAGCCATCATATGAATAGACATATGCACACTCACATTTATTGCAGCATTATCACAAAAGTGAAAAGATGCAAACAACCTAAGTGCTCATCAATAGATGAATGGATAAACAAACTATGGTACATACACACTATGGAATACTATGCTACTATAAAGAACAATGATCAGTCTGCGAAACATCTCACAACATGGATGAATCTGGAGGGCATTATGCTGAGTGAAATAAGTCACTTACAAAAGGACAAATATTTATGAGAGCACTATTATAAAAACTCAAGAAAACATTTACACACAGAAAAAAACAATCTTTGATAGTTATGAAGGGGGGAGGGGTGGGGAAGAGAAATCACTAGCCACATAGTAGACAAGTTAACTTTGGTAAAGGGAAAGACAAAACACAGTTTAGGGGAAGGCAGCACATCTTGACCAAGTTAAAGTCATAGAAGCTTCCTAGACACATCCAAACACCTTGAGGGACTGAAGTCCTGGGCTGAGGGCTGGGACCATGGTCTTGGGGGAATCTAGGTCAGTTGGCATAACATAGTTCATAAAGAAAATGTTGTACATCCTACTTTGGTGAGTAGCACCTGGGGTCTTAAAATCTTGCCAGTGTCCATCTAAGATGCATCTATTGATCCCATCCCGTCTGAAGCAACAGAGAATGAAAAAAACCAAAGATAACAAAAAAAGTATTAGTCCAAAGGATGAATGGACCACATGAACAGCAGCCTCCACCAGCCTGAACCCTGAACAACTAGATAGTGCTTGGCTACCATCGCTGACCGCTCTGATGGCAATCACAGTGGAGGGTCCTGGACAGAGGGGGAGAAAAATGTAGAACAAAATTCAAATTCACAAAAAAAAAAAGACCAGACTTGCTGGTCTGACAGAGATTGGAGGAACCCCTGAGACTATGGACACCCTGAAAACTCAGAACTGAAGCCACTCCTGAACTCCACCTTTCAGCCAAAGATTAAACAGGTTTATAAAACAAAAAATAACACACGTGAGGAACGTGCTTCTTAGTTAAATCATGTGTACAAGACCAAGTGGGCAACACCTGCCCAAAAGCAAATACGAGAAGGCAGGAAGGGACACGAAAACTGGATGAAGGGACATGGAGAACCTAGAGTGGAAAGGGAAAGGGGGAGAGTGCTGACACATTGCAGGGATTACAACCAATGCCACAAAACAATTTGTGTATAAATGAAAAACTAATTTGCCCTGTAAACTTTCACCTAAAACATAATAAAATTAAAAAAAGAAAACTGGCAAATAGGAGGGTGCTGGACAGATTCCGGGGACAGGAGTCAATACCTGTGGCTTTGCATTTAATAGAGAAGTCAAGTCCATTCAAAGGGGGTGTCATGGATTGAATTATGTCCACCAAAAAACGTGTGTATCAGTTTGGCTGGGCCATGATTCCCAGTATTGTGTTATTGTCCTCCATTTTGTGATTGTAATTTTATGTTAAAGAGGATTAGGATGGGACTGTAACACCACCCTTACCCAGGTCACATCCCTGATCCAATGTAAAGGAGTTTCCCTAGGGTGTGGCCTGCACGACCTTTTATCTCTCAAGAGATAAAAGGAAAGGGAAGAAAGCAGAGAATGGGGTACCTCATACCACCAAGAAAGAAGCACCGGGAGCAGAGTGCATCCTTTGGACCCGAGGTTCCTGTGTAGACAGGCTCCTAGTCTGGGGGAAGACTGACGATGATGAGGACCTTCCTCCAGAGCTGACAGAGAGAGAAAGCCTTCCCCTGGAGCTGACACCCTGAATTTGGACTTCTAGCCTACTAGACTGTGAGAAAATAAATTTCTCTTTGTGAAAGCCATCCACCTGTGGTATTTCTGTTAGAGCAGCACTAGATGGCTAAGATGGAGCAAGACGAGATGGGCAGGTATGAGAAGATTGGGTGCCTCCTAGGGAGGCTGGACCTAGAGGGGACAGCAGAGACAACATTGCCATTTTCCCTATTCTTCTGGAAGTTTTTGATTTGATGATAGAAGTTGTTGGTGCTCCTCCTCCAACACTGCCTTTTACAGAAGTGAACTAACTTGAGAGGGGAAGAGAGTTGTGGGCTTGAGAAACATCTCAGTATATCCTGGGTTATTGCACAATTATGCATGGCCCCAGTGAGCAGCCTTTGTCCAGATGCCTCCTTTTCCAAAGCAAATCCAATTAGTTGAATCATTTCCATCCACCAATCAGAAGAGACCACCCTCCACTTGAAACCAGCTTGGGATACCTGATATCTAAACACTTCTGAGCCAGGAGACACTTATTCTTCCATCATCAGACTCCTTGAGTCTGTTCCTCAAGACTCTGTCTAGATGAAATGCTCCTGAACAGAGTCAGGGAAGGGTGTTTCCATGGCTGAGGTAAGTTGAGCATTTAATAAGCCTGAGCATCAGAATTTGCTGGGGATGACGGAAGAGAGACCAACAATCAATGGTTGTCCTGTTTGGAATTCCTAACCACATCCTGTAGGAAAATTTGTTCAGTCTTCTTCCTTCACCTTACGACTCCCCCAAGTCCTTACTCTGGCATCAATCAGGGGTTACATGGGAGAAGGTGAGTCAGCATAGTTCTTTTCCTACCTTCAGCCCTCAAGGTTTCTGGATACTTACTCCCCCTCCCTGCGGTACACTATGGGAAAGGGCTACATGGTAGGTTCAGAGGGTGTAACTGATGAGCAGGAGATGTGGATACTAATCCTGGTTCTTCCAGACATTTAGTCTTTGGTCTTGGGAAAGAGTATTCTCTCTCTGGGCTTCAATGGCTTGTTGATTCTGTAATTCTTGGAACTGATGATAAAGCAAAACTCCAAACACATACACAAACGCACACATACACACACACACACACACACACACTCTCTCTCTCTCTCTCTCTCTCTCTCTGTGGATATGAGTGGAATGAAGTCTGGCCCAGGGCTGAGAAGGCTGAGCACTTGGCCTCTGTGTCTGGGTCTTGCCGTGTGAGATGCCTGCAGTCTCTTTGGGCTGCCTCTGCTCTCCATGCATGCCCTCTCAGCCCCACATCCCAGTAGAAGCCTGGGCTTTTTTCGTTGGGAGATCTAAAGTTGGAAATAACTTTAGAGAAGACCAAAATGTTGGGTCACCAGAGACCAACAGGGGTTTCAATAAATAAAACTTCAGCATTTAAAAGATTCATGTCTAATTCCCTCAGAAAAGTTCCTAAAAATAAAGATTACCCACTTAAACACCCAAAGATAGCATTTACGAAAAAGACACTTTGCAGGGAAATCAATCTTTTTTTTTTTTTTATTGTACTTCAGGTGAAGGCTTACAGAACCAATAGTTTCTCATGAAACAGTAGTACACATACTGTTTCATGACATTGGTTAACAGCCCCACAACATGTCAACCAGGGAAATCAATCTTAATGTTGCCTTTCATAATTCCAAATCCCTATGGTCTATTAAGAAGTGGCCCTTTAACATTTCCTTGAGTCTCTGTTCACGAGCACCTTCCCCAGGTGGGCTTGCTTCTGTTGTGGGGCTTCTCTTCTTTTCTATAATGACGGTGATGGGACAACTGGAGGATTAGCAGTGGTGCAGCCACCCTGTGCTGAGCACTGATATCAGAAGAACCCTGGTCATTTGGTTCCCATCTGTGAGCAATTACAGAGGGAAGGAAAGATGGCAATAGGAATGCATAACCTCCAGCTAAAATCTCTAACTTTATTATTTTCTCTCAAAACTCTTCTACCGAGAATTGTCTTTTGAAATCATTTGCCCACCACTCATGCACATGTCCAAGTTTCCCAAGGAAAAAGGAAGCAATCCTTTCATGCTGTCTTTGGATAAATTTTATTTTATTTGGTAGCTTATAAACTGGGAAAATATCAAATGATAAAGTGAACAATGACATTTCTTTCTTGTCTTACATCAGTTGACCTTTTTTTTTTTATTACAGCAGTGTTTATATCCATTTGAAAAATTGTAAGACACCGTAGTGTAAACAGTTTGTGCTTGACTACTAGCCTAAAAGTTGACAGTTTGAACCCGCCTAGCAGTGTGTGGAAGAAAAGAGCCTGGAGGTCTGCTTCTGCAAAGACTAGAGCCAAGAAAACCCTATAGGGCAATTCTACTGTGTAACACATGGGGTCAGTATGAGTTGGAGTCAACTCAAAAGCAACAGGTTTGGTTTGGTTTATGTGTGAGAGGCATATTATTTATTCATTCTATAGATTTTTCTTAGTAGCCATGCAGATCTGGGGTTTCCTCATGATAATTTTGGGGCCCCTCTAGGGTCTATTGCCCACAGATTGAAAACTGCTGTTCTATAACAAAGAAGCGTACTGATAGTACATTGAGTGTTTCCCACGTTTCTGTCATTATGCTAAGTGCTTTACATTACTATTCCACTTGATTCTCATGACAATTTTATAAAATAGATACTTTTATTGTCTCCATTTTACAAATAAAAAAACAGAGGCTTAGAGAGAGAAAATAATTCACTCAAGGCCACAATAATAATAACTAGTGGAGTCAGGATTTAGACTTACGTATTTCTGACTTCATAAACTGTATTCTTAGTCACAGAACTAACACTTGGCATATAAAAAACCAAACCGGTTGCCATTGAGTCGATTCCGACTCATAGCCACTCATAGTATCTGTGTGCAGATACTGGCACACAAAAAATCTCAATAAATGCTTCTTAATTAATTGATTAATGGTGAGTTTTTTTTTTCCCTTAATCTGACTCCTATGATTTTACTACTTATTTTCAAATAGTAACATTTTAACTTTATGAGTATAGGTTGTTGAAGATCTTGTATGACCTTGATTGACAAGTAACATTTGAAGTTCTGGATTCCAAAACAGGAATTGATAGATAGATGTCAGAGAAGGAATTGAACATGGAGTCCTAACTCTCAGTCTAATAAGGGAGGTTGATGAGGATTATTCCGTATGCAAACCATGTGTAACCCATCCTATTTCTCAGGACATTCAGCTAAGTTTGTTCATCTTCACCACCGCCACCCTCGTCATCATCATCACCATAATCACTATCATTAATGTATATTAACAGAGCTCTTTCTGCTTACAAGGCACTTTGCTAGATTCTGGGGATAGATCTGACATAGGACCTGTCCTTGAGGAACTTCCAAACCAATTGGTAAGCCAGGGAAGGCTTCAATGTGGAGACGCATTTAGTCTGAGCCTTCAGGGAACAGTTGTTTGAAGAAGAGACGTAGAGTTAGGATTTGTGATATTATAGACAGGGAACAAGATAAACAAGGCAGAGAGATGTTAGAAGTGCATGCTATGTTTAAAGAAATGTGAGAAGTACAATGAGGTTGTTGAAAAGTCTTTAACCCATCTAGAATATATTTTGCATGGTGTGAGATAGGGATCTGACTTTATTTTTCTCCATATGGATGGTGAATTGTCCCAATACCATTTAGTGAATTGTCAATCCTTTCCCCACTAATTAGCAACACACTTACTTCATATACCAAACTTCCTTAAATACTTGGGTCTGTTTCTAGATTCTTTTTGTTTCATTGTCCTGTTTGTCTGTACTTGAGCCAGTATCACATTATTTAAATTCGTATAGCTTTGTAATATGTGTTGACACATGGTAAGACAAGCCCTGTCTCTTTGCTCTTTTTCAAAATGGTTATGACTATTCTTGAACATTAACCACTCCGTATGAATTTTAGAAGTTGCTAGACAAATTCCCTGAAAAATCATAGGGGGCATAAAGGGAATGCCGTGAGGGATAGAGGGAGTATAGTGGGTCATGAGGTTGGTGAAGTATTCTGAAGGTCAACTAGTGGAAGCTTAGACTGTCAAGCCAGGGTATGCAGAACCCAGAGCACTTCTGCGTGTTTCTAAAGAAGCTGAGATAACTTCTGGCATCCAGGACCCTCTCGTAAGAACCTTGACTATAATGCCTCTCACATAGACTGCTACAGACTGGCCAGAACACCCATGTCCCCAGATCCCTGCATTGCAAGCTGAGGAGAGAGCTCAGCCTGTGTTGGGAGACCAAACAAAGGCTTGTCCATCTTGCCTGTTTAGAACTCAGAAGTGACCTTAATCTGAAGCTCCGAGGCAGCTCCTTTCTCTGAATCGGTCTTTTCCCTGCCTCTGCCCCTCCTAACATGCAGCGCTCCCTGGCCGCCATCTGTAGCAGTCACAGATGATTGAACAAGGATAAGGAGAGAGAGAGAGTCAGCACCCAATGTGTCTTCCCCCGAGGACTAATGTCAGCTGTGGATCAGAAATCACAGGAAGCAACCCTGGCCTTGGGTGAGGAGAGGGAGCACGTGGGCCCCTTGGACAAGCCTCTGGGGACAGACTGCCCTCTCATCCATCCAGCTCCATTAGCTTTAAGACAGAGACATGTGAGCAGGGAAGTAAGTGACTCTCCTCTGCTTGCCTCTCTGGCTCCTCTCTTCTTTGGTTTTTATTTATTTCTCCATTCAGCAAGTATTTATTGAACACTTGCTATGTGCTCGGTGCTGGGTATTCAATGTGAACAAGACAGAACTTGGTTTCTGTTCTCATAGAGCTTACAGTCTGGTGGGGGAGACAGTCAGCAATAAGTTAACATATACATGCTTCTCTTCTCCTTGGCTGTCCTCTCCTCCAAGCACAGTTTTCCCTCAGGAAGCCTCTGACAGAAAGGGTAGAGGGAGGTGGGAGTTGATGTATTAATATAAAAGGTCTCTAAGCATACCCACCGTGGGTGGTGGAGTTGGAGAATAATGGGTGATTTCTATGGCTAATTAAAGGGCTTGGAATGGGTCTTGAAAAATCTTACTTGGGTTCTCAATTGCCTGAGCCCACCAGTTAATTCCTATATCTCTTTTTGAGGATCAGATAAATGCCCCGTGTCTGAATAACGTCTTTCACTTAATGGCTTCAACTGTAGACGGAGATGGGTTTTTTTCTGCTTTAAGCAAGGGAAAGGAGAATGGCGAATACATTCTACATCCAAAGGTGATTGGGAGGAGATAGTACGCTCTGGCAGGGGGATCCTGACTTTCCAGAGTCAATCTGCAAAACATCCTCCCCCAGAAGTGTTCCTGATTGTGCTGGTGGCCATTATATGATGTGTACTATTGAAATTCTGGGCCAGCTCTGTAGCCAGGCTACTTGGAGAGATCAGGAATACATGAAGAGGGGGACGGGTCGTGGCGTGGCCTTGACATGAACAAGGAGAAGCAAAGCACAGGCGGTCTCATAAAGAAGATGGCGTGGAGGAAAGCAATGTAGATGCATGGCAAGGAGTGCCAGAGGCTTCTTGCCCAGAAGGAAAAATTAAGGAGGACTTTGAGCTCTCGATACTTGAATATAAGTGCATAGAATTGGGTTGACAAACAAATAACGAACCAGAAGTGTGAGCTTGGGAAAGTCATGGGGCATCGGTTTCTTCATCCACAAATAAATAAACCATGGTGAGGAGGGTGGGATAGAGTGCTGAGAGCGGTATTTAATGATCTCTTAGGACTTTTCCAACTTTAATATCATATGATTTTTTTTTATTCCCACGGAACAGACAGTATGTCCTTAGAAATGTACTAGGACTGTAGAGGAAAGTTTTTCACTTTTTAATTTTTACTTTTGGGTGTCTGTAGACTCTTTGAGGACAATAGATACCTTCCTAGCACAGCAACTTGCATAAAGTTTTGTTGGATGAATGAATGAAGAATAAATAAACACATTAAAAGGTCCCTATTGCCTACTTTTGGGCTTGAGATACCAGATAATACACTTGAAATAGTTTTTTAAAAAGAAGAAGTCTGCTAGACGATCCATATTTAAGTCCCAAATTCGGGCTTCATCTCCTGGTTCCAGAGAGTACTACAAACAGCTCCATGGTGCTGCAGATAGAGTTATAATGATGTGAATGCACTTTCCAGTTCAGTGTTAGCCAGTTCATTCAATCCACAAACATTCACGGAGGGCCTGTTATATGTAAGCAGCATCCAAATACAGTAAGGGGAAGTCTTTGGGTATTTTAAAGTTAAAGATAACCTTAGAGGAAATGACTGGAAACTATTATAACACAGGTTTCCAAGAAAAACAGGAAAGGAAACAGAAAATAAAGAAAATCTCAGCTTAGAAAGTTGAATTTAGAAAGATTAGGAAACTTCTCAGAATAGATACCATTTACTGAGGGCCGACTATAAGCCAGGCTCCAAACATAGATTATTTCTGAATAGTTCCACAAGACAAGAGAGGTTAAGGCTTACTCACTACCTTATAAGTAGTGGAACAGGATGGAGACCTTTGGAGACAAAGGTCTGTCTCCAAAGCCCGGGTTCTTTCTAAATCCTCATGATGCCCCCATAAGGCCACCATGGAAGGAAGGAACATTCTAGTCTGCACACAGCTTACTTGTTGAGCTTATAGGGGAAAGACCAGATCCTTTGCTGCCCTTCCTCCTCTGTCTCCTTGCCACCTTGGCCCTGCGACAGCACCCACTGGTGGTGATGGGGAGGAGAGAGGCTCCAGAGCTATTTGAGGTGTGAGAAGTGTATTTGTCAGAGATCTTTCAGTAAGGTAATAGTTCCCCCAACTCAAGTAAGCCTAACCAAAAAGCTCACAAGACTAGGAAGTCTAGATATGAATCTAACTTCAGATATGGTTGAATCTTGGGGTGGGAGTTATTACATGATACCATTATGACTCTGCCCCTTTCTCCAGTCCTCATTCCCTCATTCTCTTTGCTTTATTCTGAAGACAGACTCTCATCACAGGATGGCAAGTTGACTACCTGGAATCCCAGAATCATACCTTTCCTCCTTAGCAACACCAGGAGAAAAGTACCTTCTCTCTCCCTATTTTCATATATAAATCACAGGGAAGATTCTGATTGGCCATGTTGGATCATATGTCCATACTCTGATTGGCCAGCCTGAGTTGCCTGACCTCTCGGTAGGGGAGAAGGGCACACAGAGTATGAAGATGGTAGTGCAAATGGTGCCACCTAAAGGGAGGGAGGAACTCCCTCAAAAACCAGAAGAAAGATGCTGGGGAATTAGGCTGGACAAACATAAATTTTAAATACCCTGGACTCCTACAGGAGGTGAGCAGTTAGGCCAGTGGCTGTCTAGATAGTTTTATCTTTGGAGAAGGAAGTGGGGAGGGTGTGAGAAGAGTGAGTAGCACTGCTCATGGGCCCTTGGGGACAAAAAGCAGTTCTGGTCCCTGGTTTTGCCCACAGAGCTCACCTTTATAAGGCAGAAGATCAAGAATATTCACAAAAACAATAACACCTCTCTTTACACGGTACTCTGAAGTCTACCAAAGACTGTCTTACCATCTTCCCCTCAGAGCTTCATAGCAATGGCGGCAGGTAATAAGGGCAGGTGTTACTTCCCTATTTTATAGGTGAGGAAACTGAGGCTCTGAGATGTTAAGTGGGCTGCCCAAGGTCACACAGTTAGTTAAGTTGCAGAGCTGTGACTGTCAACCAGCTCTCTAGAGTGCAGAATTAAATAAAGGCCTATAAAAAAAAAAAAAACAAACTCAAACGTGGAGAAGATTGGTAAGTGATGAAGGAGAAATCTCATTGTCCAGACAAAAAGCTGCAGAGGACACAGATCGACCAGTTGGAAAGGCAAAAACAGGAAGCTTGGCCTGATTGCCCAAGAAGAGAACAAAGAAATAGCCAGAATTTATAGGCTTGAGAAGAGAAAAATCAAAGAAAGAAATGAGATGCAACCTGCAAAACACATAAAAGGAAATAGGAAAACATTCTTTAAAATATACTAGGAACATGAGAAAGATAAGGGGAAATGTTTTTTCCTAATAGATGATGAGGGAAAGCTGATAATAGATGGCACAAGAAGTGCATAGGTTTTTAATGCTTTACTCCGCGGGTAGCTGGAGCAAACTGCATACAGACTAGAAGGCAAGGAAAACACCTGGAGAGTGGACGGTGAAGGGTAAGGGCCTGCAAGGACCTAAAGGTCTGGGCTCACCAATGACAGGGAACCCTAAACTATCAAAGCTGGAAGGACCTTGATGTCATCTGGCCCCACTTCTCACTGACAGACAATGAAACTGAATGTCAGCGATGGGAGGCCGCTGCTCAAGGTCACAGAGCTAGTATTGGCAGAGCTAGGACTAGACCCTAGACGCTGTGCTTCTCTGGCATCCATGGGAGATGGAGGGGAGAGAGACAGTGATGGATAAGCCAAAACATATAAAATCTAATATGGGAATTCGGCAGGGTGAAGGGCAGGACTTAGGGAGGACCAGCCCCACAATGTAAGGAGGAAGCTGCCTTGATATCAGGGTTCTGGTCTTGCTGTTGCTCTGGTCTCCAATCTTCTGCAGTCTGGTTTCTGTCCCGTTTGATCCCAGACTCTCTGCATCACTGACTCTTGTCTGGTGCTTGGCTGCTGACTGTCTTGCTGTATCACCTTTCTATGGCAACAATAATTCAGTCTAACAAACCACCCCCACATTCAGAGGCTTCAAACAATAAGCATTTACTTGGCTTGCTGTGGGTCGATGATTTAGGCTGGGCTTACCTGGGAGGTTTTTCTATTATGACTGGATTTTTTTAACATTTGTGGGGCAGCTGGCTTGCTGTTGGCTGATCTAGGATGGCCTCGACTGGGATAACTTGTCTGGCTGGGGTGAATGAGATGATTCAGCTCTCTGCCACATGTCTTCCACTCCCTCCATCCGAGGAATATTCTCATGGCACAGCAGAGGGGCATGACCTGTAAGTCTAACCGTGCAAAGAAAGGAAACACACATGCACTTTCAAGCCTCTGCCTGAAAACACATTATCTAACATTTCATCAGCCAAAGCAAATTACATGGCTGAACTCTGAGTTAGAGTGGGCGGGACCACAAAATAACAGCACAAAGGTCATGATTCGGTGAGGCCACTTATTGGAGCCATTAGCTCAATCAGTCTACCACACCTCTGTTCCCAGGTCTTTGGCTCTGCTGCCTTGCTCTAACTTCCCACCAACTTAATTCTCCTGAATGAGCTTCTCCTTTAGCTCCTAACCCTCCTGCTTTGAGGGTTTTCTGTTGCCCATTTTCCAGTGTGACAAGAAGCTGAGTCTCACATCCTGATTCTGTCCAGGCAGACTTTGGGATATCCCCTTCTAGGCTGAGTTTGCCTTTCCTAGGACAGTGATGAAGACACCAAAAGCCACAGTCCCAGAAGCACTGCTCTCTAAAAACTATTCAGCTGGAAACCCCCAAGCCCATGGGTATTCATCAACTACTATTCACTTCCAAGTCTTCCCTGCCCATGGACACATGTCAAGGAGAAGCCAGCTAGAGTCTCTGCAGCCTTTGCCCTCTGTCCATACCACCTTGGACTATATCCTCTGGGAGGGGAAGGCCCAGTCTTGAATGTTTGACTAAAGACATCAGGATGCTTGGAGATAGTCCTCCCTTTAGCACCATAGTTCAGACCCTGAGGCAGGGAAGTGCTCAGTGGAGACACCAATTTGTGGGAAACCACCTCCTGGTTTCCATTCTTAAGGCCAAGCATGTCCTCATCTCTCTACTTGATCAGAGGTTTCTGAGTGCTGGACAGATCCTGACTCTTGACCCCAGTTTCCCAAAGACAAGGCTAAGGCTCCCTCAGTTCTGACTCCTCTACCGACTATCCACCCCCTTCTGCACCTCCCCTCACCTCCCCACACAGCCAGTTCATCATTTCCTCTCTTGGAATCCAATTGCCAGGCGACTAGGCCTGGATTTTCACGAATTTAGGTTGTCAACGCCCATCTTTATATTCTCTTCTTTCTATCACCCTCAACAATATATATAATTCAGTCTTCTTTTCTGAAAAAAAAAAAAATAATGCCTATATAATTGAGAAGAGGGAGACGTATGTTTCATTACAAGGAGATGGATAAGGATTCATTTTTAAGGGGTCCTTTTGAGGCAGGGGAGTAGCTTCTCAAAGTAAAGTTTGTTTGGTCTCAGAGCACAGTTTACATTGCAAGGGATGGGCTGGGTGTGGAAGATGAGCTGGGCAGCCGTTACACTGCCAGGGTGGGAAGAGTACTGGACTGGGAGTCGGAAGACCAGGCTCCAAACCTGGTTCCATCAGTCAAGCCTTGTCCTTATTGAGTACGATGCTATGTGCCACTTTTCCAGGCACTGGGAATACAGCACTGAATAGACAGACATGGGCCCTGCCCTCATGAGGCAGTCACTCTCTCTCTGTGACCCTGGCAGTTACTTCACATCTGATCCTCAGTTTCCCCATCTCTAAAACAAGAAGGTTGGACCATGATTTCTAAGGTCCCTTCCTGCTCTAACAGTCCATGAAGGCTTCTCTCAGACATAAAGTGATGAGGGCCTAGATCATACTAGTGACAACTCTAGAAGTGGAAAGAGAGGGACGAATCTAGAAACAGTCACAAGAATGAACAGACTAATTGACTACAGGGAACGAGTGAATTGGAAAAGGCAAAAATAACTATTTTAACCTGACAGTGTCACTGACAAGGAAAAGGGAAAAAGATGAATGCTGGTCCAACTTAGATTATTTCTTGGTAATAATATGGAGAAGTGGATCAACACAATACCCTTTCCCCAAAGAGGAAAAAATAAACTATATAGATAAAGAGGTGTGTGAGAGGTGGGGAGTACTCAGTGGCTGTATAAGTGTATAGCTGAAAAAGATCTAGGGGTCTTAGTAGAAAATAAGCTGACTCCAAACCAGAAATCAGTACTGCTGTGAGAAAACAATCACAGTCTGGTCTGGAAGCACTGATGGGACTGGCACATGTAGGGGCAGTTCTCTGTGTTCTCCATAAGGCTGGAGCAGAAAACTGCCAGGTCATTGTAACCTGGAGTGAAGTCCTTACTAACAACACAGTTTTTCATCTCGTAAGGAAGCTGGATGCCTAGTAACCCAGCCAAGCCAGGGTGGCCACCATTTAATCAACTCAATAAACATTATTTTAGTACCTTCCATGTTCCAGGCAACAAGTTAGGTGCCAAGAATGCAGAGATGAATACGAGAGGGCCCCTGTTTATAAATTAGAGTAAGGGCTGTGTAGCGAGGCAGGCACATGACTGTTTATAGTGCAGGCAGCCTGTGCCTAGTGCTTAAAGCAGTGTTGTGAGCCAGGTGCTATGGGGGTCAAAGGGAAGGGTGAGTAAGAATTCTGATGACAGAGATCTGGGAAGTCTTCCTGAAGAGGTGGCATTTGAGCTGGGCCTTACGTGCAATCTATATGGAAGCGGTAAGCTAAATGTAGTGATTATAGAAGCCTCATCTGTAGGCTCTAGCAGGGGGAGAAGGACGGAGGGTAACGTTGGGAATGGAGAATTTCTAGGCCAGGGGCATGACTACATTTGGAGGTGGCTTAATGGGGAGGAGGGCTTTCTAAGATGACTCTGGATGTCTAAGTGCACACATACGAGAGAACCAGATACTCTGATTTAATTCAAAATTAAGCAGTGCCACCATCCAGAGGGTGAGAGAAGCTACTCTTGTAAGGTGGACAAAGTGGGGGGAGTCATCAAGAGAGGGAGGCAAAGGAAAAGGCAGTTACAAGCAAGCAGGTGGATGTGGGAGGTTTCAGACAATGCTGCTGTTCCAGAAGGGTGGAACAGGCCAATGCCGCAAAGCCGTGGAAGACTCCAGAGCCCGAGGGACAGCGAGATGATGAGCTGCTTGGGCAGTGAAGCAAGGCAAGGAGATGGGATGGCAGCTGAAAAGATGTGTGGGGTCAGAGGAGGAGGGAGGCACCAAGTGTCCTGGGAGTTCTTAACTCCTACCTGTGCTGGTCTGCCTGAGGCCCAGAGCTGGAGGTGAGGGAGCCTCAGGGCTTGCCAGGCTCAGTTCTGCTGGGTTGTGGGTCAGCTTTAGGCCTCTAAGCTGCATGGGGAGTGAGCAGACTATAACAGACAGACTGCTTACCTGGCAGGTATCACAGACAGAGAACAGGTGCGGAGCCTAGACCCCCGCACTCCTCCCACTGGCTTCCTCCCTCAGAGTCTGCCTTTCTCTTCCTTCCTTCCTCCCTTCTTCTTCCCTCCCACTTTCCTTCCTTCAACAAACATTGTTTAAGCATTCGTTACACCTGTACTAGGCCTTCTTCTGCATAAATGCTTAGAGATCCATTTTAAAGAGGAAACACTCAGGCCCAGTTACAGTTACCCACAGCCTAGCTCTCAGCCCAGAGTCTTTGTAAGACCCCATCTGTACCCCACTCAGGCCAAGCAGGCTAATCTTGTTGCCTGTTCTTTTCTTATGCCCACTCCACCCCACCCCCAGTGACATGCCAAAAGGGAGTTGAGGCAGGGCTCCCAAGCTCTTGGGCAGAGACTACCTCCTACACAAACTTAGTTTACTCTCAGTCCTAATGATATTCCTAGTGTCAATCCTACCTTCCTCTTTCTCTCTGCTCACTTTAATTCCGGACCTTCTCACATGGTTCTGAGATCCAACTAGCGGGTCCAGCTAAGAAGGTTATTCAGAATAATAATGGCTACCACTTAACTGACAGTTGTAATATGGCAAATACTATGTTAAACAAATCATGTTCGTGACTTTATTTAATAAGTACAACAACCCTGTAAGGAAGATATTATTTTTCCCATTTTTCAGATAAGCACACTGAGGCTTACAGAGATTAAGTTAACTTGCCCAAGGACATACAGCTACTAAGTGGGAAAACCAGTATTCAAATGCAGGCTGCCTGATTCCTTGTGCTGATAGCCACCACCTTATACTGACTCCCTTGAGTCTTTAAACAGACGGGGCTATGTCATCTCTCTCCTAGGTTGAGAGACCAGATGGGCCCTTCCACTCTAACTACAGACACCTTCAGTCCCAACACTACCACACTCTCAACATGTCAAAGTGTAGCTGTATTACCTGCCCATACTAAACCAAACCCATTGCTGTCGAGTCAATTTGGACTCATAGTGACCCTATAGCACAGAGTAGAACTTCCCCAAAGGGTTTCTAAGGAGCAGCTGGTGGATTCGAACTGCCAACCTTTTGGTTAGCAGCTGAGTTCATCGGGGGTCATTTTGCCAGAAGCATTTCAGAGCACGGAGAGGCAAAGGTAATTTGGAGCTCAGACACATAGAACACCCGAGGACAAGGGCAAGGGAGGGAGTCGGTTCCATTTTTCAATCCTGGTGACTTTATTGGCAAGACAAGGTAACCAAGCGTTGCCAAAGCTAGTTCATCAACCTCCTGTACTTTCCTCTCTAGCAGGCGCTGAAGCTCCCAGCTTGATCCAAGCCCAGTTGGTGTCCCAGGGGCAGCTGCTTGTTCCTGTTACGAGTTTTTGTCTGCCACCTCCTCTCCTTCCAAAGCACCGCCTTTCCTTCCGTGATAATCCAGAGGTGACGGTAACCACAATATGTAGAGCAATCTATCTCACGCTTACAGTGCCTTTTCCAGGAGTCATCTCATCTGGCGCATTGAATCCTGTCTACGTTAGTAATGAGGCCCTATTCCAATGCATGCTGTATGACCCCCCGAAGGACCTTGACAGCATTCAAAATTGCTGCCCCCTATTTCCTTACCTGGGTTTGAGTCTTCCTCTGGCTCCTTAGCCAGGTTGGAACCCCAAGCCTTAAATCCTGCCCAAATACTTAGACTCTACAGTTACCTGGGAGGGGGTAGTGCTTCCCGCATTTAAGATACGAAGAGACAGAGGCCGGAAGAGGTGATGTCCTGAGTTAAGCTACACAGCTAGTAAGCAGAGAAGCTGAGATTCAAGCCCAGGGCTCTCTCTGCTACACTATGCTGTCTCCTTCCCTCAGGAGCTTCATGGGAGACCATGTCTAGACTGGGCCACTCTGCACAGGAGGATTTTGATGGCCAGAGAAGGCATGCCACGTTGAAGGGGCATGTGAAAGGCACAAAGGGGGACAGTGAATGGCAAGTGGAGCTGCTGGAGGGCAGACAGGGTGGAGGACATGATGGGGGGCCCTGGGATCCCATTTCCAGGGCCTTCTCTGCCATGCTAATGAATTTGAATCTTATTACAGGCATGGCCAGTGGTGGATCACTGGAATTTTGAAGCAGAGAGTGGAATCATTTAATCTGGGTTTAAGGTGGGTGGAATTTCTGAGGGAAATATCTGATGCTCCAAGGAAATAGCTGACACCAGTCCTGGGAGAATAAGATGAAAGAATTAAAGCTGAATGAGTAGCTTTGAGAATATCAAATATCAGTGAGAATATCTTGGGAGCTGGTGGTGGAGAGGGGGAGCCTGAGGCTTCTGGGAAACAGTAGGGGAAGCATCAGAAGACTCATGTGTCCCAAGAGGCAATGCAGGTTGGCTCTGGGGGACAAGGTTCTTGCCTGGGCCAGGTAAGAGGGCTTAGGAACTGTCTCATGGGGTAAAAGTGAGAAGGGGGTTTCACAGGGTTTCCATTAGCTGCAAGAACAGTTGCCAGGACTTCAGGAACTAGCAATGAGGGTTGAGAAAAATTACACTGAGGCCTGAGGACCCAGGGAGGTAGGATCCCATGGATTTTGGAAGAAAGGTACAAGGCTCTGGGGACAGTGCTGGGTGGATTTTATGGAAGCCAGGAGCCTGTGCCTGGTCTCCAGTGATCTTCCAGGAAGCGGAAGGAGGGGACTTTGTCTTTCAACATTGGACCCATTGAAGGAGGAGGCTTCCCAAGTACCGGGGTTCTAGCCCCTCGGAAGGGGGTGGGACTGAATCTCCCAGGCCAGGGCTATGCCCCTGGGACCAGGCTCCTGGGCTTCAGTAAAACAATCACTGAAAAGTAGGCTGTTCTCAGTAGGGGAGCTGGAGGCAGGTTGGGACTCTCTCCAAAAGCTGACCCATGTCTGCCTCCCCAAACCAGTAACTAGTTGCCAAATCCTTTAACTCTTTATCCTTTCCCTGCAGAGACTTCATGTACTTTCCCCCCATCTGCCCCCTCACCTACTTAAGCCCTACTTGTCCTTCGGTCCTTTAGATCATGAATTAGACCCACTTCTTCATGGATGACTTGCCTGACTCCCAGACTAGATCCAGACCCCTGCCTGGATCTCATAGCATCCTGTATTTCGTTTTCATAGAATTTTCTCAGAGTTTGCAATTTACAGATTGATGTGTGTGGGTATGGTTGTTTCATGTCTGTCTCCTCTACTAGAGTGTAGGCTCCATGAGGGCAGCCACCATGTCTGCTTTGCCCACTAGAATCCCCTGTGTCTGGCACATAGCGGGTGCTCAGGAAGAGCCAGACTCTCCAGGGTCAATGCTCCCGCCGCTGCACCAAGTCAGACATGAGACCAGCCCTGTGTGATCAGATTAGCCTTGGGTCGGTGAGTCTGATGGAACCAGGGCTCACGCATCAGTGGGCTGGTAGGGCCCCCACAGCCCTTGGTGAAGTGTGCGGTTCCTCTGGGGGGCTTTGGGGCCATTTCAGTGCATTCTATGCATAAACGAATAATTTCTTTTATAAGGATCAGCACAAAGCTGGTCCCTATGGGACGAAGGTTAAAGATGTCCCAAACGTCCAACTTTTCCAAACTGGTGTACCACTCTATCATCTCTAACATCAACTACTCCCCCTGCCCTCAGTACTCTCCCTCCAGTCTTTGGGTTCCCTAATTCACCGCAATGTCTCACAGTACTCACGAACCGTACTTACAGCTGAGTGGTTTATTAGGGAAGTAACAGGGTACAACTTGGGATCAGAACCGACTCAGGATACATTTCTTCTATCAGGATAGCTTCTCAGCCATGCCTGCAGGCAGGCCTCTCTCCAGCCTCTCAATCTCACCTCTGCCCTGGTTGGGCAAGTGTTACAAAGCTCTTAGCTCCATGGGTGGGCAAGCCCTACCGCAGGTGTCTTGCGCCAGTCTCCTGGTTCCTGCAGTCTCGCGCTGCTATCGCTCTTGCTACTGCCGTGTCACTGTCTCTTGTCTTTCATGTTACAGCCCCCTCCTCGCCACCCGCATCTCCCTTTAAGCATAGTGGATGGCAAAACTGACTAATCCTCTCATTAGGGTTCTGCACACCTTATTTGCATGGTCCCACCCCCACAAGGGTACCATGCAGCTTATTTGCATTATTAGCAAGCTGTTCAATCCCCTTGGTGGGCCACAAGCACCTCATTTGCATAGTCCCACCCAATCACCTGGTGGAAGTCATAAGACCATGGCCAGAAAGGCCATATAAAAGCAATACATTACACCACAAAGTGCATTTACTCAGTCATTGAAGAGGCTGACTCTTAAGTGCACTTCTGCTGTAGTTGCCCTCCAACTGACCCAAATCTCTTTTTTTTTTTGCCAATTTTCCCCTGTAACATTACCCAACAAGAACCACTGTAAAGATTTGTCATAATTATTATCAGGATTATACAGAGAGGTTCAGAGTTCACAAGCAACTTTAGAGCCCTCCTTTCATTCAATACAATACCCCATGATGTAGGCAGGGCAAGTATTATCATCCCTTTTTGACAGGAGGGGAAAATGAGGCTCAGAGAGTAGATTGACTTGCCTGGTTATAGGCTCTTACAAGACAGTAAGTCTGTAACTCTGGTTTTCTGACTCCTGAGGCAGTGCTTTCTTCCCAACGCCCTTGAGGCCTTCACTGGAAGGGGCCACCATTGGGACATATGTCTCCCTTATCCCAGATCAATTGCTTTTTGAAGTCCAGGGCAGCTATTGTTCAACAGCAGAGTGAAAGAAAGGGTGAGGGGTACTCCATTTGCAATCTTTTGTCAACCCAAATGAAACTAACTTCTTGGGGACACTCCCTATGTGCCAGGCATAGGGCTGGGGCTGCCACCCTTGTTACTCCTTCAGTCTTTAAACAATCCCATGCGGTAGGGCTGATGCTGGAAACCCATTTTGCGGATGAAGAAACTGAGGCCCAGAGAATGTAAGTGACTTGCCTAAGATCACACCATTGATTGATAGCAAAGTTAGGATTCAAATCCCTCAACCTTCCCTCTCTCCCTCTCCCCCTCGTCCCTGGTCTATTTAACTGCAGAGCCCATGGGCTTCCCACTTCCTCACATTGCTTCTCATCACCGTGTTCTCTGGGAAGAACCCTAGAAAGACAGAATGCAGATGCTGTGTAATGGTTGTCTTTACCCGAGACAAAAGTCAGCTGCTCAGAGAAGCAGGATTTGGTCCTCTGTCCTCTCGACAGGTTTGCAGATGAACTAAACGAAGAGGATTCTTCCCAATCTGTTACCTAATTCTTCCCTGTACAGGAAAGGCTATTCCCAGAGACCAGAAAGTTTATTTTGCAGCTTCAAGAGTGTCTGCCCCTAAAAGAGATACAAGCAAGCGATGGGGTATTTGTCAAAGGTGGGGAAAAAAAAAAAACCAGAAAAGAACAAAGAGCAGTCAGGGGGATAAGGGGAAAGGAAATAGGATGGTGAACAACAGAAAAAGACAGAATGACTCAGAAAGAGGGATGGGTGCCCTGGGGGGAGGGGTTAAGAACAGAACTGAATTGGCGAGTGGTAATTTGTGAAGTTTACAGATAAATCTTGGTCCTTTCAGCAACGCTTATCTGTAATGGGCTCGGCTCACTGAGGCCCCGTCTCCTGTAGACATAAATCATTTTCTAATTTATAACATGAATAATTGATTTTGCCTCTGTAGCCTCAACAATAAATCTCCCGATCACACATCCATAAGAAAATAATAATAATGAAAGGGATCAGGATATGCTGCCATTGATTAACTGTGAGAGGGGCCACTTGACTCACAATTCATATTTTACGTATTCCAGGTGGTACTGTGCCCACAAGCCACTTCTGCCCCTTCCCTGAGTTCTGCCTGTCACTAGTGGGGGGTGGGGGAGAGGGAAAAGAGGGCTGAGAGGGGAGCGGAAGTGGGGCCTGGACATGACTGGCCACATTTGGGATCAATTCAAATGTTTTCCCCAGTAGTTGCCACTCATTCATTTAGTGGCTGTTTACCGAGCATCTCTTACCTGAAAGGTCCTGGGACATGTGCTGTCAGGGCAAACCAATACCTGGTATTTGGCTTCAAGAAGCTTATGCTCTGGAGTTCCAGCAAAATGGCACTCTAGGCAGAAGCATCACGTCATCCCTCCACAGCAAAGATCTGAAAAACTAAGCCGAACAGAGAGTACAACAATCCTGAAACCCTAAAACATCAAATGAAGAGATAAAGAACTCAGTCAAGCACCAGCTGGAGTGAGAAAACTGACAGAGAACAGAGAGCGAGGAGAGAGTCATGCAGAGGTCCCCTACCAGCTAATGCAGCGCTGATCCACCATCTTGGACTCCTATCAGAGACCAGCAAACAGGGGGTACGAGAAAGCAGCTTCATGGAGCTTCCAGCAGGAGACAGAACAACCGGTAATTTGCGATATATGCTTTCCCACCCCCC
>NW_004443943.1:24832246-24864419 GCF_000243295.1 Trichechus manatus latirostris
TCATAAAACAATATGTGTACTACTGTTTCATGAGAAACTATTTGTTCTGTAAGCCTTCACCTGAAGTACAATTAAAAAAAAAAAAAAAAGAAGAAGCTTATGATCTAGTTAAAGGGCAAAGCTCAGATCACCAAACCAAACCCGTTGCCAATCAAGTAGATTCTGATTTATAGTGACCATACAGACAGAGTAGAACTGCCCATAGGGTTTCCAAGGCTGTAATCTTTATGGAAGCAGACTGCCACATCTTCTCCCATGGAGCGGCTAGTGTGTTTGAACCGCCAACCTTTTGGTTAGCATCAGAGTGCTTAAGCACTGTACCACCAAGGCTCCTTATTTGGTTTTCATGAAGGATAAAGGAGAAAGAGGCTTTCTCAGTCTGATCTACTACAGCCATCTCCAATCCAGGAACCCTAGAGTCCTCTCCGTCTCCTCCATCTTCCTCCCCACTGGGTCCTGTAGGTTCTGTCTTCACAAGGGCCCTAGAATGCACCCACTCCCCTCTATCCCCCACTACAGCCTAGCTCAGGCCTCTGTCATCTTTCTTCTGGACATAGCAGTGACTTCCTAAATGGCCCACTGGCCCTCTGGCTCAAGCCTCCCCACCCCACTTGCCTCTCCAGCCTCATCTATCACGATTCCACTGTATGCTGAGCTTGAGTCATATTCAAATTTTTACAAAATTTCCAAGAGTAGCCTGCTTTCCAGCCTTTTGCATGTGCTCCTTCTGCTGGGAATGCTCTTCCTCCCCCACCCTGCACCTCCTCTTCCCATCCTCTATGGGTGGTGCAAGCAGTTAATATGCTCCGCTGCCAACCAAATGGCTGGAAGTTTGAGTTCATGCCAGGAAGAAAGGCCTGGCAAGCTGTTTCTTGAAAAAATCAGCCACTGAGAACCCTATGGAGCACAGTTCTGCTTTGACACATGTGGGGTCGCCATGAATCAGAATCGACTGACCACAACTGGCTTTCCTTGTTAGGTCTCAGTTTAAACATCACAACTACCCCAGACTGGGATCAGAATTCCATGGTGAGCACTCACCTGTACTTCTGCACATCATGCATCACGTTGGTAATTTCCTTTTCAATATTTTTCTCTCCTGTTGATGATAAAGTCTGGGAGGCCAAGAACCATGTCAATTGCCACTCTTTTCTCAGGACCCAGCACCGTGCCTGGCACATAGTAAGTGCTCAATAAATGCTTGTGGAATGAACCAATAAATGAGCTCCCTACCTCCAGTCTCATATCTCTCTGGAGCATCCTAAAAAACAGTTGCTGTTGAGTCGATTCTGACTCATGGTGACCCCAGGGTTTTCAAGGCTCTGACCTTTTGGAAGCAGATTACAGGCTTTTCTTCCAAGGAGCCTCTGGGTGGTTTCCAACCGCCAACCTTTCGATTAGTAGTCAAGCACTTAACCATTTGTGCCACCCAGGGACTGCCCTGGATCATCCTACATAGAATAATTGTTTTAAACACCACAGCCAGATTATTTTTCTGTTAAAAAAACCTTCACCAATTGCCAGTGTTTGTGCTGTGAAGTCCAAGTCTCCTAGCCTGGCTCCATCAGTGGGAAACTTTACTCAGCCATTCCTACTTCATATCTCAGGGGTCGTCCCAGTGGGCTCTCTGCTAACTAACTGAAATCCCACTCATCCTTCAAGAGTTGCTCAAATGCCAACTCTATTATAGTACCTGTTTCTCTTGGTGCTATAAACTCTGAACGTTCCCTTTGCTACTGGATGGGGGAGAGTTATTAAAGGGCTTTAAGTGGAAGACCGATGTGGCCAGATTTGGGCTTGGGGTTGATGGTCTCTAAAGCTGTGTGGGGGATGGATCTGAGTGGGAGGGGACTGGAGGGAGACAGTTCCCGAAATCCAACCCAAGCCCAGGCCCTGCATATCCGTGGGGGCAGGGAGCTTGCTCAGGGCCTCACAGCGATTCATCATAGACTGAGATTTATACCCACTTGATGCCAAGGCTGCTGCCGTTTTATCCACTCAGTTATGCTGCTGATCCAGCCCCCGGGACTGTGGTTTCTCAGCTCCCTGGATCCCTGGCCTGAATCCCAGGGTCTCCCTTACAATGGAACCTAAAAATAGAAGCTGCTTTTATAGCATAAGGGAAGAAGCAAAGGACCCAGGCAGGGTCTGAATAGCCAGGAGTGACACCTGGAGGACTCTTTGGGGAGTGTGGGGACCGCCCCAGGAGGCTCTGAGCACGAGAGGGAGTGGAGGCTAGGTCTCCTGGCAGGAGACAAAAATGCCCTGATGGCATTTGGGGAGGCCTAGCTTTCCAGCCCTCATCTGTTCACAATCTCTCTCCCTATCCCTTTCTTGGCTCTGAACCCATGCCTTGCCCAGTACTCCATCCTCATCCCCAAGAAGGGCTTTGGAAGACATTAAACTAACACAGAAACGTTACAGAGAGGGAGAGGTGCCCTCAAACAAAAGCCAAATAATGGAGGAGATGGTGGGGTGGGTGCAGGCAGGGCAGGGGGCGAAGACAAGACCCTGGGTATCTGAAGTGTCTGACCAGCATCTTGAGCAACACATCTCGAGAACTTCCTGAAAAAGTCTCCAGACAAATGCCCTACATTTCAGTGCAAGGACACTAAAATATGCAAGCAGAAATGAATGGAGCATTTTCTTTTTATTTATTTATTTTTATTTTGCTCAAGTATAAATTGCTTTTTAGGGGCATCTACATTTCTATTTCATGAACTGTAATACAAGAATAAGGTAAAACTGTAAAAGAAAATCTTTCATGAGTCCATCACTTTAATGTAACCAAACCCAAACCCACTGCTGTCAAGTCAATTCCGACTCATGTGACCCTATAGGACAGAGTAGAACTGCCCCATAGGGTTTCCAAGGAGTGCCTGGTGGATTTGAACTACTGAGCTTTTGGTTAGCAGCCGTAGCTCTTAACCACTATGCCACCAGGGTTTCCTCACTTTAATATGCCAACTATGAAATTCATTAAAAAGAAAAAAACCTGAGGTGGATATCTGTTGTTTTGTCTGCCAAGCAAGCATTTGTCCTTTCTCTGGTAACAGCACCTTACTTTTCGTCTGTAACACCACCCCTTTCCAACTTTGGTCCACGTGGAGTCAACCCAGCTCAGAGAATGTTCATAAGACCCAAACCTGGCCTCTCAGGGAATTCCATCTCCTTGGCCATGGTGATTGGTTCAGTGAAGGGCATCCCCCAAGCCAAGGCCAATGAGATTTATTCTGGGGCTTTTGCTGAAAGAGAAGGTGAGATGATGTAAGCCTTGAATTGCTGTGGGTCACCATGTTCAGAGGGCCTGCTTGAGAGTGAAAAGAAAGCAGAGAAAAAAAAGCTAAGAGATCAAGAAAGACCAGGTCTTGATGACATTATTTCAACTCCTTGGTCCAGCCATGCCTGAAACTTGACCTAACTGTGGATGTTTCAATCACTGAGCCTATAAATTATTTTTTCCCCATTAAGCCGGTTTGAGTTGGATTTCTGTCACCTGCCACCACAAAAGTCCTGCTGAATATACAAGCAGATCAAAGCTAATTGTGTAAGTGCATTTCCCTTCAAAGTTGTCACCTTGGGAAGCGACGTTTATTCCAAAATATTTTTTAGAACTCGTTGAGATAACCCTTAGTACCAATTTAAGGATAAAGTCATCGCCTTACTTTATATCATTGGGAGGGAGGAGAAGATTATCTGGTTTAATCCCTTAGTTTGCTCACCAGACTTAATGCTGATTGACCATATCCAAAACTCAAATCTACCTAAGAGGATGGAGCCTTGCTGACTGGGACGCCAGCCAAGAATGGGCTGCGGGCATATCTTTGAACTGGTGTTTTGCTTTTTAAGGTGAATGGAAGCGAATTAGTTTGCATAGATGAATTGTAGGATAAAATATCAACCTCATTATCTTTGGTCATACCTCAAAAATAACAGCAGTGCTTGTTCCCCCGGCATTTTTTGCTCAGAGAACCATGTGGACTTCATCTCACCCTGGTCCTTATGAGAGGACTTATGTTCCCATTTCACAGACAAGAAAATCAAGGCAAACTTAAGTTCCCAATAAAGCTTTTGGTGAAGCTGCATATGTGTTAGGGTCCAGAATACTAAATGAATCACTGAGCACAGAGAGCAACCAGGAGGAAGTGCCAGAGGGTAAATCTGGGGATGTGGGCAAGACACACGGGCAAAAAGGAAGCAAGCCTGTGATCACAGCTAGGGAGAATCAAGTGGAGACAGTCACTAACCAGGAGCAGAAGAAGGGCCCTACCAGGCTGAGATCAGGGAAGGCCAGAGGAGACCTCTGGCAGAGGGGTGAGGACCCGGCTCTGCTGGCATCTCTCCTCCAGCTGACCGTGGGTTATAAGTTAGCCCCAGGTGCACAGTCTGCGCTCTCTGCAGGGTCCTTGTCCATCTTCTTACGACCTGAGAAGAATGCCAGGAAGGAATCCAAGGCCACTGGCTTCCAAGTTCTGCCCAAGAAGAGGTGTCTCACCCTGGGGAGAGGTTTGCTTCATCCAGGCCATTTAATCCTCCCAAGCAGTTGGGCAGGCCCTTCAGATAACAAAGAAGGAAGGCAACAGAGTGGCTCTTCAAAGCCTTTAATACAGAGCATTAAAGGGTAATGGAAAAATCGATGGGGCTATACAACAGGGTCACCCCAAACTGCCAGCAGTGCTGTCATTGATGGGACAGTTGGTGCTCCAGCCACTGCAAGGCTGCTGGGCAGAGCCCCAACACCAGGGCCCCAGCTGACCTCTTCAGAGCTCAGATGGCTTCATGGACTCTTGGAGTTCTTACCGGGATACGGCTTTCCTCTCTCCCTTGGGCACTCCCCCACCTTCCTAACCCTGGCCAAGTGACTTAATAATAGCTACCATTTATTGATCACTGCTATGTGCCAAGCTCTAGGTTAAAAGCTTTCTGAATTGTTGCGTTTAATCCTTACAACAACTCTATAAATTAGCTACTATTACTGTAGTTTCCACTCACATGTGAGCAAAGTGAGGTCTAAAGAGACATGTGTGCCCTTGATGTATGACTAGGAGAGAGAGTGGATGGGTTAGCTGAGGTCATAGGATGTGAGTGCTGGAAAGGATCTCATAGAACATCTGACCTATCCCCTCAGGACAGAAGAATGAAGTGAGTTGCCCTGGATAAAAACAGCTGGGCAGTAGAAAATGTGGGATTATAAAGCAGGTGTCCTGCCTTTAGTCCTGTGTTCTTTGTCCCCATTATATCATCTGATCATTTCCATCCACAAAGCACACACTTCACTGACTTTGGACTTCAGAGTCATTCATTGTAATTAAAGGGATGGTCATTTAGGAATTGTTTCAATTCAATGCAAAGTTCCTAAGGCCACTCACTGTGTTCCTGGGGAGGGGGAGCAAGAAGTTCTTGGTTATTATTCTAAAACTCCTGCAGCATCTGGCTAGGGAGAGAAAAGCACAGACCTGAAACAACCTTAGAATAATTCTAAAACAAGAAATAAATAAGTGTGAGAGAATGTGATGCTAACCACGTACATCAAGCATCAGGGAATTAACAGGAAAGGAAGCTAGGCTCAGCCAGAGAAGGCTTTGTGGAGGCAAAGAGTTTGGAGTTGGGCTGTAAAAGAACTGAAGGGTTGGGAGTAGAGAAAATGAGAGGCTTGTTTGGTGGCAGAAACAGCATATGCAAAGGCTTCTTGTTGTTAGTTGCTGTCAACTCGATTCTAACTCTTGGAGACCCCGTGTATGCAGAGTAGAACTGCTCCACAGGGTTTTCAAGGCTGTGACCTGTCGGAAGCTGATTGCCAGACCTGTCTTCGTGGCACCTCTGGGTGGGTTTGAGGTTTGAACTGCCAACCTTTCAGCTAGTAGTCAAGCGCTTAACTGTTTATGCCACCCAGGGACTCCTAGGCCAAGGCGTAGTGGCTGGAAAGAACATAATATAATATGTTGGGTCTACAGGAATGGAGAATTCATACAGCTGAAGTATGGAAGCATGGCTTAGAGTGGCAAGGGAATTTAGACTACAGGTGGAAGGCAATGCTGAGCCAATGTAGATAGTTACACAAGATAATGCAAGATGACAGCAATGGGCTTTGGAAGAGGTAACTGACAGTAACTATCCTAAAATATTGGAAGGTTGGAGGACTGAATTCTAGCTAGGAGGGTAATGAAGGAAGTCTTCCAGGCATGAAGTAGTGGTGGTAGCGGGGGCTGATGTGGAGGCCAAAAAATAATCAAGGTGTGAAGCCCAGAGAGGCAGCAGTGAAAGGGTCAGCAGGGTTGGCTTCAGGCCTGAAGGAGAGAGGGCATTAAATGGAATCTACATGTTATAAGCTCCAGAGTCTGGGACAATGGTGGCAAAATAGGTAGTTGGAGAATTGAATTAAGGCGTGTGAGGTGGAGAGGGGAGAGAGTTACTTTGGAGAAGGATATTAAGGTTAAAGGAGTCCCTGCATGGTGCAAATGGTTAATATGCTTGGCTACTAACCAAAAGGTTGGCAGTTCGAATCCACCCGTAGGTGCCTCAGAAGAAAGGCCTGGTGATCTACTTCTGGAACATCAACCACTGAAAACCCTATGGAGTACATTCTACTCTGACACACATGGGGTCGCTGTGAGTTGGAATCGACTCCATGGCCATTATTTTTTTTTAATCAAGGCTAAACGGGAAGGTCTAGGGGGAGGGAAACAATTAGAACAACAGCCATTTTCTCTTGAGGATGATTTTTCCTTCATGTCTTTCATGGAAAAAAGAAAAATTTCCATAGCAGTGGCCCCAATATGCCCCATCCTTTAACCTATCTCCAGTGTGCTTGTTGTGGAGCAAGGTGGGCTTGGGAGCCTAACAGCTCAGGTCTCAGTCCAGCCCTGCATTACCAGCTGGCAGCCCCTGGGCAAGTCACACAAAGGCTCTAAGGGGAATAAGAAGATCGGCCTCACAGCACTGTGGGGAGGATTAAATGAGATGGTGTGAAGTACTTACCACATTCCTTCTACATAAACGCTTAATAAATGTTAGCCACTGTTATTAACAAGCCAAGTTTAACATATACAGTGTAAGTTTCCAAATCACCAGAATGGCTCAGGATTTGTATTTGTGCACGGTGGTGGCGGTTTGGTTAGCAGGAAAGTCTGAGGCAGCCCGCTGTCCAAACTCATCCAGAGCTTCTCAGTGACGTTCAGCTTCCTGCCCAGGTCTTCTGAGGGAGTTGTGCAAACTGCAGCTCCCGGGCCCTTTTCAGACCTAGAGAGCAGAATCTCAGAGCAGAATGACACATAGGGCTTGGAACCATGTTTTTAACAAGATCCACGGGTGATTATAATGCAAGTGAAGTCTGAGAATCACATTTTATCTGCTAAATGTGATAATCTGCTAAACCTCCTTTGCAAGATCTCCCACAAGGGTGTTCCAGCTGTGTAATCACCTCCAAGGAGATGGGTAGCTCACCCACTCAGTTCCCCGCCCCCTTACCCACCCTCTTTGGATTAGGTTACTGTTAATAACATCCCTCCCAGCCCTATGAACAAGGGAGAGAATAAAAAGAATTTGGCAGCCGGGAAGAGAGGGAGACTGAGGAAACAGGAAAGGGCCCGAGCTGGGGGGCGGAGGGGCAGCGCGTCACTGGGGCGAGGAGAGGGAGCCGGCAGAGCTGACTTCCAAACAGTACAGTCGCGCCGGGTTATTAAAGGAAAGACGAATGAGCCTCTGTGTCGCGGCGGAGCAGGGCAAGAATCATCAGCAGATGTTATTAAAATCCTTTCCTCACCAGTGAAAGACACTTATCGCTCTTCATCAGCAAAGCTCTTTTTGAAAAGCAAAATCAGCTCAACAGGTGGGGACTGTCCTTTCACTCCTCCGGTGAAAGAGTCCAAGGCTGCCGCCTGACAGCCCCCAAATCAGCGGAGGGCTCACAGCGTCCCCAGCATGGCAGGGGAGGGACTACGGACCCTCAGTGTCTGGGCAATGGGTGATGAGCGGCGCTCTCCCCTGAGTGGGGAATGTCTGGGTGGCGGCAGCAGCAGCTCCTGGGTGCTGCGGGGCCGGGGATGACCGATGCTGTGGAGGGGCCCTGGGTCCCTCAAGAACTCGGCCGGAGGAGCAAGCCCTGCGGCGTGGCTGCAGGGGGCAGGGCCGGGCTGAGCCGCAGCCGCCCCGCGGGTTTCCCTGCACCTGCCGCCCTCCTCCTCCACCTGTCCTCCGCCCCACCAGAAGCCTCTCTCCTGAGCCGCTCTCCCGCACTGGCAAACGCTCGGTGATTGCCCACTGCGGCAGGAATACAGCCACGGGCCCTAGCTCAAGCCCTTTCCCGACTGGCCCCGAACAACCCTTCAGCCCTCTCCCCACCTCCCCTGCCAGGCTGCAGGCTCACAGCACGCCTTGTCCCCAAACACACGCTGCCGTGCACGCTTCCCTGCTTCTGCTCAAGGCACTTGCTGTGCCTGTAATGCCTTTCTTCCTCTTCTCTGCCAGATGATCCTCTTAATGGCCCAAATCAAATGTCCCCTCCTCTGGGAAGCCCTCCCTGACCTCTCCGGGCAGAACTAATTACTCCCTCCTTTAGGCTTTCACAGCAAGCAGGCTCCTGTTTTAACAATTATCACACTACAGTCCTGTTGGTTGTAATCCCTTGTTTATATCTGTCTCTCCTTATTACAGGAGGCATTTTGGCAGGAAGGGGAGGAGGGCTGTATCCTGTTCCTCCTTGTGTCCCCCACAGAAATAAGTGTCGTTCTAATAAAAAATAATAGCTAGCGTGTACTGATGGCTTATTCAGCACTCTGGGTGCCTTTCATACACATTAATTTAGTAATCTGCAGAATCACTCTCCTAGGTTATTAAACTCATTTCTCAGATGAGGAAACTGAGACCTGGAGAAGGGAAGAGACTTGTCAAAGGGCACATAGCTAGTATGTGGCAGAGCAAAGAAACCAAGTCTATCTGAGCTCAGTAAAGGTTTGTTGACTGAATGAATGAACCACCACCCGCCTCTGACCCTAGCAGCCCCTTAGGCAGGCTAGCAGAAGGACCCGTGGTAGTCTTTAGCTCCTAAGCCAGCTCCATCAGTCCATCCCCTTCCCTCTCCCTGTGAGCTCTGGCTTCTTCTGCCTCTGGGGCTTCATAGTACCTACTCTGAAGTCCTTTGTCCATTTTCTCCCGGACAAAATGAGGCCCTAGAGAAAGGTTTCTATCAACTTCCCAGAACCAGTGCCCTGTCCTTCCTCCATTCTCCCTCTCCCTAATTTAGCAGCCCCTCTGGCTACCTTTTCCCTAGTCCCTGCTTTGCAATCAGCGTATCAGCTTGTCTCTCTCCAGCAGCCTAGTCCTCCCAGTGTTCCTCCCACCTCTAGCCAAGCCCTGGAAAACCCACGTAGGACATTGCTGTTGTTTCTGCCCACAGGTTAGAGATAACTCTGGAGGGGAACAGAGCCCTGGGCAGTTGTCATAGCTTCTTCCTTCACAGAAGGATTCAGGAGTAGCTCTTGTCTTCCTAAGCCCCTGTTTTCAAGACGAATTCCGATTTTACAATCTTGTGAACTTTCCGAGAATAGCAGCAGAGGTTTTTCAATCTCTACAGACCCCTCAATCCCTAGTCCAGAGCTGTACACCTAGATAGATGCCAGTAAATGTTGAATGAATGACTTCATGAAAAACACGAATATTCCATGAATACTTTCTTGAATACGCCACCTTCCACCTCAACATGCTCTGTCCCTGCATCTATCTTCTGGTTCTTCCCTATGGTTCTAGAAAGGATAGTATCTCTCCTCATCCCTACCCATCCATCCCTATTATGTCCACCCTTTTGGGCAGTGACTGTCCAACTGCTGTAGTACACAACCCCCAGAACAAGTCAAAGGATTCTAATGATCTCCCCTCCATGTGCTCCTGGGGCCCTAGCATACCTCAGTGGACCCTGTTTTAAATCATCAGCAAAATTTGTCTTATTTCTATATTCATTTAATAAAAGGTAACTGAACACCAACCATGTGCTAGGAGCAGAATTTTAGGTGACCTGCTGCAGAGAGCCCGGAAATGTGGTTCAGTACTACCCTGTGAAGCAGAGTCCCTGGTAGAGTAAATCACATTGTTTTATTCACTGTTGGCTCCCTAGTGCCTAGAACAGTGTCTGGTACATAGTAGGTTCTCAATAAATATTTGTTGACCGAATAAATAAATGAATAAATGACCATTGTCATTCATTGTGGTTGCTCTACTTTTCTGTTCATTTGAGATATGTTTATCTAATTATATCAGACTACAACAAACTCCATAGATTTTTCCTTCAACTTCTTCTGCTCCAGAAACCTCCATCTACCCTCCCCCTCAGCCACCCACTCAATTCTCATCAATTCTATATCCCCAGTTCTGTAACAACCCTCTCAGGAGCCCAAAGCTCCATTCCTTCACCTCCATTAATGCAATTCTTTGCACTCCACTACTAACCAAAAGGTTGAGAGTTGAAATCCACCCAGCAGCTCCATGAAAGAAGGGCCTGAGGATCTACTTGCATAAGATTAAAACCTGTTGCCATGGAATTGACTCCAACTCATGGAGACCTCATGTGTGTCAGAGCAGAACTGTGCTCCGTAGGGTTCTCAGTGGCTGATTTTTCAGAAGTAGATCGCCAGCTCTTTCTTCCAAAGTGCCTCTGGGTGAGACCAGAAGAACTAGATGGTGTCCTGCTACCACCAATTACCACCCTGGCAGGGAACACAATAGAGAGTCCCTGATAGAGAAGGAGAAAGGTAGGGTGCAGAATTCAAATTCTAGTAAGAAGACCAGACTTAAGGGTCTGAATGAGATGAAGGAACCCCGGAAAGCATGGCCCCCAGATTCGCTATCAGCCCAGAATGAAACCAATTACGGAGGCCATCTCTTCAGACAAAGATTACACTGGACTGTGGGACATAAAGTGAGGAGTGTGCCTCTTAGTTCAAGTAAATACAAGAGACTAAACGGGCAGCTTCTGTCCGGAGGTGAGATGGGAAGGCAGAGAGGGTTAGGAGCTGGTTGAATGGACGTGGGAAGTCAGAGGTGGAAGGGTGGAGTGTGCTGTCACAGTATAGGGGGAGCAATTAGGGTCACATAACAAGTATGTATAAATTTTAGTATGGGAGACTAACTTGAAATGTAAACTTCATTTAAACCACAACAATAAACAGACAAACAAAAAACAACAAAAACGAACAAAGTGGGTGAACTCCAACCTCCAACCTTTCAGTTAGCAGCTGAGCACATTAACCGTTTGCACCACCCAGGAACTCCTTCTGCAAGATTACAGCCATTGAAAACCCTATGGAGTACAGTTCTACTCTGAAACACATGGGGTTGCCATGAGTCAGAATCAACTGTATGACAACAGGTTTTGGGTTCCCTTCCCTTGGGTCTCCAGTCCATCCCCTCCTCTCAATTTCCCAGCTCCCTCTGTTCTCTCTGATCAGCTTTCTACAAAGGCTTCAACATGATAAGCCATTCCAGCAAAGTACTTGGTCACCTCTTGGTGACCCTTGCCTTTCTGACCCATTCACATTAAGAGTCCTTGGCTCTGAATGTCCTCTACTCTTATTTTCTGCTACCTACGCCGGAGGGGAGATTGCCTGAGAGCCTTGCAGATCAGCATCACTACAAATGCTTGCTGACTAGCTTCAGCTGTTTGGCAACTCTTTGTAAAAAATGTGTATTTAAACAATTTTCTAAAGGGAAAAAATTTTCTTTACCTCCTCACACCAACTATTTACATATTTCAGTGACCTTTTATAAACCATATCATTGTATAAGCATCATTTTCCTGGGTGGTAATCAACTTATCCATTCTATTTCATACTCTACCTTGTTCACCTAACATTTTTCATGTGTACTTTCCCATGTATTGACAGAGCACTCATATTTATCATTTGTAATGGTTATATAATATTCCATCATATTAATGTTCCGTAGTTCACTTAACCATTGCCCAAATGTGGAGCATTTGGGTGGTTTCCAGAATTTTGCTATTATGAGCAGGGCAGCAATAAACATCTTTTTGCAAATAGCTTATTTTTCCTTTTCAGTTATTTTCATGGTATATATTCCCAGCACAGGGATTATCAGGTCACAGGCTAGAAACACTTCTATGGCTTTTGTTGCAGGGTGCCAGACTGCTCTCCAGAAAGGCTGTACTAATTTGCAATTCTCCAATCTCTTTGTTCAGTTTTGTGGCCTCCTAATGAATTCCCCAGAAGGGTTATTCCAAATCTTCTAGGCCTGCCTGGGGCATCCAGCTACCGTTAAACTCCAGAGGTGATTTTATTGAGGAGGTTACAGGCATATGTTCCTGAGTTTCCTCAACTTGCTTTCATGTCAACATTTTCGTCTTCACTCCCACTCCCCTCCTATGCTGATCTGTGAGGAAGAGGTCTCCAATTGCTTCTCCAAACAAACCTCCCTGCCTGCATATTTGACCTCATTCCCCCCACCCCGGTCTCTTTAAAACCATCCTGCATCTATTATTCCACCCTTTTCACATCATCCATCTCTCCTCTTCTCCTGCTCGTTCCTCTCAGCCTGCAAATATCCTCAAGCCTCCCTTTTCCTAAAAGCAATAAGCAATTCCCCTTTCTCCCCTTGAATACTCTCTTTTGTCACCATCCTTCTTTCTGAAAGTCTACAAAGCACCTTCTCATCTCTAATGTCTTCTCAGCATCTTGCTCTCTTTCACTGATGACCAATTCTCAACTAAAGCTGCCATCTTAAAGCCACCAAGAATTTTGTTAATCACCCAAACAAATGACATTTTATCAGTCATTATCCCCATCACCTTGATGGCTAAAGGTCAGAAGGATCGTGAGGCCTCACTCTCACAGTCAGTATTCATCCTGAAAATCAAGACCATGCGAACTTTTCCCTTCTGCTCCATGGGAGGTTTCTACCCTCCCTGAGCTCACCTTAGGACCCCTATGTTACTGTTTGACAGGTGTACCACCCCAGTCAAACCCCCCACCTGGCACTGAGCTTCTTCAATCCTACAAATATTGCACCCCCATAAGAATCTGCTCTTCGATTTCTCTACCTCCTATTGTGTAATAGCCAGGAGAATGGGGTGGATTTGATCCTACTCCCAGCCTTAGTGATAAGCTAGGACTAGTCTAAGCCCATCAGTATAAACCCATTCTTTCTACCACAGTGCTGGTTCAAGAAAAATCAGACCAGAGCAATCAACATGTGACATTTACATGAGACCTATGATGATCCAATTAGAGCAAAGCTCAAGAATTTTGTTTAATGGTTGAGGGAAACCAGTTCTCTCTCTCCTCTTGGATATAAATAATGAAGCATGTAAACCTGATTGCTGTTAGCTAATGTCTTAGGCTGGGCTCTCTAGAGAAGCAAAACCAGTGAAGCACATATATATATGTATGTATATACACACACACACAGATATACATATATATATATATATACACATATATATACAGAGAGAGAGATTTAATTCAAGGAAATGGCTCATGCGGTTGCAGAGACTGGCAAGTCCCAAGTCTGTGGATCAGGTGTCAGACTGGAGGCTTCTCCTAACTCATGTAACAGCAGGGCCTGATGAACCCAAAGTCATCAGGCAATACAGCAGGCCACTGACTCAAGTCCCAAGAACTTGAGGTCGGATGCTGACGAGCCAGATGCAAGATCCAGAGCAAGTAAGCCAGCTTTGCCAGAATGTCCAAATATATATTGGATGTATATATTGGATGCAGGCCACATCCCCGATGAAACTCCCCTTACAAATGATCGGCCAATCACATCAGATCACAACATGGAGGATGACTACATCATTATGCAACTGCCAAATTACATCATTACATAACCACCAAACTACGTCATTATATAACTGCCAAACCACTGAAAATCACGGCCCAGCCAAGCTGACACACAACTTTAACCATCACGGCCATCATCTTACAATCCTGAGGGAAGCCAGTATGAAAACAAAGCCAAATCAGAGCAGAATGAACAGAAATAGAGCCAGAGCCCTGATTGAACCATGCCTGAAGCCTACTACTCTACTAGATTTTTCCATTATATAAGTAAAACAAAACAAAACAAAAAAATCTTGTATTATTTAAATCATGTGTAGGGCTTTCTCTTATTTGCAGTTGAAACATATAATCATTATAACATCTTCACTGTTATCTCGTTATACGCCATCTCTCATTGTTTTCGCCCATTCCAGTAGCTTCCATGATGACATCTATGTGGATAATACCTAAATCTATACCTCTAGCCAACAACTGTCTCCTCATCTCCAATTTCAGTACTGCTAGCCCTCTGTTGAATGGCTGTACTTGAATGGTGTATGAAGCTTTAATCTTAGGAGGTTTACAATAAAAATTTTCCCCACCACCACCCAAGCCAAATCAACCTAACCACCAGGTGGTGCAAGCAGTTTGTGATCCCTGCTATCCTAAAGGTTGGTGGTTCAAACCCACCCAGCAGCTCCATGGAACAAAGACCTTGGAAACTGCTTTCGTAAAGATTACAGCCATGAAAACTCTATAGAGCAGCTCTATTCTGTACTACATGGGTTCTCTATGAGTTTGAATCGACTCAACGGCAATTGGTTTGTTTTTTGGGTTTATAATACTCCCATTCTTTTAGTGGACCAGCTTTGAAACTTCAGTCATCCTTGTACTTCTCTTCTTTACACCCCAGGGCCAGTCAGCTGCTGCGACCTCACATTTTTGTCTTTGGCTGAATACTGACCTTTATTATCTCTCTCTCAAATTGACTAGCTTCCCAGTTGGTTTTCCTGCCTCCTATCTATCCCACCTTCTGCCCATTCTACACAACACCTTTATCAGAAACACCCTCCTGAAACATCAAATTAATCAAACGTTTCCAGTGATTTCCCAATTCCCAAATTTAGTGTAAACTTTTCATCCTCTATCTAAGCCCTCCACTACAGGGTCTTTCCACTCTTATAATCCCATTACTCTCTCACTGGTGGCCAAGCTACAACCAAATTAGACTACAGTTGTTGTTGCTCGGTGCTGATGAGTTGATTTCCACTCACAGCAACCTCACGTGACAGAGTAGAACTGCCCTACAGGGTTTTCTGGCCTATAATCTTTATGGAAGCAGATCGCCAGGTCTTTCTCCTATGGAGAAACCGCAAACCTTTCTGTTAGCACCTGAGTGCTTAATAGTTTTGCCACCAGGGCTCCTGACTATTTACTATTTCTTGGTAATTCCACACCTTACTGTCAGTGAAGTGGACCCCATCTTTCCTTCACGTTTTACCTATTAAAATTCTACCCATCCTTTAAGACCCATCTCAAAACCACCTCCATAAAGTACGCACTGATTTCCCCATCTAGATGAGGACTTCTCTTTTTGAACCTCTACTACGTCTCACTCTTGTACCACTCATCAGAACAGAAAAGCTGACTTTTACTTTTGTATCCTGTAAGCGAAGAGAAAGATGTGGCAGTCTGCTTCCGTAGAGACTTACAGCTTTGGAAACCCTATGGGGTCGCTATGATTCGGAATCGACTCAACGGCAGTGGGTTTGGTTTGTTAAGCACAGAGCACAGGGCCTTGCGAATAGTAGGTACTCAATAAATACTCATTAAATTAGCCTGGATCAAGGGCAACCTTATAGAGAAAAATGCCCTAAGAAGGTCCCTTAGAAAGAATCTTACTGTTTTACCTACAGATGCACTAAAACCTCTTTTCTTTACTTATTTCTCTTTTTTAAACATCAGCTGGGGATTTATCAAGTCAACAAATATTTATTTAGCACCAACTATGTGTGAGTTAACACTGGAATCTGGGAGAAGCTAGCTTTGAAATGTTGTACCCTGGCATGACTCAGAGCTGTGGTTCTCAGAATATGGGCCAGATGGATGCTTCTGGAAGCTGGAAGGCTGATCTACCTTCCTACAATAGCAATATTTAGGCCAAATTCTGAGCTGTACAGCTATTAAGGTTAGTGGGAAAAAAGCAAAGGACTAAGAAAGAGTTCATAGACCTGAGTTTTGGGCCTGGATTTTCACTAACTAGCTGCGCAACTTTCAACACGTCTCTTAATCTCTGTGGGAATCTGTTGCTTTTTTACCTGCAAAACAGTAGGGCTAGGCTGCACCATTTCTCAAAGTGTCGTGCTCAGAATCCCTGTATGAGATTCGCCTGAGTGGCTTAGAAAATTGCAGATTCCCTAGACTTAACCTACCGCTAGTGAAAAAAGAATCTTTGCGAGTAGGCCCTGGGAGTCTACAGGTGATCAAGCTCCCCAGGTGATTCTTATTCCCACTCAAGTTTAAAAACCTCCAGAATCTTAAAATTACAATGTCCCTCCTGTTCTAAGATGTGGAAGTTACTGAATTAAGTGACAATTTGAGCTATTTTGCAGTGAAAAAATACAAAGGATGAATGAGTGATCTGGAGTGTTAGCATTTTGCCCTAACAAAGTGTCTTTGGAGAGAAAGGTTAGAGAACCCCTGTTCTATGGCCTGCAGATCCAGGACTATCCTGCTTGCTGGCCTCCTTTTTTATCCCTCCCTCCCTCTCTTTTCCTCCCTCCCTCCCTTCCTCGTCTCCTTGCCCTCCCTTCCTTCCTCCCTTCCTTCTCTTTTTTCTCCTATTACTTCCAAAATCCCATCAGCACCTGGGTGAGCACATGGGTAACGGTATACTCATTTGCACTTACCTAATACACTTTTTTTTTCCCCCATGTAGTCTTCCCGGCCTCCTCAATCAGCTGTGAACATTTCCTGCTCAGAACTCTCACAGAACTTTGAACCTCTCTTATGCCATTAATCATACTTTGCCATGTAATATTTCTAGGTCTAGTCTACTGTATGCCCCTGAGGAAAAAGGCTCTTTGATTCATCTTGGTCTCCTGTCCTTCTCCAGCGCCTAGCATCGTGCCTGGCCCATGTCGATAAATATTTTACATTTGTGTCGTGTAGACAAGTTTAAGAAGTATTTCCACAGACATTAGTGAATAGCAGACACTGAATAAGTGTTTGCTGAATGGATCAATGAACGAATTCCTTTATCATATTCATGGGCTTGTCTTGTCGCCTGTCCAGCAGAGCAGGAAGGTGCAGGGGCAAAGACACTGACCTTGGAGTTAGAGGGCTGAGTTTGAAGCATTTTTCTGTCTCAATAGCTGGGTGGTCTTGGGTAAGTTGTTTAACCTCTCTGAACCATTATGTTACCTATAAAGTAGCCATAATAATACCTTCCTTTCAGGGTTGGTGATGATTAACTGCAATTACTTTTGAAGACATCTGGCATATAGCAGATAACTTAAAAATACAGGTTAAATGGAATTCTTTCCTTCCCCCAACCTTCACCTCTATTAGAATGTCCCTTAAGGACAAACACTGGCCTTTCTAATTCTTTCTTTCCAGATTTTTATGCTGTGTCTTGGTGCGCTACATACAAAGATGTGCAGTATACGTTTTGTAAATTCTTGAAAGTAGTCAATGTCATAAGGTGAAACATGTATGGAAAACACTCAAGTAGCAATGAACAGACTATATGAGTCAGGATTCTTTGTTGCAAGGCCCATAAACCCAATTCAAACAAGCTTAAAAAGAAAAAAAAAATTTATTGACTCACACAATTAGGAGGGTCTAGGGTGGCTCTAGCTTTAAGCACAGCTGCATCGAGGGGTTAAAATACCGAAGATGCTGTCTCTTTTTCTCCAGCTTGGCCCTGCCTCCCTCTGTGTGGCTTCATTCTCAGGCAGGATCTCCCCAGCTGGTGGGAAGGATGGCTGCTGGCTTGTGAGCCAAAAGTGAGAGAGACCCTCTCTATCTTTGTGTCCCTGTGCCAATCTCATGAAGGGACTCTGATTGACCCTGCTTGGGTCTCATGCCCAAATCTGAACCAGTCAGTGAGTCGAAAGGGAGGTAGCACTACAGCTGGCTCAGCCTGGGTCATATGCCCATCCCTATGGCCAATGGAAAAGGACACAGTGGTTGACACCCCCTCACAAAGAATAAGGGAGATGTAGTTTTCCCCTGATCAGCTCCCGCAAAGATTATAGCCTAGAAAACCCTATGGGGCAATTCTGCTCTGTCACATGGGGTCGCTATGAGTTGAAATCGACTCTATGGCACCTAACAACAACAACAGCAACAGTCTTCCCCCAGGAGTCCTGGGGTGGTTCAAACAGTTAACGCGTTCAGCTGCTAACCAGAAGGTTGGAGGTTCGAGTCCACTCACAAGTGCGTTAGAAGAAAGGCCTGGTGATCTACTTCTGAAAAACCAGCCATTGAAAGCCCTATGGAGCAAGTTCTACCTGACACACATGAGATCATCATCAGTCGGAACTGACTCGACAACAACTTCTTTTGTTTGTTTTGTTTTGTTTCCCCCCAAGGAAGGGGTGCCGGCAGGCAAAAATAATGTATCCAGTGGACAAGTAGATAAAAATATACCATTTCCCATAAGATGCCCCATGCTTAAAACTGCCTACTTCGTGCTGTTTAAGAGACCCCACTTCATTTACTCATTCACTTATCATTCATTTGATTATTGGAGAAAAACAAAACATTTTGAGTGTCTCTTATGTTCCAGTTCCAGTGCCAAGAGTTGGGGCTAAAGCAATAAACAAGATAGACATGAACTTCCTCTCACAGAGCTCCCAGTCCAATAAGGGCTCAAATAAGGGCTCATAATTCCTAAAGTTCTATCCATTAAATTGGACCCTTCACCTCAGGGAATGATTTCCAGAAGGTCCCGGTTACAGTGGGACGAGTATCACTTTATCCCATTATCACCCATTTAGCACGTTCAGTCTGTTGGATGCACTGGCCGCCCATGGCAGAGATCATAGAATCAGAGACTCTCAGATGAAAAGTCCTGTAAACTAATCCCTGTCAAGCTTGTGCAAGGTTCTGGAGAATAGCACAAAGGGGAGATGGGTTTTGATGGTCGGGAGACTATGTGTTAACCAGAGCTCAGCAGAATTCAGATGAGGTTGGATCCAAGTAGGACCCTGCGTGTATATGTCCTGAGTGAGACGGGGCAGCACAAGGACTCAGGGTGCCCTCTTTTGGGGTAGGGCAGAGTTAGAGGAAGGAAGGTTTCCCTGGCCTGAGGAAGTGTCTGTGTATGAGGGGAAGGCTGCAGAAGGAAGGGAAATGCCAAACTCTATCTACCTCACAATTTGTCCAGCACAGGCCCTGATTTCACACTTTGTTGACCAATCTTTGGAACTCTTGTCAGGTCATTAGAGGTGGTTTCCAAAGCATAACAAGTACTAATTACTTTACGAGAGATCTTTACTCATTCTTCAAGACCCACCTCCTCTGCTGAACCTTCTATCAAAGCACCGCCCTCACCTGCACAGCCCAGCAGAGCTCTGCCTCCTCCTTTGCTATCACCCAGCCCCAATTCCACTTTTCTTTGACAGCATTTCCTATATTGAACTTGATAATTTATCTGTTTACCCATTGTATACACCAGACTGAGGTGAGGAACCTCCTTATCCTGAGTCCCTGTTCTGTTCCTGGCACAGAGGTAGGTGTTCAGTACTTTGTTTTAATACGGAAAGGAATGGTTACACTGAATTGGGGGCTACACAGTGGCACTTAACAAAAGTAGACTTTCAGCTAGAAGCTGAACCAAATAACAGTAGAGTGTGCAGAGGACTTTGAAGTGGCTGCTGAAGACAAGGGAATTGCTTGTTGGAACTAGGCAACCCAGGAGCAGGTTTCACAGTGCAATAGATCAATACTATTCCTTCCAAGGAAACAAGCAGGATCGATACCAGCTACCCCAGGGTTCTGAGCAGATCTGAAAGCCATGGGGCCCACGGATGGAGGCTCTACATGGATTTTGCAGATTACAACAGTGTGTATCCACTGGGGGGACTGGAAGACACCCCATTGAATTTCATAGCAGCAATGGTCCATGGGGTACAAATGGCCGAATATTCAAGCACATAGCAACAGAGAAATGTATAATTGAAGTTTTGAAAGAGTACTTAGATATAGGGACTGGCATTCTTCCTGCCATTCCCTTCTCCTCCACCCACAGCAAACGTTGCTCATTGATATCCACACTCTTGCCTGCTGAGCACAGATGCAGCCTCAAAATTCTTCTCCCCACTGTTTCAGGCAGCCACTGCCAAACACATGTGGTTGGCGCTCAGTGTGAAGTCTTTTTGCCTTGTCTGATCTGATCCAATCTAACATCATTCCAGTAGGACTCCCTTCTATGGCTTGCTGGAGAGCCACGCTAGAGGCTTTGTGAGCCAATTTTGCTGGTGAATAGCTGTAATTGTTAACCCTCCAATTCAATTAAAACACACTGTGTTCCTCCCACAGGAAAGGTCCTGGGCTAGGTGTTGAGAAGGTTCTTTCTTAAGCAGGACAAATATCTGCCTCCTTGTAATTTCTTCCCATTGGTCTTTCTAAACAAAAAAAAAAAAAAAAAAAAAAAACAAAACCAACCCATTGCCATCAAGTTCATTCTGACTTACAGTGACCCTATAGGACAGAGTAGAACTGCCCTATAGGGTTTCCAAGGAGTAGCTGGTGGATTTGAACTACCGACCTTTTGGTTAGCAGCTGAGCTCTTAACAACTGAGCCACCAGGGCTCCACATCTGCCTTCTGGACAGCACATAATAAGGTTTTGCTCAACTACTAACCTAAAGGTTGGTGGTTCAAACCCAGCCTGTGGCACCGTGGAAGAAAGGCTTGGCAATCTGCTTCCATAAAGATTACAGCCAAGAAAACCCTATGAGGCAGTTCTGCTCTGTAACACATGGGGTTGCCATGAATTGGAATCGACTTGATGGCAACATGTTATTCCATATGACGGCCCTTGCAATATCTGAAGATGGCTGTTATGCCTTCCAAACCCCAACCCTCCTACTTTGGTCTTTCTTTTTCTTACAGGAAACCTCCTAAGTGCTTCCAGCCATTTCTTAGAGTATTTGGTTTCCAGACCCCTCACTCCGTGGTTAACCTCCTGTGGTCATGCCCCACTTTGTCTACTTTCCTCTTAAATTGTGATGCCCAGAATGCACCCAATATTTCATCTGTGATCTTGCTAAATCAGAGTACAAGCCAGCAAAAAGAGACATTTAAGCTGAAGTCTTGAAAGGTGAAAAGAAGTTTGCCAGTTTGACAAGGAGCATCAAGGGGTTTCTAGGCAGGGAGAATGTCTGTGAGTGTGACCATGATTTTTTTTGGGTTGGATCATGCACACTTTTGTATGAACTAAGTCCTATTATTTTCCTTGCCTTAAAAACTATTCTTACAATTGCAAAAGCTCAGGGTTACAAAGATCCTTAAAATGTACAATCACTCATCTGATGATTAAATCACCAGGCTTACAACATCTCTTGCAAAAGATGGGGGTCTTGACTATGTTCTACAAGGGAGCCCTTTGAATTTTTGAAGGCAAAGCATTCTATTTTTTGATCCTTCTGTTCAAAAATTCATCCCTTTCAGTTGAAGCTTGCCTTGTTGTAATGTTATTCATTTTTCAAAGAGTAACTGAGCGCTATTCTAGGCATTGTGTGTGTGTGTGGGGGGGGTGTATTTGGGTGGACATGAGTGTTCCATAGGGGTAATCAAGGTGGAAGGACAAGGACAATAAGCTCAGAGTTTGTTCCTGAGGAACTTACCCTCTGGTAGGGCAATACAGAAAACAATAAAATAAATTCTATAATAGAGACACAGGCAAAAGACTGTGGAAGTACAGAGGAGAGGTGGTTGTTGTTTGCTGTGGTCGATTCTAACTCTTGGTACCCTGTGTGTGCAGAGTAGAAATGCACTCCATAGAGCTTTTGAGGCTGTGAGCTTTTGGAAGAAGATCCCCAGGCCTGTCTTCTGAGGTGCCTCTTTGTTGTTGTTGTTGTTGTTAAGTTCAAACCACCATCCTTTTGGCTAGTAGTTGGGTGCTCAACTGTTTTGCACCACCCAGGGACTCCAGAGGAAAAGACAGTTACTTCCAAAGAAGAGAACAGGGATGGCTTATTCCTGGGTCTATCCAGCGGCCAGAGTTACCTCCTGAAAAACCAAATAGGATCTCATTACTCTCCTGCTTAAAACCCTCTAGGACTTCCCATCACACTCGGAACTGAACCCACGGTCCTTGCATGACCCAGCATCTGGCCACCTCTCATTGCCAACGTGAACTTCTGCACTTTTCCATTGTGGTCACACTGGTGTTCTTGCTTTCCTTTAACCCACCAAGGTTGTTCCTATCTTAGAGCTTTCACACTGGGAGTTCTCTCCTAGGAATCTTCCTCCTTTGGGCCTCACATCAGTCAGGTCACTGCTTAATTGTCAGCTGTGCAGAAAGACCTAAGCCCCCACCATCATGTACTCATTACTTGCTATCCCTATCCCCTTACTCTGCCTTTATTAATTTATTGATAACATTTGTTACTACCTGAGATTGTATTTATATTTTAAATCTGTCTCCCAGTAGAATATAAGTAGAATATAAGCTCTATGAAGGTATGGATTTTGACTGTTTTATTCACTGCTGTCTCCCCAGTGGCAAAAACAGTGCCTAGCACATGACATGCCAGGTGCTGTTCTAAGGACCTCGTATACATTAACAAATCTGATCCTCAGTATAACAATATGTTTCATACTACAGGCCTCCTCATGCAACCACATCAATTCCTCAGGTGCACAACTAAACCATCAGTGATCTACTGTGATGGTAGTAATGTAAGGGAAACTAAAGTGACAACTATATGTCACTTTTACCTGTCTATGCTGACTTGAGAATGTAACACTCATGCTAGATGTGAATCCTCTGTGCATGCAATTTGTCTAGGTCCCTAAGCCTAGGTGATAAACCTCCCAGTCTGCTCAAAGAAATTGCAGACTACGTGATCTCAGAGCCACCGTCAAAATCTGTGAGAAACATGGTAAGTGGGAAATACCACAGAATAAAAAACTATTCGGGCTGATTTTCAAAGAGATTGGAGGGATGGGGGGGGGATACTAAGTAGACAATAGATAAGTGGTAACTTTGGTGAAGGGTAAGACAGTACACAATGCTGGGGAAGTCAGCACAACTTGTACAAGGAAAGGTTATGGAAGATCCATAGATACATACAAACTCCCTGAGGGACTGAATTGCTGGGTGGAGGGCTGTGGGGACCATCGTCTAGGAGAACATCCAGCTCAATTGGCATAACACACTTTATAAAGAAAATGGTCTACATTCTACCTTGCTGAGTAGCGTCTGGGGACTTAAAAGCCTGTGAGCAGTCATCTAAGATACTCCACTGGTCTCACCCCTTCAGCAGCAAGGGAGAATGAAGAAAACAAGATACAAGGGAAAGATTAGTCCAAAGGACTAATGGACCACAACTACCATGGCCTCCACCAGACTGAGTCCAGTACAACTAGATGGTGCCTGACTACCACCGCTGACTGCTCTGACCAGGATCACAACAGAGGGTCCTGGACAGAGCTGGAGAAAAATGTAGAACAAAATTCCAACTCACAAAAAAAGACCAGACTTACTGGCCTGACAGAGACTGGAGAAACCCTGAGAATATGGCCCTCGGACACCCTTTTAGATCAGTAACGTAGTCACTCCCAAGGTTCACCATCCAGCCAAAGATTAGACAGCCCCATAAAACAAAATGAGACTAACGGGGCACAACAGTCCAGGGACAAGGACTAGAAGGTAGGAGGGGACAGAAAAGCTGGTAATAGGGAACCCAAGGTTGAGAAGTGACAGTATTGACATGTCATGGGGTTGTTAACCATTGTCATAAAACCATATGTGTACTATTTAATGAGAAACTATTTGTTCCGTAAACCTTCATCTAAAGTAGAATTTAAAAAAGGAAAAAAAAAAAGAATAAAATTTAGATTGAAATCTTTCTAAAAAAAAGAGATTGGAGTTTTTTCTAGAAACTACCGACAAATCAACTGAATTTAATATCAACTGTGGTTAAATTTTTAGACTAGGTTATCAGGAAGATTAACTCATTCATTCACGCCAAAAATATTTATTCAGGTAGCCTGTTGTTGTCAGGTGCCGTTGAGTTGGTTCTGACTCATAGCAACCCTATGTACAACAGAATGAAACACTGCCCAGTCCTGCGCCTTCCCGCAATCGTTGTTACGCTTGAGCTCATTGTTGCAGCCACTGTGTCAATCCATCTTGTTGAGGTCTTCCTCTTTTTCACTGACCCTCTTCAGGAACTGATCCCTCCTGATAACACATCCAAAGTATGTGAGACGTAGTCTTGCCATCCTTGCTTCTAAGGAGGATTCTGGCTGTACTTCTAGACAGATTTGTTTGGTCTTCTGGCAGTTCATGGTATATTCAATATTCTTCGCCAACACCACAATTCAAAGGTGTCAATTCTTCAGTCTTCCTTACTCACCATCCAGCTTTCGCATGCATATGAGGTGATTGAAAGTAACTTGGCTTGGGTCAGGTGCACTTTAGTCTTCAAAGTGATGACATATTTGATTTTTAATACTTTAAAGAGGTCTTTCGCAGCAGATTTGCCCAGTGCAACGCGTCTTTTGATTTCTTGGCTGCTGCTTCCATGAGTGAAATCCTTAACAACTTCAATCTTTTCCTCCTTTATCATGATGTTGCTTATCGGTCCAGCTGTGAGGATTTTTGTTTTCTTTATGTTGAGGTGTAATCCATACTGAAGGCTGTGGTCTTTGATCTTCATCAGTAAGTGCTTCAAGTCCTCTTCGCTTTCAGCATCTGTAAAACGCAGGTTGTTAATGAGTCTTTCTCCAATCCTGATGCCACGTTCTTCTTCATATGGTACAGCTTCTAGGATTATTTGCTCAGCGTACAGACTGAATAGATATGGTGAAAAGATACAACCATGACGCACACCTTGCCTGCCTTTAAACCAGACAGTATCCCCTTGTTCTGTTCGAATGACTGCCTCTTGACCTAGGTACAGGTTCCTCATGAGTACAACTAAGTGTTCTGGAATTCCCATTTCTTGCAATGTTATCCATAATTTGTTATGAGCCACACAGTCGAATGCCTTTGCATAGTTAGTAAAACACAGGCAAACATCTTTCTGGTATTCTCTGCTTTCAGCCAGGATCCATCTGACGTCAGCTATGATGTCCCTGGTTCCACATCCACTTCTGAATTTAGCTTGAATTTCTTGCAGCTCCCTGTTGATATACTGCTGAAGCCATTTTTGAATGATCTTCAGCAAAATTTTACTTGCATGTGATGTTAATGATATTGTTTGATAATTTCTGCATTCAGTTAGATCACCTTTCTTTGGAATAGGCATAAATATGGATTTCTTCCAGTTGGTTGGCTAGGTAGCTGTCTTCCAAATTTCTTGGCATAGATAAGTGAGCACTTCCGGTGCTGCATCCGTTTGTTGAAACATCTCAATTGGTATTCTGTCATTTCCTGGAGCCTTGCTTTTCGCCAATGCCTTCAGTGCAGCTTGGCCCTCTTCCTTTAGTACCATTGGTTCCTGATCATATGCTACATCTTGAAATGGTTGAACGTCGACCAGTTCTTTTTAGTATAGGGACTCTGTGTATCCCTTCCATCTTCTTTTGATGCTTTCTGCGTCGTTCAATATTTTGCCCATAGAATCCTTCAATATTGCAACTTGAGGCTTGAATTTTTTCTTCAGTTCTTTCAGCTTGGGAAAAGCCAAGCGTGATCTTCTCTTTCGGTTTTCTAACTCCAGCTCTTTGCACATGTCATTATAATACTTTACTTTGTCTTCTCAAGCCACCCTTTGAAATCTTCTGTTCAGCTCTTTTACTTCATCAATTCTTCCATTTGCTTTAGCTACTCGACGTTCAAGAGCAAGTTTCACAGACTCTTCTGACATCCATTTTGTTATTTTCTTTCCTGTCTTTTTAATGACCTCTTGCTTTCTTCATCTATGATGCACTTGATATCATTCCACAACTTGTCTGGTCCTCAGTCATTAGTGTTCAATGCATCAAATCTATCCCTGAGATGGTCTTTAAATTCAGGTGGGATATACTCACGGTTGTACTTTGGTTCTGGTGGACTTGTTCTAATTTTCTTCAGTTTCAGCTTGAACTTGCATATGAGCAATTGATGGTCTGTTCTACAGTCAGCCCCTGCCTTGTTCTGACTGACGATATTGAGCTTTTCCATAGTCTCTTTCCACAGATGTAGTCGATTTGATTCCTGCGTATTCCATCTGGCGAGGTCCACTTGTATAGTTGCTGTTTATGTTGTTGAAAAAAAGGTATCTGCAATGAAGAAGTTGTTGGTCTTGCAAAATTCTATCATGCCATCTCCGGCATTGTTTCTATAACCAAGGCTATATTTTCCAGCTGCCAATCCTTCTTCTTTGTTTCCAACTTTTGCATTCCAATTACCAGTAATTTTCAATGCATCCTGATTGCATGTCCGATCAATTTCAGACTGCAGAAGTTGGTTAAACTCTTCTTTCAGTTTCTACATCTTTGGCCTTAGTGGTTGGTGCGTGAATTTGAGTAATAGTCGTATTAACTGGTAACCTGAGTTGTATCCAAATCACTTAGCCTGATTAGATGATTTTCTTATTGGAATTGTTTGGAGACAGAGACTAACCGAGAGAACAGCAATTTCATATTCCTTGGGATAGAGAAATGGTTTTGAGCATGGGTGCCGGAGCCAGACTGTCTCATTTCCAATCCTGGCTCCATGACTTACTTACTTGCTGTATGACTACAGACAAGTGAGTTAACCTCTCTGTGCATCAGTTTCTTCATCTGTAAAGTGGGAAAATAATAGTACCTGCCTCATGGAGTTGTATTGAAGATCAAATTTATTAATGTAGATGAGGTCCTTAGAATAGCACTTGGTACATAGGATTTCAATCAATATTAGCAACTATTTTATTATCTCCCATCTCGTGTTCATTCTGAAGTATATGCTTCATGAGTGGAAGGACAGGTGATAGATTATTTAAATTATAATTGCTCGTTCATTCTCTCTCTGTGTCTCTTTCTTTCCCCAAATGCTGATAGCTGAATTTGTATTATCTGACTTCCCTGTAAATTGCTTAGGTGCCTTCCTTCTTCTGGAATTCTATGCATTTTTATATTGATTGTCAAACAATTTCTAGTTTGAACAGCATTGTGAAGACTGGGGATGGGGAGAGAAAACCAGACGTGGAATAGTTTGACCTCCTCGTGTCTGTCACACGCACATTCCACAAACAGTGGGCTTAGCTTTTTCTCGATGTTCTCTCCAAACATAGCTATCGAGTCCCTTTGGTTGCTTTTAGCTTTTCCTGGAGCATTGGCTCATTCTCCGGCTTCAGCGTTTTGGACGATTGTTACAGATTCATGCTCATCCCTTTCTTTTAGCACAGAGAAAGTAAAAAAGTCAGGAAGAAAAGCAACACTGCAGAAAATTCATGAAAAATCGCCAGTCTTTTTTTTTTTTTTTCTTTTTTAATGTGAAGAAGAGAAAAAGAAAGAGGACTGAGGAGCTGGCATGAGGAGAGAAGAGCATTTGCTGTTATATATGGCAGAGGCTGCTGTCCTCCCTGAAATGATGAATTCCCCAAGCCCAGAGCTATGGGAGACATGCAGGGCTCTCGGCAGCAGCCAGCCTTCCATGAGAGCTAGCTGCCAGAGTGTACCAGCAAGTTTGGGTCACATTTGGAAAGTTCAGTTATTGCAGATATTTGTTTTCCTTCTAAGTCCTGGGACAGAATCCCGTTTCTGGGATGATTTTGAGAAAGGAGAGAGAAACATTACATAAGAGCTCAGTAAGTGCCAGATATTATTATTAATATCATCCTTTGGCCTCATGCTTGACTCATTCATTCATTCAACAAATACTGAGCACTTATATCCCAGGAACGATGCAAAACACTGAGGATAAAAAGATGAATTAGATACAGTTTCCTCCCTTCAGTAGCTCATGTCTAGTACAAAAGAGAGGCACAAACAGAGAGCTCTCATATAGCAGAATAAGGGCAATGTTTTAGATTGGGTGACCCAGGAAGTGATCCCAGGAAGTACCAGTAGAGAACTGAGAAGAATGATATAGGAAAGGAAAGGGCAGGACAGGAAAAGAAAGGAAAGAGAAGGAAAGGAAACCAACACAGAATGCATTAACGAACAGGTGACTGCTATGGGCAGCTGGGAATCAATCTCACTGGGGACCTCTGGGAGATAGTGTAGAAGCTGCCTCAGTGTTGAGCCATCTGAGGGTGAAGAATCTGAGATATCTGTCCATTAACTGCGCCCTTCTAGCCTGCCTTGACCCTTGGCTATAGGTAATAGAAAGCCATGGGTGTACACGGAAGCAACGGTGCCAAGAGGACGTGCGCAGAACACTGATGGTGCCTGCTATGTGGACTTACAGAAACAAGCACGGAGCATTATGGAAGTCTCAGAGATGAGCTCCCAGCTCAACTGGTTGGGTCCAAGAAGGCTTCCTGAAAGAGGTGGCAGTTGAGCAAAGTCCCAAGGAATGCCTTACTCCAGAGCTGTTCAGTGATGGCACGGGCAGAGTCCCTGATGTCTGGCCACATTAAAGACTTTGAATTGAAAGTTCTAGCTAAGGTTAAGAAATAAATATACTTATCACCCTACCCATGGGGCATAAGTGGTTGAGAACAGGACAAGGATTCAGATGGTATACAGGTCCTCACAGCGCTATCCTGTCAGGAATTGAATGAGAGATAAAGAATAGCAAGCAGTGAGTTTGTATTTGCTTGTGGCAAAGAAAGCCTGAGGACTTTTATGGCTTTGCCCAAAACCCACTCCAGGTTTCTATTTGTGGATTAGGTGCTTCCTCAGAACATCCTTCCTTCCAGAACAGCCACCCCGCAGCCCTGTCCAGCCCCCAGATGCCCGCTGCACTCACTCCTCTTCCTAAGCACTACCTCCCAATTAGACCAAGGATGTGGCAATCAGGCTGCCCAGAATTGCTCTCTCCACCTTCGGCTTGCCCTGAGCAGAGTTCAGATTGCACATTTCCCGACACTCAGAGAGACCCATTAATATTTAGCATGTTACATTTCCAAAGCACTTTGCTAACACAAATTGATCTTTTCAGCACCCCCTTGTGAGACAGCTCAGTACTGCTAGCCCTGCTGGGGACATACGGCTTTTGGAAGATAAGCTACTTAGGCTGGGGTCGTGCCGTGAGTGACGGATCCAGATTAAAACCAAAGGTCAATGACACCAGTTGTCTGAGCCTACAGACAGAACTCCAGAGTGGCCTCAACATACCCCTCCCTGCCCAGGATGGTCCTGGAACAAATCCAGACTTCTGAAGGTTTAAATAGAATGGGTGGTTCTCTTTGAAACTGGATTGCTTACAAACCAGCTATCATTTATGGAGGCTTATAATGTGCCAGGAGCGGGGCACTTTATATAGATGGTATCATTTAATCCTTGCCACCCTTGCCTACCTGCCTACCACTGCCATTATTGCCCTCATTTTATGAATCAGAAAATTGAGGCACAGAAAGATGAAGTAACTTACTTAAAGTTGCACAGCTAGTAATTTGTAGAGCTAGGATTTAAACCCAAGCTATTCAGCTTCGGAGATCCTTAACTATTATGAACCAGCCGAATGGCAGGTAGAGGGACCAGGTCAAGCCAATGTACTCTTTGTGAAGTTCTCCCTACTCCCAGGTACATTGTCACATGTTTTGCAACATTATTTCTGGAGTTAAAGGAATTAGGTGGTGGGCCTGTCTGTAAAATTGTTCTTGAGGAATGAAGAGTATAAACCAAAGTTATTGGTTACTTGATTTCTTCTGTTTTTCCCTTTGTTCCCCATTCTTAACCCTGCCTAAAAGGGCATACAATAAACAAATGTGGGGCCCATGTGCCATGTACTGTGCTTAGTGACGAATAGGACATCATCCCGGTGTCACTTGCTCTGGTAGGGTAGAGTCTCACATAAATAATTATGATGTGGTGGGGAGCATTATAACCAAGGATTATGAGAGCTGATGGGGGGAGGAGTCAAAAGTAACTTGTCAGTCAAAGTTGGGGAAGCTTTGTGAAGGTGACATGAGTCGGACCTGATGGAGATAGAGGAAGGAGACAAAGGGCATTCCAGGCAGAGGGGACAGCTTGTGCAAAGGAAGGGAAGTGTGAGAAAACACGGCAAGTTTGGAGAGCAGCAAGGAGCTCTGTCTTCCTGGAATCGTGCTCCTTGTTTTTTGGCGTTAAGTGGGTTAATTTGGGGGCCTGGTGCCCTGGATGAGGGACTGGATTACAAATTCTAGTGTGTCCCTGAGAATGTAACTCATTGTGTCATGTCCAGCCAAATTCTCATCTTGGTGTTTTGTTGTTGAGTAGAAAGGTCAATTATTTGAGAAATATTTAGCAAATTCCTACTATATGCAAGGCACTGTTCTAGGTGCTGTTGATGGGGGGCATGGCTTTATAAATGCAGGGGCAAGAGGGGCCCTGGGGAAGAGTCTGGGACCTAGGAGTGTGTGCTGGGAAGGAAACTTAGAAGAAGGGTTGTCACTCTTTGCCTCTACCACTCAGCAGCAGAGATTGGAGTTATGCTGTCATAAACCAAGGAACACTAGGAGCTACCAGAAGTTAGAAGAGGCAAGGAAGGATTCTCCCCTAGAGCCTTAAGAGGGTTGATTTAAGACTTATGGCCTCCAGAACTATGCAGAAAATGAATTTCTGTTGTTTTAAGCCCCCTCCCAAATTAAAAAGTAATAAATACCAATTCAAAAAGGTAAATTAATTGATCCCAACTTTGTAGAAAGCAAGTCCCTTTATCATGATTAAACTGAAATTGATTTACACACACACCACACATACATACACAAATGAGGGCATAGGTAGTACCATGTTGGAACTAAAAAGCTCAGCTCTAAATATATTACTGGCTTAGTGGGAGCTGAGCCATGAGATCCTAAGTAGCAGAAGTTACCCAGCTGTTTCTCAGTTACAGCTTCTAAGGAGTGAAGTTGTTCTCAGATGATACAGTCAGGATGAACGTGCGCATAAGATCGCCAAGTCCTTCCCTCCAAGTGGACATTGTGGCTTTGGATAGTTTAGCCATACAAGCCTCAAGGTCAAGAGGTGGATAGAATAGCCTAAATGCAGAAAAAGGAATGCGAAGGAGGGTATGTATGTGTGTGGGCGTGGGGTGGGAGTGCTAGTGCAGCTCACAGTTGGATAATAACATCAAATGCTATGAACTTACGGCCCAGAGCTTCAGCCAAAACAACAGTTGCTGCCATGTCCTTTTTAAGGTGGCTTCAATTAGAGTTAAGAGAGTTTTCTGGGCTCTTAGGCTTTGGAGTCTGCAATCATTTCTATCAACAGGAGCTATCTGTTGATACCCTGCCCTCCTGGTGTCCTAAAAAGTCTTGTCTTTCCTCTAGTTGATACCTAAGGCCCATGCTGTTCTGGACAGCAGCATTTACTGATGCTAGTCATGAGAGAAGAATCCAAGTACCCAAAAGCCCAGTAAAATTTGTATCCTTCTATGCATATGGGCCATAAAATGGAAGAATCCTCTGGGTAGGAGGCACCAACCAGGGCCCACGTTTCCGAGGGACAGGCTCATTCAGGCTCTCTCTACTGATAACGTTTCCTCCTCCCCTTTTCATACCATATGGGTAATTATGATATTGTATTAGCAGAACATTGAAACTCAGAGGAGACTGTGAAATGTCCCCCAACAGGCTTAGGGGCTTTTATCTTATCTAACCTCATACAGACCTCTTTTCTCTTATACACCTTTTTCAAACTGTCCATTTTGGAGTTAGTCTGGGGATGTCCAGGCCCTAATTACTAAGCAGACAGGCAGCATGGAATCCCTAAGAATCTGAGAATATACTCTTTTTAGTTATTTCAGGACTCCAAGGGGCCACACTGCTAAACCAGCGGACCTGGCACCAGGAACATCTGTATTAGTGTTAGTACAATATAGTAGTTAACAGCTCAGACTCTGGAACCAGTCTGCCTTGGTTCAAATCTCAGGTTTGCCGTTTATTTTCTGTATAGCCTTGGGCCTGTTACTTAACCTCTCTGTGCCTCAGCTTCCTCAAATATAAAATGATGGTAATAATTGATTCTACCTGGTAGAGTTGTGTGAGGGTTGACTAATCAGCCATGTAAAGGGTTTAACACAGTTCCTGGCATATACTGAGCACTTGTTAAATGTTAACTAGCATTTATTAAAGGGACAATGCTTTTTCTCCTCCACGGTGTTTCTTTCTCTTG
>NW_004443943.1:24864519-24867398 GCF_000243295.1 Trichechus manatus latirostris
GCCCCTGCCCCATCCCGCTGTCTTCCTAGTTTACATTTCTGAAGCCAGCTGCTCCTATACTCCCTCCTTCTTCTTGTTTGGGATATAAAGGAAAAACAGCTAGCCCGTGAGCACTTTTTTTTTTTTTGTATTGCTTACAGCATATCTTGAACTAATATATAACTGAGAGCTCATTTTTATCTAAGCGCTAAGGGCCCTTTAAACCAGCCATTCCTTATTTATTCAGTTAAAAAAAAACAAGGTCCTCTGGTTTCATGTTCCTTTATTGTATTTTGTAAGGCACCAAGCACGTATTGGATACTATGTAAACGTGAAATACTCTAACAATAGTAACTGAAACAGATGAGAAGCTCAAGGAAGCAAAGTCACCATTTTGAATTTAGCTTTTTATTGATAGGCTGAGTGATTTCGGAGAGACAATGTGGCTCCAAGGCTAAAGAGCCCACAGGGATTCAGAGGGCAAAGGTTTGAATCTCAGTCACAGCAGCAGCTCCGGTGACCCCAGGCAAGTCGTTTCCTTCCCTGGACCTCAAATTCTCCGTATGAATACTGGGTGTAATGCCACAAAACCACCTCCCAGGGATGTTAAGCCAGGGCAGCCATATGTGGTTATGCAGACTGGGTACTGCACAAGGGTGCCAGCTGAGGGAGTAAGTGGGGGCTGAAATCAAGCCCACGCTCCACTCGTCAATCTGTGTACCCTGGTAATGGGTTGTGTTGACCTGGAGGAAGGGGCATCTTTTTCTAATTTGCACAAAAGTACTATATGGGCAAAAGAGCCCTGGTAATGCAGGTGGTTAAGTGCTCAGCTGCTAACTGAAAGGTTGGCAGTTCAAAACCACCCACCAGCTCTGTGGAAGAAAGACCTGGAGATCTGCTCCTGTAAAGATTACAGCCTAGAAAACTATAGGACAGTTCTACTCTGTCACATGGGGTTGATATGAGTAGAAATTGACTTGATGGCACCTAACAACAACAACTATATGGGCTCCGACTCATGGCAACCCCATGTATAAGAGAATAAAAGGGGGCCCAGTCCTGTGCCATCTTCATGGTTGTTGGTATTGTGTAGGGCCTTCCAACCTAGGGGGTTCGTCTTCCAGCACTAATCATACAGTGCTCTGTTGTGATCCATATGGTTTTCATTGGTTAATTTTCAGAAGTAGATCCCCAGACCTTTCTTCCTAGTCTGTCTTAGTCTGGAAACTCCACTGAAACCTGTCCACTATGGGTGACCCTTCTGGTATTTGAAATACCAGTATAGCTTCCAGCATCATAGCTACACACAAGCCACCACAGTATGACAAACTGACAAACAGGTGGTGGATATGGGCTAGTAGAGGCCCTTTATTAAGCAATGTGACAGTGATGGGGCATATAGAGTGGCCACAGATATGCAGATAAATTAAATCAACACAGTTATTGAACACCTACTGTGTGCCATGCCCTATTCTAGGAGATGGGGATATGGAGATGGATATAACCAATCTCTGCCCTTGACTCCTCTCTTTCCTTCACCACCTATCCTTCCCCATATTCAATCTATCAGCAAGTCCTGTTAACTCCACCTGTAAAATACATGTCAAATCCTCTACTTCTCTATGTTCCCACTGCCAGCACTTTGGTTCAAGCCACCATTATTTCTCATCTAGACTACTCAACAAATGGGCTTCCTCTTCTACTCTGGTTTTCCATATAAAAGCAAGAGTAATTTTATTAAAATGTGAATCAGGACTGGTTGAGATTAGAGGACTCCCTGAGACTATTGCCTTGAGATACTCTTCAAACCTTGAAACAAAACTAACCCCTGAGGTCACCTTGGAGCTAAATAACAGATTGGCTTACAAAATAATTAATATCACCCATAGGTACTGTGCTCCTTTAAAAAAAAAAAAAACTCCCGCCATCCAGTCAATTCTGCCTCATAGTGACCCCATAGGGTTCCCAAGGCAGTAAATCTCTATGGAAGCAGACTGCCAGTTCTCTCTCCCTCGGAGCCTCTGGTGGTTTCAAACCACCGACCTTTCAGTTAGCAGTCGATTGCTTTAACCACTGCACCACCAGAGCTCCTTATATGAGACTGAATGGTCAACAATTATTTTAAAACATAGATGAGAATGTAAGGGGACAGGGTAACTAGCTTAATGGAAATGTAACAACCAGAAGGGAAATAATGTGAATGCTCACACATTGTGAAAAATGTAACCAATGTCACCGAACAATTTATATAGAAATTGTTGAATGGGAACTTGAACTACTGTGTAAACCGTCACCAAAAACACTATATTTTTTTTCTTTGTTGTTGTGCTTTAAGTGAAAGTTTACAATTCAAGTTAGACTCTCCTACAAAAATTTATACATACATTGCTATGTGACCCTAGTTGTTTTCCTTACACTGTGATAGCACACTGTTCCTTTCCACCCCAGATTTCCCGTGTCCATTCAACCAGCTCCTGACACTCTCTGCCTTCTCATCTCGCCTCCAGACAGGAGCTGCCCATTTAGTCTCATAGATCTACTTGAGCTAAGAAGCACACTCGTCACGAGTATCGTTTTATGTCCCATAGTCCAGTCTAATCTTTGTCTGAAGAGTTGGCCTCAGGAATGGTTTTAGTTTGGGGCTAACAGAGAGTCCAGGGGTCATGTTTTCTGGGGTCCCTCCAGTCTCAGTCAGACCATTAGTCTGGTGTTTTTACTAGAATTAATGAGTTCTGCACCCCACTTTTCTCCTGCTCCATCAGAGACTCTCTGTTGTGTTCCCTGTCAGGGCGGTCATTGGTGGTAGCCAGGCATAATTTAATTCTCCTGGTCTCAGGCTGATGCAGTCTCTGGTTTATGGGGCCCTTTCTGTCTCTTGGGCTAATACTTTCCTTGTGTCT
>NW_004443943.1:24868773-24870662 GCF_000243295.1 Trichechus manatus latirostris
GTCTTTGATCCATTTTGAGTTAGTTTTTGTGCATGGTGTGAGGTATGAGTCTTGTTTCATTTTTTTGCAGATGGATATCCAGTTATGCCAGCACCATTTGTTAAAGAGACTGTCTTTTTCCCAGTTAACAGACTTTGGGCCTTTGTCAAATATCAGCTGCTCATAGGTGGATGAATTTATGTCTGGATTCTCAATTCTGTTCCGTTGGTATCTGTTGTTGTACGAGTACCAGGCTGTTTTGATTACTGTGGCGGTATAATAGGTTCTAAAATCAAGTAGTGTGAGGCCTCCCACTTTGTTCTTCTTCTTGAGTAATGCTTTACTTATCCGGGGCCTCTTCCCTTTCCATATGAAGTTGGTAATTTGTTTCTCCATCTCATTAAAGAATGCCATTGCAACTTGGATCAGGATCGCATTGTATCTGTAGAGCACTTTGGGTAGAATTCACATTTTCACAATGTTGAGTCTTCCTATCCATGAGCAAGGTATGTTTTTCGACTTACGCAGGTCTCCTTTGGTTTCTTGTAGTAGTGTCTTGTAGTTTTCATTGTATAGGTCTTTTACATCTCTGGTTAGATTTTTTCCTAAGCATTTTATCTTCTTAGGGGGCTATCGTAAATGGTATTGATTTGGTGATTTCCTCTTCAAAGTTCTCTTTGTTGGTGTAAAGGAATCCAACTGATTTTTGTATTTTTATCTTGTATCCTGATACTTTGCTGAAATCTTATATTAGTTCCAGTAGTTTTCTTGTGGATTCTTTGGGGTTTTCTGTGTATAAGATTATATCATCTGCAAATAGAGATACTTTGACTTCTTCCCTACTGTCTTAGTTATCTAGTGCTGCTATAACAGAAATACCGCAAGTGGATGATTTTAACAAAGACAAGTTTATTTCCGTATATTAAAGTAGGCTAAAAATCCAAATTCAGGGCGTCAGCTCCAGGGGAAGGCTTTCTCTCTCTGTTGGCCTTCTCATCAATGTTCCCCTGGACTAGGAGCCTCTCCACGCAGGGAACCCCGGTCCAAAGGACACTCTCTGCTCCTGGCACTGCTTTCTTGGTGTTATGAGGTCCCCCTGTCTGTCTGCTCACTTCTCTATTTTATATCTCAAGAGACTGCCTCAGGGCACAATCCAATCTTGTTGATTGAGTCTTGCCTCACTAACACAACTGCCGCCCATCCTCCCTCATTAACATCATAGAGGCAGGATTTACAACACATGGGAAAATCACACACTACCAGGAATCATGGCCCAGCCAAATGGTACACACATTTTTGGGGGGACATAATTCAATCCATGACACCTACCAATGTGGATGCCCTTTATTTCTTTATCTGGCCTAAATGCTCTGGCTAGGACCTCCAGCACAATGTTGAATAAGAGTGGTGATAAACGGCATCCTTGTCTGGTTCCTGTTCTCAAGGGGAATGCTTTCAAACTCTCTCCACTTAGGATGATGTTGGCTGTTGGCTTTGTATAAATGCCCTTAGTTATGTTGAGGAGTTTCCCTTCTATCCTATTTTGCTGAGAGTTTTTATCATGAATGGGTGTTGGACTTTGTCAAATGCCTTTTCTGCATCAATGGATAAGATTATGTGGTTCTTAAAAAAAAAGATCATGTGGTTCTTGTCTTTTATTTATGTGATGGATTACATTGATTGTTTTTCTAATGTTGAACCATCCCTGCATACCTGGTGTAAATCCCACTTGATTGTGGTGAATTATTTTTGTTGAGGATTTTTGCGTCCATGTTCATAAGGGATATTGGTCTCTGATTTTCTTTTTTTGTGGTGTCTTTACCTGGCTTTGCTATCAGGGTTATGCTGGCTTCATAGAATGACTTTGGGAGTATTCCATCCTTTTCTATGCTCTGAAATACCTTTAGTAG
>NW_004443943.1:24871292-24951108 GCF_000243295.1 Trichechus manatus latirostris
GTAGTTTTTGAGCAAGGTGTTGTTCAGTTTCCATGTGTTTGATTTTTTTCCTTGCTTTTTGTGTTGTTGATTTCCACTTTTATGTCTTTATGGTAAGAAAAGATGCTTTGTAGTATTTCGATGTTTTGGATTTTGTTAAGGCTTGCTTTATGGCCTAATATGTGGTCTATTCTGGAGAATATTCCATGGTGTGTTGGAAAAGAAAGTATACTTGGCTGCTGTTGGGTTGAGTGTTTGGTATATGTCCATGAGATCAAGTTGGTTGTTCGTGTAGCATTTAGATCTTCTGTGTGTTTACTGAGCTTCTTTCTGGATGTTCTGTCCTTCCATGACAATGGTATGTTGAAGTCTCCTACTATTATTGTGGAGCTGTCTATCTCTCTTTTCAATGCTGTTAAGAGTTTGTTTTATGTATTTTGGAGCCCTGTTTTTGGGTGTGTAAATATTTATTATAGTTATGTCTTCCTGGAGTATTGACCCCTTTAATCATTATATAGTGTCCTTCCTTATCCTTCGTGGCGGATTTTACTTTAAAGTCTATTTTATCAGAGATTACTATTGCCACTCCTGCTCTTTTTTGAGTGTTGTTTGCTTGATATATTTTTTTCCATTCTTTGAATTTTAGTTTGTTTGTGTCTTTAAGTCTAAGGTGTGTCTCTTGAAGGCAGGATACAGATGGATCATGTGTTTTTATCCATTCTGCCACTCTCTGTCTCTTTATTGGTGCATTTAGTCCATTAACATTCAGCATAATTATTGATAGCTATTAATTTAGTGCTGTCATTCGGATGTCTTTTGTGTGTGCGTCATTGACAGTTTCTTCGTTCCACTTAATTTTCTGTGCTGAGTCCTTTTTCTTTACGTATTTTCTTTTCATCTTTTTCATTGTGGTTGATTTTGTATTTGCTGAGTCTTTATGTTTTTCTTATTTTTTATTTTGATGTGTAGGATTGTTAGTTTCCTTTGTGGTTACCTTAATATTTACCCCTATTTTTCTAAGTTTAAACTAGTTTTTTTTCTTTATATTGCCCTGACTTCCTCTCCATATGAAAAACCTGTGACTACATTTTTTAGTTCCTCTTTTTTGTTTTAATGTTGTCGTCTTTTACATATTGACAACCCTGTTTCCCTATTTTCAGTGTTTTAGCTTTGATTTATTTTTGTGACTTTCCTATATGAGTTGATATCTGGTTGCTCTGTCCTGTGTTTTAGTCTTGGGTTGTTATCTGATGTTAATTGATTTTCTAACCGGAGGACTCCCTTTAGTATTTCTTGTAATTTTAGTTTGGTTTTTGCAAATTCCCTAACCTTCTGTTTATCTGGAAATGCCCTAATTTCACCATCATATTTGAGAGACAGTTTTGTTGCCTATGTAATTCTTGGCTGTCAATTTTTTTCCTTCAAGTCTTTATATATGTCTTCCCATTGCCTTCTTGTCTGCATGGTTTCTGCTGAGTAGTCTGAGCTTAGTCTTACTGACTCTCCTTTGTAGATGACTTTTCATTTACCCCTAGCCACTCTTAAAATTCTCTCTTTATCTTTCTTTTCGGCAAGATTGATTATAATATGTCTTGATGACTTTCTTTTGGGATCTTAAGTGGAGTTTGAAGAGCATCTTGGATAGATATCGTCTCCTCTTTCCTGAGATCAGAGAAGTTTTCTGCCAACAAATCTTCAATGATTCTCTCTGTATTTTCTGTTATCCCCCCATTATGGTACTCCGATCACTCGTAGGTTATTCCTCTTAATAGAGTCCCCCATAATTCTTAGGGTTTCTTCATTTTTTAAAATTCTTTTATCTGATTTTTCCTCAAATAAGTTGGTGTCAAGTGCTTTATCTTCAATCTCACTAATTCTGACTTCTATTGCCTCAATTCTGCTCCTATGACTTTCTATTGAGTGGTCTAATTCTTAAATGTTATTGTTAATCTTCTGAATTTCTGATTGCTGTCTGTCTATGGATTCTTGCAGCCTACTAAATTTGTCATTATGCTCTTGAATAACCTTAAGATCCTCTATTGCTTTGTCTGTGTGTTCCTTAGCTTGTTCTGTGTTTTGTCTGATCTCCTTCCTGATCTCTTGAAGAGTTCTGTATATTAATCTTTTGTATTTTACCTCCAGTAATTCCAAGAAATTCTCTCCTCTGGAAAACTTCTTGATTCTTTATTTTGGGTGGTTGCAGTAAGCCATCATGGTCTGCCTCTTTATATGATTTTATACTGACTGTTGTCTCCAAGCCATCAATAAGTTATTATATTTATTTTATGTTTGCTTACTGTCATAGATTGAATTGTGTCCCCCAAAAATATCTGTCAACTAGGCTGGGTCATGATTCCTAGTATTGTATGATTGTGTACCATTTTGTAATCTTATGTGATTTCCTTATGTGTTGTAAACTCTATCACTGTGATGTAATAAGAGGGATTAGCAGCAGTTATACTGATGAGGTCTACAAGATTAGTGTCTTAAGCCAATATCTTTTGAGCTATAAAAGAGAGAAGTGAGCAGAGACACATGGGAAACTCATACTACCAAGAAAGCAGTGCCGGGAGCAGAGTGTGTCCTTTGGACCTGAGATTCCCGTGCAGAGAAGCTCCCAGACCAAGGAAAGATTGATGACATGGACCTGCCTCCAGAGCCGATGGAGAAAGTGTTCCTGACACCCTGAATTTGGACCTGTAGCCTACTGGACTGTGAGAGAATAAACTTCTCTTTGTTAAAGCCATCCACTTGTGGTATTTCTGTTATAGCAGCACTAGATCACTAAGACACTTACTGTGTCCTAGCTTCTCGTTTTGTTTTGATATGCCCAAATAGGCTGCTCATGTGAGCTAGTTTGATTATTGGCGCCTTTGAAGCTCTAATGTCCTGTCACTAGATGGTTAGATCTGTTACTAGCTATGTGAGCCCAGGAGTCTGTGTACTTTTCTTGTATGAATTCAGCTCAGGTGTCCAGGTAGTTGCTCACCAAGTGCATGGTACAGGCTCTCACCTACAGTCCTAGACAGGAATGGGTGATCGGTGTAGGCACAGGTATCTGGCTGCAGTAGGAGGTCATGCGTTGAGCAAGGCAGGGGGCTGACGGCTACCCCTGAGTGTCTGGGAGGAAAGCGTGTCTCTGTTCCCTAGAGGGCGTAGGTGGGTGGGTTTGGCAGCCGGACTATGCTGTTGGCTGTAAGGACTGGGGGGCACTACTTACCCTTGGATCCCTGTCATGGGTGGCTAGGTGGCATGGGTGGAGCCACCAGTCCTCAGACCCCTGATGTGGGTAGGTGAGGACCCTGCTTAATGGGCAGAGCAGTGTCAAATGTCACAAACCTGCCACTTCACCATACAGCTGAGACAGTTGAAGTTAGACTTCAGATATATACCCTGTTGTGCTGTGATAATGAGGGCCTACACTGTTGAAATGGGCCCACACAGGTCTATGTAGAAGTGAAAGGCATTCAAAGTCCATGGACCCCTTATGCCTGTGCCTAGGCAAAGGAGCTGTGCCTAGCCTGAGTTCCTAGCTTAGTGGAGCTGGCAGATTATTTTTTCCCATTTGTTAATTTGTTCCCTCTCAAAGGTTGGGAGAATGGCTCAGGATGTGTGATGCATCCTACCTCCAGCCCAGGGGACTCAGCAATCACTGAAGCCAGCCCGCCTGGGACCCAGTGCAGACTGGGGAGGGGGCAGGTAAATGTGAGAGAGGTTTTTCCCAAAGGGGGTATTTTCTGATCTGCATGGTAGGTCAGGTGCAAGCACTTATCTTTTGCTGATTGAGTGCTGCTTTTCACTGGTTCTAGATGCCCGAATAGACTCTCTGCCACCGGGTCTTTCCCAGTGTGGAAAATGCCTCCCGAGCACCACTGCTTGCCTCAGCATGCATGTGCGCCAGCTCCCTTCTGCATTTTGAGGGAAGGATTTGTTGGTCCAGGCTCTATAAACTGGTTACCATAACGCCACTCCCATAGCCTGCATTCAATTGATTCTGGCTTCGCTACTTGCTCACTTCTGCTTGTCTAGAGGTTATCACCTGACTCAGCCCAATAGTGGCTCTCATTCCACTAGGTTTGCTTTGGGTTCTAGAGACAAGAATTAGACTAGATAGAAGTTAGTCAAAGGAAAAGGGGAAGGCTTTCCAAATAGAGGGGCAACTTATGCAAAGGTGTGAGGTTCAATGCAGCAGTATGGTAGATCTAGAGGTATATGGGAGGGTGTGGGAGGAGATTAGCTCCTGACAGATTTTTTTGATAGACTGAGGAGCTTAAACTGATTCCCAATCTGGGCAGGGGCAGGTGGCAGGGGGAAGGGGATGGATAACTTTTCCTGCAGAATTAAAAAAATTTTTTTTTATTGTGTCTTAGGGGAAGGTTTACAACACAAATTAGTTTTTCATTAAACAATGTATACACAAATTGCCTTGTGACATTGGTTGCAATCCCTACAATGTGTCAGCACTCTCCCCCTTTCCGTTTCTACCCTGGGTTCTCCATGTCCATTCGTCCAGTTTTCCTGCCCCTTCCTGCCTTCTCGTCTTTGCTTTTGTGCAGGTATTGCCCATTTGATCTCGTATACTTAATTAACTGAGAAGCATGTTCCTTACATGTGTTATTGTTTATTTTTTAGGCCTGTCTAATCTTTGACTGAAAGGTGGACTTGAGGAGTGGCTTCAGTTCTGAGTTACCAGAGTGCCCAGGGGTCCTGCATAATTCTTATCACAGCTGGTAACTGTGTTATTTTTTGATATGAGATTGCAGTGCAATGGATCACTTTTTTGTGGTCTTTCCAGCCATGGTCTTGTACCTCTCATCCAAGTGATTCAGTGGGGCTGTGTGATAGGGTAATTGTGGCCCACAGAAGGGATTGGTCAGTTTTGCCATTCCACTGGGCTTGAGGTGAGCCATCCCAGAGGTGGGAGAGAGGGGATCCCACCACCACTAAGGAAGCACATCCAGGAGCACACAGTGCTTCCTTTGGACCCAGGATCCCTGTGCTGAAAAGCTCCTGGAACAAGGAGACCAAGACAGAGGTGCCTTTGGGTAGAGGCCTACGGCCAGGGAGAAGCATGCTGTGACCACAGCTGGGAAGAGGCTGTCCTGATGGAAGAACTGTATCCTGAGTGTTCCTGAGCCTGAATTGTAACTGTTACTTCCCTAATAAACCCCATAATCATAAGTTGTTGCTGTTGTTAGGTGCCGTTGAGTTGGTTTTGACTCATAGCGACCCTATGCACCAAAGAACCAAACACTGCCTGGTCCAGTGCCATGCTCACAATTGTGTTATGCTTGAACCCACTGTTGCAGCCGCTGCGTCAATCCATCTCATTGAGGGTCTTCCTCTTTTTCACTAACCTTCTAGTTTACCAAGCATGATGTCCTTCTCCAGGGACTGATCCCTTCTGACAACATGTCCAAAGTATGTAAGACATAGTCTCGCCATCCTTCCTTCTAAGGAGCATTATGGTTGTACTTCTTCCAAGACAGATCTGTTGGTTCTTTTGGCAGTCCATGGTATATTCAATATTCTTCACCAACACCAACAATTCAAAGGCATCAATTCTTCTTCAGTCTTCTTATTCATTGTCCAGCTTTCACATGCATATGATGTGACTGAAAATACCATGGCTTGGGTCAGGCGCACCTTAGTCTTCAAGGTGACATCTTTGCTTTTCAAGGCTTTAAAGATGTCTTTCGCAGCAGATTTGCCCAATGCAATGTGTCTTTTGATTTCTTAACTGCTGCTTCCATGGGTGTTGATTGTGGATCCAAGTAAAATGAAATCCTTGACAACTTCAATCTTTTCTCCATTTATCATGATATTGCTTATTGGTCCAGTTGTGAGGATTTTTATTTTCTTTATGTTGACGTGTAATCCATACTGAAGGCTGTGGTCTTTGATCATCATTAAGTGCTTCAAGTTCTCTTCACTTTCAGCAAGCAAGGTTGTGTCATCTGCATATCACAGGTTGTTAATGAGTCTTCATGAGTATTGTCTGTGAATTCTGTGTGGCCACTGCAATGAATTAACAAACCCAGCAGAGGAGTAAAGAGTGCTGTGGGAGGGGCGATTGGTGTCAAAATTGTTAAAGATGGTGGAGAGAGGAGTCATGTCTGACCTCCGCCCCACAGGAATCAGCCTTGGGCTGTTGATCTTGATTCTCCTTCCCCCTTGTGAAGTTACAGGAGGTCAGATACTGCCCCCAAGCCATTTTTACTGGGATCACTTGATTAATATCTAAGAGAATGTTAAACTCCACAGGACAGAACTATTTTATTCACTATTATTTTCTCAGTACCCAGCACAATGCCTGATAGATAGGAGGCAACAAAATACATTCTCTTGAATAACTGAATCATCTAGGGAACTTTTAAAAAATGTCCATGCCCACCTACCCAACAATAAGATCTGATATAAATCTCCCTTCTCTGAACCACCCAAACACAATATGGGATGGGAGGGAGAGTAGTGGGGCAGGCATGAATATTTTGTAAAAGCTACTCTTCCCAAACTCAATCAAATGGAACCTTCAAAGGATTTTACCAGAAGTGTGACATGATTAAGGAGCCCTGGTGGTGCACTGGTTAAAGTGCTCAGCTGTTAACCAAAAGGTCAGCAGTTTGAACCCACAAACTACTCCCCAGGAGAAAGATGTGGCAGTCTACTTCCGTAAAGATTTATAGCCTTGGAAACCCTATGGGGCAAGTTCTACTCTGTCCTATAGCATTACTATGAGTCAGAATTGACTTGACAGCAGTATAAGTTTGGTATTTGGTTTGGGTGACATGATTAAATTTGCTTTTGCATAAATGGACCTGAGGGCAGTAGGGAGGATGGAACAGAGATGATGAAACCAGTAAGGAAGCTAATGTAGTAATCCAGGTAAGAAGTGATGCAGATCTGAGTTAAATCACTGGCAGTGGGTATAAAGAGAAGGGAATTGATTCAAGAGATGCTCAGGAGATAGAATCTACAAGATTTGGAGGGGAAGTGAGAGAGGGAAGAATCCAGGTTGAATGGTACCATATTGGAGATGCCTGTAGGACACGAATGAGCAGAGGTCTCCTAGGAATTTGGAAATACAAACAATGAACTCAGAAGAGAAGGGGCTGGAGTTCCCCTCAAAGTCCAAGAACTCTAGCGAACACCAATATTTAAGAGGTGGGTTAGGGAAAAAAAAAATCACTGAAGGAGTGGGAGCAGAATAAGTTGAGAGGAAGAAGGAAAACCTGGAAAGTGTCATTGAAAATAAGGGATAAAGAGTGCCCCGTAGCGTCAAATGTGGCCTAAAGCTGAAGTTAGATGAGTGGCATCACTAGGGTTGGTGTCACCCAGTGCAGTAACTCATGCTAATTACCACACTATTGTAGCTAAAACACCAGAAAATTTGAGAAAATCAGCGACTATAAAAACACTGGAAGCCACAACAACAGTGTGTGTGCTTTTAGCTAGTGCAGATGAAATCACGTGATTTGAACCCTCGTTGTAATTGGGCAACAATGACAGCTCTGACAAGAGTGCACTAAAAAGAAAAACAAAAAACCGTTGCCCTGAGTCCATTCTGACTCCTAGCGACCCTATAGGACACAGTAGAACTGCCCCATAGGATTTCCAAGGAGCACCTGGTGGATTCCAACTGCCAACCTTTTGGTTAGCAACCAAACGCTTAACCATTGCACCACCAGGGCCCCTGAGTGCATTAGAAGGTTCAAAAAGTAAATTAGCATAGAGTTTTAGCCTTGTAGGTATTGATACATGTAAGCTGAGCTTACAAAAAAAATTTTTTTTGTTGTTATAACTAACCACAGGCATATTTTTATAAAAAAAAATAAATTTCTGTTGCAACACTGCACAGAAGTTTTACAGTCATTTTGGTGTCACCCCTTCTGACAGTGTCACCAGGTGCAGTCCGCAACCTGTGCCCCCGTGACGACACTGGTTAGATGAGCCTGAAAATATCCGCCAATGGCAACAAGGTCACTGATGGACTTACCAGGGGCATTTTTACCAGAGCGGAGGGGGCAGAAGCTGCAGTACAGAAGGTGAAGGAGTGAATACAGGCTGCGAAGTGGAGACAGCGAGTGTAGATTACCTTTTTCAAGAAACTTGGGTGTGAAGAGAAGTTGAGAGACGGTATGTCTGGGTGGGATATAAGAAATCTGAGCACGTTTTAGCTGAAGAGAACGAGGAAGGGTTGAGGGAACAAGAGTGAAAGAGCGCAAACATACTACTACCCCCGTCATTTTACTAGACCTTCCCCCCACGTGACCGGGACGTATTCCGCAGGCCCGGCCCTCGCGGAGACTACAATCCCCAGAAGGCCCCGCGGCGCGGGGTGGGGTGGGGCGGGGCAGAGGCCTGGCGCCCGCCCCAGCGGCGGGAGCGGAAGAGCGAGAGCCTCGCGGAGTCGGCGGAAGCGGAGAGCCACGGCGCCCCTGGTAACAATAAGCGTCAACGTCTCCCTCTCTTCCTCCCTCCGCACCCCAACCTGGGGCTCGTCGCCTTCACTTCTCCCTTTACAGCTGGGGTCGACCTTTCCTTTCTCCCTGTATTACTGGTATTTTTCTTCCTCACGTGACGCGCGGGGCGGGCCTGCGCCTGGGGCGGAGGTTACTGGGAAGTTCCCGCCCTTCGACCCCTGCGGCGCCTGTTCCGTGGGGGACCCTCCTGGAACCCTTTTGCTCCCCCGGGAGCAGCGTGCCCACTTTGGAGGCTCGTCCTGAATAGTCCCTGTCAGAGGGACGTTCCTTTCTCGAGTTTCAACAGGTATTGAAGGAGGACCATGACAGACCACCTCAGGGATATGGGGCCTGGGCCGCTGAGGCCACCCCAGGACGGCCCCGGCGCTGCTGCTATTTTGGGGCCTCGAGCCTAGCTAATGAATCCGCTTCGCTGCCCGGAGCCCGGGGCTGTGGGCTCGCAATGAGCAGTCTGTAGGGAGGATATACTTCCTGGTTTCCTTTGGCGGCATTCAGAAAACCTCAAGTCCGACTATCAAAGCCTTCTCTCAGAGTTTTGTAGGGGAGGAGTACACGATCTGGAGTCTGATGTCCTGTGAGGAGTCTCCGGTCGGCCACCTGCCATGTGATCTTTTTGTCCGTTGACTGAATGAAGCCTCAGTTTCCCCATCTGAAAAATGGGAATAGTTTTTGCTCTGCTTGCTTTCCAGCGTTGTTGTGGGACTCAATAGAGGTGATACATGTGATAGAGCTTGGGACTCTGAAGCATGTTAAACAAGGGTATAACCTTACCATCCTCTTCTTGTCTCCAGTCTGTCCGAGTCAGTTGAATTTTAAGACCACGTTCATGTGTTTATGAAGATCAAATGAGTTAAATGGGGCGAAAGTGTCTTTGGAAACTCATATGAGCTGCAGAAGTGTTGTTATGTCAGGTTCTTAGTGAAGAGGTGACATAAGAGCCCTGCCACCTGTAGAATCAGTTTTAAACTTCATTCGTATTTAAACTTCATCCAAATTTGAGCCCGTCTCACACAGTACACACACCTGTCTATCGCCGTTGCTTGTTTGTAACCTTCAGCACCACTCTGCGTTACTCAAATCTCGGAAAGCACTTAAAACCCCTTAAATGTGGTGCTAAGCTAATAATTATCTCCAGCAGTTCTTGTGGAGTTCTCCCTTTTCAGAAACTACTCAAATGTGTTACACCTAGCAGTAGTTCTAACAATCCCACTAACCTTATATGCATACTAGCTGAAATATTGGGATTATTTTCACTTATCCTAGGTATTGGCGTAGTGCTTAAGTGCTACAGCTGCTAACCAAAAAGGTCAGCAGTTCGAATCCACCAGGCGCTCCTTGGAAACTCTGTGGGGCAGTTCTACTGTGTCCTATAGAGTCCTCGGAATTGACTCGATGGCAGTGGGGTTTTTTTTTGGGGGGGGGGGTTAGGTATATGTACTAGGAGTCTATTTCCTCCTAGTTAGAATTCAGAATATAAATAGCCAGTATTCTAGTCTGGTTTCTTTTTCTGGCACTTAAGCTCTGAGACTTTTAAGCAGATGGCTCTGTGTCTTATTTTTCCGCTGATAGAGAATGGGGATTTTGCAATCAAATATTTGTGGGTAATTGGATAATTTTTGCCTGTATTTATTCTGAAATCATTGGCTGAAAAACACTTAAATATGGTTCAAAAAAAAAAGAGGTGAGTGATGCAGTATATTAGTTAAGTGCACAAACCAACAAATCTGAGTTCAAATTCTGGTGCTGCAACTTACTAGCTGTGTGACTTTGGACAAGTTAGTTGACTTCTCTGAGCCTGTTTACTAATTTCTACAATGGAGATAATAGCATTTGCCTCACAAGTTGTCTTCAAGAGTTAAATGTGAATATAAAGTGCTTAGTAATGCTTGTTGCTAGTAAAGTGCTGGTTATTGTTGCTGCTGTTGTTACTGATGACTAAGATGATGATGATTGTGATGATGATAATAATTTTAGGTAGTCTTTCCCTGAGATTCCATTTGTTTGTAAAGTAAGGATAGTTATCCTTAACTCACATACCTTAAAAAATAACAGTGAATAGCCATCTGTAACGCACTTAGAAGTTTGCAGGTTTCGTTTTGTTTTTTAGCAATTGCATTTTATATATAGATTATATTATGCTATTTTTCAGTTTTGGAGGTTCCCAGAATGCTGTTGTGAAAAGGTTGTTGTTGGGATATGCTGTGTTTTTATTTTTCTAGAGATTCCAAATGCTGCTTTGTACCTAGTTTGTTGAAATTGGAGTAGTGCTTCATTCAGAACCTGTAGTAAGAATAGCAGCTCTCTGTCAGCACATTGTAGCTTGTAGCAGAACAGTTATCTTTATGGCTCTGATATTGACTAGGATAGAGTTTTGTTGAGGAAAAGCGTTTTTGTCCATTTTCTCCCCTTTTAAAAAAATAAAGTTATACAATTGGATTTAGCTCTAAAATTTCAACCTAGTGAGTTAGAGTCAGGGAGTGTGGTGACGCTCATTTCTGAAGGTGGAAACTCTTAGTGACTGGTTGCATTGGTGTGTGTGAATCTTCAAGGAATGAAATTTAGAGAAATGAAGGAGGAGAACCTAGTAGAGAGGAATGATTTGTTGGTCAAGGCAAAGTCTTAGGGTTAAGAATCGAAATGTGTATTTTTAATTCCTTCACATGCCATGTTGACTACCAGATGCCTGCAGATTCAGATGTTTAAGAAGGGTTTCTTTGACTCTCTTTTTCAGTGTGGTATCCCCCAGCTATGTTTTATCAGTTTCTTTCTTACCTCCAGTGTACCAATCATCAAGAGAACTATTTTTTCATGGCAGACTTAAATACAAAGCTATAGAAATAGAGAGTCACTTCCTTTAAAATCTGCTTTGTGTGCTTTAAATGTGTTATTTCTTCCTTTATGTTTTAAACACTTTTGTTCCTTGATTGTTTTTTTACTTAAAAGAAGTTTTTGGAAGGTAGACTCATTCTCAGCTATAGCATCTATTTGTGCATGCATAGTGGATGTTCAGTTAGTAATGACTGTATTGAATAGTGCTGAATAGGAACATTTTGTTGATGGTCCTGTAGCACTAAGGCATGCTCTAGAGAGGCCGTAATATATTGTGGAAATATCTCAAGCTTTGGAGTCAGATAAACTGAGGTTTGAATCCAGGTTACTTACTAGTTTTTTGACTTTGGTTCATATAATTATTCTGAGTTCATTTTCTCATCATTTGTACTCACCCTGCATTGCATGGCTGAAAAGATTAGAAACTCTTTGAACTAGGCATGTACTAGCCAGACTTAGGAAAAAATAGGTGTTACTATTTGGAGCCCTGGTGGCGCAGTGGTTAAGAACTACGGCTGCTAACCAAAAGGTCGACAGTTCGAATCCACCAGCTGCCCCTTGGAAATTCTATGGGGCAGTTCTACTCTATCCTATAGGGTCACTATGAGTCAGAATCGATTTTACAGCAACAGGTTTGGTTTTTGAGTTTTCTTTTTATTATTACTATTTAAAAGTTTTCTATTATTTTTCTCATTAGTCATGGATGATTTTGGTGACACATCTATATTCCCCAGTGGTTCAAATGATCAGCGCGTTTCTTTGCTAGCCAAGGTTAAGGTTGTTGACTGTGACCATGGAGCCCTGAAACACAGCAAAGCTAATTGGCCAACATGAAGTTTGAATCTGTGACCCTGTCCTCATTAGCTCCATCAGCTAACTAGCCACAAAAGATCTCACCAGAATGAATGAAAAGACTGGTGTATTTTTGATTCGGCACTCATTAGATAGACACAGCAGAAGTAAATGAACTAGTGCTTAAAATAAAGGTAGAGATCTCTAATTATAAACTTAAATATAAGACTAACCTTTATACTGTGTGTTAATCGGGTGACCTATAGGGTGATCTTTGACAACCACTATCCTGAACTGTAATTTAGACATTTCTTTTTTGTTGTTGAATTGTATTTGTCACAGAGTTTCTACCTGTAGGAGAAGTGAGAAGAAATGGAACTAGGCTGTTCATGTTTTGAAAGAGAGCCCTGCTCTGCTATGCTACCGACTAGGAAATGTGCTCTAAGCTAGTGGGGAAAACATTTAGAGTTCTCCATTGATGAGCCCAGCAGGATGGATGAAGTCTGGATAACTCCTAAGAGCTTATTGAATTACAGAGAAATTCCAGTTGTCAGAGCATTAGACAGAAGAGAAGTTACAGGGTGTTGCTCAGCAGCACTAAGCCTGCATTTAGAGAGAATTTTCTTCCCCCTCCATAAAACGTAGACCAGTTGCTCCCAGACCGCAGTGTCCATCTCACTGTCATGCTAGCTGTCTGTATAGTTTTCCATTCTTCAGATTCACACTTTAGTTTTATTAATAATTGTTCCTCCTGTATCTTTTTTTATGCCAGACAAGTCTGGTTTGGGACTAAGGATAAAAACAAGCAGAGAAGTGCTGGTGAAAACAGCAGTTCTGGTGTCTGGTGCTGTGAGGTTTCCAGATAACACAGTTTAACCTGTTAATGTGGTGGTATGGATATCTGGAACAGGCAAGTGGCTGACAGTTCATGACCACTGTCCTCTCTACATCTCTGATTATCTTTTTTTTCTAACTCTGCCTCTATCTGATTGTCCCTCTCAGTGTTTCTGACTTCCCCTATGTCTGACTGCCCTTCTCAGTGTTTATATTCCCATTTTGGCAATTACACACTGTAACTAATTATTTGTGCACGTTTTTATTTTTTTGTCTCCCTAGATTGTAAACTTCATAGCTACAGACTGCGTGTTACTCATCTTTGTGTCTTTGGCACATAGCAAAGTGTCTTATATATTGTTGGTACCCAGAATATATTTGAGATTGTTAAGTTCTCTAAGTAGAAACTGTCTTATTTAAGCAGATCAGCCCAATTGCACATTGACAGATGGAACCTTTGTTAAAGTTGAGAAGAGCTTGTGTGTATGTGTTTAATGTGAAGCTACTAGGAAAGGGTGCTTTTCTGGTTAGGTTTTGTTGCATAGCAAGCCACTCCAAAACTTAGTGCTGTAAAACAACCGTTTTATTATGCTTGTACGTTCTGTGGGAATTCAGACAGGACACTGTGGAAATGCGTAGGCTGAGCCTTAGCTGGGAAGACTCAAAAACTAGTGGTGATTTGATGGCTAAGAGCTGGAATCTGGAGGCTTTTTCACTCACCTGTGTGGGGGTTGATGTTGACTGTTCCCTTGAGTACCTACAGTACATCTGGTCCCTCTATATAGGCTAATTTGAGCTTGTTCACATCATATTTCCATTTTGGAAAGTGTCTTGCATATATAGTAGGTACTTATACGTTGTTGTTAGGTGCCGTCAAGTCGCTTCCGACTCATAGTTACCCTGTGTACAACAGAACGAAACACTGCCCAGTCCTGCGCCATCCTCACAGTTGTTGTTATACTTGAGCTCATTGTTGCAGCCACTGTGTCAGTCTGTCTCCTTAAGGGTCTTCCTTTTTTTCCGTTGACCCTCTACTTACCAAGCATGATGTCCTTCTCCAGGGACTGGTACTCATATAGACTTATTTTAAAATAAATAGTCTTGATTTGTTTATATGATTGGTAATTCTCTGCTACCACCCCAAATAAATATTTCAAACTCTGTGGTAACCATTTCTCTTAATACATTTAGATTTCCAGTGACCTTTAGGCATGTTGACTTCTCTAGTCTGAGAACCAATGATTTATTAAGTCTTTTAGGTTATGCGGAAGAACTTAGATTTGATCCAATAGGTGATGGTACTTCTGTTGGGAGTCATATGATGAAAACGGTTTAGAAGGGTTGTCCTGGCAGCTTTGCCTGTGGGATAACCTTGTTTAGGGAGTAAGTAGCTAGAGAGTATTTCAGTAGTCCAGTCATGGAGTAATGTGGAAATAGGAAACAATAATAGCTGTTGTGGAGGAAGAACAATAAGATATGACGTTGGATGAGCTGGAAGAGTTAGGAAACCTCAAAGTTTTGAGTCTGACATATCAAGTATGTTGTGGTGTCATTGACAGTGACATTGGGAAAGGATCTCAGATGGGTCTACGGAGAAAGATAATGAATTCACTTTCCAATATGTTAAGTTTTAGTATTGGACAATTTAAGTAGAAGTTTAAAAAATGTGGTGCTTTAAAAACACAGAATTTACTAGTCTAAGTCAGTGCTATCACTTTTAATCTGTTTGAGAGGCCATGCATTTATTCTGGTAAATAAATATTCTTTGGAATTTCTGTTTTGGAACTGTATTCAGAACCAGTTAGAGCCATACAGGAAAACCAGTCTCATTACTTGATGTTCATAGCCTTTGTCCCCAGAAGAGTATTATCTTGCATGATCACCCATCTTATTTATTGTACTTGTTTCTAAGTGATACTTGGCAGTTTCTAAAAATTAATCTGCAAAGGTATAAAGTTTATTACCACGGAGGATATTTAAATGAATATCCTGGTTGCTGAGAACGTTAACAAGTCTTAAGCTGTGATAGCATCTTTGGAATAAAGTGCTAGTGTGCCCTGGTTAAGAGGGTGGGTTCTGGAGAGCCTAGGTTTGAATTCTCTCTTTAGTACTATTAGATATGTATCTTGAGCAAGTTATTTAACTTGTCCGGGTCTCAGTTTCCTCATTTGTAAAATGAGAATAATGATAATACTTCTTCTTTATAGATTGTTGTTAGGATTAGCTCTTAAATTTAGAACAATGCCTGGCAAGTATTAAGAGCTCAGTAAGTACAGGTAGTCCCTGACTTACAATGGGGTTCTTTTCCTATGACTCTGTTGTAAGTCGATTCTGATGTAAGTGGAATACCTCATTTTTTTTTTTTTTTAGTTTTCATTATTATTGACTCTTAGTATCTTATAAATCTAGCAGCATTTTGAACAGTAAGTCGTAAAATTGAACATCTGCAAGTAAACATCTGAGAATGATAGCATCAGCAAATTATGTGCTGCAAAATATTATTAAAGATAAACCAAAACCAAACCTGTTGCCATCGAGTGGATTCCGACTCATAACGACCCTATAGGACAGAGTGGAACTGCCCTGCCCCATAGAGTTTCCAAGGAGCAGGTGGAGGTTTCGAACTGCCAACCTTTTGATTAGCAGCCAAACGCTTAACAACTGCAGCACCAGAGCCCCATTATTAACAATAAGATGTACGAAAAAAACCAGATGGTTGTAAGTGCAGTTCGTTGTAACTTTAATACATCATAAGTTGAGGACTACCTGCATTAACTATTACCACTACAACAACTACTACTGTTGCTACCACCACCACTGTATCTACTTTTGCTTGTTTGTTTTAATTGCTTGTTTGTTTTAAAAACCAGCTATGTTTCTGTATAATTAATTATGCCTCATACAAGTGGAATGATAGACAGAACTCTAAAATTGGAGCTCAGATAAAAGATCAGGCATGGAGATGTGGTTTTCTAGAATGTTTGGGCTAGAGTTTAGTGGGAGAAGAGCAGAAAAAGACTAAGGGTGGAATATTGGGGAATATGCTTACTAAAGGAGTGAGAGGAAGAAAAGGAGCTAGTGAAGGAGCAGAGGGAGTTGTTTAGAGAGAAAGAAAGAAAACAAAGTGTCTTAGTTGTCTAGTGCTGCTATAACAGAAATTCCACAAGTGGATGGCTTTAACAAAGAGAAGTTTATCCTCTCATAGTGTAGTAGGCTACAAGTCCAAATTCAGGGCATCAGCTCCAGGGGAATACTTTCTCTGTTGGCTCTGAAGGAAGGTCCGTGTCATCAATCTTCCTTTGGTCTGGGAGCGTCTCAGTGCAGGAATGTCAGGTCCAAAGGATGCTGTCTCCTCCCAGCACTGCTTTCTTGGTGGTATGAGGTCCCCATGTGTCTCTGCTTGCTTCTCTCTTTTATATCTCAAAAGAGATTGGCTTAAGACACTATCCAATCTTGTATACCTCATCAGTATAACTGCCGCTAATCCATCTTATTAGATCATAGTGATTGATTTTACAACCCATGAGGAAATCACATCAGATTACAAAATGGCGCACAATCATACAATACTGGGAATCATTACCCAGCCAAGCTGACAGATATTTTTGGGGGACACAATTCACAATTCAGTCCATGACACAAGGTATAAATACTGGCATGTTGTTGTTGTTGTTGTTAGGTGCTGTCGCGTCAATTTCAACTCATAGTGAGCCTATATGATAGAGTAAAACTGTCCTGTAGAGTTTCCTAGGCTCTAATCTTTTAGGAGCAGATCGTCAGGTCTTTTCTCCCTTTTGGTTAGCAGCCAACTGTTTAACCATTGCTCCACTGGGGCTCCTTATGTACTGGTATAGAGGCTGTATTAATTAGGATTAAGTTTGGTTGTAAGTAGCAGAAATTCCCAAATAATAGAGGCTTAAACAAGAAAGAAGTTTATTTCTCTCAGTATCAGGAATTCCAGAGGAGGACAGCCTAGGACTGGTATGATTCTCCACCTAGACTTCAATCTTACTGCTCCACTGTGCATGGATTCTGTTCTTTTCCACAGTCACTTTAGGGTCTAAGATAGCTACTGGAGCTCCAGTCATTTCATCCACATTCCAACCAACAGAAACGAGGAAGGGAAGAAGAGCACATTCGTCTCCCTTTAAGGGTACTTTCTGGAAATTTCTATACCACTTGCTCAAATATCATTGGTGAAGCTGTCACATAGCCACACCTTGTTGGGGGAGAGATGGGAAAACTAGACTTTATTTTGAGTGGTCCGTTGCCTGGGAATAAGGAACAGAAGCAGTGGGAGTAATCCTAGTGTAGCTAGATGAAAAATGCATAGTAGATAACAGAGTTAATTGTGTTTAGGATAATATATTTCATTATTTGTGATCTTTGATTGACTTTTCATACCTATGAAACTATGAATGCAAAACTACTTGAATTACATCAGCAGTGCTTTGTTTTTAGGGTATAAATCCCTTCATGAGTCTTTGCTTAATTAGGATTATCAGTGTTATAAGGGAAAAAAATTTATATATATGTATATTTTCCCTCATTCAGCATCAATGTTGGCCAAAACTACTACTTATGGCAACAATGTACTGTAAAATTGAAGGTAAATAACTCTTAGTGTCCTTATTTTGTTGTTTTCAGCCTGTAATTTTACCTAGCCTTCCATACACTCCCCAGTCTGGTTGTTTTTTTGGCCAGTGTTTTTAATCTGTCTCTGTCCTTTTATATTACTACACTGTCACTGCTGTTAATTGTTCTTCCCAAAATAGATAAATGAGCAAATTTAGTTAAATGTGTTATTTTCCCTGTCTCCTGATCATTAATGAATTTGTAAGTAAGGTTAGACCTACATCTTCTTGGTGTTACAATTACTGAATTCTTTCCACTCAATTGGTAATTATTTGCTTATTTTAAAAACTTTCATATTTTGCATGTTTATGCTCTCTCTGTGTTAGAAATATGAAAGTCTTCCCAAAACGGGAGGAGAACTTTTCCCCTAGGACTTTTTGTCACTTTCAGTTGAAAATGTCTTCTTTATACATTTTGAATGAATAACAGTATGATAAAAAGTTTATATAATGCTAGCTGGCTTTCATTTCTTTGAAATAATTTTCTAAATTATTTTTTGTTTTATCAACAGGTACGTAGTTTAAAGTCGACATCATTTAAAAAGTTAAATAGTAAAAAAAGGATTTATAGCAAAATATAGCTGAGTAGTTCTCTTATCTCACACCTTCCCACTTCTCCAGTCCCTTCCCTAAAGCTAATTACTTTCAACTCTTTAAGGGATTTCTTCTGTCATTTACATATCTCCATATGTCTAAATAATGTGCATATAGGCTATCTTTTTTATTTTAAAAACATGTATAACACGCATTTGCCAATTCAGCATTTTTCATGTGTACAATTTAGTGACATCAATAACATTAATCATACTGTGCAACCATCACCAATGTCCACTGCCAAATTTTCCATCACTATAAACACACAATGCTTTCTAAACATTGACTCTCCCCACCCCGCCAGCCCTGGTATCAGTAATAAACTTTGGTCTCTATACATTGTGTATAGGCTATCTTTTGATTCACCGATTTATTCATTGCATATTGGGTTTCTGTTCTGGTAAAGTTTTACTGTTCTTAAACCACCATCTCCACTGCTATTCATCTTCTAGCTATAAAAAAGCTTGCTGGTATTTTTATTGGGATTACATTAAATTCATTAATTTAGGGAAAACTGACATCTTTTAAGATGTTGAGTACTGTTGCGTTTTCTATACGGGGACAAAGAATATCTTTTTTTTAACATTTAAATTTAAAAAAAAAATTTTTGGTGAAAGTATACACAACAAAACATAGACTCGTTCAACAATTTTTACATGTACAGTTCATTGACAGTGGTTACGTATGTCACATTGTGTCACCACTCTCCCTATCTCTGTCCATATTGTTTCACCACTGTTAATTCACTCTCTGACCTTAAAGTTCTCATCTGTTGTTTAGAGTTACTGTTGTCATTTGAGTCTCCAATAGATAATTCTTCAATAGGACGCAAAGCTCAAGACAGACATTATTTATTGAGGTAAATTGTTGTTCAGTTTGAAGATGATTTAATGGGTAGTTTTGGCTCAGGGTTCTAAAGTTGTTTCCAGGCAATAGATTCAGGGGCCCGTCTAGTCTCAGTGTGTCCAGTAAGTCTGGTTTCCAATAAGAATTTGAAGTTCCATTACAGGAACAAGGAATATCTTTTCATTTGTTCAAGTCTACTTTTGAATTGTTCAGGAGTGTTTTAAAGTTTTCTTTATGGACTTCCAGGCAACATGGCACTATAGACAGAAGCACCACACTGCCCTCCACAGCAAGGATCTGAAAAACCAAGCCAAACAGAGAAAACGGCAATCCTGAAACTGTAAGCATCAAATGAAGAGATAAAGAACTCAGCCAAGCACCAAATGGAATAAGAAACTAACAGAGAACAGAGAGTGAGGAGAGATACATGCAGAGGCCCCCTATCAGCCAACGCAGAACGTATCCGCCATCTTGGACTCCTGTCGGAGATCAGTGAACAGGGGGTACGGGAAAGCAGCTTCATGAAACTTCTAGCAGGAGACAGAACAACTGGAACCAGCGATATATGCTTTCCCACCTCCCACCATTCTTCACCCCCACTCAGCCTCCTCTGCTTCCTGTGGCCACAGTCTCTTGGCCCGGCAGCACCGGCTTCACCCGACTGCTGCTTGGATTCCACCCGCCTGCACTGGCCAGCTCCTTGAGTGCTATTTGTTGGCTGCTGGTGTTGTTTTTTCCCACTTCTTTTGATTCCTTCCATACCTCTCACCACCAACCTCTCCTTTCTCTTAAATACCTGGCTCTGTGTGCCATCTTTGCGTCTTCCTGAAAGGCTGTGAAATGCCACTCAAATGGGAAACTGCTTCCCGGCCCGTGCTGCCACGCTGGTGGGATCCCAGGGCTTTTTTGTTTGTTTTGAATTGTTTGTTTTCTTCTTCTTTTCTTGAGTTGGGAGCCCGTTCTAGCCGGGCAGTACTGCACAGCTTGGGACCTACCCCTTCAGTATGTGCAGATGTGCAGAGGGATCCCTGAGGGCGTTTCTTTTTTCTTGTTCTTTTTTTTTCTGGTTTTTCTTGTTCTTTTTTTTTTTTTTTTTAATCTGTTTTATTTTCTCTTTTTTCCCCCTTTTGTCTTTCTTCATTCCTCAGTTTCTTCCCTCTCTATACTTACCTTCTCTTCCTTTCTCCTGAATACCTGGTACTGTGTGATACCTCTACCCTTTCTAGCCAGGCTGTACTTAATGGCCTGGGAGCAACTTCACCAGACCTCACAGCTGCGCCGGTGGGATCCCTTGGGGGCTTTTCTTTTATTTTTTCTTTCTAATTTTTATATATTCATTTTTTTCTTTTTTTCTTTTTTTCTTATTCTCCTTTTTGTTTTTCTCCATTTCTCAGTCTCTCATCTCTCCACTCCAATAGCAAGCTCTCTTAGCACTCTTTTTTGTTTGTATGTTTTTGATTGCTGTTCCTCTCTCCTCTCTCTCTTCTTTCCCATACCCATCTTAGTTCTACACATTACAATCTTCCCCCGTCCATCCTGCCTACCTGCACCATGCACTGAACATCACACCCCCAAGCAGCGCAGGCACAGCCTACCGGAACCTGCCCTGCACTGATTCCCAGCCCGCCCTGTTGGCTGTAGTACATGCCACAAACAACCCATCTCAGCAACTCCTCTTCAGCTAGACCTGCACTGCTGTACCATATCTGAGCAACTGACCCTGCCAATTGGAGAAGGAGGCAAAAAGTATCATGCCCACAGACAAGGAAACAACAAAAAACACATAGCCCGCCTGCTCAGACGTAGCAAAATAAACAAAAAAGCAGGATGAAACAAACAAATCTACAATGAATAAACGAGGAAAATAACTACCGAATGCCCTGAAGACAGCAGACAACATCAAAACATTTACAGAAACAGGACAGGATGCAAATAACCCAAATAAGAAATGAAATGGGGACATTACAACAGACCCAACTGAAATAAAAAGGATCATAACAGAGTATTATGAAAAACTATACTCCAAAAAATTTGAAAACCTAGAGGAAATGGATAAATTTCTAGAAACACACTACCTACCCAAACTATCACAAAGTGATGTTGAAAATCTAAACAGACCCATAACAACAGAAGAGACTGAAAAGGTAATAAAAATAACTCCTTACCAAAAAAAGCCCTGGCCCAGATGGCTTCACCGGAAAATTCTACCAGACATTCAGAGAAGAGCTTATACCAGTACTACTGAAACTATTTCAGAACATATCAGCACAACCTTGATACCAAAACCAGGCAAAGAAGCTACAAAAAAAGAAAATTACAGACCAATATCTCTCATGAATATAGATGCAAAAATTCTCAACAAAATTCTAGCCAGTAGAATTCAACATCATATCAAAAAAATAATAATACACCACGACCAAGTAGGATTCATACCAGGTATGCAAGGATGGTTCACCATTAGAAAATCAGTCAATGTAATCCACCACATAAATAAGAGGAAAGAAAAGAGTCACATGGTCATCTAAATTGATGCAGAAAAGGCATTCAACAAAATCCAACACCCATTCCTGATAAAAACTCTCAATAAAATAAGTATACAAGGGAAATTCCTCAACATATTAAAGGGCATCGATGCAAAACCAACAGTCAACATCATTCTTACTGTAGAGAGGCTGAAAACATTACCCTTGAGAACAGGAACAAGACAAGGATGCCCTTTATCACCACTCCTGTTTAACATTGTCCTGGAAGTTCTAGCTAGAGCAGTAAGGTAAGAAAAAGAAAGACCATCCAAGTTGGTAATGAAGAAGTTAAACTCTCCCTGTTTGCGGATGATATGATACTGTACGTAGAAAACCCAAAAGACTCCTCGAGAAAACTACTGGAACTAATAGAAAGATTCAGCAGAGTAGCAGGGCACAAGATAAACATACAAAAATCAGTTGGATTCCTATACACCAATAAAGAGAACGATGAAAAGGAAGTCAGGAAAACAATACTATTTCTAATAGCTCCTAAAAAAAAAAAAAACTACTTAGGAATAAATCTAATCAGGGATGTAAAAGACCTATACAAAGAAAACTACAAAACACTACTGCAAGAAATCCAAAGGGATCTACATAAATGGAAAAACATACCATGCTCATAGATAGGTAGACTCAACATTGAGAAAATGACAATTCTACCCAAAGCAATTTACAAATACAATGCATTGCTGATCTAGATACCAACAACATTTTTTAAAGAGATGGAAAAAGTAATCATTAACTTTATATGGAAAGGAAGAAGCCCCGGACAAGTAAAGCACTACTGAAGAAGAAGAATAAAGTAGGAGGATTCGCACTACCTGACCTCAGAACTCACTATACAGCTACAGTAGTCAAAACAGCCTGGTACTGGTACAACGACAGATACATTGACCAATGGAACAGAATTGAGAACCTAGATGTAAATCCATCCACCTGCAGTCACCTGATCTTCAACAAGGGCCCAAAGTCCATCAAGTGGGGAAAAGACAGCTTTTTAACAAATGGTGCTGGCAAAACTGGATGTCCATCTGTGAAAAAAATGAAACAGGACCCATACCTCACACCATATACAAAAACTAATTCAAAATGGGTTGAAGACCTAAATATAAAACCAAAAACTATAAAGTTCTTAGAAGAAAATATAGGATTAGCGCTAGAGGCGCCAAATACACAGCATTAACAGGATACAAACCGTAACCAACAACACACAAACTCCAGAAGATAAGCTAGACAACTGGGATCTTCTAAAAATCAAACACTTATTTATGCTCATCAAAAGACTTCACCAAAAGAATAAAAAGTGAACCTACAGACTGGGAATAAGATTTTGGACATTACAAGTCAGACAAAGGTCTAATCTCTAAAATCTATAAGAAAATCCAACACCTCTACCACAAAAAGACAAATAATCCAATTAAAAAATGGGCAAAGGAAATGAACAGACACTTTACCAAAGAAGATATTCAGGCGGCCAACAGGCACATGAGGAAATGCTGCCATCACTAGCCATTAGAGAAGTGCACATTAAAACCACAATGAGATACCATCTCACCCTGGCATTACTGGCACGAATCGAAAACACTGGAAATAATAAATGTTGGAGAGGCTCTGGGGAGACTGGAACTCTTATGCACTGCTGATGGGAATGCAAAATGATACAACCATTTTGGAAAATAATATGGCGCTTCCTTAGAAAGCCAGAAATAGACACACTGTACAATCCAGCAATCCCACTCCTAGGAATATATGCCAGAGAAATAAGAGCCGTCACATGAATAGACACATGCATACCCACGTACATTGCAGCATTGTTCACAGTAGCAAAAAGATGGAAACAACCTAGATGCTCATCAACAGATGAATGGATAAACTATGGTACATACACACAACGGCGTATTATGCAACGATAAAGAATGATGATTCTGTGAACCATCTTATAAGGGATGAAACTGGAGGACATTATGCTGAGTGAAATAAGTCAATCACAAAAGGACAAATATTGTATGAGACCTCTATTGTAAAAACTCAAGAAAAAGTTTACACACAAAAAGAAACAATCTTTGTTGGTTACGAGCGAAGGGAGAGGTGGAGGGGGGATACTAAATAGACAATAGATAAGTGGTAACTTTGGTGAAGGGTAAGACAGTACACGATACTGGGGAAGCCAGCACAACTTGTACAAGGAAGGGTCATGGAAGTTCCATAGACACATCCAAACTCCCTGAGGGACTGAATTGCTGGGTGGAGGGCTGTGGGGACCATGGTCTCGGGGAACGTCTAGCTCAATTGGCATAGCACAGTTTATAAAGAAAATGTTCTACATTCTACCTTGCTGAGTAGCTTCTGAGGTCTTAAAAGCCTGTGAGCCAGCATCTAAGATACTCCACTGGTCTCACCCCTTCAGCAGCAAGGGAGCATGAAGAAAACAAGACACAAGGAAAAGATTAGTCAAAAGGACTAATGGACCAAAACTACCATGGCCTCCATCAGACTGAGTCCAGTACAACTAGATGGTGCTTGGCTACCACCACTGACTCCTCTGACCGTGATCAAAACAGAGGGTCCTGGACAGAGCTGGAGAAAAATGTAGAACAAAATTCTAACTCACAAAAAAGACCAGACTTACTGGCCCGACAGAGACTGGAGAAACCCCTGGACACCCTTTTAGCTCAGTAATGAAGTCACTCCCAAGGTTCACTATTCAACTGAAGATTAGACAGTCCCATAAAACAGAACGAGACTAATGGGGCCCAACAGTCCAGGGACAAGGACTAGAAGGCAGGAGGGGACAGGAAAGCTGGTAATAGGGAACCAAAGGTTGAGAAGGGACAATGTTGACATGTCATGGGGTTGTTAACCATTGTCATAAAACAATATGTGTACTAACTTTAATGAGAGACTATTCTGTAAACCTTCTAAAGTACAATAAAAAAAAGGTTTTCTTTATATTGGTTTTGGACATTTTTTGTTAAATTCTCCATTTTTAAAAACTGGATAATATGTCTTGTGGCTCTTTATATCAGTACGTACAGAGCTACATCATTCTTTTTAATGACTGCATAGTTTTTCATAGTATGGATGATGTACATCATTTATTTAACCTGGTTTATATAGGGAGCCCTGGTGGCACAGTGGTTGAGAGCTCAGCTGCTAACCCAAGGGTCAGCAGTTTGAATCCACCAGCTGCTACTTGAAAACTCTATGGGACAGTTCTGCTCTGTCCTATAGGGTCACTATGAGTCAGAATTGACTCAACAGCAACAGGTTTGGTTTTTGGTTTTGGTCTGTATAGATGGACATTAAAGTTGTTCATAATTTTTTCACTATTATAAGCAGTTCTAGAATAAGTATCCTTGTACAAGTCCAGTTATTTCCTTATGATAGATTCTTAGAAGGCTTGATCAAAGTCCTATTGTTATATAAAAGTTTTTGAAATACAATATAAAAATGTTTTCTTTATTAATAAAATATACACTTCCATCAACATGTTTAAGAGTACTGTTCCATCTCCTTTCACCAAAATAAGATCTTATTGCTGTTTTTCAGTCTTTGCTGGTTTGATAGGCAAAATAGGACATCTTTATTTTGCTTTTCTTTGCTAATTGATGAGCTGTATTTTTCTAGCCAGCCAGTCAGCCAGCCAGCATATATGTACCTACTGAGCATTCACTATGTGCTGTACACTGTCCTATGTTTTAGAACTGTAGTAATGAGTAGAAGTTGAACATCTTTGTGTTTTTGATCATTTGTATTATTTTATTTCTTATCTCTTTTTCTGATCTGGTGGTTAGTAGGTGTTTCTTTCCCCCTAAACTAGTCCTAAAAGAACTGAGAATGAGGGAAGATGGCATTTTTTAATTCTGTTTTGTCTGTGAGCTTCTAAAAAATATTTGTATATGTGTTTATTTTCATTGCATATTTTATGGTAAATCACTATGTTAAAATCTTAGTACTTACAAAGCAAGGTGATGAAAGTTAAGTGCCTAGAATCTGTAGGTGTCAAAGAAATGATTGTTTTTATAAAAATTAGTTTTATTATTATTTTCCAGGTGAAACTGCTGTCCATCAGAAAGGACTTTTGTACAGTTTGCCTTCAGACAAACTGCATGCTTTAGAGTTTATCATTCAAGAAATAAGTATCAGTGATTTGGTAAGTCAGTTGCCTGTACTTCCACATATTTTATAGAAAAAATTTTATTTACTCCAAATTTTGTTTGCTTATATTTTATTATTTCAGTGTCATTTTATTTTGTAACTCTCATGTAAAACAAGTTTGAAAGTGGCAATTTCCTGAAAGACTTAGGGTCTTTTGAAGATTTTCTTACTTCTGTTCATTGCCTTGATTTTGGTGTTTGTTGTAGAGAGGAGAAAGGGCTGGTTAAATATTGGAGTTAGTTTTTCAAAGTTGGGTGACTAGCTTTGCTCTGTTAGTCACTTTCCAGTGTAAGAACTTAGAGTTAACATCCTTCTTCTCAAGCTTTGGCTCCATATAGCTCATATAGGGAGCAGCAAAGATGCAGTGTCATTGCAGGGATTTGATTTAACGATTCAGGAAGAATAGATGGCCAGGTAAATCCTCAGGAAAGTGTAATAATGCAGAATGAATAATGCTATCAGAGAACTTAGAAATGAAAAAAAAATTAGAAATATAGTAGAAACTGATTTCAGTTTTTTTATATTACCATATAGGTGTTTATTTTTAATTAAAAAAAATTTTTTTTCCCCAATAAAATACTTGAAGGGTTGGTCTGACATGCTGTTTTGTGGGAAGTTTTTCTTACCCACATCCTCTGAGGATCTTTTCAGTCTATTCTAGCTTCTGACTCTAATGTGTAGCCAGTGGCAACTAGGAAGCTGATGTGCAGGGTGAAAGCTTTAGTGGTAACCGGCAGATTGGTCATAGCAACTATCAGAAGATAACTGTCCTCGTGTGCCGTGGAAGCACGTGGCAAAAATTGAATGGAAACTATAATGAAATGATAGTAGTGATTTATAGAATTTTCTAGACATAGTGAGATATAAATGTTGATGTTAATAGCTGAATTTAGACTATGTGTTCTCAAATAGAATCCAAGGATGAGGAGCCATAAGAAATGAATATCCTTTAATGTTTTTTAGTAGTCTCTTTGCTCTTCTTAGTATCAGAAAAGCTAGGTGTGGCATGCATGGCTAGTGTGAATAAACTAAAACCAAACCCATTGCCGTCAAGTCGATTCCGACTCATAACGACCCTATAGGACAGCGTAGAACTGCCCCATAGGGTATCCAAGGCTGTGGTCTTTAGGGAAGCAGAGTGCCACATCTTTCTCCCATAGAGCGGCTGGTGAGTTCGAACCACCAACCTTTTGGTTATCAGCCGAGTGCTTAACCACTGAGCTACAAGGGCTCCTTCTAGTGTGAATACCAAAAAAACCAAACCCGTTGCCTTCAAGTCAGTTCTGACTCATAGGGACCCTATAGGACAGGGTAGAACTGCCCCATAGAGTTTCCAAGGAGCACCTGGTGGATTCAAACTGCTGACTGTTTGGTTAGCAGCCATAGCTCTTAACCACTATGCCACCAGGGTTTCCTCTACTGTGAACAGAGGCATGGAATTTCATTGTGCATGACTCTGAAAGTGCCCAGATCTCAGAGCAAACCAAAGTGAGTTTAATCTTGGTTATTTAAAATCTCCTTGTAGCTGTCTTATTAGGAGTTTTTTTTTTTTTTTTTTTTAGAAGAAACTAATTTGCAACTGGCTATAAAGAGTGACATTGTGTCTGGGAAAATGCTGTACTAACACACTGCACTGTCCCACAAGAGTACTTCTCAAGTCCCCAAACACAGTGCTGACAATCTGTGGCAGCCTGTGGATTGTTGGACAACAGTTTGGGAAGATGGACAGCAGAGTGAGGTGGATGTGTGTAAGTTGTAGAGGAGATGGGGAGGGGAAGAAATGAGAAAAGATCAGTTCTTAGGTTCTGTGGGCGATTCGAATGGAAGCTATATTAGTTACCTTGCTGTGCTCATAATGTGACTGTGAAACGGATATTGTGTGTATGTGTATTTTGGTGGGGTGTTATTGTTTTATTCTGTCATCAAGACTATAAGGTTAGATGTTCTATTGATGAGAGTATGGATTGGATAGAATTAAACGTTTTGAAGAGACTATAGAAATATCACTTCATGCAGGAAATGAGACTAAAAAGATCAAGGTGATAGGGATGGGGTTTATCTTTTCCAGGAATTATTGCAATGGTAATGAGGCCGGTTATCTGCATCCAAAATGACTGGGCCTTTATCTCAGACAGATTTCTCTATTATACACAAACACACATATACCACCAGCTAGGCACTTGTATTGTTTCAGAAATACATGATCAACTATAGCAGTCTTTGTCAGATATCAAGGCGTGAATTTCTGGATATTATTTGGATCATGGAGTAGAACTTGATGTGAGGCAAGTTATGCTTCAGTTCTTCCCCTGATTATAAAAATGATTATAAAAAATAAATATTTGATTGCTCCTCCTGGGTATAATGTCTAATTCTGAATATGGAATTAGATTTGAAGCACATTGTTTTAGAGCATATCCCTCATGTTGATTGTGTTTCTGGTCTTAGGTTAAATATGCTACTACTTGGGCATTGAACCACTAGATTAAGTAACCATTGGATTAAGAGTTGCCAGTTTTAAGACTTGCTATTTTGTCTTCTCTACACTGATGTTACATATTAAAAAAAAAAAAGATGCCAAGGATAAATGGAAGGGCAGATGGAGCAAGTAAGGGAAGGTAAGGAGACCTAGAGACACTGTAATAGTATCACTTCTCAGGAATTGTCTGTAGGGTCTAGACTTGACTGTCTACTGCATAGGATGTGTGTGCCTAAAACTAGTGTTGAAGGCTCTCCAGGCTGAATACAGTCCTTTGGGCGGAGTCTTTCACTACTTACTGACATTAAACCTTTGACTCTAGCTAGACTATTTCTACACTATCTCCAAAACATTCTTTGAATTATTTGCCTCTTGAGGCTATTCCCTTTACTTGAAATGTTTTCCCTCTGTTCCAATACCAGCTTCTAAAGGCCTAATTCCAGTTCCACCTACTTTATGATGTCTTCCTTAACCATTCCAGGCCCGTAGTGATATCTCTCTCCTCTAGGTTTCTATCACTTACTGCTTTTCTCTTTATCTCTTACTTGGCAATTATATACTACCCTAAAGCAACAGTTGTTTTAATTTCTTATCTTCCCAATTAGGTAGAGACAATTTAAGGGAGACACTACATTTTTATTCATGTGTTTTAAGCCATATTGTTACTTGTAGTCATACTTTATAATCTCCACTGCTCCTAGCATAGATCTCAGTACAATATAAGCACTTAATATTTGTTTGACAGCGAGAAAATGCCATTATCTGTTTTGTTAGCTTTTACTGGTCTTCAGCATTTACATCTCTTTTTGTATCATGAGAATAATAGATCAGAATGCAGTTTAAGTACCTGAGCCATCTTTGTTCCAGTAGATTATTTTTTTTTGAAAGCCTTCTGTAGCACTCTGTGCAGACTTTCTGATCCTTAAGGGAATGTTGCTCCAAAGATATTACTCTGTTCTAATCATTTGTTATTCTTGAAATGCTAATTAGTAAACTTTCAACCTGCATATAAGATAAACTCTTATTTATTAATTATCTAAGTTTTCTTTGCCTGGTTTGAAAAGAAATTTGCTTCTTTTGGTTCCTTGATTTCTCACCAGCCACATCTGGCCTTCATACTTACTGGCATAGCTACAGGGAGAGAGGAGATAGTTGTACTCTATCTCTAGCATAGGTCCGACATCTCTAGCATAGGTCCGACCCATTTTATAGCTATTCTCTTTTGTTGGTATTGCACTTGTGTTTTTTAACTATTTTCTGCTAGATAGATGGGGAAACTATTTTACCTCATCACAGTTTTTAGAAGGAATATGTACTTTCTAGATTAAGTCTAGTGGCCTCTGCTTTCAAAATTTACTCAGTGGTTTATTAGCTTCAGCCTGTGAATCCTAAAGGGGGGAAAGAGTAAGTTTAATGCATACCAAGTTTGCGGTACAGCTCCAACACCTGATCCATTTGAGCTCCTTGATTGTCAGTTTAACCTGGAATAGAGCCAGAAGAGGAACTAATTTTAGATAACTAGGAGAAACACAGACCACTTATGTGTTTGCTGAGGGAAAGAAGATTTAGAAGGGAATCCTTCTTCCCTCTCCCCTACTCATTAGTTCTGTTTGCAGAGTGGGAAGCAGACTTTTCTCTCTACCTTTTTATTACATGTTATATTGCTATTGTTCAGTTACATTAAAGCTTTGATCTGACTGCTTTTGAGGTGGTCAATAATAGGTGCTTACATTAAACTTTGAGCAGTTAAGTTGGTGAGCCTTGGGGTTACCATGTTAGTGGAGTGTGAAAGAGACTAAGCTGTGGGGTGTTCTCAGCCTATAAAGCGTGAAATCAGTTGGTGCCGATGCATGGCAGCTATAGCCAGTGGAGTGTAAAATAAGTTGGGGGCATGAATTGTGTTGTGTTGAGAGAAAAATCTTTTCATGTCATAATTTGTTTGTTTATGTATGTGGGGACTGCCAAGATCCTACTGGAATCATGTATCCTGTATCTTTTATTGTCTTGATACTCAGATTTTTTTTGTGTGAAATGTTTCTTCCTGTTGTATAAACTATATTCTCTGTCCAAATGCATGCAGAGAGACAAACCCTATAAATGTCTGAGGAAGACTAATATTAAAATACTCTATTATGTTCTTTTTAAGACTGCATCTGAAAATACCATCTGCAGTTGTTATTTTCTGTACAAGTGTCTTCTGTTTTTTAGAGTCAGATTTGAAAGTGTACTCTGTATTTGGCTTTGAAGCCTCCTCCAGTCTAAGAACTGTGTTGTTATCACTTTCGCTGGTCGTTGTTCCCATGTTCATGCGTGTCTCTTGAGAAGAGGAAGTATGTAGAGAAGGGTAACGTTTTCATATAGTTGGGGATGTTGGTAGGAAGCGTAGAGATTATTCATATGGGGAATAGAAGGGAGGGAGTTCCTCTCCTGACACCTGGTGAGATTCTTCACCATATGGCTTTGAGGGTGAGGCAAGGTGAATGAGGAAGTTTCAGAGACAATAGTGAATTATGATTGTCTGCACTTTTAAATCGGGAAGGTTATTGGAAATAGGCATGCCATGAAAGCGTTTAAGTTCTTTCATTCTTATCCTAGTTGGTTTTCTCTTTACTGCGGCAGTCTTTGAGCTCTCTCTGGTTGCTTTGCATCTACACAGATTCTAAGTAATTTGTGAATATTTATGAAATTAATACATTATTGTGAGAAATACTATCCTGCTGACTATGAGACAGTCGAGTGTAGTAGTTAAATGCAGGGAGTTTGGAATCCTAACCAACACTTAGAAGCTGTGTGATCTTGTGTAACTTAAGCCTCAGATTTCTCATCTGTAAAACTGAGATAATAATAGCTATCTAATAGTATTACAGTTGGGATCAAATGAGATCATATACATAAAACACTTAGTATAGTCCCTGTCACATAGTAAGCACTCATTAAATGGTAGCTTGTTATTTTTCCTCTTTCTCTCCCTCTACTACTACTGTTGGTTCTACTCTAGCACTACTTCACTTTTGCTTATAGGGTCTAAACCTAATGAAAGAGAAAACATAATTAGACATGGTTCACAGCAGCAGATTTTGAAAAATGTGTCATTGTTCTTTTAGGCATGGCTTAGTAGATCTGTCTTAACCAAACAGAAACTCTATAATGAGACCTTCTTTTATGAAAGGAAAGAATCTTTGTGTTAGTTTAAGATAGCCTTGCAAATGAGTATAAAAAAATTGATTAGCCTAAAACATTTGGTTAATGCAAATAAAACAGCCTTTCCATGAAATTAGAGAGTATATAGAAATATGAGTTCAAAAAATTGTCATTCCTTATTACTCACCTAACACAAGCTATTTTTCTCTGACTAAGGTTCTGTTTTGGAATTCTTTGGAGAAATGTTTTTTATGGTGCTAAGAATAGTCATGGTGGACTGTAGTGGAGTTCTTATCCAGTGTATGAGGCACATTTTTGTGGGAATGGAGTAGAAAAGAGTGATCCTGATCCTTGATACTACTGGAGATGAGCATTAATGTGGATAATATATTTGATTTTGATGTGCATTATATGATTATTTTTGCAGCACAGTTAACTTTCTGATTAAACTTTGCCCAGCTATTATATCTTTAGCATATATTGGGTAGAAAACTGAATAAGGCAGCTGTAATGGTGATAAAACTACTATTGTAGTTTGGTTGATTGGAGATCTGGGCTCTGGTCTCAGTTCCCACTCCAGTAGCTGTAAATCTTAGATAAATTTCTCAACAGGTTTCCTCGTCTTTAAGATGAGGTTATACAACATGATTTTTGATTGTCCTTTTCAGCTATGAAATTAGAAGATCTATTTAGAGGTAGCTTGGAAATCAGAAAATTCAGTAGTGACACACTTCGGCCACCAGAGGGTGAAGTTCAATCAGTCCGCTTATGCTCTGTATTTGACCAGAGTGTGGCGTCCTTGAAAATGAAGAGAGCACATGGCTGCTCTATCCATTTAATCTAAGTTGTATCGCCTCTTGCTCTTCTGATTCTACCTGTGTTAAATGTATTTCTGCTTTATTCTTTTCAGCCTTGTGGATAGGACTAGGACAAACACATAAGGAAGGAAGAAGAGAAGACTAGAGATTGCTAGTTGTCAGGGATTTATCTTTTGTTCTCTAAGATAGTGGCTCTCAGATGAGCCATGGACAGCTTAATGAGAAGCACAATAGTATGGATGACCAAATTTAATTATTTTTGCCCTCTCTTCTCCAAAAAAACCTACACAGGCGCACACACAAACAACACTCAACCATCGTTTTCCCAGTTATTCTTTTGTGCTGATGAGTGGATTCCAACTCTGAAATCCCAAGGAGCAAAAGGAAGTATCTGAGAAATATAGTGGAACAAGCATAGCACTTGGCAATTGAAATCTAGTTCCAGGCTTGCTTTGCCACTTAATATCTTTGTAACCATGGACATTACAACCTCTGTTGCTTGGTTTCCTTTTCTGAAAAATTAGGACATTGGATTCTGACCTATACAATCTCTTTCAGTAATATAATTCTAAGATTCTGTAGAAATTCTTTAATATTTATGTGAAGGGCAGTACTCCTCTTAATAAGACACCATAATAAAGTAGTATTTCTTTTAAAAAAAAACCACGATTTATTTTTTGCTAGAAACAGCTATAGATGTTGTTAAAGCATAAATATTAATTCCTAGTAAGCAGCTAACTTGCAAACTCCCAGTTCTTACAGTTTGATAAACCAGAAACCAAACCCGTTGCCGTCTAGTTGATTCCAACTCATAGCGACCCTGTAGGACAGAGTAGAACTGCCCTGTAGGGTTTCCGAGGAGCAGCTGGTGGATTTGAACTGCCGACCTGTTGGTTAGCAGCCAAGCTCTTAACCAGTGCACCACCAGGGCTCTTACAATTTGATAGTCGCTTCTAAAAGTATGTTTCTCTAGGCCAGGCTTCTCTTCTGGCATGAGTGATAGAGATGGTGTTCTTCTTTTTGCTTTGTATAATCGCCCACAAATCATATTTTGGGATTATAAATACTATTGATTTTTTTTTTTCTATTTAGTTCTCTCTACCTCTTGCTTAACTGTTCTATAATTTTCCTTCTCTCCTGACTTCCAAATACGTAAGATGATCTTTGATTTAAATGTAGTTTAGCGTAAGTGAAGAAAAATCTATGGTTGCTATGCCTAGTCTTATTTTAAGTTTTGTAAGACAATAGGATTTTCTCTGTTCTGTGTACATGTTAATAAATGGACTGTGAAAATAGAGGTAGGTGGGTATTGCCATTTTCTTTTTGAGTTAACGTCTGAACTCTTCTGCTTAGAGCAGCTTGAACCTTTTATAGTTCTGTTCTTCTATTGACTCTGTCAACGATCATTCTCCTTAAAGGAAACTACCGTAACAGCAAGAAGACCTACATTTGTCACTGTACCGAGACATTACAAACACAAACACATTCTCTGTGTGCGTAGACCCAAGGTGGCAGCAAGAACTAGCAGCCAGGCCAAGCTGATTTGGGGGATAGTTAGTAGTGAAGCATCAGAGAAGTCTTTTGGGGATAAGTTAGCATAGAAAAAGGGTGCTCATGGGTTCTGGGAATCCATATCACAAGGTTGTAGTCCAAGCCACACCAGTGGGAATAACTTTGATACAGAGTCCAGTTATATAAGTCTGAGTTGATGTCTGAGAGCTCAGATAACATGGAAGGAACAAAGAAGGCGTGAAGTCTGAGTAGACAGACAAACTGAGATGAGTGTCTAGAGGTGACAGAACAAATGGATGCAGAAGTTGCTTGTGAAATCAGGCAGGCATTAGTACTCAAGATCTGATATGTACACAAGAGAATAGAAGCCAGCCAGGCAGACTGGATAGAAAGAGCATTTTAGGATTATGCACAAAAGACAGAATTTTAATCAGTCCTGGTTTTAATCACTATCCTTGGTGTTGGTAGACAAGGTCTACTTGGTATATCCAAAACTCCACAGTGTTTGAGCTGAGTGATTATATCGCTGAGAAACTCTAGGTGGTTTGCATGATTCTAATAGCTTCACACTCCACTGGATATACATTTTCACAGACCTGCTCACTACTACTACTGAGTTCATTTCACAGACCTGGCTAGTAAAAAACTTGGCAGGCAAGCTAGCTTTTCAAGTGCTGCTAGGAATGGAGCCCAGTTGTTCCCTTTGGACGTTGAGCTGTTGGAATTCATTGGGTTAGCAGCTAGAAAGAAGGAAACTATAACGTTTTCGGGATAGTTCATGACAGCAAAGCAGAGGTGTTAGGATTTCTGTTCTAGAGGCTTACACTGCAAGTAACTTAACCTGATTGTGTGTCTTAATATTCCTGGGCTTCTGACTGCTGAAATATGGCTTGGATCAATGGTGGTTTGGAGAAAGTAGAAAGAGGGCTATCCATCATTCAGAGGCTCCATAGAAGCAGGCTGATAATGCTGCTTTCACCAAGCAGCCATCTGTCCATCCGTCCATCAGTAGGATGGAATGAGATTTAGCGGAACAGGCAGCTGTGACTCTGAGACACTTTCTGACCAACAATTGGAGCCCTGACCTGAGTCTGACCACAAAGCACAGCACTGGGGTTTGGCGGGATGTGGCAGCAAGTACAGTCTCCTTCCCATCACTGCCAGCCTAGAGTGTATTCAGTTTGAGGCAGTAGCACAGCCTTACTTCCCATACTAAATAAGACTAAATTTGGGATGACTAGTAAACAGCAGTTCTCTTTCAGCTCCAGAATGTTTTGCAAGTTGAGCAAACCCTTTGATGGAGAATTTTTTGTTTGACTTGGGGAAGAAATAGAATTAAGAACTGATTTCATTTTGCTGGAATCCTACCACACAGTTTAGCCTTTAACCCATATCTTATATTGGCAGAACGCTTTGTAAATGCTAATGAATCTGGAAGGTTAAATTAAATTCAAAGATAATTCAGTGATTTATTTTATACAAATTCTTTTTTCTCCTCCTAAATTCAAAATTTTTATCAAGGCTGTTAAATATCATAAAATGACTTTTCATTCTCTTTTTCTCTCTACTCTATAGTAGTAGTGCTAGTGTGAAAGGAAGGAAAATGGGGGAAAGATTGGAAGCAAGAAGCTGGCTGATCCCTGAAATGGTTTATCAGCCTCTCAGTAATTGAATATTAACTGTATCTTCCTGGTTGCTCTGCTTTTCCAGCACACTGAGCCTTCTGAGAGTGCCTGTTGGTGAGGATAGCTCTTTGTGCTGATGTTGCCTAGTGTGGTACCTCCCCTAGCCATGGCCAGCTTCCTTGACTGTTTTCTTACTAGTGGCCACTTCAGACCTCAGCAGCTCCTGCTCTTTGTTCTGAAGCCTTGGTTTCCACTTCAGATTGGGGGAGGGGTTGAGGAAGCCTAATGTACCGGAGATGGCTCGGAAATGAGAGCCTTGGATGAATTCCTGGGCCTATTGATCCACCAGCAGTTTATGCATCCTGACATTCATAATCTCAGTAGGCTGCTGATGTTCCTGATTAATGGGCCCAGGGGCTGTCCATCCGTCACTTCACATTAATTACTGAAGAGGTGTTTTTCCAGTGATTTACCTGACAGCGGGCTGTGATAAATACCCCTAAGCAGAGTGGGCAGTGATTAATCACAGAACAACACCCCTCCCCCTACTCTCCTTTCCCCTAACCACAGGCCAGCACTGGGACTTGACCAGAGAGTGCCCCCTCCCCATAAGCTATCTATCTCCATAATTGCTTGTGGATGCATATTTATTCGGGCATGGGACCTGGCAGATAGCTTTCTAGAATTTGTGCCAAGGATGATGAAAAGTAAATCTTACCAACAGGAAGAGTAACTAGCGTGTTTTTACGTGGGTCAGAGAAATGTATATGAGCTGCCTTTATGTTGCTTCTAAGAAATCTGATAGGACATTGCCTCCCTACTATGTGTGTACTCACAACTGTTATAGTTGCATCTTCAAACTTTAAAAAGAAGAGAAAGCACAATTTTTGTCCTTGTGATATTTGTAGTCTAGTAAGGGAGAATATGTGAACAAATGTGAGAAATTAGAAAATATTTCAAGGTACTAATATAATCTTGGGAGGATTGGGATAGAAGAATTCCAGGGTTCTGTTTCTTATTTTGTGGCCTGAGAAAATGAAATTTAGTTAAATGTTTAAATATTTGAATGCTTCCCATGTGTCAGACTCTGTTCAGCCCTGGAGATAGGAAGATGAGTGTGATACAGGTGCAGATCTCAGTGAACAGTCCGGTGTCCCTTGCCTGAGTTTCTCAAACTGTAAAGAAGAAAAGCTTTTCCGGAAGGTTACTGATGAAATATTTTAAATTAAGTAAAAGTAGTTGAAAATTAATTTTAAATTATTTTCCACATTAATTTTTTTGTCTGAATATTTACTGAGCAATTATTATGTCCCTAGGGATATAAGAGTATAAGAAACAATATCTGCCCTAGAGTATGAGGTGACATTCATAAATGAAACATTTAAATAAGAATGTAAGGCAGTATATAATTACAAATGAATACCATAGATAATAGATATACATGAATTCACAGAATGGTGAAATCAATGAGCCTTCAAATTAAAAAAAAAAAAACACAAAAACCCTTTCCCATCGAGTTGATTGTGACTCATAGCGACCTTCAAATAGTTATAGGGAAAGTTAGATTTGAGGTAAGCGTTTTGAATGAAATAGTGACTGGGGTTGTTTAAACTGAGATAATGCAAGGAGGGCATTTCAGAAACTGAAATGAACAGACCCTGAGGCCATTCTGCCTCAGTGGAGGATCTGTGTCTGAGAGTGGTAGAAATATGGCTGGACCAGCAGACTGACACCAGATCATGGAGAATCTTAAACGCCACGTAAGCTTAGTTTATATCTTTTAGGCTCTGGTGAGTCAGTGTTTTTGATCAAGAAATTATTTTTCGGAAAAGGTGTGTAAAAATGGTACAGTGGTGCCTGACCTCGTCTTTAACTTTATGAAGGGGGAGAATCACCATCAGCATCAGCCCAAGACTGATTCCTGTGCAGTGGAGATCAGACATGCTTCCTCTCTCCAACCATTTTACCAATTCTGACACCAACTGTCCTTCTCATGGCACTCTCTACTTCTCTGCTAGGTTCGATAATTTGTTGCAGTGGTCACACAGAACTTACAATACTCCTGATTATGAGGTTTATTAGAGAAGTAACAGGTTACAACTTGGAATCAGAACCAGGATCAGGAAGCATGTAGGCAAAGTCTCCCTTCTTCCATGCAGGACAACTCTCTCAGTTCCTCTCAGTCATGCAGGGTTCCTCTCAGCCTCCTGAAGATAGGCTCCTCTTGGTCCCCTCAGGACGGGCTCCTCTCTCAGCCCTCAGCCTGGCCTCTGCCCTGCTTAGGCAAGTGTTACAAAGCTCTTCTAGCTCTGCAGATAAGTGCCTGGAGGCACCCCGCTATACCAGCAAGCCTCCTGCACGAAGGTGCTCAGCTTTCTTGCTCTGTAGGTTGGCACTCCCACTGTAGCTGCCTCGCTTGGTAGGCTGAGAAGCACACCACAGCTGTCTTGCACCGGTCTCCTGGTTCTTTTGCTGCTGTTTCTCTGCCGCTGCTTCTTGCTATCTCCGGTGTTACAGCTCTCTCTCTGTCTCTCTCTCTCTGTCTCTGTCTTTCTCTCTGTCTCTGTCTTTCTCTCTGTCTCTGTCTGTCTCTCTCTCTTTCGGTTATAGTGAGGTCCCCTCTCTGCTCTGGGATCAGCTCTCTTTTAATCCTAGCAGGATGTTAAAACTGATCAGTCCCCTCATTAGGGTTCCATGTACCTTATTTGCATGGTGCCACCTCTGCAAAGGTCCCGTACACCTTATTTGCATTAGCAGCAAGCTGCCCAGTCCCCTTGGTGGGCCACAAGTACCTTATTTGCATAGTCCCATCAATCCTTGGGTGGGAATCACAAAGATTATGGCTAGAAGGGCCATATTAAATAATTTATGGCACTGCACGGTGTTTTAAAGAAAATTATTACAATTATTATATTAAAATTATTACATATAATTATTATACTGTTATTTAAATTATTACTGTCAGTGGCTAATATAATTTCGAATTGCCATAGTACCTTAGAATATTCTCAGTGCCCACTTTTCTAAGGTTGTTCAGAATAAAACTATCCAGATTAAAAATTTAGTTTTATGTATCTCCCCGAGCACAATACAGACAATTGTGTGGTTTGGTTATATATGGATTAGATAATAGAATTGACAGCCAAAGGAGACTTAAGTTTTATAATCTTTACTCATGCAAACTTAAGTAAGTTAATGGAAGTTTTAAGTAATGACTGCGGAATTAGAAAAGACTATGGCCTTAAGTTTTAAGAAAAATTAATTCTCAGTCTTATTGGTATAACTACATTAAGGCTGCACTAATTTTACTCATTGGTTTCTACATAGATAAAACCAGGAATCAGCTATATTTTGGTAGGAATTTCTAGGCAATCTGTTTTTCTTTTCATTTTAAAAATTAAGGTATGATTTACAAACAGTAAAATTCACCTTTCTTAGAGTATGTTCTGCAAATTTTGACAAAAGCAGCAGTGTTTTTTAAATAGCAGAAGCTCTTAATTTTGATGTACAGTTTTAATTTATTTTTAATGTTTGAAATTTTATGGATCATGCTTTTTTGGTGGTGTAGCTAAGAAATCTTTGCTTAATCCAAGATCACAAAGATTTTCTTCTATATTTCTTCTAGAAATGTTATAGTTTTGGGATTTACATTTAGGACTGTGATCCATTTTGAGTTATTTTTTGTGTATGGTATGAAGTATGGATAGAAGTTCAGTTTTGTTCTTGTTGTTGCTTATGGATTTTCAATTTTTTAAACATCACTTTTTGAGTTGACTGTCTTTTCTCCATTCACTTCCTTTGCATCTTTGTTGAAAATCAGTTGACCATATAATGGGTCTGTTTCTGGCCTCCCTATTCTATTCTATTTATTGCTATATCTACCCTTTCTACAATACCACACTGGCCTGATTACTGTAACTTTACAGGAAGTTTGAAATCAAGTTATGTGAGTTCTCCATCTTTGTTCTTCAGAATTGTTTTGGTTATTGTAGTTTCTTTGGCTCTACATACCCATTTTAGAACCAACTTGTCGATTTCTACAGAAAATTCTGCTGGAATTTTGATTGAAATCTAAGGATCACTTTGAGAAGAATTGACATTTAAACAATATTGAGTCTTCAGTCATGACTTTTATCAATTTTTTGAGTTTTTTTGTGATAGTTTTCAGCATACAGATTCTGCACATATTTTGTTAGAGTTATGCCTGAGTATTCATGTTTTTGAGTGTTATTGTAAACGGTACTTTTTAAAATTTCAATTTTCATTTGATCGTTGCCTGCATGTAGAACTACTTGTACCTGTGATCTTGCTAACTTAACTATTAGTTCTAGTAGCTTTGTTATAGATTCTGTGGGATTTTCTATATAGATGATTGTGTCATCTGCAAATAAAGACAATTTTACTTCTTCGTTTCCAGTCTGGATGCCTTTCATATTTTTTTCTTGCCTTATTGCACTAACTACCTTCAGTACAGTGTTGAATAGGTGAGAGTGATCTCATCCTTGCCTTGATTTGAAAACATTTGTTTTTCACCATCAAGTGTAAGTTTAGTTTTTGTAGATACCCTTTATCAGGGTGAGGAAGGTCCCTTTTCTTAGTTTGCTAAGAGGTTTTTTTTTTTTTTTTTTAAATCATGAATAGATGTTGAATTTTGTCAAATACTTTTTCTGCTGATTACTGTCCACAGATTGCTGTTACTTGTTACTGGAGGCTCGCTGGCTTGAATAGAGGGGAAGGAGCAGGGACATTTTCTGTTGGTTTGGTTTAGTCTCTGTTTTAGGTAGGTGCTGTTTCCCTGGGCCTCAGGGGTGGGTCCTTTTCAGCGATCCTACCCCTTTCTGTAGCAGAAGGGATTCTCCAGTGCTTTGGCTCCAGGATGAATTCCTTCCCCTTCTCCAGGGGTAGAGGGGTTTCTTCTGTTTATTTCCCCTAGCTACAGTGGGTCTTCATCTGAGCCCTGAGGCAGCAGGGTTTGCTACCCTTTCTCTAGTCACTTAAGGTCTTTTTTTCTGTACGGGAGATAGGCAAGAAGGATCCAGGCAGGGCTTTGTGTTTTTCCCCTGGGAACTGCGGTTCCCTTCTCCCAGATCTGCACCACAGGGGAAACTCTCTGTCCCCCTGCCCTCAGTCTTTCTTGTGAGCCTCCAGTGAAGTCAGGGGAAGAGTCTGTAAATGGGTAAGAATTTCCCTTATTTCTTTGGTTCCTGAGGATTCTATGTTCTCATAGAAGCTGAGATTTGGCCTTTAGCAATTAAGAAAAATTTTTTTAGCCAAGGTTCTTTTTACTGGCTTGTATGGTATCTGGCATCTATTACAGGTAAGAAAGTGCTCATGTCTCCTGTGAGGTGCCTGACTTACGTTAGACTTTGGGTTAATTGCTTTTCCTGCAAGCTTCGTTCTCTGATGGATTCAAAAAATTTGTGATTTTGCACATTATCCACCTTTTATTTGGCTTGTTTTCAGGGTGGGAATAACATTCTTTCCAGTTTTTTACATCCTAAGCAGAACCCAGAAGTCCCACTTACTTATTTGAGGATGTGATTTTGCTGTGGAATTTTTGTTAGATTACCATTTAAATCTGTCCCCTTTACTTCCTACCCCCAGATTATTTTTGTTCATTTATTCATTATTCCATTGTACAAAAAACCTTCTGAATCTGTGCTATTTGCCAAGCACTGTGCTAAGTCTTGAGGATACAGTGATGAGTAAGTAGACATGATCCCTTCTCTGATAAGCGTATAGCTTACTGGTAAAGACCATATAATTAAAGAAGTAATTATAATAAAGTATGGTAAGAGCTGTAATAGGAGAACTATGTGGTAGAGGCACCCAATCTAATCTAGAATGATTAGGTAAGACTTCTCAGAGAAAGAGCTATGCTGTGGAGACCTAAAGGATATGCAGGAATTAGGTGAAGATGGTTGAGGGGCTGTGGGAGAGTAGAATAGGTAGAGGGAAGAGAATGTGCAGAGGCTAAGATGTAAAAAACCCAGAAAAATAAGAATGAAAAGTTCCGTATGGCTGTGTATGGCACATAAGGACAGAAGTGACAAGAAGTAAGACTACAGAAATTGGTTAGAGCCAGTTTAGGAAGAGTCTTTGTAAGCCATGTTAAAAAGTTGATTTTATCATAAAAGTGATGGGATGTCATTGAAAGTTTTTAGGGAAGGGAATGTCTGAGCTGCTAATTGTTTTAAAGTGGTCATTCTGGGTACAAGGTGAAGAATGAATGGAAGGGAAGCAAAAACAGGTAGGGAGACCATTTAGCTGGGTTATTATAATAAACCAGGCAATTGCGTGTGCTGTTTTGACCTGGAGTAGTGGCACTGGGATTAGGGAGGACAAGCAGATTAAAGAGATACTCAGGAATGAAGATCAATGGAACTGGTCAAGTGGTTGAATAATAGAGAGTGAAGGAGACCGGAGACTTGAATTGTGGCCAGTAAAAGAGTCTTGGTAAGTTTCTGCAGAAACTCCAAGTTTTCTCTCTCCCTTGAGAGGGTGAAGAAGAATCCTTGGTTTACTTTAATAATTACCACCATTCTTGGCCCAAAGTCGAAAATTCATTAAGGCTTTGGGTGGAAGTAAGTGAGAAAAGGGGAAGAGGAAAAAATATCTAAATAACATGTAATGTTGTGGTGAAAGAGTTCTCTCACCTGAACGTCTTTGAGTGTTGAGAAAAACAAGTCAGCTTTGTTCCTTTGGTTTGAATTTTGGCCTTTTGGGATATAAAGAAAATCTGTAAACTGGCTTTCTTGCCCATTTGGAACAAATATAGCGTACAAAGCTAATATAGCTTCTTAAATAAAGCTGTGCCATGCAGGGAGAAACTATATTTAATCACATAATTTCCTTGTTTTTCCCAGATGTTTTTACTCAACATACGGTATGATGGATATTACATAAACCTTTGGAACCTGCATTAGAGAGTTGAAGTCTTCTAAGACTCCCAGAGTAACGTAAGATAGTGACCACCACCACTGATAGCTGTGCAAGCTTTATACAAAGCACAACTGTGTGTACCAACAGTGTTTTCATGGTGATGGAGGGGCAAAGGATACTTTTCAGCAAAGGGAAAGTTAATGATAAACAGTCCTCATGTGACTCAGGATTTCATTGGTTAAGGTGATCAGGGTTGTGAGGGGATTTGTAGAGCTCATTAAGAAAAACAATTTCCCTTTATTTTTCTTCTCAAAATGATGGAGTTAAAAAAACAAATATGGTATATTATCCCAATGTTAAAGTTAGGCAGCTGTGATTCAGAAAATTAGAGTTGTTTTGTTGAGAATATACTATGTGATGCAGAGTTGTGAGCAGTTAAGAGCTTGAGTGTCAGTCAGAGCTGGGTTTGAATTCTGACTCCTACACTTACTAGCTAGCTGTGTGACTTAGTTACCTCATCTATTAGATAGGGATAATAATTATACATACCTTAAATTGTTATGAAGGTTAAATGACATAAAGTATATGAACACTTAGCACAGCGCTTTAGTTATTCACTTCTTTGGCGCAGTACGAATTTAAATGATATTGCCGTCTTTTATGTATGCCTACGTATTTTTGGTGGCAGGAAATTGTGGTTTTCAAGAATGAACCAGGTTTGGGCAGGGAGAGTTAATCTGGCTCTGGTTTAATTCAGCTGTCACTATGAGCTTGCACATAGTAGATTTCTTTCTATAAATAGATATGTATCATTTGTCACATATACAGGGTCAGCTTTGGTGAGAAATGGCTAATCAGTTGAGTCAAAGAAATAACATGATGAAAAATTCTTAATTTAAGAAGAAACACCTGAATTGACATTTTTGTACTAATTTATTTACCAAATATTTATCGAATGCCATTTGTGTGCCAGGAATGGTGGTGGGCCTTTTGAATATAAAAATGACAAAGCATTCCTTGCTTTCAAGGAACTCAAGGTAAAATTGGGACAGCCAGAGAAATTAACAGTTTGGTATGGCGGCAGGGAGGAAAGAATACCCAACTTACGTTTACACAAGGAATATTTATTGGAATCCACAACATGCAAGTATTCTGATAGGCATCCGGAGGTCATTTAGGGCTGCATCTCAAAAGGAGCAGTCCTAAATTATCCTTGTCAAGTAGGTCTTCAAATGGCCATGGAGGGTCTTGGGTGTGGTTTCATGGTAAGACAGACTCAGTATAATCCTAGATAAGACTAGGCTCTTTGAAACTACCAGCTTGGTTGACCCACTGATACTCCTCTGGCTTTTCACTTTCATGGTTCAATTATGTCTTCTGGAGCGGCTTTTGTAGAGATGAAAGGAGGTAGTTAGGGCTTCTGATCTCCCAAACATCAACTAATTGATGCAGTTATTTCTGTTTTTCTCTCCCAGACGATTGTCAGAAATATTAAGTGGAGGGCACTGACGCTCATTCTTGACATTTCAGATTCCACTTGGTTAAAATCTTTTTGAGAGTACCACACTATGTGCGTATTGCATAGTGGTTATGAGCACAGACACTAGAATCAGATTGTCTAGATTCTAATCCTTCCTCTGTCACATTCTAGTTCTTTGACCTTGGGCATATTATTTAACATCCCTGTGCCTCAGTTTTCTCATCTGTAGAATTGGACTAGTTAATAGTATCACCTTGTAGGATTGTTGGGAGGATTAAATGAGGATATTACTATTTTGAACACAACCAGGTTTAAATGAACAGGTGAGATTTTGTAAGTGGCCAAAATAGCTACCATAAATTGTGTACATTAAGCTTTATACACTTTGCTCAAATGAGAAACACCTCAAATCCTTACTTAGAAGCCTTTTACTCCTTATTTTGGATATAATTTGAACACACTGAAATATGCAGTGCCCATTAGATTGAGAGAGATAGAAATGCTGAGAGTGGCAAAAAGTGACAGGTATTGAAGAAACAGAAATAATAAAAATCAGGTACTGTAGTAAAAATAGTAATTTGGAAGGCATAATAGAGTTGTATTTTATATGGAGTGAGGGCAGCCTTTCACATTGAATGAGGCCTTGAGGCATCACTTTATACACGGCCCAGTTGAGCTGCTTAAATAGAGCTGTTAACTCCTCGTTCTGCTTCCCATTAACAAGTCTTTCCTGCACACCTTTAAGTAATATCTGTGTCAGATCCTCTAAAGGAACGTCTCCCTCCCTGGTTTAGAAGTTTTATTTCCCTTCAGTCTGGGTATGTTAAAGAGAAGGCCTAAAGTAATCTCTTCCACTATAGACTTTAAGGGCTACAATTTAATGTCTTTGTTCTGTTAATATAAAGAATAATATATATTTTGTACAACCTGGCTTGAATAGAATAGGAGAATGAACCTCCAAGCTGACATAGGAATTATTTTGTGTTTTCAAGCGTGAAATATGTCATTGTATTAACCAGTGCAAGTGCATTTACAGAAGGCGGCATTAAGAAAACTACAGCAGAATCAGTTGGGTTTCATTAGCAGATTCTATAGTTTTTAAAATATGAAGCCATTTCTCTGCTGTCCATATGTATAATTATTCACGTTATTGTGTATATTACAGGTAAGTGCTTTTGTGTTGTGTTTAGATGGAGTATATTTTAAAGTGAAGCTCTTATGCAAGGAAAGGACATTTCTTGTTTGTTTGTTTTTTTTTAATTTTTATTTGCAGATACTTTGACACTGGGAGTGTGGAAAGATTGAATATATTCCTAATTTTGTTATTCTACTAAAGAGTCCTGATCAGGTGGTATAATAATCTGAATTTTTATGCATGTTTTACTTTTCCTTTTATCCTGCTCTACAACCAAAATTTCAAAAAATTTGAAATAGAGAATGTTTGCTATCCCGGCTTTGTATGTTTCTGATATTGAATGTGCTGTTTAAAAAATAAATAAAAAGCTGCCATCTAGTCGATTCTGACTCATGGCAACCCACATGTGTCAAAGAGTAGAACTGTACTCCACAGGGTTTTCATGGCTGTGACCTTTCAGAAGCAGATTGCCAGGCCTTTCTTTTGGGACACCTCTGTGTGGGTTTGAACCATCAACCTTTCTGTTAGTAAACGAGCACTTAACTGTTTGCGCCACTCCTGAATGTGCTGTTTAGAAGTGTTTTTCAATCTCTCAATCAAGTGAGATCAATTTAGTGAGTAAATTGATTTTAAATTACAAGAATTTAAAAATTTTAAATTAAAAAAGCAAAATAGAGTAAATGAAAAATAAGAGCATTGCATGTAGTAAAGGTATTTTATGAAACTTTTTTTCAGGTGTGTGTATGTGTATGCGTTATCATGACATGTTTTTTTTACTGTGGATTTCAGAAAAATTTTTGGAAATTGGCTTAGAAAGGTTTTCTACAGAGTCTATGCTCATAGCAGGTAAGTCGTATACACAAAGTTTAAAAAAAAGTTGCCTTGGATAGAAAAAGATCTAGATGCCTTTATAGCAAAATGTTAACAGTAGTTATGTCTGGAAGATGAGAATACAGATTTTTTTATTTTTAGTTTTATTCTATAATGTGTTTGTGTTAAGAAAAATTAAAAATAATTTTTTTTTCATTAGCTTTATACTTTTATCAATTGTTTTCTTAAACTAGGTTTTTCCCTCATCTTTGAGCCATCTATTATGTAACCCTCCTAAACCTCATTTTCTCTACTTGGAGTACTCATTCTTCAGGTACTAGCCCATAGTGGCCAAGAAAAAGAACTTTATAGTCTAGTTTTGTCCTCAGAATGCTGAGCACTATATAGAAGTTTATCAATGAATATTAACTGCTGCATTCACAAGATGACTCGGTACTCCAAAGATACGTGCTACACTGGCCGTTGCAAAAGAGGCAGAGTTTAGTTACATTCGTATTCCTCAGACTGATTGAATTCAGATAATTGAAGAACTGATTTTGTATAGGCTTTGATCCTGAACTTTGTTCAGGCAAGAATAACTTTTAAGAGAGATTTTGAGTATGTTAGCTTGGTTTATGTATAGCTACCTAGGCTCAAGGTGCCTTAAATGTCCTGAGGTGAATAATTGAGCAATTCAGAATATCATATTCTACTTAATACTCCCCTTGCATTTCTAATAAAGACATGGCAAAGCAGGTATTGTTAGAATTTCTAATCTTATAGTTACTGAATTTTTGTTCCAAGTTTTAAAACTATTATAAATATGCTTTTATTACGGTTACCCTCCTTCCCACCCCCACCCCCACCCCCATTTGAATCATCAGGTTTCTCCCTTCCTATTGGATCGTTCTTCTTCACCTCATATTTGCTCCCTAACCTATTTGAGTGAGGCATTTAACTCCACAACTCCACTGAAACCATTCCAGTGTCACCAACGACCTCTGTCTTGCCAAATCCAGTAGAAAATTCTCAGTTCTTCCTACTTGAACTTTCAACAACATTTAATGCACTTGATTACTCTTGCCTTTTTAAAGTGTTTTCTTCACTTCGCTTCTGGGCTACTACATGCTCCTGTTTTCTTCCTACGTCCTTACTCAGTCTGCTGGCAGCACCTCCTTTTCCTGACCTCTGAACGTTGGAGTTCTCCCATGGTTCAGTCCCCTGGTCTCTCTCTCTCCCTAGGTGATCTTATCCGGTTCTTTGGCTTGAATCTTTATAGTGATGACTCACAAATTTTTATCTCTAATTCTCATACCTTCCCTGAGCTTCAGACTTATATATGTACTTACTTAACTTTACAGGATGCTCAACTGGCATCTCAGACTTAACATGTTCAAATCAGAACTCTTCATTCCGATTTCCTTCCCCAGTCTTCCCCATCTCAGTAAATGTAACTGTCACCACCCAGGTTGCTCATACCAAAATCTAGAAGTGACTCCGCTCTTCCGTTTGCATTCCATACAGTCAGTCCACCAAGTTTTGTTGGCTCTACCTTCAGACTATATCATTAATCTGTTTCTTGTGACTGCCTCTCTATCACCCTAGACATGCTGCAGTAACTTCCTCGTGATTTTCCCTTCTACTATTAGCCTAATTCCGCACATATTTGCTAGAATGATCTTTAGCAAAGGTAAATCAGATCATATTATTATCATGCTGAAACCTTCTAATAATTTCCCAACACATTCAAAATAAAATTCAGAGCTCTTGGCCCATGAGCCCCTACTTGATCTGGCCTGTAGCTATCTTACTGACCTCCCTGCCCACCTCTACTCTGCTGTTACTACCCTTGTCTTCCTGGTATTTTTTGAACATGCCAAACCTGTTCTACCTCAGCTTTTGCACTTATTCTTCCTTTTTCCTGAAATTCTCTTTTCCCAGACTGTTGTTTGGCTCACTGATTCACTTAATTCAAGTGTCAGCTCAGGTGTTAACTCCTTGGAGTTGTCTTCCACAATCACGCAATCTAAATAGTCACATACCTATCTATTACTCTGTGTCTCCACCCTTACTTCATTTTACCCCATAGCATTTATCACTGTCAGCTGTTATAGTATATATTTAAATGTTTATTTCTTTTTTTCCCCCACCATTAGAATGTAAGCTCCATGAGCCCAGGAACTTTTTGTCCATTACTGTGTTCCCAAAGTCTAAGATGGAACTTGGCATAGGTACACAATAAATATTTGTGAAATGAAAGAATGGGCCCCAAATCCTAACTGAGGGTTTGAAGGGCATCACCTATCAATAAGTCTTCCTTGTCATGATTCAACAAATACTTATTTAGTGCCAAATAGAATGCTATGACATTGTTGATAATTGCTTCAATGAAGGTATATATAAAAGTATGTAGTGGGAACTTATGGGAAGGATCCTAGTGTATCAGGGAGACTCAGTGACAGTGTTATAGAGGAGGTAGTCTTTAAGGTGAGACCTGAAGGATGAGTAGGAGACTATCAGACAGGCATCCAGACTGAGAAAATAGTACATCTTAAGCCACAGAGGAGTGAGAAAGCAGCTGGGCATGATTCTAGTACTATCACAAGTACAAGTTGGAACTGTTATAATATAAAGTCTGAAATAAGGAGTGACTGGAAATGAGACTGTGCAGATAGGCAGTTGTGGTGTGGTGGTGGAGCTCGTTGAGATACCTTAGAGATTATAGACGATAAAGAACCTAAAGAATTTTGAACAGGGGAGTGATCAAATCTGATTTGCATTTTAGAAAATCACTTGAAGCACTGTAAAGTAGAATGAGCAGGGTTTGGTAATTGATTGAAATGTCAGAGAAAATGACTTCTAGGTTTCTGGCTTGAACAACTTGACAGTGATACCACTCACCAGACTCTGAAATTGAGGCGGATAGAGCAGTGAATCTTTTTAAGGGAATGGCTGGAATTTTAAAATGTATAGTTATTTTACCCAGAAATCCTTTGGACTACTCGTGTTACTTAATATGTTTTACATATTACATTTAATTATAAATATACTAAATTTACTTTTAAGTTATTTTTATTCTTTTACAAATGGACAAATCCCCTGCTAAACTGAATGATCTTGGCATCTCTTAGGTTTGCCAGTTTGTAAGTAGACCAGTTAGAATAAAGAATATTTTTGATAGTATAATTAAACAAAAGAAGTTGTTTCTTAACATTCAAAGAAATGATTCTACGTCTAGGGCCCTCTACACTTTTAACTATATATTAAAAGCCCTCATTTTCAGTTAGAAAAAGTTAAGTTGGAAAATACCTCTAAGTGTATTGGGGATAAGTTTCACCACATGGAATGTTGTCTAATCAATCTCATTTTCTGATTTAAGAAACATAAGTAGATTTTGCTTTTTTTGGATGCTTTATTTTTTTATGATCATTATAAACTTAAAGAATATTAAATGTTTGTCTACTGATAGAGATAAGCTTATCTACACTTTTGTGCTTTAGTTGATTTTTTGATTTCATATAGTCCCATGTTGCTGAAAGTAGAAAAATCTGAAGCAGGCAAGACACAGAGGAAGTACAAACTGTGTTTGTCCTTGTGGCATTAGGGATGTGGCAAGATCGTAGACCAGCGCTGTCCCATTAGGAATATAATACAGGCGCAACAAATGTGAGCCACGTAGGTAATTTTAAATTCTCTAGGAGCTACTTTAAAACATATAAAACTAAACAGAATTAATTTTAATGTGTTTTATTTAACTCAGTATATTCAAAATATCTTTTCAGCATATAATCAACATAAAAATATTAATGAGACATTTTATGTTCTTTTTTTCATAGTACATCTTTGAAATCTAGGAATATTTTACATGCACTGCACATCTCAGTTCAGACTCACCTTATTTCAGGTGCTCTTTTTAGCTGCATGTGGCTAGTGGCTATTGTATTGGGCTCAGCAATCCTAGATCATTCTTAGATGAAAAAGTAGAGATTGCTCCGCATCCTGCAACATTTGAGGATGTCTTTCCAACATCAAATAATTTATGTGCTGTTTGTTTTATTATCCTGCCAAATATATATTGGTTTCCTCTTTTCTCTGTCATTTTCCTACTTACAGTAATTTTGTCCAACTATGGTCTCTTTATCAATTTCCATTGCCTTTGTTTTATTTTACACCAATCTATAGTAATGTCCTATTAGACAAAAACAATAGCATATTTTTAAATTTTAGTGATTTGAGGTTTAGTTACAGAAATACTATGTTGTAACAAATTCAAACAATACAGAGGTGTATGTAGTAATACAAGGATAGTAATCCTTATAAATCTTTTTTTCTCTTCCATTTTCTGCTCTCCCAGATGTAACCACTATTAACAGTTTAGATAAATAGCCTTTCGTCCTTAGTAATACACATTTATACAATCCTTGCTAGGTGAGGATAATTAGTACTTAGAAAAGACCTCTTAAAGTGGATCTATTTAAAATGGAGACTAAAGTTCTATAGTTATTAATGAAAAAAATTTGTTAGGGACAATCTTGAAAAATGGAAATACTTATTTTACCATATACAGGCAGTCCCCAGGTTACGAACATCTGACTAGCTTACAACCCGTAATTTTGAACCAGCATCTGTAAAGCCTGTTATGTTAAGAGCTTGAGGTACATACAATGGTTCGTAATGACAAATGGAGCTACTTTGCCATGCCCATCAAAACATTATTATTATTACTGTATTATTGTGTTAAAGATGTTTTAGTGTATCTGGAAGTGTTTTTTAAAAGATTTTTTTTATGCATAGAAAGGTACACTATATACTATATACTAAGACAACATTTGACTAACTGACTTTAGATATGGACTGTACTTAACTATTCCAACTTATGTACAAATTTGACTTACAGACAGACTTAGGAATGGAACTTACTCACAATCCGAGGACTGCCAGTATTTCACGAAATTTAGGTTGTAATTGCAGCTATGCTAATTTCTCAGTATTAACAGAGAATGATGTGATACATTCTCGACATAGTTTTTTTCACCAAAATTGTATCATAGTCTGATAGCATCCTTCACTTCATGTTTGATTTTCCTAGCATACATCATATAGACTAGACTATTGAGGGCTTTACCAATTTCTCAAGAGATTTTCTTAATCCATTGACATTTTCTTTTGCAATTTTTGTTCTGTCATCGTGCTTGTTAACTTTTTCCTTTTTTAGTTGTTCACTGGTCTGATTCAGCCACATCTTTCTTGCGCAAGGGACGGGTTTTGCTGTGAGATGAGCACTTCTTCAATATTATTTTCATAGACTTCATGAAATCCTGCCTTTTTTCAAGATTTGTATTTTGACTTTACAATTGAGTTGTGTTGTGTTTACTTTGTATTGTTGGATATTTATACCATTAGGCTATTAGTGAGAGATTGATGGACAAAGCCAGGATACATGATTGCAATAGATGGCAGTGTCAAGTAGAAATGGATTTTACAGGTGATCAGGATCTATTGTGAATAGGATTTATTGTGTTATAAGGACTTTTGCTTCTCCCTGGAAACTTGTAACTTAGGGGACTCCACTGTGTTTCGATAATAATAACTAACTTTTACTGAGACTTTTACCATACCTGGCAAACTTCTATACATGCATCATCTTATTTAATCTCTCTAGTCTGTCCATAAGTTCTGTTACTCTCATTTTATATTTGAGTAAACTAAGGCTTGAAGTGGTAACTTTTACCACACATAAAGTTAAGTAAGAAAAGATGCCTAATCAAATGAAAGTTGCTATAGCTATATTAATATGAGACAAAATAGATTTTAAGACAAAAATTTAACAGTAGAAGGAAGGGGCTCATTTATATAAAGGTAAAAGTAACAGTTTACCAGGAAGACAGAACAGTTTTAAGTATAAGTACCTGATAATATAACGTCAAAAAATTGTGTAAAAATGTGACAGAATTAGAAGGAGAAATCAATAAATCTACAAGCATAGTATTTTTTTTTTTTTTAATACAGAAGACTAAATATTTAATACACCCACTCTTCGCTTACCAACATGGTTAGGTTCCAAAGACCAGGGTCATTATGCAAAAATCGTTGTCAAGTGAAAATGGAGGATTTTTTTTTTTTTTCCTGTTTTCAGACTATCCATTTATCCGATTTTTTTTTATTTAGAAAATATGATCATAGAAATAGTAACAGCCAAGATTTACTGATGTGCTCATCACTGTGATGAGTCCAGTTATGGGTTATTCCTCTGCAGAGATGGAGGCTTGGAGGAGACAAAGCTGGATAAACCTGTGCTGTGTGACTGGAGGTCCCATGGCTTAACCACTTCACCTTCCTCCTGTGCTGGGTCAGAGCTTCCCTCGGGGAGCTGCCTCCAGGGCTCTACTCCCACCCCTGCAAGGCCTGTATTCACAATCCCAGAGTTTACTCTGCCCTCTGGAGATGGCAAGTCACTGAAACTCAGGGCTTCCTTGAGGGTGCTGGAAGGCTGGCCGTGCACCGGGCCACACCAAAATGGAGGCTTCAGGCCCGGTTTGGCTTACTTTGGGATGTCGTTAAACTCACATGCATTTCTTCCAAACACCCTCTCCGATGCCTCTTGCTTTCCTCCCTTCCCATCCCATAGCAGTTTTGAGCTGCAGGGCCTCAGGTGCTCGTTGGCTCGGTGCTGCCTGCGTGTCTGCTGGAGGCCATGGCCATGGAGGAGGCAGTGCCCCCACCAGCAGGAGGGAGCGGAGGGCGCGGGGCAGCATGGCCCAGCTTCCTGGAGGCCGCCCAGAGACCCTCCTCAAGGGAGGGAACGCTCCACAGCCATTGCTGCCATGCCTGCTGCCTCGTTAATGCACAAAATAGTTGATTTTCATACTATAGATAGATTTTTTACTATTGTTGTAAATGCAAAATGTCGGGTAACAAGATAGTCCATAAGTGAGGAGTAGGTATATTTTATTAAATGCACCTTGGATGTTAAATAGGTGTGTGTATATATATATGTGTATATCTATATATAAAATGTCACTGAGTTGTACACTTAAGGTTTGTATACTTTATGTATGTTAAACCTCAATAACACATTTTTAAAATGCACCTATGAACAACACTCTGAAGGACTTTCAAGGTTTCTTTTTTTCCAGTACATATATATATGTATGTATATATGTATAAAACATTGAAAGTTTCAACCAAAGTATTTTTTATGGATATCCTGAAAAAATACTCCTCTCAGGTTACACTAAAAAACCATGGCCCTGCATTCCAGGCCCCCGCAACCTCAGGACAAAGGGCAAAAATACCATTCTTTAGACTAAATGCCACCATTTAATCTGCACTAATTTTTTTTTCCTTTAATCCCAAATTCTTAGGATAGCTATTAGAGAGAAAAGCATCTCAATTTAACAAAGACTATTAGAGATAATACAGAAATACAACCAGGAAAGGAAAATTCTCCTAGATTTTCATGGTCATAAGAATAAACACATGTCCAAAATATTGTAGCATATTACACTAAAATTGTTGGTTCCGTCATAGTGAGTATTTTGCACATATTCTCTCAGTGATTAATTAAGCAGACAAAAAATTAGGATATTATTTGGACAGTATATTAGTAAACATGATTTAATGGATACACACACATGCACACACACACAAGAACGCCCTCAAACTTAGCTGGTATACGTTATTAACAGGCACAAATGAAACATTTACCAGAATTGGCCATGTGCTAGACCATAAAACAAAAATCAACATATTTTAAAGAATTGATCTCATTCAGACCACATCCTCAGACCACAGTGTAATTAAGTTGAAAATCAATACCAAAAAAAAGATAATTAAAAAATGTATACATTTGATAGATACTTCTAAATAACTGAGTTGAAAAAAGCATGGAAATATGTATTTTCATTATTGTTTAGCTCCAAGAATCAAAATTGTGAGATTAAAAATAATGACCAACCCATCTCACCCCAACAAGGCTAGCATTAATCCAAAAAACACAAAATAATAAATGCTGGAGAGGTTGTGGACAGACTGGACCACTTATACACTGTTGGTGGGAATGTAAAATGGTACAACCACTTTGGAAATCGATTTGGCACTTCCTTAAAAAGCTAGAAATAGAAGTACAGTACTATCCAGCTCTCCCACTCCTTGGAATATATCTTAGAGAAATAAGAGCTGTCACACACATAGATGTATGCACACCCATGTTCATTGCAGCACTGTTCACAATAGAAAAAGATGGAAACAACCTAGGTGCCCATCAGCGGAAGAATGGATAAACAAATTATGGTATATCCACACAATGGAATACTAGGCAACAATAAAGAACAACGGTGAAGCTGTGAAACATCTTACAACGTGAGGGAGCTGGAGGTCATTATGTTGAGTGAATTTAGTCAGCCACAGAAGGACAAATGTTGTATAGTATCATTATTATAAGAATTCAAGAAAAGGTTTAAACACAGAAGAAAACATTCTTTGATGGTTACAAGGGTGGGGAGGGAGGGTGAGGATTATTTACTAACTAGATAGTAGATAAGAATTATCTTAGGTGAAGGGAAGGACAGTACACACTACAGGGGAAGTCAGCACTGGACTAAACCACCAAAGCGAAGAAGTTACCTGAATACAGTCAGACACTTTGAGAGAGTAGCAGGGCTAGGGGTCTGGGGACCATGATTTCAGGGGACATCTAGGTCAACTGGCACAACAAAGCTTATTAAAATGTTCTGCATCCTACTTTGGTGAGTGGCGTCTGAGGTCTTAAAAACTTGCAAGCGGCCATCTAAGATGCATCAGTTGGTCCCAGCCACTTGGAGTAAAGGAGAATGAAGAACACCAAAGACAAAAGGAAAGTACTAGCCCAAGAGACAGAAAGGGCCACATAAACCAGAGACTTCTTCAGCTGGAGACCAGAAGAACTAGATGGTGCCCGGCTACCACCAATGACTGCCCTGACAGGGAACAACAGAGTGTCCCGGATGGAGCAGGAGAAAGGTGGAGTGCAGAGCTCAAATTCTAGTAAGAAGACCAGACTTAATGGTCTGACTGAGACTGGAGGAACCCCAGTAAGCATGACCCCTGGATTCTCTATCACCCCAGAACTAGAACAGTTTCAGAGGCCAACTCTTCAGACAGGGATTGGACTAGACTGTGGGACATAAAGTGATACTCTTGAGGAGTATGCCTCTTAGCTTAAGTAGATACAAGAGGCTAAATGGGCAGCTTCTGTCTGGTGGTGAGATGGGAAGACAGAGAGGGTTAGGAGCTGATTGAATGGACATGGGGAATCGGGGTGGAAAGGAGGAGTGTGCTGTTATAGAATGGGGAGAGCAAATAGAGTCACATAACTATGTGTAAATTTTTGTATGGGAAAAAATCAAAAATTTAAAAAGAAAATAAAGAGATCTTTGTAGCAGATTTGCCCAATGCAAAAAAAAAAAAATAATAATAATAATGACCAAACCAGTAACAGTCAGCACTCTTAGTGCCCAAATCATGGTTTTAAAACACTGTTTTTTACTAAAATAAACCAAGATACCTTGAATAAAAAAGGCTGATTCCAGCTCTGGGTAGGAATTGTATAAGATGTCATACTAGAGAGCAAGGAACTATCAAAGTCTACTTGAAGTTGTGTCAAAAGGACTTGAAGGACTGGAATTGGACAAATAATTTGAGCTTCAAGAATAGTTTCTGCAGTGGATTGAAACAAATTAAAATCTATGAGTTTTTTGTTGGTGTTTTGTTAAAACACCAACAAAAAAATGTTGCTCACCTTTGGAAGATGCCAAAGAACTGGTTAATTTGGAAAACTAAATAAAGAATCAAGCATTTATTCTGCTTACCTGTATGGACTACACCTCAGAGTCCCAAAATAGTTGATGAGGTAGAGTTCATTTATAGAAGAATTCCACCTAATAAATGCAAAGAGAATGATAGAACTAGTCATTTTGCAACTCAGGATGAAATAGTGTATCTTGGCAATAGTCATGAAAGGTTGCTTCATTGATGATGAAAGGCTGATGGGGAACTTTATAATGGATGGCTCAGATTGACAGTACCTGAACCCACAGATCACATTACAAGAAGGGAAACACTGAGACATTATATGTCCCCTGATGTGATGCGGTAGGAAGTACGTAGCACCAATTATGACTTATTCTTAATATATAAAAATTGAACCTCAATCCTATCAAGCCTCTAGATCAAACACTAGTTTTTGGGACGTACAGAGACTACAGGAACTCATTAAGCAATACCACAAGGATGCAATTACCAAACTTCAGTATGTGGGAAATTCTATAGGAAAAATAACCCAGTTTCTTTAACAAATGAACAGGCATGACAGGAAAATAAAACAAAGTGGAAGGCACCTATAGATTAAAAGACCAGTGCAATGTATAGATCTTTTTGGATTCTGATTTTAAGAAACCAATTGTTTTTTTTAAAAAAAAAAATTAGAATGAGATAGTTGGGGAAATTTGAACACTGGCTATGTGATGACATAAAGAATTACTATTTATTAAGTGTGTATTGGTATTGCAGTTACGTTAAAAAAAACTTATCATTTAAAGATATATACTGTAGTATTAAAAGATGAAATGAAATGATGTGAGACTTGGTTTAAAATAATCCAGTGGAAGTTGTGGGGAGAGGGGAAGGCGTGGGTAAAATGATAGGCAACATTGGCCATGATTTGAAGCTGGGAGGTAAATATTTGGGGGTTCATTATTGTATTTTTTTCTATTTTTATATATGTTTGAAAATTTCCATAATCCAAAAATAAAAATAGCAACACCAAACTTTTGGGATACTGCTAATTAAGTCACCAACACAAGAAGTTAAAAGAAAAATAGAAAGCATAAATAAACAATATTAACCAAAAAAAGAGGACAGATTGGTAATGATATCAGACATAAAGAAATAACAAAAGTACTGTGGACAACTTTTGTATCAATAAATTTGAAAACTTTTAGACCAAAAAGCAAATTTTCTAGTAAAATATATTTACCGAACTGACTCAAGAAGAAAGAGAAACTTAAATAGACCTTTAACATGAAAGAAAATGAATAATTTTTAAAGATTTTCACCAAAAATTACAGTTCCCAGACAGTGCTAGAGTTAAGTTCTACCAAACATTCCAGTTAATAGTAAGCTTATCCTTAGACATAAATCTTTAACTTATATGTCTTACAGTAACCTTGATAACCCAATCATGTAATTCCCACTGCTAGGAGGGAAAATAGTAGACTGATCTCACTTGAATATACATGCTAAGTCCACAGTAAAATATTGGTAAGCCAAGTGAATAGCCAGGTTGTTGGCCTGACATTGAATGCTTCATATTTTCCCACTGATTTGAAGTGGCACATTTATCATAAATTGAATTCCCATGTCAACGTGGCTCCATTTCTGGGGGTTTATACTTGTGTGCTTAGTCTGTCATCTTGAATTGAAAGTCTGAGTGTTGAATCTTGCATTCAGGATATTTTGCATTGGCATTTTAATGTATGAGAAATGTAATGATCTAGTCATATATGCTTTGCATAAATATCTTTGCATAGTTTTTGCAGATCATTTTAAAGGGACAGCAGGGTCAGAACTCAATATATACCTCATTTGAGACATTTCATTATTCTAAAGAATATTTCATAGTTCAAACAAATGTAAGTTGATGTGGAGATTTAAAGATATTATTCTGAAAATAGATGTGAAATAAATGTATCATCTAAATATTTTTTAAAATGTTTTTCTTCTATACCATCACATTTCTGTTTATTAACATACCTGAATTGATTGTGCCTTGCCTCCTTCCCAAAGGAATTTGAGATGGTTTTAAAAAAGGACAGAGAAATAGATATTTTTAGACATCTGGAATGGATTAATCACTGCATTTGAACACCAGACTTAATTCTGTATTTTCTTAAAAAGAGCAGAAAGAGACATATATTATGATATGTCTATTAAAGGGACCATATAACATCTGAGAGACATGCTTTTCCCTTTCTTTTTATAATTGGGACGTTAGATAATAAGATAATTAACCTTCAACTTTGATTTTGCAAAAGTTGGAAAATGTTTTCACATAAACATTTCCTGTGTTAACTATGAAAGCTGAGATTTTAACACTGAATCTTAAAACTTTGAGAATCTTAGCTTTTGTGAGGAGCTAGGATATATAGTTTACTTGTGCTTTCAGAAAAATGCTGAGGACTGACTCGTAAATATGGAGGGACTGCTAGAGTTGGAAAATCATCATCCTGCAACCATTATAAATAAGAATCATCAGTGGATGCTAAATCTAGGGGGAAAATTGATAAGGAGCAGGATATCTGCATGTTTTTAAATTGTTGACCCACAAACTACTTATTAGTTGCAAGGGAGAAAGTAAATAGTAATTGTAAAGTGGAGAAATTGGACAACACCTTGACAAAATGATCAAAGCTAATAACACAAGTGAAGGACAGATGGAAATCATGTGCCTCTAGGTGTGATACCTTTAGAACATATCACTACCTGTGTAGAATTCTGGCTGTGATTATATAACCTCAATCTAATTATGAGGAAACGTCAGACAAACCCTAAATGAAGAATGTTCTATTAATAAAGGGACATGAAGGGAGCTATTCTTCCAAAACGTCAGTGTCATAGAAAACAACAAAAGGCTGTGGAAGTGTTCCAGAATGTAAGAGGCTAAAGAGCTAAATGCAATACCTGACCCTAAAGTGGATCCTGTATTGGAGAAGGAAATATGCTATATAAAGGACCTTATTGAGTCAACTGACAAAATTGGAATACTTGTATTAGATTAAATTTAACACTCTTTATCAGTGTTAGATTAACTGATAATTGTGTTGTGTATTATGTAAAGGAATATTCCTATTTGTAGCAAATATATTCTGAAGTATTTAGAGGTAAAGGTCCATGACATATGTAATTTGCCCTCAGAAAGTTAAAACAAAACTGTGTATGGAGAGAGAAAATGATAAATGGGGTAAAATGTTAACAGTAGGTGAGTATGGGTACAGTAAAGGCTATATGGTGCTCTTTATACTTTATTTTTACAGCTTAACTGTAAGTTTGAAGTTTTTTCCAAATAAAAAGAAAAGATAATATGGTATAGTTATGATACATTCTGATGAATTAACAATAAAGTGATAGAACTTAGACAATATTCTAGAAGAATGAATAGTGAACATGCCCATTAGGCAGTTTCTCTCAAATATCATACGTCTCAAGTGAGCCTTTGGTAAGTACTGGATCATAATTGATGGTTGAGTTATCCACTGAGTGCCTTAAGTGCCAATATTCTCTGTTGTTGATTGAAGAGGGATCCATATGCTTTAGATACCAAATGTGGAACAAACAGTGTTGACATTCTGTTATAAAAATGTAGAAGCCTGATTTGTTTTGTGCTAGTTCATTTTCTCATGAAGATGAACCAGAGAAGTACTTAATGGAAGTTACTGATGTTTTCTCTCAAGGGGAGTTTGAAACTGTAGAAGCAATTGGACAGGTGCTGAGTTGTGATACCAGTGCTCCAAAAGTATCCTATAGAGAAAAGTGATTTGGCCTAAGTGTTTCAAAGGCATTTGTTAACAATTGACTGCCCTCAATCATAAAGGAATCTGAATTTTTATCCTGTTTAGAAAATGTAATTTTGAACAAGATTGCATGCTAATGGCCTGTTCAGGATAAATTAGCTGCAAAATGTACCCCGAATAACTGATGTCTTTCCAATTAAGAAGCAAATTATACTGATAAAAGCACAAAATATTGTAAAAAAGTTAAAACTCTTTAGAGTGAGATAGAAAATAGCAAGTCCTGTTAGAAAATCCCTACGTGGGAAGTTTTTGATCCATGATAACTTTTTAAAGACTATGCGTGACAGGTACCCCTGCCCCCATTTTAAAGGACTTTTGTACCTACATTTGCAAAAACAAATTTGTAAAAACGCAACAAGGCTTTAAGTATATTGGCAATATCTTAAAAGTCCCCAAGATGGAGATGTGTTTAAATTATTATGAAAGAATGGTCACAGCCATGGTACCTTGGAGCAAATCCTACTGGCCTGAGAGCTGATTGTTAAAGTTTTAGGGATTTTGTAAACTAATTGTTAAACACAGTCATTAATAAAATTAAATTACATAAACTTACTATAAAATAAATTACATTAAAAACAAAGGTAATAAACACTCAAAACTCATCATTTCCTAATTATTTTACTACATTTTACTGTGATCTGTGTTCTTGAGGTTATTTACATTTATTGTACCTATACATCAATGGACTCAAACATCCCAGTGATCATAAAGGTAGCACAGGACTGGACAGTGTTTCATTCTTGTATACATAGGGTCACCGTGAATTGATCCTGACTCGACAGCAGCTAACAACATGGTTGAAATACTATATGACGGTTTGCTACTGTGCATTTTTTCAACTCTGTGTTCAGTGACATCATATTGGTAGCTTGAAATTGGCCATGGTGGGAATATTTACACCACAGAAATCAGCAAATGCCATAAACCAGGTTTTGGTTTATTGTTTATTGATTGTCTAGACTTAAAATGATGAAGAAAATGCTAATATACAAACTTAAAAGTGTGTCATGTCTTTAGCCAAAACATGTGAATAGCACAAAAAATTGATGAAATATTCTTCCAGTATTCAAAAGCTATTATCTAATTCAGCAAAGAACTCACATCATTGACAGCATTGATGTAAATGAAAATATCAGTCATTACTCATGTGCAAATTACATTTAGCTGGTTGGTAAACATTTACCATCACTGGTCATGGCACAATTGAATTCACTGTTTTGGTAGGAAATAGATAATCGTACAAGTATATTCTACTGTTGTTTAGCTTTAGGAAATAGTATTATGACAGTGTGGGTATTAATTAAGAAAAGAAAGGGTTGAGTTTTAAAAGTCATTAATCATAGAGCATAATTATTTTAAAATACATAATTTGAAGCCTTTGTATGTGTGTTGCAGATTAGAAATAGAATCATATACTTTAGGGTTTGATGAACTCTCAAAATTAATCCAGACCTACCTGCCTTACAAGTAGACATTCCTTCTCTAGTCAGAGACAGAGTTCATTACCTGATAATAGTGTTTGAGTTCTTGAAGTAGAGTTTTTTCTGATGTTGAGCTGAACTTTGTTTTCCTTTAAATTCTGCCAGTCGATTCTTCTGGTGAAGAAGAATTTGTCTCTTCTTCTGTAGAGCAGCCAACCCTTAATGTATAAAGGTAGATGAGCCCTGGTGGTGTAGTGGTTAAGAGCTCAGCTGCTAACCAAAAGGTTGGTAGTTCGAATCCACCAGTTGGAAACGACTCGACGACAGTGGGTTTTTTTTTTTTTTTTTTTAATGTTTCTGTTTAGATTTTTGGCAAAAAGTATACCTCTGGTTCCTTTAACCAAAAACATTGTGTGGCATATTGTCTAGACTCTCCATCTAAAACTGTATTGCCTTTTAAACATCCACATCACTATTGTTTGGCTTTTATTGACCTCATAGATAAAGAAAAAGCCTGAGATCTTTTTTTGTGCGAATTGTACACAAGTCTTCTGAGTTCCGTTTGATTCTTTTTAACCCAAAAGCAGATCTTTGTATTTTTTCTGTCTTAACATTTGTATTGCTTTTGGTACAACATTCCAGATTGTAGAAATAATACTGAATTATAATTTTATCATTTTTGGTATTTATTAATACTATCAGTTTTATGTTATTTGCAGGTTTGATAAGTACTCAATGTTTATTATCTACATCCAAATTATTAAAATGTTGAATTGCAAAGAGCAGAGTCTAGAGAATATGTCCACTAAATAACCCCTTTCTAAATTCACTTCTACCCATTATTATTACTTTTTATTGTTTGATCAGTTGTGACTCCACCTGCCAATTTTATTAAGTAGCTCTTATTTCACCACCTTATCCAGAAGTTCACCATAATATATTTTGTCAGATGCTTTGCTAAAAGAAATCAAGATAAACTATGTCTATAGCATCTCCTTCAATAAAACACACTTTAGTAATTCTGTATTTTAAAATTAGGTATTTTGGAAAAATCCTGACATGGCTAAATGTTAAAGTCTTAAACTCTTCCACAGATGGAAAGATAGTCCATGAAGAATGGCATGCTAAATATTAATTAAGAATTATATGGACCCAGAAAAAATTGAGGAGGGGAGTTATTTCTAAACCAGCATGAAAATTTTCTTTAAATGCACCAAAAGAGAAAAACAACAAGAGAATCACTGGGGACACTTGATTAGGGCCGTGGGATATACATAGGCTGAAAAGAAAATAGTTTGTACCATAAGAGCACAGATTCTTCACTGAGGAAATAGTCTAGATCAGGCAACAATTTAGAGATCTGAGAGAGAGTGGACAGAATTTGTTAGCTTTTTTTCCCTTCTCACTACCTCCTTTGAAATGTGTGTGGTGAAATGTAAATAATGGGTGCATCTGAGTGTACGTGAGTATTTCTTTGCTGTGTGCAACTAGTAAGCCAGTTGCTGTAGAGTCAGTTCCAACTCTTGACGACATCATGTGCACTGTATGGTGTATGCCAACCCCATTTGTGTTAGAGTAGAACTGTGTTCCATAGGGTTTTCAATGGCTGATTTTTCAGAAGTAGATTGCTAGGCCTTTCTTCGAGGCATCTCTGGATGAACTCGAACCTCCAGCCTTTCCATTAGCAGTCGAGTGCGTTAACCATTTGTACCACCCAGGGGCTCCTTGCTTCATATGAACTGAAAAACCAGACCCGTTCCTGTTGAAATGATTTCAACTTACAGCGACCCTGTAGGATAGAGTAGAGCTGCCCTATAGAGTTTTCAAGGCTAGAATCTTTATGGAAGCAGACTGCCACATCTTCCTCTGTGGAATGGCTGGTGGGTTTGAACTGCTGACCTTTTGGTTAGCAGCTGAGCGCTTAACCACTGAGTCATCAGGGCTCCTTTAACACTTCCTTATTCTCTCGGCCATGGACAGACTAATATTTACTAATACTTCACAGCATTATTTTGAAGATTAAAAGAATAACTGTGAAACTGCCTAACACACTTCCTTGGATGTAGCAGATAGTAGATAAAGGCTTATTTAACCTGTGTTGAATTTCTTCCCCTTGTTAAATTCCATTGACTAGCTGTAGTGGAGGTGGGTCCGGAAGTTATTAGTGTGAGTTGTTTCATCGCAGTTTCCTTGTCTCCATCCTCCTTCACCCTACCCAGACCGATTTGGTTGCTGCTGAAAGCAAAGAAAATTTACAGTAGGTCACTTGACTAAATAGTACTAATAGAATAATGACTCTTTCCTACTACCTTTTTCTTTCCTAAACAATCATACTTCAGAAGCTACATCTAAAAAGCATTCTCTGATTAGCTCTTCGCATTTTCTAAGCCCCAAGTACAGTTTAACTATCTTCTCCCATTCAGGTTACTCTTAAAATCATTGTATTTATTTGTATATATTTGCGTTGAACAAATGTGTCTTTTGGTTTTCCTTGAACATATACTCTTCAATGTAAATTCTAAGCTCCCAGAGTATAGAGATGGTTGTGTTTTACGACTACTTGATGGCTGGCTATTACTACTCTGATAAGAAATCTGTTTATATTCATCTTAAAACAAGGATACTTGTTTAAAAAAAAAAGTAGACAGGACTTGGGAGGTAGAGGTAAAGGGTTTTGGGGAATATGAAGAAAGGATATTTCGATAAAATTCATGGGCTCATGAGTTGTTTTGGAATCTGCTCTCCTTAGTTGCTTACCTGATTATATTAGTTATTTTGTAGCAGATTTTACTTTTTTTAATTTGAGAGTTTCTCTAGGATGGATTGGTAGGCCCTCTACCTAGTCTTTAAAAATCTCTTGGTTCAATACATTGTAATTAGTTTCTGGTCATTAAATTCTTCTCTCTTTCTTGCAGATTGAGGAGGTGCCATGCAGCAAGATACAGAGAAATGCAGAGTTCGAGCCAGAAGGCCTGACATGGCACTTTATGTACCCAAAGCTCGAAGGGGTGCAGTACACTCTAAAGCAGGTGATGAGGAAAAAAGCTATGGCCCACCTAACTCTGTGGTGAAAGAAGAACAAAAAGAACATTTTGTCTCTCAAAAGGAGATGTTTAGAGACAGACCTGAGGCTCGAAGACTAGATATTAATCCTGATAGAAAGGAACAAAATCGTAGGGAAGGAAAGAAATCCTTGACAAAATTAAAAAAAGATAAATGCCTTCAAGAAAGACATAAAAATAAGGTTTATATTAAGAGGGGAACCACAGAATGCAAAGAAATATTATCCCAAGGACATCAGCAAAGAGTCCCAAATCCTGAGATTATATCTAGTGTGCCTTTACAAAAACATTTTAAACCAAAAAAGGTAGAGTGTTTGGAGGTTGAAACCACAGATGTGACAGGACATGAGAATTTGCTTCTATCACAGTCTTGTTCAGAAGTCAGTGAGGCTCAGGTTCTGACCAAACCATTCCAAAATGTGAAACTCTGTGATTTTAGTAGGCACGGACTAAATGGGGGAATGTTTGAAGACAGAGAGTTAGAAAGCAGAATTGAAACTGATTCCAAGGTTGTGGAGATAGTATCCCAGTTTCCTGGAGGTTTCAGTTCTGCATTGAAACTTGAGGATATGCTTGCACCACCAAAACTAAACTCTGATTCTGGACTTGTACAAGAAGACATGCAAACATCAGGTGAAATGTTGAAGATCAGCGATGGAGGTATCACTGCTATTTCTGTTCTTGGAAGTTCAGATAGTATCATTGATCAAACTTGTGTAGACTTTGAAGTTCAGACTGTAGGTGATATGGACAACAGTACATGTTTCATCTTGAGTCAGAAAAGTATGGATTCCATTCCTGAGGCTATGGGTCATAGCACTTATAAAATGCCAATAGTCAGCAAATTAGAGAACACAAATGGCATTTTTGATCCCACAATGATTACAGAGTGTGAGAGGAATGACAGCATTGCTGATGAAATATGTGTAAAGTATGGACCTTCTGATACAGCCACCCTTGCTCATGAAACATACTCAGATAATGGATCTAATAGTGTAGGTGACATTACCAGTAAGGTGTGTGTAATGGACGTCACAGATGTCATATCTGAGAACGTAACTGTGGACAGCCCTTGTGTAGTTACAGTTAGAATAGTTGATGAGGCCTGTAGCAACACAAATAGTTTCTCAAAACATACAGAGATGAGTGCAGACACAGCCCCTCTTCATGTAGCTAAAAGTGGAAATAACACTGAAAATTCCAACAACCTGACTGATTGCTCAGATATTTATGCTGAGAGTATTCCATCTAGTTTCACAGAGTCAACAGGAAAGTTGATAGAGAGCTTATCAGATTGTGCGTCCTCCTTACCTATAAAGAAGATTGCTGGTATTAATTATAACACTTGTTTGGACTCTGAACTCAGTATGTTAAACTGGACAAAAGTACTTTCAGACAGTGCCTTGGGCAAAGATCTGGATTGTGCTGGTCATATCACAGAAACATTGCATGAACTAAGAACTGCTGAAGAGTTTAAAACAAAAGAGGAAGATGACTCAGAGAATATAACATTTGATGTGTCCTTTCCTGATGTGGAATCAGTATCTGTGGAAACATCCATGGAACCGAAAGCAACTGAAACTTCTTACATGGAAGGAAGTACTGATACCGAGGAGAGCTGGGAGTCTATGTTTAATGATGATGGTGACTGCCTGGATCCACGTCTTCTACAAGAGGTATGTTTAGATGAAGTTGCTTGAAGCTTAGGAAGTTTCTAGATATGGGGAGCCTGGGGTTTGGGCGGTAATTCTGAGAGACATTTGTGACAGTCACTCATATTACATCCAATTTCAAGCTTCCTGCAAAAAACTTAAAAGATTGTAAAGTGAGAAAGATTATCTGATAGACCTTTAAAAAATAAAACATACAGAACTGAGCTGTATCTATAATAGCTAAGTCCTGAGAAATCTTACTGAACAGAGATGAATTAAATGGATTCTGGCTCTCTGTTAAAATGCGGAGGGAAACTTCTTCAAAGAGTTTTTTCTGTGTTGACAAGATATATTTGACACACGCCCATGGGGAAAGGAGAATTACTGATTATTACCATTTATTTTCTTTTTTCAGTAGATGGTTGGAATGTTGCTAGACACTAAAGAGAGGAGGGTAGAGTAGGAGCGATAAAAGAAGGCATTTTTTTTTTTATGGAGTTCATGCTTTGAGTTAAATTGAAGAACAGATGATTGTTTATAAAATAAAAAGCATAAGTAAATAATGATGTGCTGGCCAGTTAGAGTTCATAAATAACAAAATGTTAAATTTTCAAGGCATCTTAAAAATTGTTTAATCTTTTCATCTTCTTAAGACAATTACTGTCTATCCAACATTTAAATTCTTTACCATAAATAACAGTCATTGGTTTTTAATAGAAGAACTACTCCCCCTTTCATTCCTTATAGTTGGTCCACATAGCCATTGCCTGGAAGGGAAAAAAATGATTTCCCTTTAAGATCCTCAGTCTTACAGATGGAGAAATTGAACCTCAGTGGTCACAGCTTTTGGAAGGACAGAGTCAGGATTTCGGTCTAGTTCTGTCTTAATCCAAAGTTTATGTTCTTTCTCCTAGACCATTTCCTCACCTACAAAATAAAGGGCTAACTTAAACAATTTCGAAGATCCTTTTAAATACTAATATAATGAGTCTTTTGCTTCTGAGACTTAAACCAGAGGTACAGAAAAGTTATCACATGCAGGTGAAAGAGCCAGTTGAGACTAAAGAAGACAACCCATTGGACAGAACTGACTCTCCAGTATTAAGCAGTTCCACCTCATTTTTAGGAAGTGTTTACATACGTTGAGTTTCCCTGTACCACAGATAGTACTTCCTCCTGTCAAGTCAGGAAAACAGTATGTCTTATATGTCTTCCTTAGGAGGAAATATAGAGTAGAGGATATCTATAAATGGGCATTCATAAACACCTTGAAATTACATGAATAATTTTATGTGTATGTACATTTTTTCATAGCTTTAATCAGATTTGGGAACCAAACCAAAGGCAAGGAGTCCCAAAATGGTCCTGTGACCAACAGCATGAGCATCACTTGGTAAAATGTTAGAAATTGCAAACTCTTAGGCTCAGCAATCTGTATTTATAAGTTTTCCAGGTAATTCTGTTGCACATAAAGTTTGAGAACCACTGCTCAAAGAGAAACGTGTATCAGAATGTGAGTGGGAGAACTACAGATGGCTGTTAGCCCATAATTACAAAAATACTGTTCAGTGGAGGTTTAGACCCAACTCAGATTAAGAAATATGAATAATGGGGAAAGTTGGGTGACTATAGAGAAGTTATTAAAGAGCAAAGCGTTGGGAGAAGGCCTTAGTCTGAGAAGGGAAGCAATGTTCACAGGAGTTAGCAAAAGCACTACCTGAGGGGTAGAGAGCACAGGCATGCGTAGGAGGACAAGGACTGTTTTCTGCTTCCTACGAAACAAAGACATAGCACACACTGTCTTTTACACATGGTTGCCGTTGCCATCGAGTACATTCTGACTCATAGCGACCCTATAGGACAGAGTAAAACTGCTCCATAGGGATTCCAAGGAGCAGCTGGCAGATTTGAACTGCTGAGCTTTTGGTTAGCGTCCGTAGCATGCCATAGCTCTTAACCACTGCGGATATAGGTGACAGGGCAGAGTTGGAGCTTCCTGCCTTTTTCGGATGGCCTCCAGAGATTTTCAAAATATTACTGCTGGAACTTGAATTCTCTGTGGTAGCTTAGTGATATGGTTTCTGTATTGGTTGGGAGGGAGATTCAGTTGTGCAGTTTCGTTTTTCAGTCTTAATACCATTTAGAATAGGTGCAAAAGAATTTAGGCAACCACTTAGTATTTTGAGGAACATAGCTAAAGAGGAAGCTGGCATGAGCTAAAGCTGGCAATGATAATAAATGGGGTTACAAGGAGTATGTAGTGTTCTAAGCTGGAGACAGCCAGAACCTAGGTATTGTGTTTGGATTATCTTCGGAGGTACTTGGGAGGGAGTAGGGTCTATGTTGAGGAATGAGGATGGATGAGGGCAGGAAATAGGGAGCTGGATTGAGAATGATAGGTACGAATCCAACTCCAGATGATGATGGTCGCTTCTACTTTGGGTTTTAGAAGATGTAATAATAATAATACTAAAAGATGTAACAAATCCAGTGACATTGATAGCCCTTTGACAACTATTACTCTTAATTTATTATGTATATTGCTCTAAGTATAATTTATTAAGTGCTAAACCAGAGTGTCTGCCTACCTTGAAAACTTTCCAACCTAAGATTTTTGCTGTTTTCCCAGTTGGCCTGTTTCTTTGTTGAGAGTGGCTAGACTTGGAGATAGACTCCACCTCTGGTAGGCTGGGAGGTATGCCGTAGAGCAGGGTGTGACAGTCATGGGCATATGAAGCAATTTCCTGTGACATTCAAACCTCTAAAACTGCTGGGGGTGGGTAGAGAGGATAGGTAAGTCATTATTGTGCTCCCGGAACTGCAAGTCTTGATGAATCTCCAAAGATCACACTTAAATTCTTAAAGCCATAGTACAGGATGCCCAGAAATATATGTTGGTAATTGATAAAAGGGAAGATGTTGGCATGACGTCTTTTAACCCTCTGAGATCTTGGAACAAGAATATAAGAATTATTGTTGCCTTGAAAAAACTTCCATAGCCCTTGCTGCCTCCTGTACACATCCTGTAGGAGGGTTGGTGGGATACCAGCAACATAACATTGATGTTGCTAGATGCTGGCATCTGACCCCTTCATTGGCTGTTTCTGGTCTTGAATCGAGTTTTTAGGTAGGGGTAAATATTTAGGTAAGAGTCTCCTGTATTTTAAGAATTTGAAACCTTCCATTTAGAAAGTTCTTTTGTTACAGAACGCTACTAACAACTATGGAAAAGAGAAAAAGAGCAACACCTATTCCCACCCATCTTCCTTCCCTTTGTGTGCTAACTCCTGTCCGGAGGCACTCCGTCTCCCTGTATAGTCTTTTGCAAGAATTCTGTCCATTTTTAAGTGGGAAACACAAAATCAAAAGGAAAAATTTATAATCCAGCTACTAAAAGCAAATTTTATGAAGTATAAAGGGAGGTTTCATATCCCATCCCCTAGAGACATAGTAACAGTTGGTACCCCGTCACTTTTCAGTTAAATAGCAAATATTCAGCACTTAGAATTTGATAAACAGTAAATAGCAAATAGTTAGATACAAGTTAGTTATTATTATCACTACTGTGTTAAAGGCACTATGCTACATGCCAGCTTTCTTCTGTGTCCTAAAATTGCCTACATTTTAGTTGGAAAGAAAAGATGTAAATATGTGACTAGATAGTTGAATGACAATCTCAGAGGTAAATAATATAAAACAACCAGCCAACAACCATATAAGACATGACCTAAGGCTATATTTGATTGTCTGATGAGTGCTACAGACAATGGCTTTAAAAAGGATTAAATCACTGAGGGCTATACTAGTTGATATTGTTGCCTGTAGGTGAGGCCCTAGAAATGAAGCAAGAGATTATAATGGTGATATGTTTTGTAATGTTTATTCTATTTCATTCATTCCCTATTTAGTGACAATAGCAGGTAGACGAAAGGTTATAGTGACAAAGGGAACCAGGTACATTCCTAGCCCTGCCCAGGAAAACACAGACAGCAACTGTATCCCAAAATTATAGATTCATTTGTGTTAAAAAGCTTGGTTAAAGATGCAGACGCACCTTTGGGAGAATTAAGTCCCATCCACACTTGATTTAAATGAATTTAATCATTTATGTCAAAAAATACTTACAGGCATGCTCGGTACTCTGTTACTGGTCTTTGGGAGCAGTGGTGGAGAGAAAGAGAGTGAAGCAGCTTTAGCCTGTCTGCTGAAATGAATAGCCAGCAGTCTAAAATTCAGGCTTATTTTTTGTTGTTATGAATTTGAGATTGGGATGTAGGGAGGTGTAGGTTTGCAATAAGGCTGTTTTGGGACAAAGGGAATTTAATTGCTAATCAACAGTTTTATATAGGAGATCTTTTGTATAGATCCAAAGGCTGAGATTGTTAAGGAGGAGCCAAGGAGATGCCTAGACATACTGGATATCAGACTTAAAGCACCAAGACTAAATTTCTGATCCTTCAGATGATGGGTCATCCTACTGTATTGCCTGGCTAGGTCAAGATTCACTCACTTCCTTAAGCCGTGGATCTGACTCTGCAATTTGAAGGTCAGAAGTATGTGTCTCTTACCTGTTGCTGAGAAGGACAGATAAGGAAGGACTGTTGTTGTTGTTGTTAGTGTCTTCAAGTCGATTCCGACTCAGTGACCCTATGTACAACAGAACAAAACAATGCCCAGTCCTGCACTGTCCTCACAGTCATTGCTATGTTTGAGCCCATTGTTGCAGCCACTGTGCATCAGTCTGTCTCGTCGAGGGACTTCCTCTTTTTCGCTAACCCTCTACCGGGCATGACGTCCTTCTCCAGGGACTGGTCCTTCCTGATGACATGTCCAAAGTACTTGAGATGAAGTTTCACCATCCTTGCTTCCAAGAAGCACAGACTTGTTCATTTTCCTGGCAGTCCGTGGTATATTCAGTATTCTTTGTCAACACCATAATTCAAAGGCATCAGTTCTTCCTTGGTCTTCCAGCTTTCGCATGCATATGAGGCAATTGAAAGTATCACGGCTTGGGTCAGGCGCACCTTAGTCCTCAAAGTGACATGTTTGCTTTTGAACACTTCAAAGAGGTCTTTTGCAGCAGATTTGCTCAATGCAGTCTGTCATTTGATTCCTTGATTGCTGGATCCAAATAAAATGAAATCCTTAACAACTTCAGTCTTTTCTCCATTTATCATGATGTTGCTTATTGGTCAAGTTGTGAGGATTTTTGTTTTCTTTATGTTGAGGTATAATCCGTACCAAAGGCTGTATGTAGTCTTTGATCTTCATCAGTAAATGCTTCAGGTCCTCTTTGCTTTCAGCAAGCAAGGTTGTGTCATCTGCATATCACAGGTTGTTAATGAATGAGTCTTCCACTAATCCTGATGCCCCGTTCTTTATAGTCCAGCTTTTTAGATTATTTGTTCAGCATACAGATTGAATAAGTATGGTGAAAGGATAGCACCCTGACACACACCTTTCCTGATTTCAAACCATGCAGTATCCCCTTGTTCTGTTCAAACAACTGCTGCTTGGTCTATGCACAGGTTCCACACGAGCACAGTTAAGTGTTCTGAAATACTGATTCTTCACAATTTTATTCAGTATTTGTTATGATCCACACAGTCCAATGCCTTTGCATAGATAGTAAAACACAGGTAAACATCTTTCCGGTATTCTCTCCTTTCATCCAAGATCCATCTGACATCAGCAGTGATATCCCTCATTCCACGTCCTCTTCTGAATCTGGCTTGAATTTCTGGCAGTTCCCTGTCAGTGTACTGCTGCAACCATTTTTTTAAATATCTTCAGCAAAATTTTACTTGCATGTGATATAATTATAAAACAAATCAAATCCGTTGCCGTCAAGTCGATTCTGACTCATGGCAACCCTATAGGACAGAGTAGAACTGCCTGGTAGGGTTTCCAAGGAGTGGCTGGTGGGTTAAACTGCCGACCTTTTGGTTAGCATAGTGTTCGATAACTTCCTAATTCTTTTGGATTGCCTTTCTTTGGAATGGACACAAATATGGATCTCTTCCAGTTGGTTGGCCAGGTAACTGTCTTCCAGATTTCTTAGCATAGATGAGTGAGCACCTCCAGTGCTGCATCCATTTGTTGAAACATCTCAGTTGGTATTCCATCAATTCCTGGAGCTTTGTTTTTCGCCAATGCCTTCAGTGCAGCTTGGACTTCTTCTCTCAGTAACATCGGTTCTTGACGGTATGCTGCCTCCTGAAATGGCTGAATGTCCACGAATTCTTTTTGGTACAGTGACTCTGTGTATTTGTTCCATCTTCTTTTGATGCTTCCTGCGTCGTTCAATATTTTGCCCATAGAATCTTTCAGTATTGCAACTCGAGGCTTGAATTTTTTCTTCAGTTCTTTCAGCTTGAGAAATGCTGGGCGTGTTCTTCCCTTTTGGTTTTCTAACTCTAGGTCTTTGCACATTCCATTGTAATACTTTACTTTGTCTTCTTGGGCCGCTCTTTGAAATCTTCTGTTCAGGCTCTTTTACTTCATCATTTTCTTTAGCTACTCTACATTCAAGAACAAGTTTCAGAGTCTCTTCTGACATCCATTTTGGTTTTTTCTTCTTTCCTGCCTTATATGACCTTTTGCTTTCTTCATGCATGAAGCCTTTAATATCATCCCATAACTTGTCTGGTATTCTATCATTAGTGTTCAATGTGTCAAATCTGTTTTTGAGATGGTCTCCAAATTCAGTTGGGTATACTTAAAGTTGTATTTTGGTTCTCGTGGACTTGCTTTAATTTTCTTCAGCTTCAGCTTAAACTTGCATATGAGCAGTTGATGGCGTATCCTGCAGTTGGCCCCTGGCATTGTTCTGACTGTTGATATTAAGCTTTTCCATCATCTCTTTCCACAGATGTAGTCAGTTTGATTACTGTATATTCCGTCTGGTGAGGTCCACATGTATAGTTGCCATTTATGTTGTTGAAAAAAGGTATTTCCAGTGAAGAAGTTGTTGGTCTTGCAGAATTCTATCATGAGATCTCTGGCGTCGTTTCTATCACCACGGCCATATTTTCCAACTGTAGATCCATCTTCGTTTCCATCTTCTGCATTCCAATCACCAGTAATTATCAATGCATCTTTATTGCATGTTTAATCAATTTCAGACTGCAGAAATTGATGAAAATCTTCAGTTTCCTCATCTTTAGCATTAGTGGTTGGTGTGTAAATTTGAATAATAGTCTTATTAACTGGTCTTCCTGGTAGGTGTATGGATATTATCCTATCACTGACAGCATTGTGCTTCAGGATAGATCTTGAAATGTTCTTTTTTATGATGAATGCAGTGTCATTCCTGTTCAATGTGTCATTCCTCGCATAGTAGACCGTATGATTGTCTGATTCAGAATGGCCAGTACCAGTCCATTTCAGCTCACTAATGCCTAGGATATCGATTTTGATGCGTTCCATTTCATTTTTGATGACTTACAATTTTCCTAGGCTCGTACTTCGTGCATTCCACGTTCCAGTTATTAATGGATGTTTGCAGCTGTTTCTTTTCATTTTGAGTCATGTCATATCAGCAAATGAAAGTCCTGAAAGCTTTATTCCATCCACATCTTTAAGGTTGACTCTATTTTTAGGAAGCAGCTCTTCCTCAGTTGTATCTTGATTGCCTTCCAACTTGAGGAGCTCATGTTTCAGCACTGTATCAGACAGTGTTCCACTGCTATTCATAAGGTTTTCACTGGCCGATTTTTTCAGAAGTAGATCACTAGGTCCTTCTTCCTAGTGTGTCTTAGTCTGGAGGCTCCACTGAAACCTGTCCACCATGGGTGACCCGGCTCGTATTTGAAATACTGTTGGCATAGCTTCCAGCATCACAGCAACACACAAGCCACCACAGTATGACAAACTGATGGATACATGGTAGAGGCAAGGATTAATACTCTCTAAAGTAAGGAACAAGGAGGATTTTTGGTATGAGCAAATAGGCCTGGGTGTGGTACAGGATTTTTGGTAGCTAGAGGAACCCTGGTGGTGCAAACAGTTAAGCTCTCGGCTGCAAATAGAAAGTTTGTTGGCTTGATCCCACCCAGCAGCTCAGAGGGAGAAAGACCTGACAATCTACTTCCATAAAGATGATAGGCAAGAAAACCCTATGGAGCAGTTCTACTCTGTCACATGGGGTCACTGAGTTAAAATCGACTCGATGGCACCTAACAAGAATAACAAAGGTGTTGTAAGGAAAAGGTGGATCAGGGACTGGAGAAATCAAGAAGTAGAATGGCAGTAAATGTAAATTTTGTCTGTTTTGCAATTTTTCTCAGTTCTCATGGACAGCTGTTGTCACTGACTACCATAGCAGTAACTGAGTTAAGCTATCAGGACTAGTTTGGGAAGATTGACACCTCTAGCATCCCTCTGCTTGACTTAGTTTTACTATTCCAGGCTCATCTAGTCTCACCTTGCTGCTAGATCAATGGTATCTCTCCATTCAGTCCTTCCAGTCATGCTAGGACTAGGAGGAAATATGAATATGTCTTGCTGCCTTCTCCTTACTTCTCTTGACTATAAATTTAATCTACACAGTGGATCTTTAGAGCAAGAATGCCCAAGAATGCCAAGGTCGGTCTGCCATATTAACCTTTCTATACTATTTGAATGGGAGCCAGATATGTCAGTTCAGGAGATTTCACTTGGTCCCTTCCGTGTATTCATGTGTCATACGTTGCCATTCATGGGAGAGGACTAGAGCTCTCGAGTTTATCGTCTGGCACTAGGGTCAGTAACTGATCATCTGAAACAATAGTTGAGGACACTCTGCTGCTAGCTTTATACATTATTGTAACTTTCTTTTTTTCTTATTTCCTCTTACCCTTCTCCTCTTTCTTGCTCACTTTACTCCTCTTTGCCTGTACCTTAATCCAGTGCGGTAGACATGGCTTTCTCTCACTGATGATAATCGGAGGTATAGAGATGTTGATGATACCTATTCTAGAGAAATCCCCAGATGACACCTTGCATGGCGTTCTACCCATTCTATGTTACAAATTTTATGAAGCCAAAGTTTGCATGTCTGCCGTTGGTTTCTTGATAAGGTTAGTGTAGGCATAGCTTGGATATAGTAGATAATTTTATTTGCAGATAGAGATTACTGTTGGAGACATATCCTCTCTTACACTTAATATATAAGGTATTAGAGTAGAAAGCCTGAATTTTTCTTTCTACTATTGAAAATGACTTATGCCCAAAGCAGTATAGAAGGGGGCTGGAACTATAACTTTAGTTGTACATAACACACTATAGTGTCATTAGGTTTTTAGGGAACTCCTTTTGTGGATATTTTTGAACTTGGATCATGAGAAATTTGAAAAGACTTGAAATAGTTTTTTGTTTTCTTTTAAATTAATGGTATTATTTCCTTGTCTGCCAAAGATGGGAAGTTAAATGGGTAAAACATTTTAACTCTAGCTACTGATTTAGTCACAATATTACCATAGACCAAAATAAAAAAAAAAAGGGCTATTGCTCTCAATTTCCTGTTATTCTGGGATCCTAAGATAAACTCAAATCCAGATAATCCAAAAATGTCATTTTTTGGTTTATAGTTTAAACCTATTCTCCAACCAGATCTTCTGATTTATCAAGGTTTATAGTAAATCATAAAATTTTAAATTGATTTTCTTTAATAGAAAATGAGGTAATAAGTAGTTAACTAGCCATAAGATGATAGCAGAAGTGAAAGCAAAAACAAACATGTTGAATAACCTCACCTGCATAATTGAGAATTGACTGTATGGATTAATCCTATGCACATAGACAACAATAACTCTTAAAGCAACTGCAATTATTTTATTCCACTAGCTTGTTGTCAAGTCTGTGGTGTGTTTGTCCCTATGATAACCCTCCTCCCATATTTAAATTTGTTATAGCTGTAACTATAGTTTAAAGTAATTTATTATGCTTTCTTGTGTTTAATTAAAAGTAACCACAAATATGTTTTTATTCCTACCCTCAAAGTTCTGAGCCAGGGTTATGTTACAGGTCCTTCAGCCCTTAACTATAAGGACTAGAAACTAGAACTTTATCCTGTCTTAGAGATGGAGCTGTACAAGTCTTTTTAAAAAAGTGGAATGTTAGCATTGAAAGGGATCTTTAATCTAGTGTAGCCCTCTCGTTTTATAGTAAGATAACTAAGGCCCAGAAAAGTTGTTACTTACCTAGCTTAGGCCACATAGTGCCAGTCAACAGATACTGAACAGCTATTCTGTGCCCAACTCTGACCTTGGTGATGTTGAGGGATAAAAGAGAAGAATAACAAGGTTTAAGGAGTTTACAGTCTTATAGAATTAATGAGACTTATTCTCAGAAATCACTAGAAAAAAATCAGAATTCTATTTAACTGAACTGAATTGCCACTGATTTTAAGATACACCATTATTTTATGTATCACTAAGAAAAAAGAAAACTTTTACAGACTGCTTATCACTTAGAATTTTTATTTTGTACATGTTGAAAGAACTGTCTGAGACTTTGTTAGGCGTAAGTATTTATTATATATCATTCTCTTACATATGTAGAAAGGAAAATATGGGTGAATTAAATTGGTTAAGGTTTTTCTTCACCTCTGTTATTGTGAGTTTTGTTTTTTTTATTTCTAGCGTTTCTAATTGACTTTTTAAAAAATTTTTCTGTTCAAATTATGCAGCTGTTTATGCATGTTTTTCACCTTGTAGATTTTTTTAACACGTTAATTATAGTTATTTTAAAGTCCCTTTCTGATCATTTCAACATCTGGAATCATCTCTGAATCTGGTTCTGTGATTGCCTTATCTCTGACAATGGGTTGATTATTCTTACTTTTTGTGTGTCTCATGATTTTTTATTGAATGCTAGACATCATATATAGATAAACAGTGGAATCTGAGGTAAATAGTATTTTCGCTCAGAAATGAGTTCATCTTTTTTCTGACAAGTTGTTAATTAACACTCCCCCTCAATAATATGGGGGATTTTGTCACTGTCGTCAGGAGTTGAGCTGGATTTGGGATTTGTTGGTGCTGCTGTTACCTTGTGTTCTTCTTGGGAACTGGGCTGCCAGAGAATGTTTCCTCAATGTTCCTGCTTTTTTCTCAGCTTTGAATAGTCCTTGCATGCCTGTGCCACCTGGGGAGGCTCTCTCTGGACTCCTGTGTTGCCTCCAGTCTGTCCTATGAAATTCAGTGGAGGCCCAAGGAAAAGAGCTTGCAAGTAATTGCAGAGTCTGCTTGTCTTTGGGGCTTCCAGTTATTCTTAACTTGTATAGTAACCCACTCTAGACTTGTACGAATTTTTTAAAAATTTACGTGGTATCTTCTTACGCGCTTGTATGGTGACCTCTTCTTCCCATTGTCTGCCAAAAATGAAATAGTTTATGTAATCTATATTTCTTTGGAGGGGCTTGTCACTCTTTGGATTTAAGTTCCCTTGATTGTCTTGCATCCTCAGTTCTCTGGGGAGCTTAAGAGAAGTCAGATTTTCTTAATTAGCTGGCCTTTTCTCATTGTTATAGTGGGAGGAACATTCTTTTGTTGCTTTCTACATTCTATTCAGAAGTGGTACTAACATCATGTGTTACATGTAACATATCAGCACTCAGTTAAAGTTTATTAAAAATGGGTTGAATTCATTGAATGTGTAACATGCAAAGCAGTATTCTAAGCACTTACTGCATCATCTAATTTAATCCTCACACTTATCTATGAGGTGTAGGTACTATTATTTCTGTTTTGGGGGGGGGATGAAAAATTTTGGAATTAGTAGTAATAGTTACACAGGAATCCCTTGTGTAACTGATGTGAAACGGAGGCTTAGTGAAGAGAAGGAACTAGAGGCACAGCAATAGATAAACATTTTAATTGATATTACCTAAATCACCAAGATTGGGAATTCCAGAACACTTAATTGTGCTCATGAGGAACTTGTACGTAGATCAAGAGGCAGTTGTTAACAGAACGGGGGGATACTGCATGGTTCAAAGTCAGAAAAGGTGTGTTGTCAGGGTTGTATCCTTTCACCATACTTACCTATTCAGATGTATGCTAAGCAAATAATCCGAGAATCTGGACTATATGAAGAAGAACGGGGCATCAGGATTAGAGGAAGACTCATAAACAACCTGCATTATGCAGATGACACAGCCTTGCTTGCTGAAAGTGAAGAGGACTTGAATCACTTACTGATGAAGATCAAAGACCACAGCCTTCAGTATGGATTACACCTGAACATAAAGAAAACAAAAATCCTCACAACTGGACCAGTAAGCAATATTATGATAAATGGAGAAAAGATTGAAGTTGTCAACAATTTCTTTTTAGTTGGATCTACAATCAACACCCATGGAAGCAGCAGTCAAGAAATCAAAAGACACATTGCACTGGGCAAATCTGCTGTGAAAGACCTGTTTAAAGTGTTGAAAAGCAAAGATGTCACCTTGAAGACTAAGGTGCGCCTGACCCAAGCCATAGTATTTTCAATCACATCATATGCATGTGAAAGCTGGACGATGAGTAAGGAAGACAGAAGAAGAATTGACGGCTTTGAATTGTGGTGTTGGCGAAGAATATTGAGTATACCACGGACTGCCGAAAGAATGAACAAATGTGTCTTGGAAGAAGTACAACCAGAATGCTCCTAAGAAGCAAGGATGGCAAGGCTACGTCTTACATACTTTGGACATGTTGTCAGGAGGGATCAGTCCCTGGAGAAGGACATCATGCTTGGTATAGTACAGGGTCAGTGAAAAAGAGGAAGATGCTCAACAAGATATATTGACACAGTGGCTGAAACAGTGGGCTCAAGCATAACAGCAGTTGTGAGGAGGGCGCAGTACCGGGCAGTTTTGTTCTGTAGTGCATAGGGTCGCTGTGAGTCGGAGCCAACTCAGTGGCACCTAACAAGAACAACAACAACCTAAATCACTTTCCCTTTTCATCCTTTCCTCCCCTGAAAAAAAACTTGAATCCGTTTTTAGCTTCTCCAAGAATGGGAGATATATCTTTGGCAAAACAAGTTCTCATTTTCCTCACTTGATAGGAAAAAAAAAAAGGCACAGTATAAAAGGGAAGGCTTGAACAGACTCTACTAGGACTTTTGGTTAACAGGGAGAGGGTACTCTCAGGGTGTCTCAGGGTCTGGAAGCTTTGATTGGTCGTTAGTAACATCTTTTTATAATAAGTGAATGACAGAAATAAGGCATTGTCTTTCATGGCTTTGCTGCCACTTTGCACTTTTCCTTCCTTTTCTACTTCCAGTGTGAAATGATTAATATCCTTCAGTTTTTGTTTTTTTTTTTTAAATAGGATAGTAGAATTTTAAGTATTTTTTATTACTATTAATTGATTCACTTGCCTGCTCTGTGGTAATTCCTTTAGGTAGCTCTCATGCTAGGGACCTTAAGTATAACTACTTGTACCACTTATATTTGCCTTTACAAATTCCTGTTAGCTCTTTACTCACTCTTTAATACATTCAACAAAAGATGGATTAACAAAGTTTTTTATTTAAAAAAAAATTTGTTCTGTTTTTGTTCTGTTCCAGAGAAGAAACTATGAGATGAGCCTGATCAATAAGCGCAAACAAAACAAATGTTATTAATTTATCTCTTCAGCTGTTGTCTGACTTTCATGTTCCAAGATGTGCCATTTGTGGCTCACCACATTAATCAGTCTGCATTTTCTCACATGCTAGTTGATAGATTCAGGTTAAGTTTTATGCAGTACCTGTCTTTGCTGGAATTTCAACGCCATTTTGAGTATTCCGTATGTATAATATAAACTAGGTGATAAATCCCTGGTCATCATTGTATTCATGAACAACTTTAACACAAAGACAATGCTAAAGGTTAAGGGATAGGACCATTGGAGACAGGGAGGAGGATTGTTCACTTATGGGAGGAACTTTATATGCCCTGGCTTGATGTAACAGTCACTTACATGCTTCCTCCTCCCTAGTTGTCAGGGAATGTGAAGAGCAGAGAAGGTATCCAGGAACCTAGATTTGATTATTACAACCATGAAGTTCCTGACATTGACCTCAGTGATTGTGAATTCCCACATGTCATTGAAATTTATGACTTCCCCCAAGAATTTCGTACTGAAGACCTTCTACGAGTTTTCTGCAGTTATCAGTAAGTATTTGCAAATGGTTGGGGATGTTAGGGAAGATGGGGTGAAGTTTTCTTAAAGTATCTTCTAAAACCACATCCATTCCTTTTTATTTTCATATTCCCTGTTGTTTACTTTGGCATCACGTTTGTTTATTGTCTCCTCCAAGTCCATAGAAATCTTCCATATCAAATCACTCTTCTTCTAAGTTCCTTAAAACACCAAATAGTCTTCATGGACCCCATTTTAGCATTTAACAAGACTATCATGAGTGACACCTCGGTCTGTCTTCATGGGGTATTTAGTACATTTGTATTTATTGTAATTATTGATATATTTGGCTTTTGGATTAATTAGATATTTTTTCTCTCTCTCTTTTTTTTTTTTTTTTTTTTGGAGATTATACTCTTTCT
>NW_004443943.1:24951208-24989083 GCF_000243295.1 Trichechus manatus latirostris
TTTTTTTTTTTTTGGAGATTATACTCTTTCTATTCTTTGGTAATTCTTTAGAAATGACAGAATGCATGCATAACTTATTAGTGACTAAAGTTAATATTGTTCTCCTCCTTCCAAACACTGTAAGGGCTTTTAGTTCCATTCCTCACTGTGCCCTCTCCCAATTTATTTGCTGTTAAGTATTTTGATTTTTTTTTTTAAGTTTTTCTTTCCCCTTTAAACTCCATTTTATGGTATTATTGTTGTTTTATATATTCAGTGTTTAGATTTACTACTTTCTGTGCTCTTTGTTTATTCCTTTTTATATCTCATACCTTCCATCTGAGATCTTTTTCCTCTTGCATGTGCTGTGTTCTTTAGCATTTACTTTACTAAGAGTGTGCCGATAACAAACTTTTAGTTTTTTAAATTATTTTAAGTGGCTTTATTTTACATTCATTCATTCATTATTTTTTTTTTTAAATTGTGCTTTAGGTGGAAGTTTATAGAGCAGATTAGTTTCTCATTAAACAGTTAACGCACAAATGGTTTTGTGACCTTGGTTGCCAACCCCACAATGTGTCAACACTCTCCCTTTCTTGACCTTGGGTTTCCCATTTCCATTTGTCCAGTTTTCCTGTCCCTTCCTGCCTTCTTGTCTTTGCTTTTGGGCTAGTGTGCCCATTTAGTCTTGCATACATAGTTGAACTACATGTGTTATTGTTTGTGTTTTAGGCCTGTCTAATCTTTGGCTGAAAGGTGAACCTCAGGAGTGACTTCAGTACTGAGTTAAAAGGGTATCTGGGGGCCACACTCTCAAGATTTCTCTATCTTTGTCAGACTAGTAAGTCTGGTCTTTTTTTGTGAGTTTCATCTTTGTTCTGTATTTTTCTCCCGTTCTGTTTGGGACTCTCTGTTGTGATCCCTGTCAGAGCTGTTGGTGGTGTTAGCCGGGCACCGTCTAGTTGTTCTGGACTCAGTCTGGTGGAGGCTGTGGTGGTTGTGGTCCTTGCCTTCATTCTTAAAAGACCTTTTTGCTGGATATAGAATTGGAATTCTTGGTTTGAAGTTGTTTTTTCTCTTAACCTTGAAGTTATTCTACTGTCTTTTGGCTTTCTCTGTGGATAATGAGAAGTCAGCCGAAAGTCTAACAACTGTCACTTCTGAATGCAGTCTATGTTTTCTTTCTGGATGCTCCTAAGAATTTCTGTTTATCTTTGGTATTCTGCATTTTCACTGTGATGTGGGCTTTGTGAATTTCTTTTTATTTTTTCTGCTTGGGATTATTTGGGCTTCTTAAATCAACGGGTTAGTGTTTTTCACTGGTTCTGGAAAACTCAGACATTATCTTTTCAAAAATCGCCTCTGTCCCAGTCTCTTTCTCTTTCGCCTCTGGTGATGAGAGCTTAGCTGCTAACCGAAAGATCAGCAGTTTGAATCTGCCAGCCGCTCCTTGGAAACCCTATGGGGCAGTTCTCCTCTGTCCTGTAGGGACGCTGTGAATCAAAATCGACTCGATGGCACCAGGTTTTTTTTAAAGATGCCAGTTAGATATTTGTTAGACTTTCTTACTTAATTCTCCTCATCTGTTACCTCTCTTTCATATTTTCTATCCCTTCGCCTCTTTGTGTTACATTCTGAATAATCTCTTTAGCTGTAACTTCCAGTTTACTGATTTTTTTCCAACTGTGTCTATTCTGCTGTTAAATCTGTCCATTGAGTTTTAAAATTTCACTTTATTATATTTTTTATTCGTTGTTGTCAGCATAAATGTTGATCCTGGTACTTACCCCACCATATTACCAGAAATGTCAAATACTGAAGTCATAATCTAATCTCACCAAACTTGGCCCTTGCACTTGTATACCCTGTGTTAGATTAACATCACCATGTTTTTAGTCATTCTAATTTGAAACTTCAACACTATTTTTTACTCTGTTTCCCTTTCTCTGTCTACTTAGTTCTCTATTCCTATTGTTTTTGTTTCTATAAAGTCTCTTATATTTGCCCCCTCCTCTCCTTACTGCTGCTGCACTAATTCAGGCATTCATTACCTCTCTTAGACTTGTTTTTGGGCTCCCTATTCCCGAGCAATTTATATATTGTTCTTAGTTTAACCTTCCTGAAGCAGACCTCTCTGATCATGTCACATTCCTCCTCCAGAACCCTGCCTAGGGAATGGTCTAAACTCCTTAGCCTAGCATGATCTTAGCCTCTCCAAAATTTCTGCTTTAGTATTCACTGCTTCCCTGTTCCTTTGTTCATGACCCTCTCTTTCTCTCTGACTGCCTTTGATCATATCTTCCCTCTTATTGCTTTTCATCCCACCTTGCCGTTCTCTCACATACATATCTTATTTCTTCAGGACCAAACCAAACTTTGCCTTGATCCTTCCTTCACTGAACTCTGTACTACTTTATTTTGACCTTTTCTTGTGGCAATTTTTGCTTTCTATTCTGATTTCATGATTCTTTGTAAATGTTTTATGTCTTCTGTTGATACATATTCATTGAGGGCAGGATCTATATCTGAGTCTTTTTATATGTCATGTCATGCAAAGGCACTTTCAGTGAAATAGATTAATAAATGATTTTTTCCCACCCTCACTCACCTATTCAAAGATCTATTCTTTCACTTACTTTTTTCTTCATGGGCTGCTCTGTGTAGTCGGAATGCTAGCCTTGCTGATTGTTTGAGTCTAACCTGATGATTCTTAAAATTTTGTGTGATCAAGAGGGGTGGGTTACAGATCCATTTGAAAAAATTGTTGCAGTGACTTATAGAGTTTGTATTATTTTTTCTTAGAACTGATTACCACTTACAGCATAGAGAGCTTCTTATCAGACGAGATTAGGGTCATTGACATTTGGTTGGTTAATAGAAATAGTCAAGTGGGGAATGATAAAAAAATAATTTATATATGTCTCTAATATTTTAATTAAAAACATAAAAGTGTACATTCACTTGCCAGTCTTTTGATCTGGTATCAAGGCCTTTTTAAAAAGTTACTGGTCTGTTGATAGAGGAGTTCTTGTAAGTCTCCCTCATAATATGTCACTTACGTTTTCCTTGTATGTTTGGAGTCATCCAAGTGCATATTCCTTATAGGTTGAAATGTATTCTCTATCTTTTACAGCTGTCTTGCCCAAACATAATCGACAGTAGTTTTTTTTTTTTTTTTTTTAGTAATTCACCTTTCTCTAGTCTTCAGAGATATTCAACTAAGTTTTCATAGACACAACTCTTCTTTTTTACGTTTGTATTTCATTGGTTTGATTGTATTTAATTAAAAAGTAAGGGTTTGAGAACAACTGCATTGACTTCTGGTATGTGTATAGCTCAGCTTACGGGAACAGCAGTTGTGTTAGAGAGTCACTTACTAGCCACCAGTTGTGCAGTTGTCATGAACATCAGTATGTTTTACAGAGGAATTGGAGAGTGCCACTTCATCTAGAGAGTTGGTAAGTAAAGTCCAGTTAAGATTAATCAACTGTACAAGATTAACAGGTCTGTCTACTCTAGAGGAGAAGGGAAAAGTCAGAAGTATACCTTTTTAACTCAAACTTATAAGAAAAAATTAGCTTCAGGAAAAAAGAGATAATCCAGAAAGAAAGTTACTAGGAAAAAGATTTTGAGGGACTGGAGGAAAGTCAATATCAAGAGGGATTATACTTTAGTGCTTCAATTCTGATATTAGAAATGAACCAGGTCTGTTGTCTAATACAAATTTAAATTAAAACTTCAACTTATGTAACATCTTGAATTTGTAAGATTCTATATCAGTTAAGGTATAGGCCCTTACTTTTTCTTAAAGGGCTGGATAGTAAATATTTTAGGCAACTCTATCACTGTTGCACAAAAACATCCATAAATAATACATAAACAAATGGTCATGTCTATATTCCAGTTAGACAGGCAGCCTGTTTTTATATAAAATTCCAGAACAGGCAAAACTAGCTTACAGCTATGTATTTCACTTAAATTTTTTGGGTGGGCCATTAGTTCTAGAACTAAAAGAAGGGGTGAATGGATCCTGTGGGACAGTTAACAATCTCTACCATAAATCTTACTCTAAATACGCAGTGCACGTCAGTCAGTCTAACCCATTACAGTTGTGTTAAGATCCAGTTATCAGGGCCTGTTGCATATAAAATTCATAATAGATTTTAAAAAGCAGTCAGTAGGATTAAATCTCAAGTAAGAGCTACCTTAGATAGTCATTAATAAAGAAAATTCTTAAAACCAATGATCAGTTTTGTTGATATCCAGAATTTCCCGAAGATTTGTTAATTCTTTCAAATTATGAACCTTGCTTTGTTTCTTCCTAATCTTACCTACAAGACCATTTTTCTGTCACTACCAAAAGCAAGCATGTTAAAGAATTATGAAATTCCATAGCCTAAGAGGCCCTCCAGAGTCTATCTAGGTCTTTTTCCATCCTTTTTGTAAACTGTTTTATTGTACAGACTTCTATTATTAAACTTTTTCAACGTCCCCAACTCCTGTGATCATTTTATACCACGGTCAACTTACCCTTACATTCAGGAAATTTTCTAACTAACCTTCAATTCCTCCTTTATTCACTTTTCCCTCAGAGGAATTTTTTTCTTGACTCGTGGTTAAACAGGGAAGTATTTCAGCAGTTGTCTTTTTTTCTTTATAGTGATTTATATATTTTAAAAAAAGTCATGATGGAAAAGCCTAAAATAAGACCTATGAGTCAAATACCAGAGTCCACTTCATGTTTTAATCACCATCTTCATCAATACTAATAATCTTCCCAATGAATATTGCTATTAATAAGAATAATGAACATCATTTACTTATTAGATGCACACAAAGTGTCCAACACTGTGTTCTTTGCCTTGTCGTGGATGATCACATTTCCATTTTCACAACAACCCTGTAGGAAGATACTATGCCCATTTCTCCAGATGAGCAGACCTAGGCCCAAGACAGGTTAAACCTGCCCAAGGTCTCAAGGTGGCAGAACTGGGACTTGAGTCCATTTCTGTTTGACCTTCAAACACTTGTTCTTTCCACTGAACAGTGTTGAATCCGTGAGAAGTTTTAAGCTCGGAGGTGAAAAAATAATGTCATGTCTTCATCCTGATATTCTTTGTGCTCACTACATAGCTCTGCTCCAAAGTAAAGGGTTCTTTTTAGTACTTAAGTGTTCCTTGTTTTGATTCTTTCTAATCTTGTCTGGTATTTATCTTATCTTGATTTCTTTTATCCTGAAGTATTCTGACTTTGCCACAATTCTTACCTATTTTCAAAGAATAGGTCAGCCTCTCTTATTATAGTTTTCTTTTTTCTTCATTACTTGATTTTTGTTTTTCTTTTTGCTTTGAATGACATCTTTCTATATGATCTTTCATTCTTTCTTTCTCTCTGTGTCCTTGAGCCTGCATTTGCATTAAATCCAAATGACCTTCCCTGCCTACCTCCTCCTCTAATATTCCTCTGCCCCTCCTCTGCTTCCTCTTTGCATTTCTTCTTGTTCCCTGACCATAAGAACATCTCTTGTAAATAGTGCATTAAATACTTTACCTCCCCAAGGGACTTGTGAGGATTAATTAGCTGATGTCTATAAAATGGCTGGGAACGTAAAGTACTACTCCCGGGTAGTTCTTTGTGATAGTCTTATTGCTTTTAAAATTCAGTGGCTTCTTCTGTCCTCCAAGCTGTTTTTTGTGTCATTATTCCCATTCCACCTGTGTACTCTTTAAGTGTTTCTATCTCATTGTGAAATGCTTTATGAGCTCTACTTGAAAGATGTTTCATATAAATAAATTTTATTGGAAGAAATGAAATTGTTTTCTTTTGTTGCAGAAAGAAAGGATTTGATATTAAATGGGTAGATGATACACATGCCCTAGGAATATTCTCCAGTCCAGTTACAGGTATTCACCCAACGGATTTCAGTATTCCTTTCTTATTACACATTTTTTCTTGCTACCTGTTTTTATTTCCTTCCTGTTCCTTCCAGTTGGTATTTTATTCAGCCAGTATAGGTAGTTGGGCAGATTCCGTTTTTTGAGGAGTGGTGCTTTGGTTCCCGCTTGCTTCACCTCTCCCTTTTCGCCTTAATCCAATGGTATTCAGAGAGATAGTCAACTCCTTTCAAGGTTATTTGCACTCATAACTGTTAGTCATTTTGCTGCATAAAGAGATTAAGAATAGAGGCTTAAGAAGCTAGTGGGGCTAAGTCTTACAATATTTGTCATTTTTTTCCCACAGACAAATGAATTTGAAGTAGCCCTTTAACCTGTCCAGTAAGAGATTATAGTAGCTACTCTCTGAATATATGGTTGGGCCTTTTCACATATATCATTGGCCTCATGATGAATCTGATGCAGAAGCATTCAAAGAAATTAGAGATGGTGGTTCCTGTCTGAACCATCTAGAATAGAAGTCTGCAAACTTTTTCTGTAAAGGGCCAGACAGTATTTTAGGCATTGTGGGCCATAAGCTCTCTGTCACAACTGCTTAATTCTGCCAGCGTAGCAAGAAAGTAGCCACAGAAAATATACAAACTAATGGGCATGGCTCTGTTTCAGTAAAACTTTATTTACAAAAGCAGGTGACTGGCTGGATTTGGTCTGAGAGCCATAGTTTGCTGACCCCTGATTTAAAATAATCACTGCCAAGTTGTCCCTTAATGGATTTCCTAAAGCATACCATCTCTTTTGTCTGTCATGAAAGCAACAAACCAAAAAACCTGTAACTTTTAGGAAGTTCTTTCTAAGAGATAGCCCTGAATTTTCCTTTGCACTACTCCACTTCATGTCTGCTACTTCCTTATGTTCATCCCTCTTTGCAGCTCGTGATGCTCTGGGCAGTAAGCATACCATGGTGAAGATTCGGCCCTTGTCACAGGCCACAAGAGCAGCCAAGGCCAAAGCCAGAGCTTATGCCGGTGAGGCTGTAATCTCTGCGGTTTTTTCTTGATGGTGATGATGTTATTTTTCCAGGAGTTGCATAGCATCCAGAGTTCTAAAGATATCCACTTTTAGTTTTATTATTAGAAGTATTTTTTTTAACCAAACAAAAAAAAAAAGGAAAGGAAAAAGGCCATGTTAGACATAGGGCATCTGAGCAGTCACTTAGAGAGTGGCAGATACTAGCTGCAAGCAATGCAGCAGCCAGTTTCTGATGACATTTCTACCTAGTTTACCTCCCTCCCTCCTTATATCTTTGAGGAGTGCTAGTTCTAGGTGAGGAAACCCTGGTGGCGCAATGTGTAAGCGCTCAGGCTGTTAAGCAAAAGGTTGGCAGTTCAAATCCACCAGGTGCTCCTTGGAAACTGTATGGGGCAGTTCTACTCTGTCCTACAAGGTCACTATGAGTTGGAATCGACTCGATGGCAACGGGTTTGGTTTGGTTTTAGTTCTAGGTGGAATTATGTTGAGCTGTGTGGTAGAGTCACTGTAAGAAACTGTGTTCATGCAGATAATGAAGCCAGAGTTGTTTGTGCTTTGCCATGTTAATTTCCTCTGATTGTCATCTGTCAGGCTTGTATTAATTACTGCTGATGCAGCCCTTGTTAGTCTATTTTGTATGTTAATTACTGAGTTAAATCACTTGGATCCAGAGTGCTTTCTCTTCCTTTCTCCCATTCAGAATTCCTCCAGCCAGCAAAGGAGCGTCCTGAGACTTCAGCAGCCCTAGCTAGAAGGTTAGTTATCAGTGCCCTTGGAGTTCGAAGTAAGCAGAGTAAAACAGAACGGGAAGCAGAACTCAAGAAACTGCAAGAAGCCCGGGGTGAGTTAAAGTGATTGCCTTCTCTAGTCCCTTTAGAATTTCACTGTAAGGCACATATGGGAAAAAAGTGAATGAAGCCTGTCGTTTAGGTACCCATATGCTCTACCCCTCCCTTATCACCTTTATCCACTGGTATTTGGAGGGATACTCAACTCTTTTCAAGGTTATTTGTCAAGGTTATTTTGTCGTTTCCATTTCCTAGAAGCCTCTCAAGTGTATTGAAATTGTTTTCATGCTTTGTATGCAGGAGGAAGACATTTCAGGATTTGTGTGTCTGTTCCACACACCAAGGTGTCCTCATCCAAGCTCCTACTGTTGTTTCCCAAGAGATAGGTTTGGGCTTCTCAGCTTATCCATGACTTTTTCTACAGTTTTTGCTTCTAATTCTGAAGCAAAAAACCTGTGAAGACCTAATAGCCTCCTAGGCAGAAAACATTATTTGTTGTGGTTTTACCGGGCCATGATATTATCAAATGGTTTAGATCTTAGGTAGGAGACAAACTAAGGAAAAGCCAGCAACTGACACTGGTGATGATAATCGTAGGAAGTTGTTGTTTTTTTTTTTTTTTCCTTTTAAGACAGCCTTGTGTGGCTCCATTAGAGTACATCTAGATTTCACCTGCTTTCTGATAATTTACCAGAAGCTAAGAGTTCTCAGAAAATATTTCCACTGATCCACAAGCAGGATTTTTCTTTCCCCATAGTTTAGAGTTGAAGTGAAAATCTGTCTCTCCCCTTTAGAGGCTGTTGACTTGTTTGTAAAGGCTTGGGGCTTGGGCTTGGCACTTAAGTACTTTTTATCAACCTTCAGGTTTTAGACAGTCTCATTGCCTTAGCCCATGATCTGTGGAATCTGTGAAGGCAGTTTAATCTGAAAATTCCACTTACCGAAAAGTAACTTCATTTTTCCATTAAACGAATTGAAGTTTCAAACTCCTTGTTTATTGCCGGTCTAACAAGGCCATTAATACTTCCTGTCCACTCTCCTTTGGTGATAGCAGGCAGCTTGCAGGCTTTCATCTGCACTGGCCAGATAACTAGTGACAGAGTGTGTCATGGCAGGTGCTGGGAGTTTCATGAGTTGAACTCAACTAATTTTTGAAACCTTAATGATGAGTTTTGATTTTTCCAATGTATTATTCACTCAGAAGCCTCTTACAGACTATAGAAACAGGAGAGGATTCCTCTGGTTTTTATAGATTGCAATAACAGAAAAGTCTGTAGGAGAATGTGTGATGTCCTTAACCCTTTATTAAATGATTATCATCTGAGGAAAATAATTTCTCTGTGATAACCACAATTATCTCAAAAGATCAGTAGAGGGTAGATAACAGCAGTATCTATAAAAGTAGGTGTGATTCCTTTTGTAATGCATCATGTTTCCCTATGGATTAATGTCACCTGTATCTCTGCAGATACTGCAGCAACTGTTTTGCGTGAGTATCATCTGAGTATTCCCCTATGTTTCTCTGTAGCACGTCAGTATGCAGCTCCACTTGCAATATTTGTTTTAAATGCCCAGCTATACAAAGAACATTTCAGTGATGCAATTAAATGAGGCTGTTGGCTAAGGGGTTATTCTGTTACTGACTTTTTTAATGAAGGCCTTTATTTGTGAATAGAGACCCACTGTGATAAGTTTTTCCTGTCCAGCGATGCTGAGGCTGTGCAGATTCTGAAGGACTCTTCCTTTATTATGCCTCAGAGCTTACCCATTCTTCATATCTGAGAGAATACCTATGGAAAAATTCCTGAAGTATCTCTGGCTTCTTTCTATATTGAGCAAATAGTCTTGTATTTGCCTGCATGGAGCCCAGTGCTTCTCACTTCAAGATTGTTTTCATGTTGAAATTAAAAATAGTAGTTAGGTATTAAGCAGAACAGATATTTTTGTTCCAAATATTTTCTTCTTCCACTGGTGGGAGGGATCAGTACAACATAGTGAATAGCATTATAGGTGCTGGAACCAGGCTGCATAGGTCCAAATCTTAGCTCTGCCATTTACTGGCCCTGTGATTTTGGGCAAATTAGTCTTTCCAGGGCCCCGTCTCCTCATCCGTAAGATGGAAATAAAGTGAGATAATCCACGAAAGATACTTACCATCTTCAGAAACCATAGGATTTCTGTCCCTCCTGTTTTTATAGGCCTATGGTAAGTATTTCAACTCATAGCAACCCTTGAAGGAGCCCTGGTGGCGCAGTGGTTAAGAGCTCTGGTGGGAATTGACTTGATGGCAACCGGTTGGTTGTGTTTTTTTTTTTTTTTTTTTGGTTTTATGGTAAGTATGTGTTAAATGTTAGCTACTGTCGTTTTTATTAGTAATATTAGCAATAACCTTATATGGTGAGTCCAGCACAGATTCCACTGTATACTTTTTGATATAACTCTTTTTATTTTAAAATCCGTATGATACTCTGTCAACTGAATTTGGTGTTCACTGAGCACCGTTGTGTTCCCTATCTAGAAGAATAGAGAAGTGGTAAGATTTTGTCCTCTCCTTAAGACTTTCATTTTAGTAGGGATGTCTGCCTTGAGTAAGGTAGAAAATATGAACCTCTGTTAGGTATTTTAAGCAACTGTTTCTCCTCATTTCAGTTCTGAAGATTGTAAAATTAAGAGCTATAAAAACGTTTTTGTTGATTAAAGGAACTGGGAGGAAACTAACGTTTATTGGGCACCTACTTTGTGCCCAGGCAGTGTAACGTGTTATGATGCTATTGTGTTACAACTCTGTGATTGATGGTATTGTCTCCAGTTTAGAGCTGGCCCAGAGAAGTTAGGTAACTGGCCTAAGGTCACCCAGCTGGCAAGTTGAGAGGAGGCATTTGAACCTACACCTCTCTAATTAAAACTCATGCTCCTCCTAGATTCATAGTCCCTCTTGAAAGACTTTATGGGTCAATAAACACTTTTTCCCCAGGAAAAAAAGAATTATAAAATTTTTTAAGGTCTCTAAGAATGAAACCTGACAGGCTTCTTTTTTAGTTATCTGTATCAGTGTTTAGCAGCTTTCACCCTCAGAAAATTTTTCCTTAGGTGTAACTTAGATCTGCATGATAGATTAAACCAGCTCCTCTTCTTTTTTCCTCAGTAGCTATAGAGAACATCTGGATACCACTCTGTTCTTAACTGTAAAGATCAAGGGAAGATCATTCAAGAATGAGGGAATCTGGGTTCGAATGGAGTGTTTGCCATTAACTAGCTGTGTGGCCGTGGGCAAGTCACTTCTACTTCTTTGTGCCCCAGTTTTCAACAAAGTAATGTTTGACCTACCTAGCTGTAGAATTGTGTGAGCACAACATAAGTTAACGTGTAAAAATGTTTAGAAAACTGCTTTACAAATTCAGGATACTGTTGTTATATAACTCTTGGGAATTTAGTGTTCGTTATGATAATATGAGCCAGAAATGACAAATATGTGTTATGTACTGCTGTTCCCCCATCCATTGTCCATGGCAGGCATTGCTCATCAGATGTTCTTTCTTCATTTTGACATGACTGTTGTCAGTTGATCAGAATTAGCATGGGGATTAAAACCTATCTACCATAGGTACTTTTATTAATAATACTATATAATAGTCTCCCAGCCTTTTTGTCTTCCATTTGAAGAATTATGGTATCTGGCACCATGCCTGGTGCATTAAAAGGTACTCAATACATGTTCACTGAGTGAATACATGAATGATATGGTTACTTTAACTCTTCTTCATAAATCTTCTTTCATCACCTTTTGATTTCATTCACGGCTCTATGAGTCCTCCGTGTTTTTCTTTATAAAGCCCAGAGAGTTGAACAGTACCTATAAAATCCTCCTAATTCATGAGTTTGGAATATGTGATTTTGTGTTTTAAATACTTCCTGGTAGGTTACGCCAGCCTTTGATCTTCTTAGCTTTTTAATGAGAAGTCTGTGCTTTAGTCCTTAAAAGGAGATTGAGAAATTAAAGCTATTCTGAGAATTGAGAAAAAGAAAGTACCCAAATCATTCCTGTATATATAAGGAGGAAGAGAGCTTTAGTACCTGGTCCCTGTGCATCAGGAGAGTATCTTCATTCAGCCGACTCCTAACAGATTGGAGCTATACTAAGGGTAGGAAATGAAAGTGTGGCTCATTCCTGAGTGCTTTTTGTTTGACTTAACATGTATTTTAAACCAGTGAGTCACACTAAATGATAAAATCTTATTTTAAAGACCAAACTCAGGAATACAAGTAAAATTTTCCCATATTTCACTTATTCAAAACCCTTGATTCCCACCTAAAATTGGAGGTAAATATCATTACCACAGAATAAGCTACCCTCTCATTTTCAAAGCCTGCTATAGTTTTACTTAATAACTTATTTTCATTTTCCTCTTGGGGATAGGCGATTAATTGGCTGTTTCTAAAGGGCCATCTTTTGGTTCATAGGCCCAAAAGGCATAGTAAGTAAACAGTAACTTGGTTACCTACTTTGATTAATTAAATCACTAAGAACTTACAAGTAAAATTGTCTATGTAGGATCTGCAGAGTCAACTGTAATAAAAGAAAATTTAATCACAACTGCTACCTTCTGAAATCCTTTTTAGCTATTCTGTCATTCTGCCTTAAAGGGCAGTAATGCATCGCCAACTCATAATCTAGGTCTTTTGGCATTTTCTTGGTGTCTTTTCTCGCCTGGTGTGTAAAGTTCACTTCATTTCTAACCACATTTTCTTCTGTTTTAATGTGATATTTTTCTCTGAGATGCAGTAGTTATCCCTTTTTTGGTGTTGGCTGCTGTTTAATAAATTTACATCCCTCACTTGGATCAGAAATGATAACTAGAATTAACTGACCAGTCACCAACTCTTGCTAAGTAAATAGTACATAGTTCTTTTATTGACTTCAGTACATTGGTAATCATTCCACTCTCCAGAGTTAAATGCCCCCTTGTCACTTACGTGATCCAGACTATATTTTCCCAGTATACTGATGATTATATAAATACTTGGTAAATCTAAAACCTTGCTAAAATTAAGAGGTTGCTTTTATTATTTCTCCTTGATCTACCAGGTCTGTCACTCCATAAAAGACGGCAATTAGATTAGTTTGACCAGACTTGTTCTTAACAAAACATGTTGATTAATTCTCTTTAGGTGGTTACAAATGGATTTTATGATTTATCCCCAATTATTTTCTTAGGTGTAGAAGTAAAATTTGAAAGTCTTTAATCTGCAGGATCATCCGTATTATTATTATTATTATTTTTTAATGTGACACTTAACTGGCCCTTTTTCAATCTCACTTTCCTTTCTCTCAGTGAGAAGCGGTGGCTGACCACGCTGAGATTTCAATCAACTCGTTTATTATAGTCTTTTCTGTCAATTTATTATTATACCAGAAATAAAGTCTTCAGGGCCAGCTTATGTGAATGTTTTAGATTAATCATTTCATGCTAATTTGATTCTTCCTTAATTCCTTGCCCTTACAACTGCTGTTTGGACTTTCTCTTTACTTAGTTTAATGGTTGGAGGTAAAGGTAATACGAGCTTTTGTCATGCAGTCTGTCAGCTATTATCAGCTTTCCTTTCTGTCTAATAAAGAGACAACATGCTTCTTTATCTTTCTGTCGATACTTTTTTTCCTTTTCTTTGTAGATATTTTCAAATTGTATTTTAAGATGTCAAGATAGTGTAAAGTATGCTGGTTTAAGAATTAAGGCCCTGGATTCCAGCTTCAGTTCTTTCTCTGATTATGTAGTAACCTTAGCCAAGTCACTTAATCTCTCAAAGCTTCTGTTTACTGTTCTTTAGAATGAAGAAATTATTTTTAAGTTCCACCCTAACCTGTATTTCTCTGTTCTATTCATGTTCAGTGTTTCTAAATTTATGCCTCACATTTCCACTATTTCTTTGTGTTTCTCAATTTGTCTCTACTCTTACTAGTTTTCTCATATGGTTTACCACCAGAATTTTCCTCTTACTAAATATGTTTTATAATACAAATGTACATTCTCTTACTGGAAAACATTTGGGACAGAAATGTTTCAGGATTCTGAACTTTTCAGATTTTAGAAAGGTAACATGGTATCTATACTGTATGTTTCATAACCACGCATGGGGTCAAAATCAAACACACTAATATTTCTGCAGCAGTGTGCATGACTCTTCATATTGAGTGGGATATATAAAGATCAGAAACAGCCTTGTATCCTTTCAGGTTAGATTTGCCACCACATGAGTTTTGGCCCTCAAAATAAAGGAAAAACAACAACAACTTTGTTTTCAGACCTCAGAATTATTTTGATTTTGCAATTGTGGATTATGGGCCAGGCATTATATTTGTCTACTGCTCTTGAATTTCTTTGCCTTTTATACCACTTCTACATTACCTTTCTAATTTAAGTGTCTGAGCTTATTGAAAAATTTGAGTTCTAAAAATTCACTTTTCTGAATTCTTCACGTTTTCTTGGAATCCAGAACCAGTTTCTGATCACTTTCCTCCAAGGTTGCCTTTGCCTTTAGATTCCTTCCTACCTTCTCCCTGTTGGTAAGAACTAAACCACAGTGCTTCCTAAGTAATCCTGGAGTCCTTTAGACAAGCCAGTTATCCTTAGTGCCATCTACCAGGGAATACCAACCCAGTGCAAGCTGAGTCACAGGGCACTGTATGCCTTAGTCATTTTGAAATTTGCTGACCCCCAGTTTTTGCCTCTTGTAACCTTGCTGCTATATTCAGACAATGCCACAAGATGGTGCCCAAATAGCAGCAAATTTCTCTTTCTTGCATTTCCAAGTGCCAGTCAGCTTTCTAATCAAGTTCTTTACCCTTAAAGTGCAGTCAGATATAGGAATTTTGTAAGAGATTCTGCTGATTTGGAAGGGTGTCAAAATAGCAAGTGTTAACTCTAAACTCACCTTGATTTCTGTAATCCCTCTGGTTTATGACTTGAAAAATCTTATACAAATATTATCAATCTTAAACAATAGCCCTTGGAAGGAAGTACTAAGGCTTATCACCTCCATTTTATGGTATCATGATAAATGACTGACCATGAAATTAGAACTGGTATTTCTGGCACCTAATGAAGTGCTTCAGTCACCAAACCTTGTATGGTCTTTATTTTCTCAAATCTTGATCAAAGTGTCAAATAGAAAACCAACCTTCTATATTAAAAATTGAAGATCATATTGCCCAGATTTGTACTTTTTTTTAATAAGAAATAGTCCTTAGTTCTCCTCCATTATATGTGGTCATTTTTCTGTGTTGGAATTATATATTCTAGAAGATTCTGGCTTCTGAAAGTGCTCTGAGATTTCAGTGCTCTTAAATTCAGTTTGCCTCTGAAATATTTTTTTCAGTAAGGTTATAGTAGGGAAATATGACTGAAGCTTAGTGGCTATCATTTCCATTTGAGTAAAAGGGTAGAAGAAGAATATTGAAACATATTCTTGATCCCTGTTGGAATATTTGTAAGGGTCAGTAAACTGGGAGTAAGGAATAATTATATTGAAGCAATAAACATAGTTGAGAAGCAGAATTAAAAGAAACACATATCAACAAGACTAGAATTTGGGTACTGCTAGATTCTGACTTACTCCATGTATTTTTTATTTCTATTAGCCTCATATCTTTTATTATTATGTAGTAATAAATGTAAATACTTATAGTGGTGTTGTTTCTGCTTTAAAAGCACTTGGAAAGTTAAAGGTAATAACTCTTGGAATCAGGTGAGAGAAGACCAGGAGACCCACCTGTGTCGTGATTAAAATCTGCTTTGACATTTGGATTAAGGGAAAGTCACTGGTTACATGAAATAGTCAACCACTTTAACACTGCCCTTATTTGCAGAGAGAAAGCGGTTGGAAGCCAAGCAACGGGAAGACATCTGGGAAGGCAGAGACCAATCTGCTGTTTGAACATCACTCAACGAAAGGGATAATTCTGTGAATTCAGAAAATGTTTCCCATAGTCTTCAGATAAGAGGATCCTTCCAGAGTTCTGTGTACATGCAGATGTGCATGTTAATGAAGCAAAGAGGTAAAGCGATCACAACAAGGACTCAGTGGGTATAGAAAGAAGATAGACTTCTGTCTGTCTTCACTCCTAAATGCAGTGCTTTGGAATCACCCTACTGTGATGGGCACAGAAGAGACCATCAACCAGGAAGAAACTTGGAAGGTGTGACTTCCAAGAGTTCCCTAGGCAGGGGTAGTTACGTTAGCCGGGTCACACTTCCAGTGTGTTTTAAGGAAATACCAAACAGAACAGAGGATTCAACCCCGCAATGATGGGAAACTGAGGCCCTGCAAAGGCAGGGCATTCCTTGGTACCTCACAGAACAGCAGTGTTGAGGGGAGGGAAGTAGTCAGTACATAGAGACAGAACAGTGTCTGGTGTACTTGGCATAAACAGAATCTAAACTGCCAGTTCCAGAACTCCAAAATTGGTGAAGTGCAGCAGATGTGGGTATTTGGACTCCAGAGTTTGTACTGAGCTGAGTGCCTGGGGCTCCTCCAGCTACACAGCATCAAGGGGACATAGCAGCTTCATTCCTGGGAGCTGTGTGCCAGTTCCAGTTTAGGCAGTAATACCGTGTTGTGAGAGGGAGACATTAAAGCCCGTTGTATGACATGTGTCACTCTGGTGTTTGTCAGTTTTTTCATTCTCACAAAGAAATAGGAGACCAGCTCTCCTCTTAATAGTTACAGTGCTGTGCGTGGGTTAAGTCGATCTGTTGCTTTATAGAACCCACTGAGCAGAGAGCTGATTATCTCTCTGTCCTGAGATCTGCTACAAAAGTGACTATCCTGGGTTTGTCAGGCATTGATATGTAGTAGCTTCTCTCCCCTTCCTGTCTTCCTGTGCCCCCCACCCCAACCTCTTGACTTTTCCCATTTCTGTCAAATCTGACATCCTGCAGAAAGCATCTGGCACACTGCATGTTCTTGGGATGATCTTTTCAGCCCGTGCCAGAGGCACTTGGCAAGGAGCACCAAACCATCCATTACAATGAAGAGCAGCCAGGATAAAATAAACACCTCTGGGCAGTGAGAGATTTCCTAAAGGACATGAACAAGTCAGAGCCATTAACTCGGGCCTTATCCATCTCATATCTGCATTCTCAGTATTTTCGGAAAGCAGTTTTGCACTGAAGAAATGGTAATGCTAGACCTTAAGATGCTGAGGTGGCAAGTAGTAGTGTCTCATTGTGCTTTCAACTAGGGCAACAGCCTCTTTTTTTTTTTTTTTTTTTTTTTATGATTTAGCACCAATGACGATGGATTATTAGCCTTGTGTAGAACATGATGGAGTGGGGCTCTGTTCAAACATTCCTCAGATGACACTGGCCTTGGGTCTTAGTCCTGACCTTACTATCCCTGCTGCTATTCTGGTCTTAGAGCCCTCTTGCAGCAACTCAGCATTGCTTTTCTCATTCTTGGTCAGTTCTGCCACTGCCCCTCATTCAGTGCCTCTATTCCAAGTTTGGGAGATTAAATGAGTCCTTTTGATCCCTCTGTGCCACTGCTATTTAGTCCATTGCCCCTCTCTTTGGCTTATAGCTACAGATAGGCAGGTCTCTTTGAACAATATGGCTGTATTTGAAAGGATATGCAGAGAACTGTAGCCAGGCTTCCTACGGATCACTATACTTCAAAGGTATACCTTTGCTCTATTTTGATTCTTCAAGGCTAAGAGTGACGTTGAGCAGTAACAAAGAGGTGATTGCTCCTGTCACTCACCTTTGAAGATGCTTCCCCTTTTTGACAACATTTTAGCTTTTAAGGACATTGCTAATGGTGATATACAGCCGAGTGTTTCTTATAGTTCTAATAATTTTAAGAAGTTATTTTTGTTCTCACCCTAATGCTATCTACCAATGGCTAGTGGCCTATGTTTTTTTTTTTCAGCTTGACAATCAGCCACCTCTGATTTTCAGAATTATCCTGATAACCAGACCTGGAGAAGGATTTTTTTTAAAACCAACACTAGAATCTATGGAGTGCTATTTCTACCATTAATAGAGAATGTCCTTTTCTAGTTATATTTTTCCAGTAGTTGATACTGATGTATACTGACCTTCCTCCATTTCCTTCTGATGCCTATTTTTAGGAAGACTGATTAGAGGTAAGAGTACCTGCTGTGGCCCAGCACAGACTACATTGAGCTTGTCCAGAGAGGAATCAAATCCTTGGCTGTATCAAAACCACGCTCAGTTAAGCTGAGCTAACTGGAGAGCACCATGTACCTGCCATTGGCTTCTTGGTTAGATGTTTGAGAAGACAGCTAATGTACTCTCCTGGCCATGTTTGTTGCTTCCTACATGTTGAACATCTAAATCCCAGTATCACCTGGGATTTATAGTAGAAAGGTACATTCCCGTGAGTTCTAATATGCTCCTCATAGAGTGAAAGTCTTTGTAGAATACAGATAAATTAGGCTTCTGAGTAGTAAGCCGATGTTCCTAGCACTTTAGTTTCTCTGAGACTAATGTATACTGAGATGAAAGTCTTCTGACAGTTTTGGTTCTGTCTGGTGGTTGGTATTCTGTTAACATTCCTCATCTAGTTAAAAGTCGTGCCAGCCACTGATTTTCCCATGTCCTTTTCAGCTCAGAGGTGTAACAACACAACCCTTTTACAGCTTTTTCCAAGAATTAGAACTGGCTGCGTCCATCAAACGTATGATGTGGCCAGCAAGGCTGACACCAGAGCTAGTGGCTGTCTGCCTGGCATGCTTTTTCTGGCCCTCTTGGAAACTGGGATCTAGCAAGAAGCGGTGGGTAACCTCTCTGCCTGAATCTAGTCGTCAGTCACCACCTGCTCCCCAGCTAGCTGCACATTCTTTCACAGACCATTAGCTGCATGTGTGGATATAATGTTATTACTGTTTGGGAGATGTTTGCTGGATCCAACAGGAAATCAGTCCTTCCCTTGTTTACCTAAACTGCCCAGGCCAAAATATAATGCTCCCTCTGCCTAACGAAGGAGATGAGGGGAGTTGAGAAGAAAGAAGGTAGAGAAGAAGGAAGCACTTCTTTGTATTCATAGGGAGTACCCCAGAGCATGTCCCCCTGAAGAGGGGGGTAGTAATTCTGTGTGTGTGTGTGTTTATGGGTGTGCTGTTGTAAATCTGCTACCAGTCATTTTGGCTTTGCAGCCTCAGTAACCAAAGTTTACCTTTTTGCTCTTACTTTCCATTCCTTAACCTTTCCAGCCCATGTTTCAGCATTGAGCCTGGACATGGTAATTGGTAGTAGATGAGTATCCTCACACCATTACGAGTAGTATTTATGCCGTGTGCATTCTAGTCACCAGTTCATGGTGGGGGTGGGGGGGCACGTGGAAAGGGTAGAGTTAGTGTGCTGGGAACTGTGCATAATCACAGCTGGTCTTGTGTTTGTAGCAGCCCATGATGGACAATCTTTATTAACATTCAAGGGTCAGACCTGTAAGGCTCATCCTTAAATGTGTCTCGGGAGAAAAGATTAAGAATCATTTCCAAGAAAACCATGGGATTTTATACTACCTGAGCAAGAGCATATCACGCCCACATCAAGCAAGGATAGTGGCCTTTCTTAGGTTCAGTCCTTAATTAAATCTTCCCCCTCTGGCTTCTTCATAGTGTCCTGTTCCACATTTGACAGGACCTGTCTTTCTGTTCCTACAGAGATGAGGGCTTGTTTGACTGATGTTCTTTCCATTGCAAAAAGTTATTTAATGCAAATTCACTCCAGAAACCTGGTTGAGACCTGAAATTTAGGCCAATCCTGAGATGCATGGTGATCCTGAGAGAGACTGGACTGTCTGCCAGGTCTACATCACATATTTTTTCCTTGGCAGAGACCTGGCAGGAACTAGGGTCCATATTACCCCAGCAGTCTTTCTCCTTGGTCTTCTCTTGCTGCTCTGCAGGAAGGCCTACTTGGCCACCTCTGTGAACCTTGTCCCTTCTCAGGCACTCAGTAACCAATGGTGTAGGCCCATCAGGAGATAAGGGGATGCCTGAGGCCTTAGGTTCCAGGGTTATTAGGAACATCTACATGTGCAATAGGGTAAAAGAAAAAAACCCTGAAGAACAGACTCTTAAGAGTATGAGGGATAAGTTCTAAATGAGGACAGATAAAGCAAGAGACTGAATTTACCAACTTCTCTGCCAGATGTGACTTTGGCACAAGCTGTGTTGCTGAGCTTTTAGCGGACTTGTGGCCCCCACCTCCTCTGTATATTTTGGTCCTTTGTTGTCTTCTCCTCTAGGACATTTGCAAAGAACCATTTAGATGGGGGCCTGGGCCATAGTCCATCCCTAAGGAACTGAGAGCTCCTGAAGCAGGGAACTCTGGGGCAAAATCCAGGAAAGATTAGGTCTCCTTAGGGAAGAGGAGCTCAGTGAACAAAGTCTGGAAGCCATAGGCCAAAGGCCCTTAGGGGATAGGCCCAGTGCCATCCTGAGGGAGCAGTAACATCTGGTTTGGTGGTAACGCCTTCAAAAGGCTTCCTGAGCAGGTTCTTGGTGCCCTTTGGCACTGGCCCACAGAGTTAGGGCTCTGTGAAGGGCATGGCTCCAGTAAGCTGAGGTATCTGGTGTGTGGGCAGCAGCTGGGAGTGTGGTGATGGCTTCAGATGAGGTTGTTCCTGAGACGCTGCTCCTGCTCCAGGGAGAGCTCGGCATTGGCTCGGTATGAATCCCCTGTGGGCCAAAGGAACACAGAGTTAGAAGCCAACCCTCCTACACTCTCATTCCTTCCCTGGCAACGTCAGAAACACCCAGATACATTCTCCCCAGCTCATCCTTTCCATCAGGCTGGTCATGGGCATGGGCACCAACCCATTCAATAGAAATAGACCCAGGACTGGTGTGTAGTTTCAGGGAAATCAGGAAAAATAGGCTGTTCAGTAGACTCTTCACTTGTGCTGGTTATTCTCCCTTGTCCCCTCCCTAGAGGCATTCTCTGCTGTTTGTTCTTTCTGTGCCCTAGGAGACTGACCCTAAAAATTACATTGCCCTGGTTCCCTGGTCCTCTGGTTTCTGGCTGAGTTGGGTCAGTCAGAAACAACAGCAAGAGACTAGCGGGTGGAAGGAGAGAGGTCAGGGTATTTCTTCCCCTGCTCTGGCCTTGCAGTTCTAGTAATCGCTGGATGCCTCAACATCTTTGTTTCTTTTATCCTTTGCACACCTCTACAAATAGTCCTTTCATTAAATAACTTCAGACTGTCACTCAGTTGTGCCTTCTGTTTCTGGAAGAACCTTGACATATAAAGAGATCTTTAACCGTTGACGACTCATAGTGACCCTATAGGACCGAGCAGAATTGCCCTGTAGGGTTACCAAGGCTGTAATCTTTACAGAAGCCGACTGCCACATCTTTCTGTCACAGAGTGGCTGGTGGGTTTGAACTGCTCACCTTCTGGTTAGCAGCTGAGCACTTTAACCACTGCACCATGAGGGCCGCTATAAGTCGGAATCAACAGCAACAAGTTTTTTGGTAACCATTGGTGAAAGCACCTGCAGAACCGCCATATTTTCCCTTCCTCATCACTGCTGTGGTTCCCTCACAGCCTGACTCCAGCATTTGGAGGATTTGCTGTCTCCATATGCTCAGCCTCGGATTCCAAATTCCCGATTCCTCCCATATTCGTGTCTCATTTAATGTCAGCAAAATCTACCCAGTCACACAAATTTGAAACAGCCTATTTCTTCTTCCTCTTCTTATTCTGTCTTCCATCTGTTGCTAGAGTTCTCTTTTGAAAACATAATCTGATCTGCTCTCTCAACTGAACATTTTCAATGGTTCCCAGAAGCCCACAGAATAAATTCCATTCTTTCAGAAGAACTATCATAACCCTCCCTACAAAGAACTTTAATGAATTTGAGATACACAACCCATGCTACAAAAGAGAAAACCTCTTGGTCGTCTGGCTAGAAAGTGGTGGAGTAGGGTTTGGAACCCAGTGAAACCTCCTGAATATGCTCTTTCTCCTATGACTTTCACCTCTCCTTTGAAACCCAGCTGAAATGTCACTTTTTCTGTGAAACCTTTTCCAGCCCCGAGGTGGTTGCTTTCTCTCTGTGTTCACCCAGCATTTAGTTAACCCCTGGTTTTTGATACTGCTGGTATTAGGGGTTATCTTTTTGCATATCTGCATACCCCGCTTGATACCGAGCTCCTGTATCATCTTTGTATTTACATCCCCAGTGCCTGGCTCAGTGTCCTACACGGTAATAGGTCTTAATAAATGTTTGCTGACTGACCAAACAACTCTGCCCCACCCCACCTCCCTTACGCAAGTGTGGGCCGCAGACACAGGCATTTTAAAATTGGGAGATGGAGGGATTGGTACCCATCTTTACAGACAAGCAGAGCAGTCGCCTCCTTACTCTGCCCCCTACTGAATCGTTGGCTCTCCCTTTGTCTGATGCTGCCAACCCTGTAAATGTCCTGTGCCCTGTTCTTCATGAGCCCCTTCTTGCAAGCAGTGGTAACAGCTGGAGATAGCAACACAGATCGTGGGGGACTTCTACTTTTGCCTGTGAGGCAGTCAGCTTAGGATGGAGGCAGCTGAGAAAAACCGTATGAAAAGGAGGAGAAAAAAATAACGGACTGGAAGAAGGAAAATCCTTGCATGGCTGAAGGTGATGGGCAAGATTCTACAACAGATGGGAGCAAGGCGGGATGCAGAAGTAGTTACTGGGTGAGGCTGACGGTCTGACTAGTTTTTCTAGAAATCTACCTGTGAAGATGTCAAAGGAAGTTAATCTCGGCTCCATCCCTAGCCTCTTAAACACACACGTCACATTTGGGGCAGGTTTCCAGTCTTCAGCTCCCCAAGCCCGTACAGGGCTGGTCCCGCAGTGGCTCAGTTACCTGTGTGGCAGTTGTGCAGCCAGATCCGGTGCCCATCATACTTGCAGCGGCACTGCATCATGTTGTTGGAGAAATCTGACTCTGCCACCTCATTCTTGGGGTTCAGAATCACCTGGAGTGAGAGAAGGGGACAAATGAAACCAGTGACTTGGTTTCTGAGTGAGTTGACAGTAGTTGAATAATCCTTTACATGTAGTTTTTTACAAAGTGTGTTTATAATCTTTGCTTCATTAATCTTTACAATTACCATGGAGGAAGGCATTAGCATCCCCAGTGTACAGATGGGGACTGAGAAGTCACAACTGATTAGCTGTGACTTGCCTATTGTCCGTTGATTCAGGACTCAAACCCAGGGCCTCTGGGTCCTGATTCAGTGTTCTTTCCCCTATAGCACTTCTCCTTCAAGTGACAGGCTTGTTGGAGACTCTGTGGGGAACTCCTCCTTCAGTTGACCTCAGGGAAGCTTTTGGAACATCTGGAGGAAATGGAGTTCCTATGAGGAGTTCCCCACCCCTGCCCTAGCCCCCTTACCTGGAAGATATAGTCCCCAGGGCCCACATCTGTGATATCCACCCATTGGCAGTCAATGTCATGCCGGTAGGTATCCCAGCAACCTACAGTCACTCCCTGTTCCCCAAAGTTGGCACACGCATAGCGCCGCTGCAGTCCTGTAAAGAAGGGTTTGGAGAGTTACTGTGGGCCAGTGGGTGCTGAGGACTAAGCACTCTGCTAGGTCTTTCACATTCTTTAGAATTTAATTCACACACCAACCTTACCAGGTAAGTGCCATGTGTCCACTTCACAGGTTAGAGACCTGAGGTTTAATTAAATAATTTGCCTGAGGTCACCTAGCTGCTGAGTGTCAGAGCCAAAATTCCTAATAAGTATGAGTCCAGCACTGTAGCAAACCACGTCTGTGACTAAGAGATTATTTGGAAATGTGGTTGGAAGATTTCAGCCTTACTGTGCTAATTCATTTGTCCGTCCATCCATCCAACCTTCTAAAGATCCAGTGTTTACCATGCCATTTCTAAGGGCTAGGAACTGTGGGTATGGAAATATGAATCCGACAATCCACGTGCTCAAAGAATTTAGCAGAGGTGAATTTAGCATGTACAACAATTAGCCAAGATAGAAAATGTCAAGCATTTAAAAAGTAGTACCATGTGTGTTGGGGATGCAGAAGAAGCAGAGACCTTCCACCTAATATTTCAGAAAGTAAGAAATTGATGTTTTTTAATTGCCTTGAGTGCTGACTGTTTCCAAGCCAAGGTCTCCTGGTGCTTGGGGCTGTTGAACAGGGCAGAGGGAGTCTGATCCCGAAGGGGCTAAGGACTGTAACATGAGAGGCAGGACTCCTCTCATAGACATGCTGACAGGAAACCACGTACCTGTGGGGCAATTTGTGTCCTCTAGACAGAAGCTGGCCTTGTGGCCCTCAGCCACCTTAGAGCCATTGAGAGTGAGTAGGTCGTAGTGGGTGAAGACCTCAATGCTGTGGTAGTGCCTGCAGGAGAGGAGAGGCTTTTGGCCTGGCGGCAACATGATAGGATCCTCTCTGAAGGAGCTGGCGGGAGACTGGGGCACTAGGCCCCATCATTACCCAGAGAGGAAAGTCATAATAGCAGGACAGTGCCCATCTCTGTCCCAAACCCAAGATTAGTGAGAACCACTGCCTATTTCCTGGCACCCCTGCCAGACAGGAAGGCACAGCTACCCCTATCACCTAGGGTCTTAACCAGGCTAGGTGAGGTAGCAGCTCTGCTCTGATAGCCTCCAGGAGGCTGGTGCTTTGCTGCAAGACCCAAACTGGAAGTACAAGGAAGGGTGCTTGGTCCAGGGAGCAGCCTAGGAGCTGAGCTGCTAGAGAGTGGAGCTCACTTTCTCCCTGTCAGCCTGGGATCAAATTGCTACCATTGTTCCCAATCCAGATGTAATGACAACTCTGTTCATGCTACAGGGAAAGGTGCTTATTATCCCAGGCAAGGCCAAGTCCCAAAGTCATTGCCCATTCCTCTCAGCTTTCCCCACCCACTGCTGTGTCCTGAAGAAAATGTTTTTTTTCCATTCTGCCTTTGTCATAGGCATTGTCTCTCTCTGTCTGGGCTGGAGGCTCCTGATAGGACTGAATGCTCATTGTCTCCTTTTTAGTACCAGTCTGTTCACGCTGTTCTTAGGGTGTCTTGCCTTGCTGCTACTAGAACCAGCAAGCTTATTCTGCAGAGCCAGCATTCTGGATGGGATGGATGTCTATTTTGGGCTTCGAGGTTTCTAGGAGTCCCCACTTTACCTGGCCTCTAAAGACATGGATGGCCCAAAGTCCAACATAGAAAAATTGTCAAATATCATTCTAACAAAGGCTAACTCTGCTGGCAATGACTTCTCTCTTTGACCACATGAGGACCATCAGCATGGGCACATCCAGGGGAGGTGAGAGAGAGATTGAGATGGCAGGTTGCTGCTACTGGGATGCCCTTATCACCTCCTGGAGGCAAAGCCAGTCAGGTGTCTAGGAAGGAAAACTCTTACCATAGCCCACATGCCTCAGGGAAGTTTGCCTCTGGCCAGGGAAAGACCAGACTCTTTCAGTCCCTGGACCTTGCTTTTTGTCTCTAACCCTCTAGGGACAAGGCTTGGGCAGGCACTAACATGTGACACTGGTGCCAAATCCAGCTGTGGCGTCCTGTCTTGGGGCGGAAGTCGGCCCGGCCCAGGTTGAAGATCTGTGAGGAGAAGCGTAGCAGGCGCCGGTATCCATAGGGCCAGTCCATCAGGTCTGCAGACTTGGAGAGGCAGTTCTCCTCGTGGGCACAGTATAGCAGGCTGAGCGGGCGGTCCTCCAAGTAGGCCGTCTCCTGCACGAGTTGGGCGTTCATCACTAGGTCTGGAGCACCTGGAGACAGCAGAGGGGCATGGTGGTGAGGCAAAAGGTAGAAAGGCAGCCCTTCTCATTCTCTGGCACGGTGGACAGCCTTACCCTCAGACTAAGCTCTTCCGGAGGACCTCAGAAAATTAGCGCAGTTTACGAGTCAGGAGATGTGAATCGTAATAAAAGGAACAGTCCTACCACCTTAAGGATTCCCTGGGTGGTGCAAACAGTTAACACGCTTGGCTGCTAACCAAAAGGTTGGAAGTCAAGTCCACTTGAAGGTGCCTTGGAAGAAAAACCTGGCAATCTACTTCCAAAAAATCAGCCATTACAATGCCCTCAATAAGCTCTGCTGATACCCAGCTTTGTTACTTAGCCAAGTCATTCTCTTTCTCTTTGTTCCTTCAGAGGATGGGACAGCCGGGAGGGAGAGTGGGGAGACGTAATCGCCAAGCCTGCTGGTGCATTCTGACATTCTAGTCCATTCTGCTGCAGTTCCTAGGGCTGTGCTTCCTCCAAGGTTCCTATTCTAGCCCGACTGCCCCGGTGGGCATTCATAGCAGGGTGTCCTGTGCATTTCTCTTCTGAGGCATGGTGGACATGCTGGTGCCTGTGCCTCTCCCTTTCCTGTTACAGGACTCTTACCCTCCTCCTCTACCATCGCTGTCTCCTCACATGTGTCAGTACAGAAGTGTGTGGATCCACAGCTGTTGCCATGTAACACCAGCAGGGAAAAGCTGCCCATTCTCTGCTTATTTGTGCAAAAACACAAGGTTGCAGCTTAGGTTTTTTGGCAGAGGCACCACATGGGCAAGCCTCCATGCTGACTAAGGTGAGATGGGGGCGCTGGTTGATTTCAGTGGCTATGCAGTGAGGGTGGGAGCTGGGCTGGCTTGCTGTGTGATAGCTGCACTATTAACAGAAAAGCTCTCGCACTCCTGTGGTATGTTCTGCAGAGAGCCAGTATGCGTCTACTGACAAACCCTAGAGTTCCTGAGGGAAAGAAGGAAAGCTTCCAGACAGAATGAGAAAAGTGAGTGAAGGAAAGAAATGAGAACCACCACAGAGGAGAAATAGTGGTGGCCACAGGGGCGGCAGGTCGGCCGGCTGTGCTCAAAACCAAAAAAGCAAACCCATTGCCATTGAGTTGATTCCGACTCGTAGTGACCGTATAGGACAGAGCAGAACTGCCCCATAGGGTTTCCAAGGAGTGGCTGGTGGATTCGAACTGCCGACCTTTTTGTTAGCAGCTAAGCTCTTAACCACTGCGCCACCAGGGCTTATCCATCATGCAATAACCAAATGCATTCAAGAAGAGAGCTGCCACTCAGGCAGCAGAGCAGGGGAAGGTACAGGGTTCCCAGGAAGGGGAGTTGAGGAGGGAGCAAGCCCCCCCCTCAACAACTTGCTGTGAGGCTCGGTGCTGGGAAGACCACTCTGATGCCCCATCACCCTGCAGGGAGGTGCACTGGACAAAGGGAAAGCCCTAGAGCTCATTAACAAAGGTTAAGGACAGCTTGGGATTGAAGTTTGGCTGGAAAGAAGGTCAAGTGGCCACTTGGGTGATGCCAACTTGCAGCCACTGGGCTGGACATAGTTATCTTGGCGTAGACCTGGTTGGCAGGTGTCAGACACGCTGCTGCCCTGAGAATCTGGGTTTGTGGGGCAGACCAATGCATCAACATGGTCTTGTCCCAGAACCTTTTGGGTAAATCACACAGCCCAGGAGGGGAACACACAGCTGCACCCTAGGTCCTACATGTACCACACTTACGCACCCTCTACAGCAGTAGCCCTCAAGCTTTTTTAAAAAAAAACTACAATCAACAGTAGAAATAGATTTGACGTTGAGACCCAGGACACTTACACACAATTCCAAGAGAAAAATACCCTTACTCGATGTAATGCACTCTGATGTATTCTAGTTTTTTTTTTTAACTGTGGTCATGACCTGAAAATTGAAACACTGTTCTATGTTGTTGTGTTTTCACATGTTTATTATTCCATGAGGTAGACAGGGTAGGGCTTGTATCCTGATGAGACAGGTGACTTGACCACATGCAGCTAGTAAATGGCAGAGCTGGTGCCCAAGACCAGCCCTCCGTCCCTGTCCCACCCTTTGGCCATGGAGCTTGGCCAGCACTCAGGGCCTCCCCTGAGGAAGGGAGAGTGGGTATGCCAAACTGGGTGCCCCTCATGGTACTCACTGTCTATGCAGGAGACTCCGGCGGAGAAGCGCCCCGCGCCGTGGGAGCAGTGCACTGGCCCGTGCCTCTGACACTGCTGCAGGGCCAGCTCCGTACCAGAGCAGTGCACCCCACTCAGCACCACATCTCCAGCCCCCGGCGTCCCCTGCCAGTACCAAGTGTCCTGAGAAAACAGCCAGCATCACCCGTCAGGGCTGAGAGGGGCCTTGGGAGTCAATTTCTTCCGTGTGTTGAAGCAAAAATCCAGCTGCCTGTGGCTTCCACCAGCAGCCTGCTCCCCTGCCTCTCCCATGGGCTGCCCTCAACTATTTAAAGAGGAGAATCCTGTTCCCTTCCTCCCCACCCAGTCATATTTCCATTTCCCCAGCTGTTCCGCATACCACCCAGACCGTCACTGTGCTCAGGGTTAGACCTGGCTTTCTAGGCGAGGCCACCCAGGCATTGCCCGATATGTCAGTGTGGGTACAGTTGCAGAGGGCCATTCATTCCCTCGCACCCAAGTCCTCTTGATTGTTTCCCTGATACCTTTTGACTCTACCTGCTTATTTCCATCTGAACTGCCACTAGCCTGGTCCAAGCTAGCATCATCCCTCACCTGGGCTACGATAGCCTCCTGAGTGTGTTTCCCTGCATCTGTGTTTGTCTCCACCCCAACCGTTTTCCAAAAGGAAAAAATCTTTTAAAAATCTGGACTGCAGGCTTTGCATACTCTGGCCCCTACCTCCTCCACCCTCACACCTCATACCACTCTCCCTCTTGATAACTACACTCCAACCCCTGGTCCCTTATTTCCTCAACTAAATTAAGTTTTCACTGGCCACAGGGCCTTTGCATGGGCTCTTTATTCCTCCCCTGCCTTGTCTGGCTAACTTCTAGTCATCCTTTCTATGTACATAACTATGAACTGAGTTGGGTGAACATTGATTAATGGCTGCCTCCCTCACCTGACTATTCCATGAGGCAGGGACCGTATCTTCTGGCTCGCTACAGTTTCCCCAGCACTTAGCATTCCATCTGGCCCAGAGTTTCTCTCTAATTAAGTGCTGAATGAATGAACGACGGGCCAGCAGCTTTAGCTGTGCCTAGGGCCACCCTGGCACAGGAAGATTTGGTCCTCTCAGACCAGGAGGCTGAGGGGTTGTAGGGAAGGAGTGACTGAGATATGGACCTACCTTGATGGCGTGGCTGGCAAAACCCAGGCCGAGCTGTTGGCAGGCCACCATGGCTTCGGTGAGTCCCCAGTGGTCACTGCACACAGCCCCCCAGCGTTGGATCCCATTCACTTCCACCTGCACCTCCACGACACCCTCCTTGGGATTGCGCCCGCCAGCTAAGCGCACCTGCAACAATCAGAGATGTGTGAGGAGCAGAGGGCCTTAGGAGGGAGAGCTTGGCACTGTGAGCCTGGAGACCCACCCACTCTTTATGCGGCCTAGACATGACTGTCCCTGCTCTGGGTTTGTTTCCTCTGTAAAGAGAGGACATTTTATTAGATGGTCTCTAATGGCCTTGTCTGCAAGAGAAATCTGACTCGCAGAGCCTGCACCAGGGGCTCCTGCTCTGGTACTTGCCCTCCTCCTACCTGGCCTGAGATCCTACCCTGAATGACTCACAATTTGCAAAGGGTTTTCATATCTGCTGCCTCATTCACAATGCCCCGTGAAACCATTAAGCCCATTTTACAGAAGAGAGAACCAAGATCCGAGACATGAGGTGACTTGCCCCACCAGTGTGAGTCCTGAGACTAGAACTCTTCTCATCCCACATGGCCTCTCCACTGCCACTCCCCAGGCCCACTTGGCACCTTCTTTCTCAACTTCACAGGTGACCTAGGAAGGCCTGGTAGAAGCGTGCTTCCACCTGAAGAGCCCCTGTGGCCTCCTGACATCTCTGCAGTCCAGAGCCTGGGGCCTGAGGGATGTAGGCCAGACCAGGTAGGACAGGAGAGGAGAGGGTTTCCATGCTGGCTGCAAGGGAGGGCCAACTGGGCCCAAGGCAGAAGCACTAGCTGCTTCTCCTAGACCCCTTCCCACTGGCTTAAGGTGGTGCCCTGGGATATCTCAGGTACCCTGCTCCCCCAGCCCCCAGCCTGAGGCAGACCTGAGCTCACCTGATTCTGGAAGCCCATGTTCGGGATGTTGCACCTGACGGCAGCATCATTCTCGTGTTGACAACCATTCTGGGACCCTTCCAGGGCACGGCAGTCACTGAGGGTCCGCTCATACCCTCTGCAGCGCACCTCACTCAAGTGGATGGGTCCCAGACCTGTGGGGAGAGGTGCTGTGTGAGGCTCTGTTTCTGTAACCCTGCACCTATGGCTTCCCCTCCAATAAAGTGGGAGAACTTTCTGTCCTGGGCCTGGCATGCCAGGGCCACCAAGGAAAGGATGAGTGGCTCATCCAGGCCCTGTCCCCCACCCCAGGCCCCCCACTCACCTTGGCCCAGCTGGGCCCCAGAGAGGGCCTCCCGAGCAGAGCCAAAGCCGAGCTGACGGCACACGATGCTGGCGGAAACAAGGTCCCACTTGTGGTCACAGACAGTGCCCCACTGACGGTGCATGAGCACTTCCACCCGGCCCTCACCCACCTGGGCCCCGGAGCGGAGGCGCACCTTTGGCTCCTGCTGGGAGAAAACGGCTTCAGGGGAGGCCAAGGAGGCCCAGCAGGGCCTGGCCCACCACAGTGGGAGCCCAGGGCAGGGCCCCTTCCTGCTGAGCTGAGCTTGAAGTGGACAGTGAGTGGGCAGAGCCAAGGACCGGGAGCTGGGAGGTCCAAGTTCCAGTCCTGCCTCTGACTTCCCATAGCTGTCACCTTGACTAGGCCTTGGACCTCCATTTCTTCCATGGTAAAGTGGAAGATGGCTTTAATTACAATCACCACAGTAATAACAGTAATAACAAATTCCAGCTCAAATGAGAGAGCCTATAGGGTTGCTATGAGTCGGAATGGACTCAGCGGCAACACGTTTGGTTTTTTGGTTTGAGAGAGCCTTAGGAGTCAGGATCCCTGGGCTCCGAGTCACAGCCCTGCCACCTAATCACTCTCTGAGCAGGTCCCTTCCTCTCTCTGAGCCTTGGCTTCTTTTTTGTCCCTTTGGGTTGAACTAGGTCAGCACTTCCCAAAGAGGTCTGTGAACTGATTTTAGGGTGGTGCAGGGACATGGTATTAATTAAATTAATTCACATAGTGAGGGAGTTATTTAAATTCTTTCATTTTTTCTACTCCATCAAGGAGGAGACTTGGTGGCGCAGTGCTTAAGACCTCGGCTGCTAACCAAAAGGCTGGCAATTCGAATCCACCAGCTGCATTCCTTGGAAGCCCTCAAGAAGACAGTCCCAGTGTGGTGCTGATGTGTCTGGAACACCTCACTAGCACTTGCTCATCTCCTTTTTATAACAAAGGGCCAGGCTCACGTTCAATACCTTTGGCCCTAGACGGGATACGGATACGGCTACAACTTAATGGCTGTTTTTATGGTTACCTTCTATTCCTGGCAGGTGACACCAGTTTTCCATTTATGGGAGGGCTATAAACTCTTTTTTCCATCAATCCCCAGGCCTCCCACAGCTCAGCCATTCTGTAACTAGCTCTCCTCCCAGCCTGAACCAATGCTGCCTCCTTGATGGGGGGCTCTTTCCTCCTCACTTGCTGTCCTGAGGGCCCCTGAGCCAGCCTCTCCCCACTGGGGTGGCCCACTGAGGGAGGCCTATGCCTCCAGGCCAGAGTGCAGCTGTGGGGCTCACCTCTGCCCAGGGATCCTTTTGTCGTGGCTTTGCCTTGGGTGGGCGGAAGCGGGGCCCTGCCACGCAGTTGACCACAGCGTGCATACCCTCGGGACAGGCTGGCTGCAGCTTGCCCCGGGCAGGAGACACCTGCACCTGGCAGCTGGCCATGTGGGACTCTGTCCCCAAGCAGATGACACGGTGGATCCAGAAGGAATTCTTCTTAGTCAGGCTCTTCAGCCTGGAAGACATGGAGGGAGGGGTTGAGGGAAGAGCTTTGGGATTGAGGAGAGGTGGAGGCAGAGGTGAGGAAAGGAGGCCCCTCCTGCTGCATCCCTCAGCATCCTCCCTCAAGGAAATGGCTCCTCACCTAGACTTGGGATCCTTCATCTTTGAATTCCAGACCTTCCTGTGGAGGGAGAAAACAGGCGGGGGATGGAGTGGGTGCAGAAGCCCCACCTGTCACTGAGGCTCCTAAGTTTGCACCAGGTCTCACAGTTTGTAAACCTGTCCACACATCTTATTTCATTGCTAGGCCTCACAGCAGCCCCAGGAGGGTAACCATGTCACAGATAACAACAATCGCCATTTTATAGGGAAGGAAAGCAAGGCCTAACAAGGTCCCCTGGGGCAGGCAGCTCAGAGCTCACCCTCCCTCCAGTCCAGATGAAGAGGAGCCTTTAGGGGAAGCCCCAAGAGAAGGGACCAGGGGCAAGGTCCTCTCAGGACAGGTGGAAGTTAAAGGCCTTGCTGGTTGGGGCTGCCCACCCCAGAGACACCCAGGCTATAATCAAAGCTGTCCTCCTCATGGATGGTGGATGAGTCAGCAAGACCCAGATGTGCAATTACCAGGCAGTGGGGGCCACGTCCCAGCCATCCCCAAGGATTGGAGCCATGTGGCTGCCACGTGGCTGCCCAATACCCCTCTTTCAGGATGGCCTAAGTCAGAGACACGAAGACCAGTAACGGATTTCCAACCCCTTAAATGAAGCGGGACTAAAACTGATCAGGGGTGGATGAGGGAGGATGGTACTGTGGGAAGTTTCTCCCTTGGTGAGAAGCATACAGTTTTCACTGGCAGAGAACTAGAAGAACTATGACGTACTCATCACTTATAAGGCTGATGCAGTCTACTTTCGGCAATTCTGTCACGTTTCTGACAGAATATTTTCATCTCCTCTCCCCAGACCCACCCTACCCCATGCTTTGCTTACACAGCCTTGCTGGGACCAGAGTTGAGATCATTCACTAGGGCACAGTTAAGATAATTCTCTGAGGAATTGATAATTGAGGACCAGACACCCTACCCAAGGCCTCACAGCTAGTGACTGGCAAGCTGAGATGAGGACTCGGCTCGTTTATACTTGTGAGCAGCACTGTCACTGTCTTCAGTACAGTCTAGTTTTTCAATGGGGGACACAAAGTTGTACATTCCATTAACTTCACAGTGGAGGTATTCTGTACCATAGTCAATGCCTGTTATTTGACTGACAAGTAGAGTGTTTATTTTCCCACTGTTTCTAGAGATTACCAGGGCCTTGTTGTTTATCTCTCTCTTAATTATTCTGAGGGATTCATATCATAACCCAGGAAATTCAGGCATACTCCTCAGGTGGGCCTATTTCCCTCCCAACCCCCAAACCCACTGACACCCACCCCAGCCAATTTCACTGCACTCTGCAAAGCCACACACACACACACACACAGATACACACACAGACACACACATACACACACAGTCAGCTGCCACCTCGCCACTCCCTACCCTCCTGGCCCTCAGCTCAGCCGCCCTCCTACCTGTAGTAGTCGCTGTTGACAGGCTGTTGGTTGGGGAAGCCCAGCATCCCACACACCACTCTGCTGTTGTTCATGGTCCAGCCCTGGTCACACACCTGCCGCCAGTGTCCCTCGTACTTCACCTCCACGGCCCCCTCGGTCACTGGGATCTGCCGCTTGGCACTGGCAAGGATGGGCTTCAGCCGCACCTCCTCCAACCGCCGGACCTGTGGGGTGCACAGTCACCTGTGGGCACCAGGACTCCTGCCTCACATGCTGAGCTCACTGCTCAGAGACCTTAGATGTCATCCCACCCGACCCCCTCATCAGACAGGCCAGGAGACTGAGGCCTGGGGTGCAGGAGGTGCTCATCGAAGGCACACAGTGAGCACAAGGCAGAACCATGGTTTTTCTAGGGTCCTCTCCTCAACTCCACCAAACTTGTTTAAGTTGATGAGAACTAGGCAGATGGGTACCATTCCTGGGGCCAGGATGGGGACCCTTGACAGTTTGGGGGACTTTCATAGGGCGGGGAGTGGCCTTTGTCATGCCACCCTGGGAGGAGCTGAGGATGGGCCAGACCAGCTGCTTTGGCCCACAGGACTCTAGCCCTAGGGTGACTCAGACCAGTACCAATATGGTGCCCCCCATCATGGCCTGTCATGTTCAGGGGGCCAGGGCCAGCTGTCCTCAGGCTGGAGCCTGCCTGGCAGCAGAGTGCAGGAACCAGAGGCTGGCCCTGCCTGCTCCTGTTGTTTGGCTTGGGCTGTTTTTAGCTCGGGGTTGTTTGTGCCGGGAAGAGGCATCAATTGTGGCTGGGCCTTGTGGGTGAGGCAGCCCCTTGCCCCCCCTGCTCCCTCCCCTGTGGGGAGCAGCTTCTGAGATTCCCAGCAGGCCAGGCCTCGATGTCTCTGGCCTGCCCTGCATTAGGCTGGGGCCTCTACGCAGGCACCTGCTTCTGGGTTGAAACTAGGGCCTCAAGCCTCAGACAGGAGTCGGGCCCCAGGGATGTTTCTCAGCCTAGGCTCTGCTCCCTTTCCCTCCCTCTTCCTCCAGGCTCACCATCCAGGAAGCTCCCAGTCACCTGGTCCAGGCCCTCAGTCCCTAGGCTCAGGCCAGGCCCCCAATAGCTTCCTCACCTGGGGCCCGAGTGCATTGGAGACCCTCTGAGAAAGAGAGCCATGCTGGCGCTGGGGCTGGCATACCACCCCGATGTCTTCCGAGTGGCTGCAGTCACTGACGCCCCAGCCATTAGACCCGCACTGGTCCAGGGAGCTCTCTGTGCCCACACAGCGCACATTGTCCAGCCAGATGGGGCCTGTGGGTAAAGGGCAGATGGATGCTCAGGGATGAGCCACGAGAGGCAAGTCATGGGCCCTGCCTCCTGGATAGGACCCACACTTGTCACCTTTCCTTTTCCAAATCCTGAGGAGGAAGTGGGGGAATGATTCTCCTGGGATCTTGGTATCCACAGCCCTGCCTACTGCCTCCTCCTGGCATCAGGCCCTGTAGAATCTCGTTTTGGAAAATGCTAGCCTATGCCCACCTAGTAACTAGACCTACCTGTTTGCCCATTCATTCATTCAACATTTGCTAAGCATATACTATGTGCCAATTACAATGTTTAAGGAACTTAAGAGTTCAGTGATGGTGATGGTGATGGTGGTGATGGTGGTGACCTCATTACAAGAGAGAATGGGAGGGTCAGAGCAAGGATCATTTGCAGCTGGGGCACTCAGGAAGTGCCTCACGGAGGAGGTCGTTTGAGCTGGGTATTAAAGGATGGGTGGGAGTCTGATGAGTTCTGTTGGAGCCTCAGTGAGCCGAGCCCCTGAGAAAAGCCTGTCACCATTTCCTTATCATCCCCCTAGGCAGCACCAGTCACTCACCCTCCCCTTGGCCATACTTGGCACTATGGGCCCAGGTCAAGGCAGTCTCAAAGCCTAGCTGGCGGCAGGCCACCATAGCCTCCTGGAGGGCGAAGTTGTCATCACACACGGTGCCCCACTGGCCCTGGTACAGCACCTCCAGGCGGCCCTCCTCTGGCTTGCTCTCTGGGCCCACAAGCCGTAGCTTAATGGTGCGCAGTGACTGCAGCCTGCTTGGAGGGGCCTGGCCCAGCAGCAGCAGGATCAGGGAGAGGGCAGCTGGTGGGAACCACATCATAGTGACTTCAAGGGCAGCTGAGGCCAAGGCACCTGGGGAATAAGTAAACATGACAATGGTGACCCACTGCCCACCACCTCTACCCCTGACCTCAGTCCTCTTCAGCAATTTGGCAGCTGCTGGCAAGACAAAGGATGGCAGGACTCCTCCAACTACATCATATGTGATGGCATTGACTGAGTCTTGGCTCTTGGGTTAGCAGATTTGGTTCAAATGCACCATTTACTGGCTATGTGACCTTGAGGAAGGTACTTAACCTTACTGAGTCTCAATCTCCTCATCTGTCAAATGGGGATAATAATCCCTGCCTCACAGTGATGTTATGAATGTTAAATAAAACAATGTATGTAAACTGCTTAACACAGGTCTAGACCATGGAAAGTACTCAGTAAATAATAGCTATTCCTGAGTGGTACAAACAGTTAAGCACTGGACTACTAACCAAAAGGTTGGCAGTTTGAACCCACCCAGAGGTGCCTCAGAAGAAAGTCCAGGCGATATGCTTCCAAAAGATCACAGCCTTGAAAACCCTATAGAACACAGTTCTATTTTGCTACACATGGGGTCTCCATCAGTCAGAATCGACTCAATAGTAACTGGTTCAGGTTTTGTTGGTTTATTCTTTATACAGTCTTATGTATAGGTAAGAATAGGTGGCTTCCCATTTGAGGGAAGTGCCCTCAGGTCAGGAATATCTACCTGAGGGGTATTGCCTAATATCTCCTCCAGCTAGGATCGTCTACAAAGTTCTCAAGCCATGGCTCTAGGTCCATCTAGGTGCATGATTCATACATTGATTCCACAAGCATTTTTGGAATACTTGCTTCATGCAATTATGGCAGGTGCTGGGGACAGACAAGTGAAGACCTTAAACACCCTTCTTACCCCCATGAAGCTTAGGAAAGAGGAATCATGGGAGGCTTTCAAAGAAGGGACACTTAACCTGGGCTTTGTCGAATGAGTGAATTCTCCCAGGTGGGAAGAGGGTAATTCCAGGTACAGAGAATAGGATGGCAAAGGAGGAAAGGGGGAAAGAGGTAAGCCTGTGCCCAAGCAGGAAGTGCCCTTCTCTCAACCTGGTGCTGCAGTGCTGGGGGCTTGGAGCAGGGCAAAGATGCAGAGGGACAGATGGGCCAGGTTGTCAAGGGCCTGTGCACCATGCAGAGGGCTGGCCTTCTGTCTGCAGGAACTAAGGGGCTTGGGCAGGTTGTAGGCAGTGAGCAAACATCAGAGAGGGCCCATCTTTAGGAAACTGCAATCAGATGCCCTTTGGGTCGTTAGAGGGGATGAGGTTGGGGGGCTGGTTCTCTCCTCCTCGTTCATTAGCTGTCTTGGTCACAGGACCAGTGGGTGGAAGAGAGGCGTAGCGTCACAGCTGATTAGAGTTGTTGGAGACCTCGGGAACCACCATGCTGAAGCTCCTCCAGCCCCAGGCTCCCTAAGCCAGGCTCTGCTGTAAACCTGTCCACACATCTTCTTTCATTGCTAGGCCCTGGCTCCTGTTCAGTGCCTGAGTGTCAAGAGAGCTCACTCTGATGGGACCACCCTCTTCCACGATCCCACAACTTGTCAGCCTGGTTAGGGAGGGTCTCGTGGGCCCCCTGCCCCTCCCAGCTCCATGAGTTGCTATCTGGCTGAGGATCTCTCCTTATTTCTTCCAGCCCCAGCCCCAGCCCCAGCTCCTCTCAGCCACCGGCCCCTTACCTTCACCTACACCCATTTTACCTTCAGGATCCCAGGGCTGGGTGGAGTGGACTCCTAGATGTACACCAGATGGGCTCGGGGAATGACGCTCTATGGGAACAGGGACTTTGTGTTGTGTACCCAATGCCCGGAATAGTGCCAGGTATGGAGGTGACAGTCAATAAATATCTGTGGTTGATGCATGGGAGGTAGCATAGCACAGTGCTTAAACGTGCAGATTAGGGAGTCAGACTACCTAGGCTCACATTCCACCTCTGCCAGCTAGTTTCTGAGTGATCTTGTGCAAGTGATTTAATTTCTCAATAAAATTTGGCTGAAGACAATTCAAAAATGGTTGCAACAGTACATCAACGGGGAACTGCCAGAAATTCAAGCCAGATTCAGAAAAGGACATGGAACGAGGGATATTATTGCTGATGTCAGATGGATCTTGGCTGAAAGCAGAGAATACCAGAAAGATGTTTACTTGTGTTTTATTGGCTATGCAAAGGCTTTCGACTGTGTGGATCATAATAAATTATGGATAACATTGCGAAGAATTAGAAATCCAGAACACTTAATTGCGCTCATAAGGAACCTGTACATAGACCAAGAAGTAGTCATTCCAGCAGAACAAGGGGATACTATGTGGCTTGAAATCAGGAAAGGTGTGTGTCAAGGTTATATCCTTTCACCATACTTATTCAATCTGTATGCTGAGCAAATAATCCGATAAACTGGACTATATGAAGAAGAATGTGGCATCAGGATTGGAGGAAGACTCATTAAGAACCTGCAATATGCAGATGACACAACCTTGCTTGCTGAAAGTGAAGAGGACTTGAAGCACTTACTGATGAAGATCAAAGACTACAGCCTTCAGT
>NW_004443943.1:24989183-25011578 GCF_000243295.1 Trichechus manatus latirostris
GCAATATGCAGATGACACAACCTTGCTTGCTGAAAGTGAAGAGGACTTGAAGCACTTACTGATGAAGATCAAAGACTACAGCCTTCAGTATGGATTACATCACAGCATAAAGAAAACAAAAATCCTCACCACTTGACCAATAAGCAACAACATGATAAATGGAGAAAAGATTGAAGTTGTCAAGGATTTCATTTTACTTGGATTCACAATCAACACAGTCAAGAAATCAGACAACATATTGCACTGGTCAAATCTGTGGCAAAAGACCTCTTTAAAGTGTTGAAAAACAAAGATGTAGAATCCTGATCAAAAGAGGGAAAATGCAGAACAGAATTTCAAATTCTTATGGACTCTGGACTTTCTGGAGTCATAGAGGGTGGATGAACCCTGAAACTACTGCCCTGAGATAATCTTTAAACCTTAAATCAAAAATATCCCCTGAAGTCATCTTAAAGCCAAACAGTAGTTTAGCTTAACTAGTAAAAAAAAAAGTCTTCCTTGAGCATTACTCTCTTTTAAGAACTATCTACATGGGATCAGGGGCCCTGGTGGCACAGTGGTTAAGAGCTTGGCTGTTAACCAAAAGGTCAGCAGTTTGAATCCACCAGCCACTCCTTGGAAACCCTATGGGGCAGTTCTACTCTGTCCTATAGCGTCGCTATGACTTGGAATCAACTTGATGGCGATGGGTTTGGTTTTGGTTTTATATGGGATCAAATTGACAACAGCAACTTGAAAGATTAGATAGGAACCTTAGGGGGCAGTGAGCTTATGTTATTGAGGGAGGAATAACTCAAAAAGGGAGGGTGAGAATGGTTGCACAACTTGAAGAATGTAATCAGTGTCACTAAATTTTACATGTAGAAACCATTGAATTGGTGTATATTTTACTGTATATATTCTCAACCAGAACAAACTAAATAAAATTAAAAAAAAAAAAAGCAAAGATGTCACTTTGAGGACTAAGGTGCTCCTGACCCAAGCCATGGTATTTTCAATCATTTCATATGCATGTGAAAGTTAGACAATGAATAACTAAGGAAGACCGAAGAAGAATTGACGCATTTGAATTACGGTGTTGGCGAAGAATACTAAATATACCATGGAATGCCAGAAGAATGAAGAAATCTGTCTTGGAAGAAGTACAGCCAGAATTCTCCTTAGAATGGAGGATGGTGAGACTTCATCTCATGTACTTTGGACATGTTATCAGGAGGGACTAGTCCCTGGGGAAGGACATCATGCTTGGTAAAGTAGAGGGTCAGTGAAAAAGAGGAAGACCCTCAGTGAGATGGATTGACACAGTGGCTGCAACAATGGGCTCAAGCATAGCAAGGACTGTGGGGATGGCACAGGACTGGGCAGTGTTTTGTTCTGTTGTACATGGGGTCACTATGAGTCAAAACAGACTCGATGGCACCTAACAACAGTTTCCCTTTCTGTAGAATGGGGGCTAATAACAGCACTGATAGGATTTTTATGAAGATTAAATGAATTAACAAATATTAAACCCTTAGAAGGGCAAGCTTTCTATGAAGTTAGCTATTATTAGTAGCTACTGTAATAGCTACTATAGAATCATTGGTCTAGGTTGGTCTCACACCCTCTTTGTACAAAGGAGGAAATGGAAATGGAGGCAGCCTCCTATCTCAACACACAACCCAGGCACCCTTCTTTGCAACATTCCTCAGATTCCCCTCTTTTCCCTCCACCAACACTACTGAGCCTGGAGTCTTCTCTCTCCAACCATGAGGCTGGGCAGCTGTCTCCTCCCCATCTCCTCCTCCCTGCAGCCTCTTTCTTCTCTAACCCCTCCTGCACTTCCTTTCCAGATGTCAACACTGCTTTCTGCATGGTCCTCCTCCACTCAGGAGCTCGTGAGGTTCCTGTCTGGCTATCATTGCAAGCAAAGTGCTCTCCACTGCTTTGGAAGTCCCCATTCCCTCCTCTGTGCTCTCCAGGGACATCCAGGCACCGGAGGTGGAACCTTCCCCAGATGACAAGAAGGGATCGCAAGGATTGGACTCAGAGCCCTCTAGCTGTGAGGACCCAGTGGTCACATTGGTCTGGCCTGAGAGATGACCCTCCAGGACTCAAGATGCTCCTAACTCTGCCACCAAGTTGTGTGACTGGAGTCAGGTGCTTTCCTCTCTCTGAGTCTCAGCTGCAGCACTTATAAAATATGAGGGTGGCTTTTGGGGGTCCTCCATCTATGACATGCTCTGATGGACCATCGGGTGGACCAGGCAGATCTGCTGTTTGGCTTGTGGCTGAAGTCTCCACAGCACTGAGAATGTCTTACGAGAGGCTGTGGACAGTGCCTGGCCAACAGTTCTCTCCCCTCCAAGGGGCCTCCCTGGGGGCGGGGATGGGCCTTAGCTGCAGGATGCTGGGTTCTGGGCTAGGGAAGCTCCCTTCCATGAAAGCTGGCCCAGGAGGCAGATGGGGCAGCAACAGGAACCAAGAGTCAGATACAGAAAGAGCCCCCTCTCCCCAGCCTTCTGGCCCCCTGCAGGTCCCCATATAGTTTTTGCTTACACCAAACTTGTCTTTTCCCCATGCCCCAAACATAACCTACATTCCCAGTCTCCAAGCCTTTGCTCTCACTGTTCCTTCTACTTGGAGTACCCTTTCTCTCTATCTCATACGCATCCTTCAACACCCAACTCAAATGCTACCTCCTCTATTAAGCCCTCCCAGTTCCCCCAACTTTCTAGCATTTTGTGTATTTGCTTCCTGTCTCCCCAACAAGCAAAGGCATAGTGTCTGCTCATATCTGTTCTCTGAGCACAGAAAGGAGAACTAGGCTGAAAATCCTCCCTGAGAGAAGGAAGCAGCCTCAAAAGTGGCAGTTCTCTTCCCAAATGAAGGAGAAGGGGCCAGGGTGAGGGGAAGGAAGGTGGAGGAGGAGGGTGGGGTAGGGCAAAAGGGAGATGAGGATAAAGATAAGGGGTTAATAATAATACTACATTTAAAATACTGAATACTTATTTCCATCCTACAGATAAGAAGATGAGGCTCAGAGAAGTTAAGGGACCTGCCCCACCAGGATTCAAAACCAGCAGCCTGGCTCCAGACACTGGCTCTCTACTACAGGAAAGATGGATACTTGAAGAGGAAGGAGCAGGGAGATGAATGAAATTCCGCCCTGTGCTGGTTGATTTACGACCCAGGCTCAGTGTGAGGGCACTGTGTGGGTGCCAGCACTGAGCCTAACCAAGCGACAGAACCAGGACCCTGCCAGCTTGAGGCAGGAAGGTACCTGTTTCAAGGGCTGCCAGGAGACACTGGCACCTGGCCTGGCCCAGCTGGGGAGGCTGGGAGAGGGCAAAGCCCGAGGAAACTGGACGAGAGCACTGGAGGTGCTGCCCTGGTGGGTGCTAGCCCTGGAGCACTCACACCCCTTCTCCATATGGGGCAGCTTCCCCTCTCAGCCCTGACGGCCTCCCTGGGACCCCTGAAGCAGCTGCCAGCATGCCAGCAAATGGGCTCTGAGCTTTATCTGCCCAGGCTTCTGAAACATGAAGCCCTCTGACCCCCCGCCCCCCAGAGCATAATCTGCTCTGGTCTGGTTAGTTGGAGAGTCCAGCTCCTCTCTGCCTCTTGTCCCCCAAGTCACAGGAGTGACATTTGAGCCCACCTTGCCACTCTCCTGCGTCCTCCCTGGGTTAGAACGCAAAGAAATTGTTACACACAGAATGTCATAAACAAGACACGCAGCACACACCGAGGCCAGGGCGCAACATCCCTGGCCTTGGGCCAAGCTCCCAAACTCCGTGGCTTTTCCAATTGGAAACAGATTAATGAGCCACTGGAGGGCTAGGCGAGACTGCCTGGCTGGTCGGTGAGTTTGATACTCCCATCCTTTCCAGACCCCATTACAAGAACCCTCCAGAAGCCTGTAGACCCACAGAGAGGCAGAGGGACAGACCGACAGACAGCACAGTAAGAAGCAGACCTGGGGCGAGGCCAGGCCGGGGCTCACCAACCGAAGTGCGGACAGTTCAGGGGCTGGGGCCCGGCTGGGGCCGGCCAGAGCGCAGCGGTGCACAGCTAACGGGCCTCCTGGGGCGCCCTCAGGCCCTTTTATCCAGTTGTCGCCTGCGGGCGCCCCCCCAAACCCAGCCCGCCGAGGAGGAGGCCCCGCCCCCGGGTGGACCGGGAATAACTGGGCGCCCCGCCCAGCTGAGTGAGTGCTTCCTGCGTGGGTGAGTGAGTGCACGCTTCTAGCGTTGCATTCGGATGCCCAGAAATTTGGAAGACAGCTACCTGGCCAGCCGACTGGAAGAGATCCGCATTTGTGCCCATTCCAAATAAAGATGTGTCCAATAAAATGCGGAAATTATAGAACAGTATCATTAATATCACACTCAAGTAAAATTTTGCTGAAGATCATTCAAAAACAGTTGCAGCAGTACATTGACAGGGAACTGCCAGAAATTCAAGCCAGATTCAGAAAAGGACATGGAAGGAGGGATATAACTGCTGATGTCAGATGGATCTTGGCTGAAAGCAGAGAATACCAGAAAGATGTTTACCTGTGTTTTATTGACTTGCAAAGGCATTCAACTGTGTGGATCATAACAAATTATGGATAACATTGCGAAGAATGAGAAATCCAGAACACTTAATTGTGCTCATGAGGAACCTGTACATAGACCAAGAGGCATCATTCAAACAGAACAAGGGGATACTGAGTGGTTTAAAGTTAAAAAAAGGTGTGCATCAGGGTCATATCCTTTCACCACACTTATTCAATCTGTATGCTGAGCAAATAACCCGAGAAGGTGGACTGTATGAAGAAGAATGCAGCATCAGGATTGGAGGAAAACTCATCAACAACCTGTGATATGCAGATACACAACCTTGCTTTCTGAAAGTGAAGAGGACTTGAAACACTTACTGATAAAGATCAAAGACTACAGCCTTCTGTATGGATTACACCTCAACGTAAAGAAAACAAAAATCCTCACAATTAGACCAGTCGGCAACATCATGATAAGCAGAGAAAAGATTGAAGTTGTCAAGGATTTCATTTTACTTGGACCCACAATCAGCACTCGTGGAAGCAGCAGTCAAAAAATCAAACGACATATTGCATTGGGCAAATCTGCTGCAAAAGACCTCTTTAAAGTGTTTAAAAGCAAAGACGCCAATTTGAGGACTAAGTTGCACCTGACCCAAGCCATGGTATTTCAGTTGCCTCATATGCATGCAGAAGCTGGGCAATGAATAGGGAAAACCGAAGAAGAACTGATGCATTTGAATTATGGTGTTGGCAAAGAGTATTGAATATACCCTGGACTGTCAGAAGAATGAACAAATCTGTCTTGGAAGAAGTACAACCAGAATGCTCTTAAGAAGCAAGGATGACGAGACTTCATCTCATGTTACTTTGGACATGTTATCAGGAGGAACCAGTCCCTGGAGAAGGACATCATGCTTGGTAAAGTAGAGAGAGGGTCAGCAAAGAAGAGGAAGACCTTCGATGAGATGAATTGACACAGTGGCTGCAACAATGGGCTCAAGCATAGCAACGATTGTGAGGATGGCACAGGGCTGAGCAGTGTTTTGTTCTGTTGTACATAGGGTCGCTATGAGTCTGAATCCACTCAAAGGCACCTAACAACAACAACCGCCTGGCTGGTGCTCCGCAAGTGCTCCCCTCCCCTTTCCTGAGGACCCAGCTGGGAGGCAGGGCCGCTCAGAAACAGCCAGTCTCACCCAGCAGCCACTGGTGTCTGGGGTCACGCAGAGCAGAGTCCTCAAGTGGAGGAAACAGACGGGCACTGCAGCAGGAGGGACTGTGGGAGGCTCAGAGTTCCTGCTGAGAGGACAAGCGCTTGGCCCGCAGACTGAATCTCCACTCCACCGCGGCCCGTATTTCCCGTGTAGCTGCGAGTCCCTCTCTCAGACTCAGTTTCCTGCTGTGCAAAATGAGGTGACCTGTGAAGTAAATTCAGCGAGTCATACTCGGAGTGGTCGGAGCACGTGCCTACAGCCCGGCCCTCTCCACGTGGGAGCACCTCACCGGGAACATTGCGTAGGGTTCGAATCCCAGGACCATGTAGACTCCCTTCTCCGGGGCTCTATTAAAATGAGGTCACTATGGAGTGGTGCAGCCACGCTCTCCTTGGAGAAATAGACAGTCCTCTCCATTGTCTGCCTCTGCTATAGCTTATTGAATACTAATGGGTGTGAGGCTGCTCTTTTGCCCATTGTGCGAATGGGAACACCGAGCCCTGAGAGACACAACTTACTCCCCCAGGTAATGAATAGTCAATACCCAAACCCATTGCTGTTAAGTCGATTCTGACTCATAGCCCTATAGAAGAGAGTAGAACTGCCCCACAGGGTTTTCAAGGCTGTAAATCCTTATGGAAGCAGACTGCCACATCTTTCTCCCCCAGAGCAGCTAGTGAGGTCCAACCACCGACCTTTCAGTTAGCAGTTGAATGCTTAACCATTGTGCCACCAGGGATCCTTCAAATAGTCAGTGGGAGAATTTAAATCCTGCACGCCAACCCTGCATAGAGGGGAACAGCAGCCCTTGGCTGTGAAGAGCTGGGGGTGGGGGGCGGGAGTGTGGAGGATCAGGGAGCTGTGGAATAAAATAAATGTAGAAATGACTGAGAGAGGAGAGTCTCATCAGCTGAGCTGAGCACTCAGGCACCTGCATCCCAGCCTCATCTCCCAAATTATTTCCTCTAGTCCTGGTTCCTCCCAGTGCCTCAGTGCCCCCATCTGTCAAATGGGCACAGAGTCCCAGCCTCCCAGCTTCCTCCTGAGGCCGAGACCAGTACCGGCTGCAGAAAAACGCTCTCTCCCCTCACCTGCCTGAGAGTTGTTCCAAAGGCCCATTCATTCATGGAAGCTTTATTGATTTTCTCCTGCATGCTAGACAGGGTGCTGGAGTGCCGAAGGATGCGGGGGTTGGGGGGTGCAGGGGTAGGTGGGTGGGGCCAGCCCTGTAAACAATCACTGCCACAAAGCAGGGGATGATAAGGGCTAGGATGGCCAGGTGGACATTTTTGATACCTAGGTGGCAGCCAGGCCACACTGGTCCTGCCTGGGGCTGCCGTCCACCCCTGGCTGCCCGTGTCTGAGACGTCCTCCCCATGCCCCTGCCCCACCCCAGCTGAGCCCAAAACATTCCCTTCCATGAATCAACAGGAAGGAATGCTCCCAGCCTTTGGCCAGTGGCAGAAGCAGCCGCCTGGCCCCTCCCCCAGGGACAATGAGGCAGCTGTGGGCTGGGGTGCCAGGTATGCCTCAGCCCCCTCCCCATGCCCAGCCACTTCTCATGCAGAGCCAGGAATAACACGGAGGGCTCGGGAAACGAGGGCCCAGCCTGCTGCCCATCACCACCTGGCCTGGCTACCCAAGACTAAAAATACCCTGGAGCCCAGGGGGGTGGCACGAGGAGAACCTGGGAATGAATGGATATTGCCTGAAAGTCCCTTAAACTGCAAGACCCTGGGCAGAGGCTGAGGCTGGGGAGCAGTGAGGGGTGGAGGAGACTTCAAGGGGTTCACAGTGAGCCCTTCTCCTTAAGAAGTCAGGGGCTTGGCTCCGTGACTTAGTAGTAGCGGGATTTTCTCAGTTAGCCTCTGAGTCTTCACCTCCTCATCCATAAATGCTATTGTTGTGGGGGTCAAATGAGACATTTCAGTTCATCCCAATAAACGCTGGTGGAGACTGCCCGCTTCCTCTTTCATGCCTGGCTGTGCTCACCCAACCCTCATCCCGGCCCCCGTGATCCTTTACCGACTCTACATACAGGTCTGTGTCTGCTTCAACTTTGGGTCCCTTTGAACGACTGATTTGTTTGTAAACCCAGATTCTATTGCAGTACTTGGCACATAGCAAGTGCTCAGTAAGTGCTTGTGGAATGAATACTTGGGCCTACTGTGTGCCAGTCCTGGGCTGGTGCCCTGGGGAGACACAGGCAAGCCAGATATGATCCTCGTCCTCAAGGAATCAGCAGTGCGGTGGCGGAGACAGACATACAAACAACAATACGAGACATCGGTATTACCATCATAACAGCTAACAGGCATGGAGCAGTAGCTGCTTGCATCGTCTCATTCAGTCATCTCAAAAACCTTGTGAAAATTATGTTCATCAGCCCATTTTATAGACAGTGAAACTGAGGCACAGAAGGGTTAAGCACCTTGGCAGAAGTCACACAGCTGTTATCTGCAGAGGGTAGCAAGTGGTAGACTAGAGCAGATGCACAGGGCTGTGAGGGTACAAGGGAGGGAGTTTTGAGAATTGAGGAAGAAATGCCTCCAAGGATGGATACGTTTCACTCGGTAGAGAGGTGGGAAGATGGGTGATCATGAATAAGGAGTTAAAATGCTTTGGAAGCTATGGAGCACAGTACAGGTGCCAGGAGTTGTCACAACTCCCCTCATTACTCAGGCAGTCTCCCAGGGACCCACCATCTACCTGCCACCTCCCAGGGCGGAGAGCTGAGAGGTTGAACAGCTAGCATGAACTACCACCCCCTTTTCCATGGGGTATTCCTCAACCTGTTCTCCACCCCCTCCCCAGCCCAAATCAGGGCCTGTCCTTTCTTCCCAATTGGGAAGGCCTGAATATCCTGTACAAAACCAGGGCATCCTAGGATGTTGCCAGCAGTACCTGGGGTGAACTTGGTAGGATGCCCAGCGCTCATGCCTGCCAGGCAATCCTCTTTCCTTCAGCAGCCTCCAAGACTCAGTTCTGCCCTCACCTCCTCTGAGACTCAGTATGGAGGAAACGGCACAGCTTGAGTTCTAGTTCTGACTCTGTCTGGGCTGTGTGGCGTTGGGCAAGTCATCTCCCGGAGCCCAAGGTACTGCTTCCGGCACGCATCTGTCCTGTCTTTGCATTCCTGCCAGCCTCTGACATCCAGTGCCTCCCACCTGCACTATGCAAACCCTGTACTGGTTTCCCAGGGCTTCCGTAACAAAGCCATCAACTACGCGGCTTTAAACAACAGAAATTTATTCTCTCGCAGTTCGGAAGGCTAGAAGTCTGAAATCAGGGTGTCAGCCATGTTGATTTGTACTAAGGACGCTGAGGGAGAATCTGTTCCATGCCTCTCTTCTAGCTTCTGGAGACAGCCAGCAATCCTCAGTGTTGCTTGGCTTGTAGACGCACCACTCCAATCCCTGCCTTCGTTGTCACGTGACATTCTCCTGGTGTACATCTGTCTCTGTGTCTCTTCTCTTTTTAGAAGTATTACAGTCATATTGGATTAGGCCCACCCTACTCCAATATGACCTCATGTTAACTAATGACATCTGAAAAGACACTATTTCCAAATAAGGTCACATTCATAGGTTTTGGGGGTTAGAACTTGAACATGTCTTTTTAGGGGACACAAACCAACCAATAACAGGACCCCAACCTGCTCTCCTTCTTCCCTGACTTCATTAAATCCTGCACAGATTGATCTTTCTAAAGTGTTGTCATGCCCTAGCTCAAGAATCTTCAATGGCTCACTGTTGCCCACAGGGTATAGGGAGTTGCTCATCCTGTTCTCCCTATATGGAGCTCTTTTTCTGACTTTATTATCCATATTCTAAAGCTAAACTCAAATTCCAGCTCCTCCATGGATTCTTCCATGAAACCTTGCATGAATGCTCTCAGAGTACAAGGTGCTGGAAGAATCACAGAACTAGACCAGACACAGTTCCTGCCAGCCGACTCAAAGACAGACACAGCTGGGATGGAAAGTAGACTGTGTTACCGGAAAGCAGTGCAAATGCTGGAGAAGGAACCAGTTTGGCACAGGATGAGCTTTTCCTTTGCTGAGGGCTGTTCCACCAGGCACAGGGCTTTGTTCAGGAGGGGATGTTATGGATTGAATCCTAACCTTTGTACCTGTAAATATGACCGTGTTTCGAAATAGGAGTTTTTCTTTTGCTGTGTTAATGGGGTCGTATCTATCAGAGTAGGACGGGTTATAAAAAAAAACAGAATAGACACCCACACACAGGAAGACAGACACCATATGAGGATTGTCTACAAACAAGGAATTCCAAGCAACCAAGGAATGGCTGAGGCTGCAGATGAGGAAGGAATCAACACGGCCAAGACCCTGATTTGGACTTTGAGCCTCCAGAACTGTGAGAAAATCTGTTTCTGTTGTTTAAAGCCACCCTCTTGTGGTATTTGTGTTACAGCAGTGCTAGGTAACTAAGACAGGTGGATGGGAGCCGAGGGGATTTTGAGAGTGAGGAAGGCAGCCCTGGCAAGGCTGGAGAGGCTAGTGGAGATGTTCCTGGGGAGGAAGGAGAGATGAGCTGGCTGGTGTAAGGAGAGGGAATTTTGGGGCAGAGCACAGCTGTTTAAATAGAAATTTCGGGAAGTTTTGATTCGTGATAATGCAGTGTCATCCCCTCCCCTGTTCCTTTGTGAAGTCTTCAGGAAACTCTCCTCTACTCATTAAGGTTTGCCGTTGGACAAGCCCACCCCAGCATTTGCAGACCCAGTGACAAGGTTAATGGAGGTCTCATATCACATGTCTCAAAACATAAAAGTTATAAATCAAATGAACTCATTGTTAAATAAAGTATGGTCTATCCTCCTACCTCGACAAATACACCTTCAGAAAGACTTGGAAGGCCAGGTTTGAATTGAACTCCTTGGAGTTCTATGCCAAAATAGGTTATTACCTGGAGAGTCTACCACTGGCTCCCAGCCCCTATGTGGCCCACCCCCTTCCTGTCTATCCCACACAGCAAGGGAACTTCTGCACAAACATGTGACTCACCAAACTCTGTTCACACCTTCCACGGACACTGCCCAGTGGCCACCCTTGCCTGTGGACCCAATCTGCCCCCTGGAGGAGGGGCTGGAACTCCTGGAGCATGGTTTAGAAATGGGGGTGGGGCCCCAATGGGCACATCCTCTTGGCCCTTCAAACTCCTTGCCCTGTGAGGAGGGTGTGATTGGACCAGGCCACAGTGATGCCCACTAAAGCATGGAGGATGAGAGCAGGGACCATTTGCCCCATCTGATAACAGCATTAAAGTTAGATTGAGGAGGGGGGGTGTACAGGGGGTGTGACGTGAAGATGCGAACGTGGTTTAAGGTGGGCCCTGGGAGAGACGGGACCCTGCTGAATCACTCAGTCCCTTTAGGGTCACATACAACACTTTGGGAGCTGAAAGAGGGGAGAGGATACCTCCAGTCTGGGGTTGGGGAAGAGGAGGGAGAGAGAAGCAGGGGCATTTGATCTGGGCTGAAATGGAAGGTGTTGGCAGGTAGAGAAGGTGGAAGAGGAAGCAGCTTGGGAGAAGGCAGGAAGCCCAGGGCACATTTGGGGAAGGGGAGCAGTTTAGACCAGTTATGTTTAGAGAGCAGTGGGCTATCCAGCCTCGGGGCCAGGTGGGGCCCCGTCTTACCTTGGCAGCCAGAAGGAGCCCCTAAATCTTTCTGAGGAGGATCGAAGGGCTGGGGTGGAGTTTGATTAGAGCTGTTTTTAGGTGCTATGGAGTTGATTTCGACTCACAGTGACCCCACGTGACAGAGAAGAACTTCCCCATAGGGTTTTCTAGGCTGTAATCTTTATAAGAGCAGATCACTAGGTCTTTCTCTAGTGGAGCTGCAGGGTAGGTTTGAACCACCAACCTTTTGGTTAATAGCCAAGCTCTTAACCTTTGTGCGGATTAGAGTTGGACTGTAGGAACTCTCATCTTTCCTGGTACTGTCTTGAGCTCGCATTTAACCCTTCACAGGTCCATACTGTCTGAGGGAGGTAGGAGGGCTGGGAAGGGGAGATTTATGGGAAGAAGAGAACAGGGATGAGCTTAATAGGCTGTAAGCTTCTAAATGGCAGAGAACAGACTTAACATTCCCCTCCCACCTCCAGCATCCCAAGCACTAGTGCCCTGAATTCCCACAGACATTTGGCCTTTCAATTGGATTTGATACCAGTAGCTTAACGCTCATCTCTTCCCCACAGCCCTTTGTCCTGCACCCTCAGGAAGATCCAGGCTCTCACCTCATTACCCCGTTTCTTATATTGAATTTCTCCTCCTCGTTATGGTCATCATATCCCCCATCATCATTTCCTCCCTCCTCCTCCCTCTCCCTCTTGTGCCCTTCCCATCCCCTACCTGGCTCCCTGCTCTCTCTCCTTTCCCTTTCTCTCCCTGTCTTAGTCATCTAGTGCTGCTATAACAGAAATACCACAAGTGGATGGCTTCAACAAACAGAAATGTATTCTCTCACGGTCTAGGAGGCTAGAAGTCTGAATTCAGGGTGCCAGCTCCAGGGGAAAGATTTCTGTCTCCGTTCGCTCTGGGGGAAGGTCCTTATCATCAATCTTCTCCAGTCGAGGAGCTTTGCAGCACAGGGACCCTGGGTCCAAAGGACTTGCTATTCTCCTGGCTCTTGTTTCTTGGTAGTGTAAGTTCCCCCTGTCTCTCTGCTCCCTTCTCTCTTTTATATCTCAAAAGAGATTGGCTTAAAACACAACCTAATCTTGTAGATTGAGTCCTGCCTTATTAACATAACTGCTGCTAATCCCACCTCATTAACATCATAGAGGTAGGATTTACAACACATAGGAAAATCACATCTGATGACTAAATGGTGGACAATCACACAATACTGGGAATCATAGCCTAGCCAGGTTGATACACATTTTTTGGGGACACAATTCAATCCATAACACTCCCCCACCTCTTCCTCTTATTCACACTCTTTAACCCCCTGATTCCCCTTCAGTTCCCTTAAAACAATCTTCCTCTCCTGTTCTCCAGCTTCCCCTCCCCCTAGTTCCACCTCAAACCCCAGGTTGCCCTGTCTCAGCAGCTCAAGCCAGGCGCAATGCCAGGATGTGTTTCCATGCAGGTAAATTAGAGCCATAAATTCTGTGGGGAGATTAGAGGGAATGAAGACTCAGTGCCACAGCCACAAAGCTCCCAAGGCCCCTTCAGAATCGCACACGACTCTGCACTGACCTTCTCACCCACCAGTAATTGAACCTCTTTTTCCTCAAACAACACCAGACAAGGTAAATTAAAAAATATTTCTTATTCCATGCTGGTTTCTTTTTTTTTTTTAAAGCAACTGATACAGTAACTGCCTTGCTTCTCAAGGCAGATGAGGGCAACAGGCTTAGTGGGCTAGCCTGGAAATATCACAGCCTGCTCGACATCTCTCCTAGCCGCTGGGTCTTGCCTCTTCTCAGCTGCTCTGGGAAGATCCTTGGCTATTTGGTGAACATTAAAGTGTAGAAGACACTCCCTGGGTGGTGCAAACAGTTAGTGCACTTGACTGCTAACCAAAAGGCTGGAGGTTCAAGTCCACCCAGAAGTGCCTCAGAAGAAAGTCCTGGTGATCTACTTCTGAAAAATCAGTCATTGAAAACTCTGAGGAGCACAGTTTTGCACACGGAGTTGAATCGATGGCAAATGGAAAAAGTATAGGAGTCACTCCCAGTCCTGGATCAACTTTTTGTGAATTATCTCTGGAGTTAATTGAGAAAGTCAGTGGGAAATATGAGTTGAGATACAGAGCTATCAAGTAAAGAGTGATACATTTGACCTTAACATAGTTTTGTATTCCCTTGGATTTGCGTTTGTTGATCGAGAGCTTTATTGACATTCTGAAGATGCTTCGTGAGTAATTGGCATTTACCTCTCCTGGTAGCTGTTGCTGTTGTCTTGTGCCGTTGAATCAATTCCAACTCATGGTCACCTCATGTGTCACAGAGTAAATCTGCTCCATAGGGTTTCTTGGCTGTAATCTTTACAGAATCAAATCACCAGACCTATATTTTCCGAAGTGCAGCTGGCTGGGTTCGAACCTCCAGTCTTTCCATTGCTAACTGAGTGCAAACTGTTTGCGCCACCCAGGGATCTTTCTCCTGGTAGAATGTAAGATTATTCAAGGCTGAAACTGACGGAATCCAAAGGGTTAATTTTCATATAACCAGCCAATGTTCAGCTTCCAGGAACCAGGAGGGGGCATTCCCTGACCTGATGACCTAGCCAGGTAAGAAGTAGGGGCAAGGGAGGGTGTGACCTGCCAGGACAGAGGTTAGGGAAAATCGCTGGATCAAGCAGAAGCTGAGCCAAGACCAAGCCAGACAGCTGGGAAGAGATGTGGAGCTATTGGTATCAAAGGATAATCAATGCCAAACCAAGAGTCAGGATGAGGATTATGGCGGGGAGAGAGAGAGCCCCACCAGAAGCCAGGGCTGAACTGGTGGGCCTGTTCAGACCAGACCAGACAGAACAGGTGGCAGGCCCAGCAACCTCACGCTCCAGCCAGAGGTTCTCCAAGTGGTCCGTCGACTAGCAGCAGCATCCAAATTAACCCTTTGGATTCTGTCAGTCCCTGCCTTGAATAATCTTACATTCTACTAGGAGAAAGTTCCCTGGGTGGGGCAAACGGTTTGCACTCAGTTGATAACTGAAAGACTGGAGGTTCGAACCTAACAAGCGGGACTTTGGAAGAAACAGGTCTGGTGATGTGATTCCGTAATGCTGCTATAGAACTAGTAGCAGCATTAGAACCTATTAGAAATACAAATTCTTAGGCCCCACCCCAGATCCACTGACTCAGAAACTCTGTAGTGCCTAGTATTTGGGTTTTAACAAGCCCTTCAGATGATTCTGCTGAAGTCTGAGAGGCACTCTCTAGACCACACCCTTGGAAAAGGTTGGCTCTGACAGCTCTAGAGCCCTGTGGATGCCATTGCCCTTGGCATCCCAGGCCTGCCTGGCTGGCTCAGCCCTCCAGAAGGCCCTCTTGCATTATGAAGTGACTCCTCCCCATATACTGTACTGAGTCTTTGGGAATCAGGATATCTTCAGCATCTCAGTTATTCCCTAGTGGATTTGTCTCTTCATGGGGACGGAGGACCATAGCTTTTGTCCTACTCAGAGTTCTACAAGGACTTCCATTTCTCGAAGGAGTCTGTCATTATGCAAGTTGGGGAGTATTATGGATTGAATTGTTTCTCCCCAAAATATGTGTTGTAAATCCCTATATATGTGGATGTAATTCCGTCTGAGAATAGGGTTTTATTTGTTATGTTAATGAGGCCATGTCAGTGTAGGGTGTGTCTTAAGCTAATAGCTTTTTAGGCTATAAAAGAGCAAATCTGGCACAGAAGAAAGCAAGCAGGAAGTGGGGAGAGATGGATGCCATATGGAGATCTCCAAGGAATGCCAACAAGAAGCTGAGACAAGGATTTTCCCTCAGAGTGGACGGCGAGAGCCTTCCCCTAGAGCTGGCACCCTGAACTTGGACTTCTAGCCCCCTAAACTGTGAGAAAATAAATTTCTGTTTGTTAAAGCCACCCATTTTTGGTATTTCTGTTACAGCAGCACTAAGAAACTAAGACAGGGAGAATTCATCATCATTGTCCTCAGGAAGCCCTACCTGTACTGCACCAGGAGTAGGAGGTCAGGCCAACACCTAGATCTTGGCAGAATCTTCCTACATGAAGGGAATTGCAACGCCATAAAAACTCATACATTGTGAACATCAAACTGAAGTCTGAGATCTTCCTGGAGATCAGGTGGCCACACAAGTGGTAAAGCCACAGTCTCTCCTTGTTTACTCGTTCCTTGGGCTGGCCAAGAGTGGTTAAAGAAACCTAGGCCTCTGTCATGGATTGAACTGTGACCCCCAAAAATATGCGTATCAATTTGGCTATGCCATGATTCCCAGTATTGTGTGATTGTCCATCATTTTGTCATCTGATGTGATTTCTCTATGTGTTGTAAATGCTATCAGTATGATGTTAATGAGATGGATTAGCAACAGTTATATTGATGAGATCTACAAGATTAGGTAGTGTCTTAAGCCAATCTCTTTTGAGATATTAAAGAGAGAAGTGAGCAGAGAGACAAGGGGTCATCATACCACCAAGAAAGCAGCACCAGGAGCAAAGCACAGCCTTTGGACCTGGGGTCCTTGTGCCTGAGAAGCTCCTCAACCAGGGCAAGATTGATGACAAGGACCTTCCTTCAGAGCCTTCCCCTGGAGCTGATACCCTGAATTTGGACTTGTAGCCTAATAGACTGTGAGAGAATAAATTTATCTTTGTTAAAGCCATCCACTTGTGTTTCTGTTAAATAGCAGCACTAGATAACTAAGACAGCCTGCATCTAGTTTCAGCTCTGCCACTTACCAACTCCCGTGGGGGTAGTCACTTAACCCCTCTGGGATTCAGGAGACCCTTCTCCAAAAACAGGCTTTTGGTCTAGATGATCTCTGAATCCTGTCTCAAATTGAGGCAAGGATAATGGAAAGATCCAGAATCTGGGGTTGGATGAACCTGGGTTGGAATCTTGACTTCATCATTTGCTATCTGTAAACTTGGACAAGTATTTGATATCTTGAGCCTCAGTTTCCTCTTCTGTAAAATGAGGGTAATAATACTCATCTTGCAGGATTGTTGCAAGAACTAATAAGATAGTGTTTTTAAAGCATATAGCACATTCCCTGGCACTTAGCTGGTATTCCATAAACTATTATTATAGTAACTATTATATTGTTATTGGTATTCTACTCCTTGTGGAGGGTAAGGCTAATGCATGTGACACCATAGAGAAACCATTATGCACTCAGTAGTGCGAAAGGGACTATATGTATGGGCTGGAGGAGGCAGGGGATTCTTCAATAAACATTCTTTCAGAACCTACTATGTGCCGGGCAGTCTTCTAAGTGCTGGGGAGATGGATGTGATGGACAAAGTGCCTGGCTTTCATGAATTTTACTGTCTACGTGCATCCTCAGGGAGGGGGTGCCTCATGAGCTAGCTGTCAAAGCTTGGATAGGATTGAGTTAGGCAAAAAGGCAGGTTGGGAGCATGGAAGAGAGCAGGGTGCTGACAGGAGAGGGTGAAGGGAGAATGAAGTTGGGCAAGTGAGATGGAGGGGACTCCAAGACTTAGAGTGCTTTGAAAAGGAAGAACCAAATGCATGGCACTACAGATCCATTGAGGTTTCTGATCAGGCAGATGACACAGTGAGAGTTCCTTCTGAAGAAGAAACTTTTGAAGTTAATGGAAACACTGGTATTGAGCCAGGGCAGGTTGGGGTCAGGAAAAACCACACTTTGCACTGCGCTTAGCACATAGCAAGTGTCAATAAATACCTGTGCAGTGAATGAATGGATGAATGGATGAATGAATGAATGAGGCTTTTGTCAGGTTCCATGCTTGGGATGAGAAGTACCGCCCCTACAGTGGAGGCAGCTGGACCATTTCAGATACACCCATGGCCAAAGAAGAGCTAAACAGCTGCAAAGTTGTTGAGTTGTTCACAAAGGGAACTGCGCAGAAAGGACAAGAAAAGCTTCATTTCCTAGCCATTAACTGAAAACCACTTTTTGTAGGACAGCTTGACCTCTAAAGCGTTGACCGGACTATCCAGAAAAAAAAAGCAGATAGAGGTTGTCTTCTTTTAGTGCTGAGTGCTAGTAAACAAGGTGGGAGAGGAGGAATTCCAACAAGATATCAGCAGAAACCTGACTTTTTAGGGGAAATAATTCCTTCTCCTCATTACCAATTAATAGGCATAAGCTTCTGCGCACCACACTCTTTGAATTCATGTCATTGTGGTGAGGTAGTGTGAGGGGAACTTGGTATAATGCCTTATGCCTTTGGCAAGGATTTGCAAACCAGAGCTAATAGGTGAATGTATCTCATTCAAGTTGGGGTGTTGCCCTGTACTAAATATTTGGGCATGGATCTGACATTTCTGTACAGAGAGCACTGTGCTAGGCACTGTGGGGACACAAAGAAGTAAGTGTCCACCAGTCCCTGCCATCAGTATAGATCATGAATTATCTCAGCCAGTGAAATCTGTGGTCTCAAATCTGTTTGTATAGATGAGATCATTCATTTACTCATTCAACAGATATTTATTGAATACCTAGTATTTATGTCCACCACTCATCTGTCAGTTTGTTGTGCTGTAGTGGCTCACATGTTGCTGTGATGCTGGAAGCTATGCCACTGGTATTTCAAATACTATCAGGGTCACCCATGGTGGAGAGGTTTCAGAGGAGCTGCCAGAATAGGACAGACTGGGAAGAAAGGCCTGGAAATCTACTTCTGAAAATTAGCCAATGAAAACCTTATGGATCACAACAAAGCATTGTCTGACTGCTTGCTTTGGATGTATCAGGAGAGATCAATCAAAACATTGATCAATAATATAACCCAAGTTTCCCAGGCTCCAAGGTACTACTGGGATCACAATAATAACCATGATTTCCAGGTTTTTGCCTCTGTTATTCAGGTAGCACTTCTAGCACCACCCATTGTCCCCAGTCAAATTCTCACTCAGTTTACGTCTAGGCGTCCTCAGGGGGTGACCAACATATACTCATAAACCAGGCTTTAAGCTATGGTTAGATTGCGGCATCTTCAATAAGGTTCCTCTTCAGCTTTGCAGCCCTCACCTTCCTTTCCCCACCATTGATGTCCATTACCTGAGAAACTTCTTGAAAATATTATACCACTGTCACTATTCTTTTCCTTCAGCACTTGAAAAGCGTAACTTGCAACTTGAAAAATGTTATGCCATTTCTTTCTGACCTCTATGGTTTCTGACAAGAAATCCCCTGTCGTTCAAATTGTTTTTCCTCTATAAGCAAGGTGTCAATTCTCTCTCCCTGCTTTTAGGATTTTTCTTTGTCTTTTGTGTTCAGAAATTTGACTATGATGTGCCTTGGAGTAGAATTGGTTTGGGGTTATCCTGTTTGAATTACTCATCTTCTTGGATTTGTAGGTTTATGTCTTTTGCCAAGTCTGGAAAAAATTTTCAGCCATTATTTCTTCAAATACTTTTTTCAATACCACTGTCTTTCTCCAGGACTCCAATGACACAAATGTTATACCATTTGTTGTAGACACTTAGGCCCCTGAGGCTCTGTTCATTTTTTAAAAAGTCTATTTTCTGTATGTTGTTCAGATTAGGTATTGTTCTGTCTTCAAACCCACTAATTCCTTCCCTTGTCCTCTCCATTCTGCTCTTGAGCCCATCCATTGAGTTTTGTTTGTTTTTGGTTATTATATTTTTCCATTCTAAAATTTCCTCTTGGTTCTTCTTTATATCTTTAATATTTTCCCCCTGAGGCTTTCTGTTTTTTCATTTGTTTCAACCATGTTTGTAATTGTTCACCGAAGCATGCCTATGATGGCTGCTTGAGAATTTTTGTCAGATAATTCTAATATCTCTGACATATTGATGTTGCATCTCTTGATGGTCCTTTTTCATTCACTTTGGGCTCTTCCTGGTTGTTAGTATGATGAGTGATTTTTTTTTTTACTGAAACGTGGACATTTTGGGTATTATTTTATGACACTCTGGATCTTATTTAAACCCTTTGCTTTAGTTTTTTGTTTGACACTGTTACATCAGGGGAAGGAGATGCACCATCTTGTTACTGCTAACTGGGGCGTAGAAGTCCAGGATCCCCATCCAGCTTCCCTTGACCTCTTCATTACTGTTGGCTAAGAATGAGAGTTCAGCTCCTCACTAGGTCTTCACTGTACCTCCCTGGCTGGGAGGAGCAGGAGTGTCTTGTCACTGCCCCCCGCATAGCCTTCACTGATGCCACAGTGATGAAAGTCCTGATTCTCCATGGGACCTCCTCTAACATCACAACAGTGGGGAGGGGGAGGTTTGCATTGATAGAATAGAAGTGGAAATCCAGGCTCCACTGACCTGTGAGAGGGGGCTCATTACTGCCGAGTGGGGATTAAAGTCTCAGCTCTCCTCTGAGCCTTTTCTGACACCCTCCTGTTGGCAGGGGTGGGGTGGGGGTGGGAATTGAGTGCCTTGTTACAGCCCAGTAAGGATGGAAGGATGTTGAAGTCTCTGATTACAGTTTTCAGTTTGTCTATATCTCCTTTCAGTTCTGTCAGTTTGTGTTTCATTTACCTTGATGCTCTGTTGTTAGGTACATGTTCATTTAGGATTGTTATGTCTTCTGGAAGAATTAGTCCTTTTATCATTATGTAATTTTGGTTATTATGTTATGTTCCTCTTTATCTTGTGTAATAGTCGTTATTCTGAAATATCTTTTCTCTGATATTAAGATAGCATTACGGCTTTCTTTTCATTAGTGTTTTCATGGCATGTCTTTTTCCATCTTTTTATTTTTAACCTATCTATATTTTTATATTTAACTGGGATTTCTTGTAGACAGCACATAACTGGGGTGTGTGTGTGTGTGTGCATGTGTGTGAACTTGCATATGTATGTTTTATCCAATCTGACAATGTCTATTATTTAATTGATGTGTTTAGACAAGTTACATTTAATGTGATCATTGATACGTTGGATTTAGGTCACCATATTATTATGTGTCTTTTGTTTGTGCCCTCTATTTTTTGCTCCTCTGCTCCCCCCTTTCTGCCTAATTTTGTAATATTTAATTCTTTATAGTATTCCATTTCATTTTATTTATTGTTTTATTGGATATATATTTTTGTATTATTATTTTTTAGTGGTTGCTCTAGGAATTGCAATATATACACCTAACCTTTCACAGTCTACTTTGAATTGGTATTATACCACTTCAAGTAAAATGTAGAAGACTTGAAACATTGTAAGTCGCTTTAACCTCCCTTCCACTGACCTCTGTGTTACAGTTGTCATACGTATTACATTTACTTATGGTGAAAACCCCACAATGTTATAATTTTTTCTTCCAAAAGTTATACATGTTTTAATGAACTTACGAGGAAAAAGTAATCTTTTTTTATTTACTCAGATATTTATCTTTTTTGTCGCTTCTTCTTCATTCCTGAAGTTCCAAATTTACCTTTTGAATCATTTCTCTTTAACCTGAAGAATTTCCTTTAGAATTTCTTTTAGAGAAGGTCTTCTGTTAGTGTATTGTCTTATTTTTCCTTCATCTGAGAATGTTTTTATTTTGCTTTCATTCCTAAAAGACAAGCAATATCTTGCAAGGCATCTACCTCAGCTGAGGACATTGAATGGTATCCAGGAAATGAGAAGCTGATCTTCTCTAGTAAGGGGGAGGGGATGCTTCTGCCAGCCCAGAGGATTCAGGTGAATCTGAGGATTAATGGTTCTCATAAACATCCTCTATGTGGCCCATCCTAGATCTTAGGGCCCATTCCTTCCCAATTAGGGTCCTAACTTTAGCATAAGAGACCTGTTAAAAATGTGCATTCACACCCTTTGCAGTTTTGCCACACGATGCTTAAATCGGATGCCTAATTTACAGCAGTTTGCCAATGGCTGCAGGAATGAGGGCCTCTTTAAATGCTTCCATGGAGGCCTTCTGGCTTTCACAACATACCCTGGTTGACAGTTGACTGAGCCTATTGTTCTTTTTCTTTAAGATTTCTAGGACTATATAAAAAAGTCATCCAATTCCATAATTCTTATAATTACCATTGCCCCCATAGCATTCAGGGGCTAGAGTTACTGCATGAATCAATGTTTTTTCTTCCACCTGTATTATCTTAATATGCCACTGGCAATAGTCTTAATTAATATTTGTGAGCTACAGCATGACAAGGGATGCTACCACTCCACTTACCACCAGCAATGAGGACCTTTGGCCATCTGGACCAGTGAATGATCCAGTTCCAGAATCCCATCCTGAGGGTGTGTCTTTTAGAGTCACTTTTGGTTTATTAATGGAATTACTTTGGGTGCCTGAGACAACCACTAGAATTCAAATTGTTTACATGGGAGGTAATCCCAGAAAGCAAGAGTAAAGGACCAAGGAGAATGAGACTGGCAAGGGAAGAAAGCCAATAGAAGATGAATTGTTAAGCTGGTTACCACAGTGGGTAACTGGGGCTCAATATACTGGGGACCCTACTTGGAGGGATGCGTCTCAGAATTGTTCCCCAAATGATAGGAGGCTGGAACATTTACTTACAAATTCTTCCTCTAATAGTGTCCTCCATTGTGGAGGGTTGCCTTTGGGGCATTAACTACTCCGGGGATATAAGAAGCATCGGAGTATGGGATTTGGATATAATGATAGCCAGACCCATAGTCTTTGAGCTACCATATATTTTTTCATTTCCTTTTTTTTAAATGGTACTTTAGATGAAGGTTTACAGAACAAACTAGCTTCTCATTAAACAATTAGTACACACATTGTTTTGTGACATTGGTTGTCAACACCAGGACATGTCAACACTCTCCCTTTCTCGACTTTGTGTTCCCTATTACCAGCTTTTCTGTCCCCTTCTGCCTTGTTGTCCTTGCCTCTGGGCTGGTGTGTCCATTTAGGTTCATTTTGTTTTATGGAGCTGTCTGATCTTTGGTTGAAGGGTGAACTTCAGGAGTGACTTCATTACTGAGCTAAAAGGGTGTCCAGGGGCCATACTCTCAGGGTTTCACCAGTATCTGTCAGACCAGTAAGTCTGATTTTTTT
>NW_004443943.1:25011678-25087430 GCF_000243295.1 Trichechus manatus latirostris
TTTTTTTTGTGACTTAGAATTTTGCTCTACATTTTTCTCCAGCTCTGTTCAGGACCCTGTATTGTGATCTCTGTCAGAGCAGTCAGTGGTGGTAACCGGGCACCATCTAGTTGTGCTGGACTCAGTCTGGTGGAGGCTGTAGTACTTGTGGTCCATTAGTCATTTGGACTAATCTTTCCCTGTGTGCCTTTGGTTTTCTTCATTCTCCCTTGAGCTACAGTATATTTTGATCTTGTGGCATGACCTCAACCATTGTGCATAGGTTTCTCTCAGCCCAGTCCTAACCCTGCAGGCCTCGTAGTCAACCAGACATTTTCTAGAGCTGGCTCTCTCCCATGAGATACAGCCTATTTTCCTGGGATATTAGTGCCCCTCCTCTCTCTGGTCAGTCTTCTACTCTGGATGGGGTGTAGGCAGGGGCTGGGTCCTCTTCCAGGTACTAGCCACAGACTAAAACTTCTGCTGTGAGAGAATCAAGTACCCCAGAGATGCAGTAATTACTCCATTGCCATGTTACCTCTGGTTGCTGGGAAGCTACCACTGCTGTGACCTGAAGTCTGTTGGCTTCATGGACCTCACTACTTGTCAGTGGAACTTAGCCATATGCGTAGTCTTTGTACCAACTTCATATTGTCTTGACCTGTATGGATGCCTCCATTTGTACTAGCCCTGAAGTGGTTTAGATGCCCAGGTCCTGCCCTGCCAGGGCTCAACTCCTCCTCATTACCCATCATCCCACAGACTTTTCAGTGGAGCCCCTCTGAATAGACATGTGTTGCTTGGAAAAAGTGGACACCAACTTTGACTAATTTAAAAGAAAAGGAATTTATTGGAAGTTATAGGAAATGCTAACTAATCAGGCCTGGTAAAAGGCCAACAAAAGAATAGCTCAGGGGACCTGGGTTATTAGCAGGAATGAAAAGTCAGTTGATTTGGTTGTTGCCAGTTAAATAGCCTCAAGTCCTCTCACTCACATTCAAATTCCCAACCAGAGAAGGTGTGATTGGGGTTTGTCTTGCTCAGAGCAAGATGGGGTGGGGAGGTGTAGGAAGGGGCACTTTGGCAGTCCTACCTAGATACTATGGAATGGGGGTTGGTGGTTCCCCAAAGGGGGAAAGGATGCTGGGCAGACAGATCCATCAGCCGCCAGGCAAGGGATATGAGTTTGTTTCACTGTTTCTCTTCTCACCTTAATTCCCTCCCACTCCCCCCGCCTGCCACATCTCTACTTCTTCCTGCTCAGTTCTTCAGAAGGAGAAAGGAGAAGCCACAGATTGTTTTTTAGAACTTTAGAGGATACCTTAAGTCAGCGATGAGTGATAATTAGACTGTGATCATTCTATTTAAGCGCTTCACTTAATCAATTACAATTGCCTATGCTGTCTCCTAGTATTGATTAGACAGCCCCACGGTCTGGAAATCCCTCCTGGGATGCTACCACTGATGCTGTGATTCTCGTAGGTGTATGAACACCCTGTGCTGAAGCAGACCTTTCCATGTGGTTGCTTGAGACACTTTTTCATCTTAATTATTTCTGAAGACAACGCAGAATTGCAGCTCCTTCTCTTGCTAATCTGAATCTAAATGGGAAGGAGCGGCCCAGTTAATGGAGCATAGAGCTGTTCCCAGGTGAGAAGGATGGGGTTGACTGCTCCAGATGCCCTTTCGGAGAAGGCACAGGATGTGGCCTGGAGATGGGCTGTGAACCCTAGTGAGGATGATAATCGAGGAGAGGTGACCCTGGGCAGACACCAAGCCACCCAGTCCACCCATAATCATCATGGTGGGCAACAGGGCTCAGAAGAGCTTTGAGATGCCTTGGATCTAGGCAGTGTGGAAAAGGGCGTAAAGGCAGGGAAGCCAATTGCAGTGGTTTTCAGACTGGCTGCACATTTAAAAAGACCTACACATCAGCTCAACCTCAGACCCGTGTAACAGACTCTCTGGAGGTGGGGCCTGGGCATCTGCATTTTAAAAATCCCTCAGGTGATCTTGTTGCACAGTGAAGGTTGAGAATCACTAAGTTGAAGTGAGGGTTCTTAAACTGAGAGCTGTGGTGGACTTTTGGGGGGGTGTCTGTGATGTCCTCTGAAATTGTAGAATTATCTGTATGTATGTTTGTATAGGGAGAAGAGTCCATTGCTTTCATCAGATTCCCAGAGTGGTCCCTGACTGTCAGAAGGATACAAAGCACTGAATTGGAGGAGACAGAGGGCCTAGCTAGGGCAGAGGCAGGGGCTGGATTTGAGCTATGGCTGCAAAGAGAGAACAAGACGTGGAGGTGTATGGAGAGGTAACAAGGGATTTGTCTCCAGTCTCATCTCATCCACAATTAGGGTTGCAAGAACCAGTTCCAAACCTGTAGGCCAGTGGTGCTCAAAGCGCGATCCCCAGAACAGCAGCTTCAGCATTTATGGGAACAGGTTAGAAGTGGTTAGAACCGGTTAGAAATTACTAGGTCCCACCCCTGGCCTACTGAATCAGAAACTGGTGGGGCCCAGCAGTCTGTTTTTTAACAAATCCTGCAAAAGTTTCTCATGCATGCTAAAGCTGAGAAGTGCTTCTCCCAGGATGTGGCACTTCCTCACTTACTGACCAATTTGTTCTGGGTTGGCTGAGAACCTGGAAAGGCTAATCAAGCATGTTGAAACCTCTAGTACCCACAGCTGAGAAAGGCTCAGCAAAGACTCAGACTTAAAAGTGTGAGAGGCCTGTAGCAGGGGTGAGAAGAAGGATTGGGCTGCCGTGCTCATGAGCTGAGTTAAAGAAGACAGAGGTTGGGGGGCAGGTTTTAAGTTCTCTTTCAGACACACAGAGAAGAAGGTACCTGGGGACCACTGTGTAGAGAGTTCTAGTAGTCAGCTAAGAAATATTATCTTGAATTTGGGAGAAGGGGAGGGACTGGAGATGTAATTATTAGCAAGTAGAGAAAGTGTGGAGGCGTGAAGCAGGGAGCTGAGTACAGAATTGGAGTCCTATAGAATCCTCTGCAGTGAGGATCCCTGAATTAGGGCCTGCAGGATTACTGATGTCCACACACAAGGGCAGTCCCTGCCCTCAAGTAGCTCACTGTCCAGTTGGGAAGATGAGACCTGCATGCAGTAGGAGTAGCACTACCCCACTACTTGGAGTGAAGAACTTCAACGGAGGAGGTGAACAAATCAATGTTTCAGGGGAGGGCAAAGGACAGAGAGAAGCCTTGCATGAGGAGAAATTGCAGAGGGTGCTCATGGTGGATGACTTGTGTGTGGGGCTTGAGGAGCAGGGGAGAAACATGAGGAGGAGAGGCACCCAAACAGCATAGCACATAGGATTCATTTAGAGAATGAGAAGACCCTGCTGGTTGGAGCATAAGGTTAGTGGAAGGGACCAAGGGGAGGTAAGTGTAGAAAGGCAGACTGATGCTGCATTGGAGGGAGTTCCAAATGCCTGGATAAGGAGTTGGGCCCCTGCCTACTATTGCAGGTTTATTATAGGAATGATGTGATCAAAGGGCATATTGGGAAGAGCAATCTGGTAGCAGAAACAGGAGACACTTGAATGGAGAGAAAAGCTGGGAGGTTGTTTCAATTGTCCAGGTGTGAAGTTGATTCTGACTCATGGCCACCCCATGTGTGTGAGAGTAGAACTGAGTTCCATAGGGTTTTCAGTGGCTGAGTTTTCAGAAGTAGATCACTAGTCTTTCTTCTGAGGTGCCTGTGGGTGGACTTGAATCGCCAACCTCTCGGATAGCAGCGGAATGTGTTAACTGTTTATACCATCCAGGGACTCCATGAAGTGATAAGGACCCTCAATTAAGGTGTAGGCAAGTTAGTGACAGACGATAATGTTTGACCTAATGGCCTGGGGATTGTTTAAATGCTTTTAATTGAAGTATGGAGGGAGTGGTTAAATACCCTATGGTAGGCACTGTTATGGAATACTGTGCAACAGAGAAAAAGAACATGGCAGATCTACATGCACTGACATTTCCCACTGCCCACTTCCCAACAAATGCTAAAGTGAGAAAAGTGTAAGCTTCAGACCGATGCATGTAGAATGATGCCATTTGTGTAAATGATAAAAACCTCAAGTTACATGAGTATGAAAATGCATTTTTAAAAAGTTCTGGAAAGATGCACAGCCAGTGATTGACAAGGGTTTCCTCCAGGGAAGGAAGGAAGATGAAGAAGGGGGAGGGGAAGGAAGGAGGACATTAGCTTTGTATGCTTTACCCTTTGCTTTTTGTCCCCCCCCCTTTTTTTTAGTAACTCATATGCATTCCTGTATTACTTGCATAACTAAAACACCTTTTAAAAATTAGAAGTCTTGTTACAGAGTGGGTGTGAGGAGGCCCATACTACTCAGTTGTGTTTTATGGTTGGGAGAACAGTGCTGGCCAGTGACACACAGCAGTGGGGGGAGGGAAGGAGGGTGAGATAAGACTAACACCGGGTCCTAGCACTGCAGTGATTCTCAAACTTCTATGTGCTTCAGGATTACAAAGGGGCTGGTTAAAGGCAGATTCCTAGGCTCCAGACATACTGAAATAGGATGTCAGGGTGAGATCCAGACATCTGCATTGTAACCGGCTTCCAGTGGTTCTGATGTCAGGGATCCCTTGAAGCATCTCTGTGGCAACTCTATAAAACTGCCCTCCGTTAGCTCAGCAGCCAGATCCCAGCTACCAGCCTTGCTGATAACTGGGCTGGGCAACTCCCCGCTCAGCTGCATGAAACAAGAGGTGGGAGAGGCTGATGGGAGTGTTGGGTGGGGCAGCCCTTCCTCGGAAAGTGCTCTTCAGTGGGATAAACACCATCTTTAACAACCACCCTTCAAAGAGTGCGACCACTTGGCCCTCAGCTCTGAGCTCAGTGGATTGAGCTGATGCTGCTGCCCCCCTCCGGGACCTTCAAGTATTGAGAAACAAAGGTAACAACTCATACTCCCCTGCGCACCTTTTTAAAGAGACCTGAGCTACTCAAATCATCCTTCCCAAATTCATTTTAAATTCTAAGCAAGCAGGGGGAACTGGCATTAATTAGATATTTAATTGATGTCAGTTAAGGCTAGAATATAGGTTTTAGTTCAAATTTATGACATGGTTGTATTTTTTACAGCTGCACATATATTGTATATAGGCCATTGGTTCTCTTCATAGAAATAGTGTTTGGTATATTTATGCCCATTTGATAGGACTTGGAGCATAACTTGAGTATTTTAAGTGATTACTGAGACATGCAGTGTTTGCTTTTATGACTTCGTTGGTCGTATCAGTGATGAATTTGCTGTTGAGTCACCACTGATCAGACCAGTAACCACCAATTATAACTCTGTGCCCAGGGGAAAATATGAGCTGCTTTACAACAATCCATTTTACTATGCAGTTTTCAGGAATCTGCTGAGGCAAAATGTGAGTCTGTACATTTACAAGGAGGGGAGTTGAACGTCTCCTCATCTCATATGTCCAGGCCAACATCCAGAAGCAACTTCTCCAGCTTAAAATGTGAGTTTGGAGATTCACTGGAGAACAGAGGGGTCTATGAGAGATAGATCTATGCAGGTGGAGCCAGAGAAAACACAGGTCCCTCTTGCTCTTTTGTTCAGCCTTCCAGAAGCCTTTGACCTTTGACCTATCAGGAGTGACTCTTTTCATCAATTATAAGGAGCTGTAGAATTTCTGGTCTTCCATAATCAACAAAATTGATGCTCAAGTCAGTTTGGCAGGGATGGATTACCCAATAATCAAGGTACACATGGGCTTACTTCTGCTTACTAATCTGTAGTGTACTATTTCACCTGTTTTTCTCCACGTCAAAGATGTAACCCCCATGAAATTGTGTGCTACAGATTAGTAAGTAAACACAGTTAAACCCGTGAATACCTTGCTTACTGTAAGCGGGTGTGTACCATGCTCTCTGGCTCAGCCACCCCTGCCTTGGGTTCAGTGGTGAAAATTAGGCCAGAACTGGCCCTTCTTCCAGGGTAGCCCTTGTTTCCAACAAAATGATTTTGCATAACTTTAAATTTCTAGAATGAATGAAGTAGGCTCCAATGTGAGCTGGGAGACAGCTTAGAGATCTGAGGGCCAATATTTTACTTTGAAGATAAAAATCAAACAGCAACACTAACCTTTCCTGAGGACATATTGTGCACCAGCCCTGAATTAAGGGCTGCACAGGCAGTGCCTCATTTAACCTCACAATAGCCCCAAGAGGGAGGCACTACCACTGTTATCTCCTTTTACAAACAAAGAAAGTGAGACGCAGGGAAGTTGAGTAACTTATCCATGGTCACCTACATCTTGGACTACATCTTCTTGATTCGAAAGCCCAAACTCTCAACCACTGTGCTTTGGGGAACTCATTGTTGTTGAGTGGGGGAGTGCAGGTTTAGATCCTAGAGATCCAAACCTAGGGTGATGAAGAAGGGCAGAAGTCATAGCAATGGTCCAGAAAGTGCAGACACAACCATAAATTTATTCAGCCGCTTGTGCCAGAACGGGTCTCTGTCCTCTGGATCAAGTCTTTTCACTGGCCTATAAGTCTGAGAACAGCTCTCACACTACAGGACACTTCTCTGTTGGGAAGCAAAGCATTTTCAGATTTTACGTGGCTGCAAAGTACCTTTGCTTCAATTCAGGAGGGGTTCTTCCCCCAGTGTGGCTTGGAGATAGGCCACACATGGGTCCTGAGCCATTAGACCTTCTGCAGCTCCCCGTAGTGCCTGACCATATAACAATCTACACTCCAGAAATATGGTCTTATCAAACCTACAGAATCAATCCTGATAAGACATTGAGGTTCAGAGAAGAAAAGAAGCCTGCCCACAGACACACAGCAGTGTCTAGCCAAGAGCCAGTTCTCCTGTGACCCAGGCCAATCTCATCTCCCAATGTTGATGTCCCATGGGGTCCACCTGAAGCTTCAACTTGAGTTGTTTTCAGCTGTTAGCTGGTATTTTGGGAAAAGTTCCAAATGGTTCACAGTCCTCTGGTATACCATTTAATCGATTCCTGGACTTGGTTTTTATTTCAGTTCATTGAGTTTCCGTTCTCCTTTCCCCACCCATGCCTTGCCCTACTTCCACTGCTGGCAGGAAAAGTTGGCCTTGTTATTAGATGAAAGTCAAAAAGAAAGGATCCACAGTGCTGGTAAGAATGCAGAAAGGTACAGCCCCCCACGGAAAACCGTTTGGCAATTTTTAATAAACATACACTTACCATGTGATCCAGCTCACTCCTGGGTATTTACCCTAAAGAAATAAAAACTTAGGCTTACACAACAACCCGCACGTAAGCGTTTATAGCAGCTGTATTCATAGTTGCCAAAAAAAAAAATCTTGAAACCACGCATATACCTTTCAATAGAAAACTGTGGTGCACCCCTGCGATGGAATGTACTCAGCAATAAAAGGAGCAGACTACTGATACACACAGCAACATAGATAACTTTCACAGGCATTATGCGGAATAAAAGAAGCCATCTCAAAAGGCTACATACTGTGTGATTCAATTTATATGACAGTCTAGGAAAAGCAAAATGACGGTGATGAAGAATAGATGAGTGGTTGCCAGGGGTTATGACATGGGGAGAGGATTTGACTACAAAGAGTCATCACCAGTTTTTAGGGTGATAAAACTATTCTGTATCCTTACTGAGATGGCAGTTGCACAAATCTATTTGTGTGTTACAACTCATGGAACTGTATAGCAAAAGTAAAATAAGACAAAATGAAATAATGGAATAAAAATTTTAGGAAGGAAAGGATCCATCTCTGCAGGCACACATCTGGCTGTGACAGCACCAGGAAGGAGAATTTTCTGTGAGGAGGGTGGTTCTGGGGCCAACCCTGGACCCTGACTTTCTGCTCTCTAGCCAGCAGGCCAAGGCTCTGCTTAAAGCCCCAGCTCCAGCACGTTGGCCCATTGGACGGCAGTTCCCTTAATTCTTGGAGGAATTTCCATACTGCTGACAGTCCTTCTTCCCACAGAGTTGGGGTGGTGGGGGGCAGCAGGCTCTGGGCTATCAGGATTTCTCTGGACTCCTTTGGGACTGACCAAGAGGCCCCAAAGCCCTTTTTCCTTTGGATACTGGAGAGCAGACAGATGGCTCTGGGGGACAGAGGTGTGACCCACACATGGTTGTTCGTTTGGACTATGCCCCACTCCCTGGAATTACAGGAGAAAGTAAGCCCACCTCCATACCCACCCCATACCTCCAAGTCATGCACATACCCAGAGAGATCAACCAGCAGTCACTCCACTCTGCCACTGGGGAAAGTCCCCCGGAACTGAATTAGCCTGTGTTGGCCAACCTGGCCAGGAGCCCAGGGCATGCAGGCACGGGCAACCTGAGGATGCAAGGAAACGAGGAATCCAAGGGTAAACAGCTCCTGGGGTGTGATGTCAATGTTAGCAGTGCCCTCCAGCTCTGGTCTGAGGTTAGCAGGACTGTGGATGACCCAGGTACAAAAGGGTCATATGGGGAGGCAGGAGGAGAAAAGGCCGAAGTGGGGGCTGTACCCATTTGTGACTCCAAGAGGAGAGTTTTCTGAATGGCAGCTTGTGGCAGGGGTGACTGGTGAGGGCTTGGCGCAGAGCCGGGAGATCCTGGGAGGGACGGGCCATGGGCTTTGGCTGCCAGTACTTTTCCCCACTTACTCATCAGACTCAAAAACAACTCCACCCACTTGCGGTGAAGGCTAACCTGCATTTTTCACCTTTGGGCTATCATTCCGAAGAAGAAATACCAGCCCAGGAGGAAAGTTTTGGCCAAGTTCAAAGGAATGGGCTTAGGAATGGAAAGTCCTTTGAAACCTTGCTTGAATGGTAACCGCCTGACCCAGATTTTTCCTTTTCAAAAATATGCTCTGGTTCAAAGTCTCGGGTGTCATGTCGATCTAGCATGATGGGGTCAGAGGGAAAGCACACCAACCAAAGCGCAGCTGGCACCTCCGGCAGAAAAACCTCAGCCCGAATGGCAGGCCAGACTCGAACGGTCAGCCTGGCTTTGGGCACATTCCTGTGTGGGCCTCTGGGGGCACCTGCAGAGGATGGGGCTGAGCCCACCGCAGCGTGCCCGTCTGGGTCTGCGCCGGGGACCAGCTCGTGTCTGAACAGGAGTCCCCTCGCCCTTTCCCCCATTTCCTGGGGGTCTTAGTGTCCCAAATACAGAAGCTGAGAACAGGATTTGAGTGACAGTGCTTCCCAGGAGGTGATCCCAGTAGGGTGGGGAGGTGAGACAGGAAAGGAAGGCGAGGGAGCCGTAAAGGACGGGCTGTCAAACTAGTGACTACTGGGGGGGCACTGGAGTTTAACTCTTCTGGGATCGCTGGGAGATACAGCTGAGCAGGCACCTCACAGTTAGCCCCCCGAGCAGCAAGGAAACGGGTATTTGCACACCATCAGGCACTGGTTGAAGGCCGTTCCTGGCTGGGGAGGGGACATTCATTCCATCATTCCATGTACAGTGCTCAAGCCAAGCAGGCTGCGGCACCGGCAGTGGGAGGCTGGGCTACCATACTCTTAACACATAAAAGCTGAAGGACTATGGGCCTGGCACACAGTGTGCCTGCTGCTCTGGGTGACATGCCTACGGCGTAGTCTATCTAGACAGGTGCTTCCCAGACTCGACACTCCCACAGTGAAGTGGCTAGTGAAAATGAGCCAATCGTAAGTTTTATGTGTGCCCCACCCCTTGTCTTTGCTGACATCACTATGACAAGAAAAAGCACCCTTATCCATTCTGCTTCCAGCAGAAAAAGTAGGTTTGAACAAGCAAGGACAAAGTCTGGGGAGCCGGAGGCAGTGCCCCGTGGGGTGGTTCCCGGGGAGGTCCTCCTGAGCAGGGTTTTCTCCTCTCTCGTCCACATGTACACTGAGGCGTGAGAGGAAGGGGTGAAGGGGGGGAGACGCTGAGCCTGAAAGGAATGAGTCTGCAGGCCAATCTCTTCTTGGACTCCTGTCTCCAGGGTGGAGTCTTCCAGCCCTGAGTTACTCAGTGCCAGCTGGGAACCCCCTGCCATGAGAAGCTTGAGTTTCACCCCAAACCCAGCTACCTGGGGACCCTGCAGCTCCATGAGTTCCCGAGCATCTTACCAGTTGCTTTAGCTAAGTTTTCACCCTGCAGCCCTGGGCTGCCTTCATTCTTCCCACCTTCCATAGACCCTGTGGCTGCCAAACAGATAGATATTGGCTCTCAGCCCAGCCCCATCCTATAGTCTGCTTTGTCGGGGCGGGGCTGGGACTCTGCAAACCACGTTTTTGTTTGCCAGCTGTTCCCTGTTGGGTTCTGCCAATGAGAGACTAGAAGGAGACCAGAAGATGGGGGAGGGAGATGGAACTTGCTCCGTCGTGATTTGCTTCTTGTTAAATGTCAGCCTCATGCAACGATGGTTCTTCATTCTGGCAGCTGCCGCTGGTTGCACTTCCTGGTTTTTGTTTCATGCCCTCCTGGAATCAACCCTACTGTGTGCCTTCAGAAACACCAGCCAGGCAGCACCCCCTCCTCCAAAGTCTCAGTCCCAGCTCCCTGCAGCCCCTCCTCCAAGCTTCTAGGTTCTAATAACTCCAACTCTTCCTTTGTTCCTGCCCTGGGGGTGGCAGCTCCTTCTTGCAGGTGTTATGAAACTTCTCCAATACTGGTTTCACCAATTCTGTAGATCAAATTCTCTCTGTTAAAATAACTGCTGTGGTTTGTTTTCCTGACCAGACACTGATGGATACAGACCCGCCGGCTGCCAAACCGACGGCAAGAAGGAAGCTGTAATTGACCATCTGTTTTTCATCTATCAGAAGCATAGGTGGCTGCCAGCTGATCAGCTTGGGTTACCGGTTACCACACTGCTTTGAGACCATTCCAGCCCAAAGCATAGAAACCTGATATCACAGTGAGCCTGTGTAATCTGACTATGGGCCAAGTTATGGACTCCCTTCTGCTTTTGGAAATATTAATGCTTGTTTGCAGGGTCCCTTGAGCTCCTGGGGGTTGGGGAGTAGGTAAGACAGCATGGGACTGTTGGTCTGACCTCAGGTCTCCTTAGGTTTGCAGACCCCTCTGTTCCCTAGGAAGTCCCTGGGTGACAGAAACAGTTAAGCGCTCAACTACTAACTGAAAGTTTGATGGTTTGAATCCACCCAGAGGTGCCTTGGAAGACAGGCCTGGTCAACTGCTTCTGAAAAGTCACAGCCTTGAAAACCCTATGGCACAGTTCTACTCTGCATCATATGGAGTTGACATGAGTTGAATTTGACTTGATGGCAATTGGTTTGGTTTTGGGTTTTTGTTCCCTAGATGACAGTGAGACACCCCTTAGGCTCTTGACTTCCATAGCTCCCTCCCAGGCTGCCACCCTCCCTTGGGTACCCACCTCCCTCCTCCCAGTCAGGCTCAGATGATCATCGCCAAGTGTTGTAGCTCTAAGCATAAGGGTTCCCCACAGAGCCCAGACTGAGAGTGAGGAGAAGATTCCAACACATACAGCAGCGAGGGTTGAGCTCTTCCCAACTAATTGAAAACTTCATCCACAGAGTGTCAGAGCCAGGTAAGAACCCAGAGATCAGCTACACCCACCTATCATTTTCCTAATGGAGAAACCAAGACCCAGGAAGGTTAGGCAGCACGTCCAGTGTCACACAATTTGGCCAAGACCATGGCTAAGGCTGAGTTCTCTGTCTCTGGAGAGCTCCCAGCTCTTCCCTGAACCACACTGTGGTCATTCAGTTTACAAGTTTCTGCAGGCTAGCTGAAGTCAGCTTGCTTCCATCCAGTGTCTTTCTCTTCTAGATTTCCTCAGAAACCTCCCAGATTTCCTAAGAAGTCAACATTTCAGTCTAGCTCTCTGTTTCCCCTGATTTAACCCTGAGTTTCCTCTGAGCTTCTCTGCCCACTCAAGCTCTTCCTTATTCTCTACTTCTGGTCCTGCTCCTCTGAGCTCTGCTTGTCCCAACTGCCCTCTCCCACCCAACCCCAGAGCCCTTTTGCCCCTTCCTAGGGTATTGGGAAGGAGCCCTTGTGGCACAGTGGTTAAGCACATGGCTGCTAACTGAAAGGTTGGTGGTTCAAACAAATCAGCCTCTCCACAGGAGAAAGATATTTATGGTAGTCTGCTTCTGTAGATATTACACCTTGGAAACCCTTTAGGGCAGTTCTACTCTGTCCTATAGGGTCACTATGAATTGGAATTGACTTGACGGTAATGGGTTTGGTTTGGTTTTTTAAAGGATTGGGGGCTGTCACTTTCCCATTACCTATTTACCCTTAACAATTAGCCCTGCCTATTGGATTATGTAAATAGTGGCTTAACTTAGAGTACAGACAAATTCCTGTCCCTCAGCACCCTCGACATTGATTTAGCTGCTTTTTTTTTTTTTAACCAAATACTGTTTTTCTCAAATTTTAGGCTTGTGAGTGCCTCAGATGACTAAGCATGAGGGAATTCCGTCTCAGGATTCTTGGGAAAATGACGTAATGTCCTTGAGTCCAGATGCAATAGTTCTGTTGACCAGCCTTGGGTATTTTCTAGGCATTGTTCTCTGGTGAGATTGCCAGTGCAGAAGAAGGGAAAGCCATGGTTTCCCTCTGAACAGTGAAAGCAGAGGCAGTTCTTAGAAATCACACCCAAAGCCTTTATCCCCTGGCACAACACAGAACCTCAGCTTATGCTGGTGCAAAACCCCTTACCCTATTACCCTAGCTCTGGGAATCTCTTCTGATGTAAATCAGAATCGCCTGGAAAGTTTTGAAAAAATAAGTTCCCGTCCCCCATCACTGAGATTTCACAATAGAATCCCTGGGGGTGGGCACCTAAGGATCTCTATATTTGAAAACACCCTCTAAATGTTTCTGATGTTCAGCCAAGTTAAGAGTCACTGCCCAGACAGATAACAGAGGATGCTGCACGGCTGTTGGGACATTTAGGTAGAACAAGAGGATGCAGAGAGAAGGGTCTTGCGAGCATGGAGAATTTGGTTATGCCGCTAAGCCCTTTGAGGCTGTACATTTGTCCTAGAACAGGCCCAGCCTCTCTGTGTATGGTCAGTGCTTCTTGGCCAGGAGTGTCTCCTTCAGGGCCATGCCAGCTCTGGGACACAGGCTGAGAAACTAAAGGACCCAGTTCTTCTCTCATTCTGTAACTTTCAAGAGCCCCTTCACATCTTGGAGCCTCTATTTTCTCATCTCATCCAGGACTGACCAGATGACAGGTAAGTGACATCCTCCCCTGCCAGGGGTGCAGGATGACTTGGACTGCACCGTGCCCTGGTGGGGTGGGGGGGAGCGTCTGTGCAAATGTGATGGCTGCAGGGAAAGCTATCAAATGGTATTGGTAGATCCCACTTCAATGGGGACCATTTGCTTTTTATTCTGCATGAATCTGATGACAAGAAGAACATGTTTTTAAAAATGTGATTGAAGTGCCTTTGTTTCTATCACTTCCAAAGTCTCATCTATCTATTTATCATCCATTTCTTTTTCTGTCTATCTATCTCTTTACTTGTGGTACAAAACTTAACAATTTATATATGTCAACCAGTGTCTGAAAGCAGTTTGTATTAGAAATTAAAGTGACACTACTGGAGTCTGTGTTCATCCTGTCTGGGAATGGCTTCCTGTGACAAGTAGCCATGTTCCTGATGGGTGACTTATCCCCATTCTGGCCTGAAAAGACCAAAGGTCACTCCAAACAGCTCCTAATCACATTTTATCTCTCAATAAATTAGAATTGGGGTTGAGACAATGGAGCAGAGACGAGAAATGGTGAAAAGTCCCGGTGGCCTTTTCTGCTCCCAGTTTACAACTCTAGTGAGCTAAGCCCATTTGAGTTTGTTTCTATTAATTGGAACCATTGAGTTCTAACTCATAAACAGAGAAAGCGGTCACCGATCCAAGGCATGATGGGTTGCAACTACATCCTAGGCATCACATTGAAGTTAATATGGATAATGATGCTAGGCATTTGTCATTGGGCACCTACTGTATACCAGATACAAGATAGGTATTTTATATTCATCAGCCTTTAGAGTATTTACAACAAAAATGTAGATGTTATTGTCTCATCTCACAGAAAAGGGAACTGAGGCTCAGGGAGAGGAGATAACTTTCCCAACTCACACAGTAAGTGGTAGAACTGAGATTCAAACCCAAGTCTGTTTGACTTGAAAATCCATTCCCTCTCTACTACGCCCCACAACTTTCGATGTGGTATAAGATTGAGGAGAATTCAGGCTCAGGCAGACTGTTAATATTGCGTGTAGCTGTTATCTGGAGGGCAAAATCCAGGAATACAGAGGTGGTGGACCCAGCTCAAGGCCTAAGGGTCCACTGGGTCAGAAAGAGTTTCAAGCAGAGGCTGTCCAGGACCCTGGAGAGCTCCTAAGGAGCAAAAGACCAAACCCTTTGATCCTTTGAGCCATAGACCTACGTGGTAGCTCAGCCCCCATCATAAGCCTCTGAATGTTGAAAGCTGTTCACTTGATACTCAGGGTGGGTTTATCCCCCGGGACTCTGGGGATTATGCGGATGATCTCCCACACATCCCCTAACCCACTGTAATTTTTTCTCTGCATCAGCTTTTGGGAAGGGATGCTGACTTAGGGTGCCCATGTTTCCATGCCCAAAGAGTTTGAAACTAATTTAAATAATCTCTTTCAAGCTCTCCCACCTTTTCATAGATGAGGTGACTGACAAATATGATCTGTTAATCATGCCAAACCTCCTTTGGCAATGTAAAACCAAACTGGCTGCTTTGCACAGTAAAAGGTTAAAATTATGAGCCGTACAGGGAACAAATAAAGCTTGATCATTCAGGCTCGAAATTTGTGACTGAACATCCTTGTGCTTGCCTTTCACACTCGCACCATCCTCACATGTCTGCCCTTGACTACGGCTGTTTATTTTTAATCCACGTTTCCCCAGAATAGATATTAATAATTTTCCTGCAGTGGCACCCTCTGCATTGACCAAGAGCAGCAATATTTCTCTGACCATATGCGTTTGGGGTTTTCTTTGACACTGTAAATGGATCTTCTGCTTGATATTGAAGTTGGCTCTTTGCAGGAAGCATTGGCCAGTTCAAACTTCCTTAATAAGTTCTCCATGACTGCATTTGCGATAACGTTGATGAAATCATTCTGAATATCAGTGGACAGATAATGAGCCCAGAGGCAGTGACCAGGGTGAGGGCCCAGATGGAGGGAGGGGTGGGATGACTGAGGGGAAGAGGGGACAAAGCTGTTTTCCTGGCTCCTGAAGGAAGGTGAAAATGAATAACAACCCCCAAGGTCTCATGTTTCTCTTCTCCCCCATCTGGGAGACCTTTTGGTTGGGAGTACCACCAAGATGTTTGATCTCCAGCCTGTGTAGGAGCCTGTTCTCCCAGCCTTCCTCTCTTACCCTTTCCCTCTAGAGAAGTAAGCTAGGGTTTTCCTTTCCAGAGATTAGAGAGAGGCTCTGGAGGCAAAGTCTCAAGACATTTCGTATGCATTTGGCTCTGTAACCCTTTTTATTGCTCTTGCCACAGACCCTCATGCTGGTTGGCCTCCCTATACCCTGCCACCCACCTCAACCCCTTCGTAAACTACCAGGTACAACTCTCAGCCTCCCGCCCTTCTCTTCCCTTTCCAACCAAATGTTGGCCTGAGCTCCTAGCCTTTCCCTGGGGCCTCTGGCCACATCCTTGTGCTGAGCAGTGTAGAGGGGGCACTTAGGGCCTAGGCACAGGGCTCTGTCAATCTGTTTCGTGTTTTATGGGGCACCATGGGCTATCCATCTCAGACTGAGCCAACTGTTAGGGACTGGAAGAGGAGAAGCAAAGGCATCAGACAAAGCCACTATGGAGGGATTTGAGATAAGAGGCAAAAGCAGCCCCGCCAGTCCAGGCTGCCACACATGGATGTGTGGATGATGCATTGCATACCCCGAGGAGGCCCTGTCACGTCTTGTACATTGCAGATTTGGAAATGCATTATGACAGTTTCCTGGCAGTTGGCACTTGGGTATCTTGTACTAACAAAACGAACATCTTACAACAATTTTTCAACAAGTGGAAGTAAAGTGTGTTGTGGAATTTTTTCTACTTTGCATAAAGATACTGGTATAGGTTGGGGTGGCCCTCTCTTTCGGACCCTCATATATTTGGGGGGACTTTCTTCATGACATGTGAAGTCAATCTCATCGGTTGTGTTCAGCCCTAAGAATGTGGGCCTAGACTCGTTTCCCAGCCTCCATTCACTACAGGGTAGGAAGGGTGGGTGCCATCGATGGTGCCGTGAGTGCTCTTGAGACAATCACTTGACTGCCCAGTCGGTCAGCTACACATTGTGGGTGCCTATAAAGCCCACTGACCTGACCTCCCAAGGCTGTTGGGAAGCCCAGATATAAAAATGATACACACGTGCTTTGGAATTTGGGGTTTGGAGTTGTTCAAAAACTCTGACCCCTTAATATCCTGGGCTGGAGCAGGGTCCAGATGACTCCCCGCCTCTGCAAACAGCAGTTCCATTTCCATCCTTTTAGACATTCCAGAGCTGCTGGAATAACAGTCTGCTCTTTAGAAGGACTATTCAGTAGCTGTGGCCCTGCCTGGCCCCTCTGGCTCTTCCCGTAAGAAAACAAACAGGAAGGCGATGCTGGCAGTAAACAGAGTGGGACCCGGGGCCAGCCAGGCAGCTGGACAGGGGCGCTGGCCCAGCCAGGTGTGTCTCTGTTACTCTGGGCAACAGCTGACCCGACGCAGCAGCCCAGGCAGCGGTCCCCCAGGGAGGTCACAGAGAGGCCAGGAGCTGTGGCTTTGCTTTGGTGTGGATTCAGATAGCGCCTTCCCCTCTGGCCTTAGTTCCCCAGCAGTTCAATGGAGGGGTTGGAAGAGATGGTGTCTGAGGTCCCTTCCAACTCTAATAGGTGTGGTTCTAGGAAGCTCACTTCCTGACACAACCCAATAGGTGCTAGTTAAGGGGATGGCTCACATGTAGGTCTGTGGCTACCCTGGCCGTGTCCCCGGAGCCTGGAACTCTCAGACCACCCCCAGGCAGCTTGGTTGGGAAAAAAACCACTTTCCTCTCCCATCCGGAGCTGGGCATACCTCAGCCCTCTCTCAGCGCCCCTGCTCCCGCACATCTGGTCACCCAGCTGGAGCACACAAAGGTGCCAGAGCAGCAGAACTGCTCATACAATTGATTTTTAGAGACAGGCTTGGAGGTTATGTGTGGTGATTTTTCCCCTGGAGACACTGTTCCCTGAAGCCAAATATCTCAGTTCAGGGGAGTGTAAAGCTGATAAAAATAGATTTTAGCCAGAGTGCAGGAATGGGAGGAGGAGACAGGGACTGAGCCCCACTCCTTCCTGAAAATCAGCACAAGCCTTTTGCCCCACCCAGCACCCCATCCAGTTAGAGCAACTGCTTTCTGCTATCTCCCTTTTCCTGAAGTACAATGGCAGTCAGATGGTGTCCTCTCTTGGGCAAGGACAGCAGTGAAAGGAGGGTTGTGCCAGGAGGCAGGTTTATATCATTATTTAATAAAGAATGGGAGCTTGGCTGTCAAGCAAATCACGTGTGGCCAGGAATAATCAGTAACCATGGTAATGATAGCAATAGCAGCTAACATTTATTGATTGCTGACTATATGCCAGGTACTGCTAATGCATTGTCTCATTTAATCCTCAGAGCAAAGGTATATAATAGTTATTAGTAGCTTCAATCCCCAGACAAGAAACTGAAGCTCAAAGACAGTGAGTACCTTGCCTGAGGCCACTCGGCGAGTATGGAGCAATGCCAGGATTCAGATCCAGGCCTGCCTGACCACAGAGCCCTGGTGCTTAGCTGCGATGCAACGTGAGGAGTGGACCTGCCTTTTGGGATTGTGGATCCCAAGCCACAGGGGTGAGAAGTTGACCAGCCAGGGGCTCTGGGGAGGAGGGTACAGGGATAGATGGTGTGGGTGGCTTAGACATTTTCAGCACCCAGGAGGATGTCCTGCAAGAAATGACTGGGAGGTGGGGCTGGAGGGTGTGCCTTGGCTACTGGGAGTCTGAGAGACAGGTGAACCCAGGCAGGTGGTCCATGTTTGGTGTCCTAGCAGGGGGTGATCCAGCAAGCAGGCAGTCAGCCCCAGGGAGGGATGCTAGTGAGAAAGAGGTCCCTAGCAGCACATTTGAGTGCGCTTCCGAGGCCCTCGGAAGCTTCTAGAAATGTAGAATTCCAGGCCTGCTTAATCAGCCTTTTTGGGAACAGGGTTCAGGAGTCTGTTTTGCATAAAGCCCTTAAGTGATTCTGACTCAGATGCTCCAGGGGCCACACTTTGAGAAACCCTAGCCTAGCAGAAGTGGTGAGGGCTCTCTCCCTCTCTTCTTCCCTCCCTCCCTCCCTTTCTTCCCATCACTCCATCTCTTGGCTCTTCCCTATATGGGGACTTATTCTGTTCCGCCCAAGATGGGCTTTCTCCATGTGGTAGGGAATAGGACCACCGTCAACTCCAGGCTTACCTCACCATATACCACCATCCATGGAGGAAGAGCCTTTCTCCCCCTTGACCTTATATCAAATCCCGTGGAAGCTCCCTGATTGGCCCTGCTTGGGTCATGTGCCCAGCCCTTGAACCAATCACTGTGAATAGGAAGGAGGATAGACGAGGCCTTGGTTACATGCCCACCCTTCCATCCTGGGCTAGACCTGTGGTTGGCAACCTCACTAGAATCACATGATTAGAGAGAGGGAGGAGCAGTTCCCAAAAGGAAGGGAACATGGGAAAGGGGTATTTAGAAAGATGAAGTCCCTGGATGGCACAAACAGCTTGCTCTTGGCTTCCAACTTAAAGGTCAACAGTTGGAATCTACCAGCCACTCGCTGGAAACTCTATGGGGCAGTTCTGGTCTGTCCCATAGGGTCACTATGAGTTGGAAATGACTTGATGGCAATAGGTTTTTTGGTAATTTTTAGCAATAGGGTGATTTTTAAGTGTAATAATTTTATTTTAGATCAATGTATTATTAAAGATTGCATTATAAAATTAATTTTAATCACCTTGTAATTATATGCATAATGTATGAACATGAATTTGGACATTTTTTTTCCTGTTGAATGAGTGATAAATATATTTAATTTGCTTTAAATTGATTATGCAAAAAGGTAATTTGTTGCTTAACTTTAATCTGATACAGTATATGTTTCATTTGGGGACTAAATGTATTTTAAAATAAAGCCTGTAATTATAAGTTACAGCATTAAAAAACTGCTTTTAGGACTTGATATTTGGAATTATTGAACTTCTTATGTTTTGAAAAAGCAATTAGTTTTTTATGTAAAGTGGCGTTTTCTTACATTGAATACTGAGATAAAAGAGAAAGTTTAAAACTGCGATTTGTAAACACTTCTCAGAAATACATTACAGGAGCAGATTATCTTAATTCTTAATAAATAAAAGAGCCCAATTGGCTATAATTGCCACTGTGTTTTCCCTTCTTGGCATTGCTTTATGGAGTACTAGGAAAATTTTTAGAATTATTGTATTTTTTTATGTTCCTCATTAACTCGATATTGTATTTCCACCTCAGTGTTCCGTATGCTTCCTGTCTTAAACCAATGGTCCATACTGGGTGTAAATTAAACTGAGTCTGACTAAACATAAAAAGAATTTAATACAGCGTGATGGGGAAATCCTCCATGGTGGTCAGCGGTGTTCAGCTGAGTGATGAATCAATTGGCTGGAGACTGAGTCACGGCAAACTTAACTGATCTCAGCTAACGCGGGTGTTCTCACGGCATGCCTTCTGAACGCTCGTTCTATCCCATCAAAACAAGTACATGTTTTAGAAATGGAAACAATACCCTTGCCTTTAAGCATGTGGTTGTTTTAGCTAGGTGCCGATTCCGACTCATAGCGCCCCCCTGTGACAGAGTAGAAATCCCCGTAGGGTTTTCTTGGCTATAATCTTTACGGAAGCAGATTGCCAGGTCTTTCTCCCACAGAGCTCCTGGGTGGCTTTGAACCACCAATCTTTTGGTTAACAGCTGAGTGCTTAACCGTTGCACCACCAGAGCTCCTGAGTAAGCAAGTGTCTCCCTTGCAGTGTCTTCAGGAGCCCTTGGGGATCACAAACCACCCATTGGGAAATGCTCCACAATACCAGCTCGTATTAGACTTTTGGGGGCAGATCCCAGAAATCTGTACTGTGTCTAGTCCAGTAGATTTTACATAGGCTCGCTATGAGTCGGAATTGACTCGATGGCAACAGATTTGTTTATGGAAACCCTGGTGGCGCAGTGGTTAAGAGCTACGGCTGCTAACCAAAAGGTCGGCAGTTCAAATCTGCCAGGTGCTCCTTGGAAACCCTATGGGGCAGTTCTACTCTGTCCTATAGGGTCGCTATGAGTCAGAATGGACTCGATGGCAACGGGTTTGTTTTTTTTTGGTTTGAGATGCTTGATGTTTGTAGATTGAAGGGAACAAAGATAAAAAGGAGGGAAAGATCAATAACACCTTCTTGAGTATATTCTGCTTCCCAGTGTGCAAGGGGATCTGGAAGGGACAGCATTGCCCAGGCTCTGGACTGTGATTCCACAGCCCAGGGAATGAGAAGTGGTGGTGGGAGAAAAAGGACGCAGCAGGGCTGGAAACAGAGGCAGACAGCCCCTGGTAACCAAAGTGTGAACTCCCGGGCTCTGCCTCCTCCCACCCAGAAAAGCCGAGATAATGAAGATAGAACAAGTTCAGAGAAGGGCAGCCAAAGTGATCCAGGAGACATGACTTACGAGAGGAGAGTTTAATTGGTTTAGCCTAAAAAGCCCATTATGCTCTCTGGTGGACGTGGTGACGCTATAAATATCCGCAAGATGACAACAAGGGAGAGAGGATGGAATCCGTCTCGCTGGGCACTAATGTTAAGACAGGTGGCTTGGAGGGAGAGCAGAAGCTGCAGAGGGCTTGGGCCCATTTCAGGGGTTTGAAGACTTTTGTACAGTCAGAATCCGTTGTTCAAACAAAAGCATACGTGGAGCTCTGTTACACGAAACAGATTAACAGCTGAGCTTCTCTGGTTGAAGTGGAGGAAGGGGGCCAGGACCCTGTCTTCTCCCCTTCTTGTCCCCAAAGGCAGCTCTTCAGTCTTCCAGGGATCCGTTTGAAAACCGCTGAGCTGCGTGCTCTGAGGCCCTCCAGCTCTGACACAGCCTGCTATGGAGTGGCAGCGTCTGAGCAGCAGCCCAGGAGGGGAGCACACAAAAGGACAGGGGGATGGGATGCAGCTAGAAACAGGTCCTGAAGGTCTGCTGGGTGGAAAGTGGTTTTGAGATCCTGGTAGCTGTGAAATCCCAGTCAAGCCTCTGGGTCTTTGCACATGCTGCAGCTCTGCCTCGAATGCTCATTCCCCGGCCTCTCTTCTCATCCCCATCTCCTCCCTGACCCTTCCCTGGCCAGCTCTCACCTGACCTTCACCTGTCCGCTTTGACCTCACATCCTCTAGGAAGCCCTTCCTGCCACCGCTCCCCATGGTCAGGTATCCCTGCTTTGTGCCCCCCAGCTCCTCCTTTCCCCTGTCAAAGCACTGACTCCTGTGGGTTTTATTCACCCATCTCCCGACTCAGTCACAGGCTCCATGAGGGCAGGGACCTATCCTCTGAATCATGGCATCCCTGAACCTTAGCAGTACCACCTGGCCTGTGGTCAATTAAAAAAACCAGCTGCTGTCAAGTCGATTCCAACTCATGGTAAGCCCATGCGTGTCAGAGTAGAACTATGCTCCATAATGTTTTCAATGGCTGATTTTTGGGAAGTAGATTGCCAGGCCTTTCTTCCAAGGCACCTCTGAGTGGACTCAAACCTCCAACTTTTTGGTTAGCAGCTGAGTGTATTAACTGTTTTCATCACCTGTGGTCAATAGATATTCCATAAAATGTGTGTTGAATGAATGAATGAGCAAACAAATGAACAAATGCACAAATGGGTTAAGACTCGTTACATGAGAATAGAAGCAAAAGCTCCCAGGACTGGCAGCTGGAGGTCAAAGGGGACAGGTGAAGGCTATGTGGGAGCTGGCCAGGGAAGGGGTGGAGGATCTGGGGAATGAGAAGGGAGGCCTGGGGATGAGCATTCAAGGTAGAGCAGCAGCATGTGCAAAGACCCAGAGGCCAGCAAGAGCAACACACCTTTGGAGCCTCAAGAGCTTGGGCACTGTGGAGAGATGAAGCCAGAGAGGTGGGCTAGACCTCCAAGCCAGGTTAAACATGTGTTAAGTTTTATCCCAGGGGCAGTGGGGAGCCATTGAAGAGTGTTAATTAAGCAAGGGAGTGGCATGATAGTATCGATGTTTTAGGAAGACCCTCTGATGCTCTTTTGAGAATGGATTGGAGGGCAAGACTGTGGACAGAGGATTGCACTGTCGCCCAGGCAAGAGAGTAAGACAGAGCAAGACAGAACTGAGAGATGCCCAAGGGGTAGAATAAACAAGTCTTTGCAATGCAGTGGATACAGGGGGATGGAAAGAGAGGAGGAGCCTAAGCTTCTAGCCTGGGTAACCCGTGTTATTCCTTGAGACAGGGAACCAGCTGGTGGGGGGAGCTGGGGCAGAGGACACCTAGATGAGATGCCTGAATCCTCTAGCTATAGTTCTGTAGGGTTAGGGCTGTGAACCCTCTCAGCGTCTACAAGGGAGATGATACCTAAAGAACAAGCCATTATGTGTTTGACCTGCACACCTGTACATTCGGTCCTTAAACGACTGTAAGGCAGGCAGTGAAGTTATCATCCCCCCATGTCACAGATGAGAAAAGTGAGGTCCACAGAAGCAAACTGATTTGCTGAAATTTGCAGAGTCAGCATCGGAAGCAGGACTAGAACCAGGATCTCCTGATTCTCAGGGTGAGAGGGGCTATCCCAGGAGCTGATGCAGGGACTTTGCGAAGCAGGGCCTATGAGTGGGCTTCAAGGGGATCCGTACATTCTCTAAAAATGTATGGGTGAAGTGTGCACAGGTGGCTTTCTTCTGGAAAGAAGGGTCTATTGCTTTCATTAGTCTCAAAGGGGTCCCCGTCCCCCCAATTCTAAGAACCTGGGGATTGCTGAGGAATTGGGCCAGGGCAGACTGTTTCCATTTGCACAGTCTGGGACAAGGGCAAGATGATGAGGAAGCAGGGGTTCATACATGTGGGACTTGGGGGAAGCTAGAGGTCCCCAGTGGTCACCGGGAACAGGAACTTGATCCAGTGACCTGTGGTCAACAGTATGTATTATTGGACTGAAAGCTAGGTCCACAGGCTCTCTGTGAGTGCCTGGGAGCACAAAGGAGAGAGAAGCAGGTGCTCTTCTGTAAAGGCCACTCCCCGCTCCCACCCCGTCCATCCCAGTTAGTGAAGGGGGAGCAGCACCCTCACCCCCATAGCTTGTGAAGCAAAGTCCTAAAGGGACAAAAGTGAGGGGATTTGCCACCACCCCAGTCTCACACAGCCTGCAAGTGGTTCAACTGGGACCCAACCCAGGACTGCCTGACGCAGTCCAGTTCTCATCTCAGCGTTTGTCCCCAAAAAACCGTGTTAGCCTTGCTCCTGCTCCGTCTTCTCAGCCACCCCACCCCCAACCTGCCCTCTTGTCCAGCACAGGCTCCCAGGGCCTCCAGCACTGGCTTCCTGCATTTGCCGGGCCCCCATTACCAGCCCTCTCCTGCCCTCTAATGGCCGCCCCAGAAGCGGCTGCAGAACGAGGATCCCGCTGCCTCCAGGGCCGGCAAGTCCACCTGGGAAAGCTGGGGCTGGCGCAGACAATGCTAGGCTCTGGGATGACGCTGGCAGAAGGGTCCTGGGCCCTGGCTCCCTGAGGAGAGACAGATGGCTCAAGTCCACCCTCGAGGGAGGGGAGCCAGGAAAGCCTCTTCGCCAAGGGACCACACCTTGGAGTGATCTGGGCCTTTTTCCACCAGGGAACTAGGCTGGCTCCCCTGCTCAGAAACACTCTGGGGCTCCCAGCTGCCTGGAAACCAAAGAAAAAACACCCAGGGGTGCGGGAGTCCTTCTGCACAATGGTTTCCTCTGTCTCATTCCTCCCAATTTGCCACCTCAGTCTCTGTGCTTCATTTAACCTTCCCAGCTCAACAGTCCCCAGATCTCTGCTCAATTAGTCCCTTTACCTACAAAATGCTAGTTCCTACCCCAGCACGCCCACTCATCTTGGGAAATCCTACTCGATATGTTCTAACTTTCTCTGGCACGCCTCAAAACACTGGACATGTGCTTTCTCTCTTCCCGCTTACTATAGCCAATTAACACTGACATACAATTTTTTAATGTTAAAATCCACTTACCACGCCACTATCCATCAACCACATTCCTCTCTTGAATGACCTAGAAGTGTAATTCCTCAGCAGGAGCCACGGGGCACATGGCATTTGTTCTTAGTTTTTCACCATTATAGAATCATTTTCTTCTGTGGCTTCATAATCATTGTAATAATCATTGAGCGACTACATGATTTGTTATCATGTAGACAGTTTTTGATCTGGGCTTAGGGGCTGCCCAAGGGGCGACACCCAACCACTCATTCAACCACAGGAAATCTGTTTTGTCTTTTCACAGCCTCACTAGCATTGTTGTTGTTGCTATAATACTTTGGGGTTTCAGAAAAGATTACATTTGGAAAAAAGTTCTGTGCTGTATAGCACTTAAAACTCACAGAGGTAGATGAACAAAAATGCATATAACCAAATACTTTACTTCAAAATTATTTTGTGCAGACAGACTTTTCTTTATTTTCTCTGTTTTTCTTCCCCACATCATAGTTCTCTGGAGAACGCAGTTGCCTTGTCCCTTCTATTAGAGTAGGGGCTCCTGAGAGTCAGGGGCTGGGTCCTGGTCATCTCAAAGCCTAGCAAGGTGCCTTGTACAGAGTAGGCACTCACTTAGATAGATGGATAGAGAGAGAGAGATATAGATAGCTGCCATCAGGTCAATTCTGACTCATGGTGACCTTATGTATAACAGAATGAAGCATTGCCAGGTTCTGAGTCATCCTCACAATCATTAGCACGTTCAAGTCCATGGCTGCAGCTATTGTGCCAATCCATCTCACCAAGAGTCTCCATCACCTTCGCTGGCCCTCTGCTTCCTCAAACAGGGCATCCTCCTCCAGTAACTGATCTCCCCTGATGATGTGTCTAAAGCAAGTGATTCAGGCAATGTTCTCTGGTGATCCATAAGGTGTTTTTTTAAAAAATAATTTTTTTAATTTGTTGTTGTTGAGAATATACACAGCAAAACATACACCAATTCAACAGTTTCTACATGTACGATTCAGTGACATTGATTACAGTCTTCTAATTGTGCGACCATTCTCGCCCTCCTTTTCTGAGTTGTTCTTCCCCCTTTCACATTAACTTACTGCCCAAGGTTGATCCATAAGATTTTCATCGGCTGATTTTCAGAAGTAGATTGCTAAACCTTTATTCCTAGTCTGAGTTAGTCTGGAAGCTCTGCTGAAACCTGTCCATCACGGGTGACCCAACTGAAATTTGAATTACCAGTGGCATAGTTTCTAGCATCACAGCACCATGCAAGTCACCACAGTATGGCAGACCGACAGATGGGTGTTTGGCGCTTACTTAGTGCTTGTGGAATTGAATGTGAAAGGGAAGATTACTCCACAGGAGAACTTGGAGGTGCCTCAGTTGGATGGGCAAGAAGCTCAGGTTCAGAATTTCTCAGTACTCAGCACATAGGGAAGAGCAGAGGTTTTCCAAGTGAATCTTGGTTGGCAGGGTGAAGACTGCCTCCTTGGCCCAGGCTCTGGGGAGACTCAGAGAGTGGTTGCCTTGGGAAGGATTTTATTTTATTTTTTACAGCTTATTGAGGCACAATTAACATACAAAGCATTGCACATATTTAAAGTATGTGATTTGGTGCCTTTTGACACATGTATGCAGCTGTGAAACCATCACCACAATCAAGATAACGAACATACCCATCACCCCAAAAAGTTTCCCTGTGACTTTTTGCAGTTCCTCCCTTCCAACCCCCAGGGAACCACTGATCTGCTTTCCATCACTATAGATTAGCTTGCCTTTTCTAGAATTATGTATAAATAAAGTCATACAGTATGTACTCTTTTTAATCTGGTTTCTTTCACTCAACACAGTTATTTAGAGATTCATCCATGTTTTTCTGTGTATCAGTTCATTCCTTTTTTTATTGTGGTAAAATAAACACAACATAAAATTTGTCATTTTAACCATTTTCAAGTGTACAGCTGGGAAGGATTTTGTAATGAGCACCAGGATGAAACAGGCCAGAACTGGCACCTTCCAGAGCACAGGCCTTGGGCAGAGTGGTGGGGGTGTAATTTTCTCCCAGCACCCCCCACTCCACCCCACAACACACGGCCTTGTGATGCCACCATCTTGGGAGCTCCTACTCTAGGGGAAAATTTCCATAAAAAACATCATGGGAACAAAGGTGGAGCTTTCACTGAAGATCATCCTACCTGGCCCATGGTGGCTGCTCAATAAAAAGTGTGATGTAGATTATGGTGCTCTGGGCTTGGAATTGCAGACCCCAGGTTTGAATCCCAGCTTTATTACTTTCTATCTGTGTGATGTTGGACAAATCACTTAACGTCTCTGACTTGCTCTTTTCTTGATGATAAAATGAAGACACCACAACTCAGCCCACCAGGATTGGTGATGATGCAGTCACAGCACAATAAAAAGCCAGTTGCCATTGAGTCAACTCCCGCTCATGGCGACCCCATGTGTGTCAGAGTAGAATTGTGCCCCATAAGGTTTTCAATGGCTGATTTTTCAGAAGTAGATCACTAGGCCTTTCTTCCAAGGTGCTTCTGGGTGGACTCGAACCCCCAAGCTTTCAGTTGGCGGCCATATTTGAAAGCTTAAATGGTTCTGTCTCTCTTCCTTCTCTTCCTTCCATGGCAAATTTCAGTCCCACCTTCGTTCCTATTCATTTACCAAATATTAATTGATTTCACTTGAAAACTGATCCTTTTTCTTCCTTTGCCTCTTCCTGTCTCCCCAGTGTGGTCTCTCTGAGTCTTAGTCCCCTTAATTACACAGTGGGAACACCATCATGGAACACACGGAGTTGGGGAAGGACAGGAATAATCTATTTCTAGCACCCGGTGCCATGCTCAGCATGTGTATGTGCTCAATAAAGGCCAGTGTTAAGCAGAGAGGGGGGACCATAGCCTGGTTGTAGGAGTGCAGGGCTGGAAATCAGCAAACTCTCCAAGGAGAAGGTAATGGCTGAGCTGTCCACTGAACGGTGGCCAGGGCTAGGTCAGCCAGGATAGAGAAATGACAGAGTGCCTGTCTGGGCCCTGGCCTCCGCCTGCTGAGTTCTGGCAAAGGTTCGCCCAAATCAGCTGACGCCGTTAGAATCTCTCAGGCACACTCAGAAGATTTGTGCCTTCCCTGAACCTTATGCCCTGCTTGTTAGGTGGTGGGAAGGGCTGGGGACTCTATCCTAAGTAAGGGCATCATGAGAGTGATCATCCAAACCGGGGCACTTCTGAGAGTCAAAAAAACAGCTAGTTGCCGTTGAGTCAATTCTGACTCATGGCGACCCCATATGTGTCAGAGTGGAACTGTACTCCATAGGGTTTTCAGTGGCTGAGTTTTTGGACGTAGATTGCCAGGACTTTCTTCTGAGGCACTTCTGGGTAGACTCAACCCTCCAATCTTTCAGTTAGCAGCCTAGTGTGTTAACCATTTGCACCACCCAGGGATTCCTCGAGAGTAATAGGGGGCATTGTTTATAGATGCATGGCTGACAACAGGTGTAAACGGGGGCCGTCCCAGGCCAGCTGGAACATATGGTTACCTGAGTCCTAAGCCATGGGTGGAGACCAGAGGGTTGAGGTGTAGCTTCAACTACAAACGCCCACAGTGCTTGCCTCCCAGGCACCAATATGTTGCTCACTTACAAGTGTAATAGCAGAGTTAGTAATGCTAAAGAGGAGAGTCTGCCTGCGCCTCCTGCCTCCCACCTCAGCCACTTGCAGGATCCATCCCAAGCAGGTGAGCCTCCTCCACCGTGGAGTCCATGTGACACATCGATGTCCTGGGCACGTCCCTGGGCTTCTCCCAAGAAATAGCATCATAACCGCAGAACATCAGACTTTACAGTTTATGCAGTCCTTTTATTTTGCTCCAGCTCATTTAATCTTTATAACAGTCTCAGGAGATAGGCATCACGATTCCCATTTTATAGGTGAGGAAATTGAGGCTCAAGGCCATAAACTTGCTCCAAATCACACAGCTCGTGAGTGGTGGAGTCAGGACTCTGGGCCAGGTCTTTTCAGTTCTGCTCCTCCCATCCCTCCATCTCCCTGGCTTTGCTGGCTGGAGCTGTGGACAGCACAGTGTGAGCTTAAGTGCTCTGAACAGGAAGCAGAGTTTGGGGAGGGGTTATGAATTATTTGCTAAAACCTCAGGCTAAGTACTAGGCATTCTGTGGTTTTTACTAAGTGTAAATGCCTTCCCTCAAGCAGAAGCTGGGCTAGCTTGGCCAGGAATTGACTTCTGGGATTCTGAAGATATGTATAGCTTTGGTGTTTGTGGAGTTAACATTTGTAACCTCTCCCTTGAAATTTATCGTGCTGCCAGTTCAAAGTTTGTCTTTTCCCTTCTGCAAGGGTCCTCCCTCACTCGTTTAGGCTGAACTTGCCTCTAACTTACCCAGGTGTTTGGAAGTGTAGGTAGGAAAAGAATCATTATTGAGAAGCACCTACTATGTGCCAGATACATCACTTCCAGTCCTTGCTAAATCCTCACTGTGAGCCGAGGAAGTAATCAAGTTCATGCTTCAGATCAGAAAATGAAAACTGTGTCATGCCCAAGCTCACACACCAGTGACAGGAGGAGCTGGGTCTTGAACTCACATCTGGTTGACTTCTGAGACCCTCCAGGGTAAGGGATATGTTTCCCAGGGAGTAGCTCTCAGAAGCCAGTAACATCCTGGGCAGGAATTTAAGCTACATTTAATTGAGGCAAAGGTAGAAACAGTTCCAAGAAATCAGGGACACTTGGGAGCCTTAAAATCTGCTTCCAGAATTCCAAGGACAAAGACCTTGGAAAGCTCCTGACAAAAGTCCATTACAGGGGCTTTGGAATTCAATTCAATTCAAGGAACTTTTATTATTGCTATAGGCCAGGTGCTGTGCCAGGTGCTTTGGGGAAAACAAAAAAGAATAAGGCTGGTTCCTATCTTTCTGGCCATTGGTGGTTGAGTGGTAAAATTCTTGCCTTCCATGCGAGAGTCCAGGTTTAATTCCCAGGCAATGCACCTCATGCACAGCCGCCACCCATCTGCCAGTAGAGGCTTGTGTGTTGCTATGATGCTGAACAGGTTTTAGTAGAGCTTCCAGACTAAGACAGACTAGGAAGAAAGGCCTGGTGATCTACTTCTAAAAATCAGCTAATGAATATTGTATAGATCACAACAGTCCAATCCCCAACCAATCATGGGAATGGCACAGATCCCGGCAACATTTTGTTCTGTTGCGCATGGGGTCGCCACAAGTAGGGGGCTGACTCAATGGTGGCTAACAAGAAACAGTCTTCTGGAGCTCTCTGGACAGCGGAGTAGGGCATTTCTGGCATCCTCACACTGAATGGCTCCATGCTATAGAGATGGAAGAATGAGGAGTCCTCAGGTGATGGGTTATCAAACATGTTTAGGAAACAATGTTCTCGATCCTTCCCTTGTAGCACATTTGTGTCAGCATTTTCAAAGGTTTGAGAAGGAAGGGCATGGTTTCATTTTTTTCAGTCTAGAGTCTTTCAAGCTCATTTGGCAACAGATCTCCTTCCCCAGTGCCCTCTTGCTCCTGGTGGACTATTTATTACATCCATGGAATAGTCCATGAACCACACTTTGGCATACCGCGGCCTAGGGGTGGCTCCATGCTAGGTCTGGTAGGCTAATGTATATACTCTCTTCTTTCGGAACAAACTCTAAGGTTCTCTTGTCTGGGTCTGTCAGTGTTTCTCTGTCTTTGCTCTCTTGGATAGAAACTGTGTCTGCTGGTGCTTGGGTTTAGCTTTGACTGCTTTCTTAAAAGGTCATCTTTCAAAATTGGGGGGTCACTCAGACCTATGGCACTTTAGCTAAAGGAATCTCTTGGGCAAGCAGACAAGTGTTTGGGGAGGATGAGTCCAGTCACAGCTTTCCATCACATATGCAGGAGCACAGTTTCCAATAGGAGATTGAAGCAGCCTGGAGTCTAAGACAGGAACACACTGGAAAACAACAGAGAGGGAGCCATTGGACTCCAGCTTGGGGGTTTAGTCAACAGGGCTCCTCTTTCATCTATACTGAGGTCACCCTGCCCCCCTGGCCAGACTCATTTATTTGCAAGATGAATATGGGTGGGTGACTGTTTACAACATCGTAACAGTCAAGCGTTGGCCTTGTAACTGTGGCTTCTTCTCAGAGGTGACACGTAGGCAAAGCTGTTGACCCAGCAGGGTCAGTGCAAGGAAGTGACTTAGAACCCAGAGCTTGTGACAAAATTAAATGCTTTCATGGGTGTGGTGACATTTTTCCTTGGTTGGGAAATAGCCTGGCACGGGGTTAAGAGGATCACTCCAGTGTCATGCAGGCTTGGCCCTGCTTTGGGCCTGTCACGTATTCTTCCTGAGCCTTGGATTCTTCTTGTGTAAAACAGGGATCATTCCTACCCTGGAATGTCAGCCCTTGATGAGTTTGAACTTGTATCTGGCTGACTGCTCAGGCCATGCTTCCCATGGAGTAGTTCTCAGAAGCCAGTAACATCCTGGGCAGGGTCTGTTAGGACTGGATTGTCAAAATGGAAGAATGTATGTGAAAATGCTTTATAAACTGTGAAGTACTACACAAATGGAAAGAGTTATAGCTAAACTTTACTGAGTGCTTACTATTTGCCAAAGCTCTGCTCTAAATATTGCATGTCTTATCTCATTTAAATCTCACAACAACCCTGTGAGACAGGATACTATATTCACCCCATTTTACAGATGAGAAAACTGAGACCCTAGACAGGTTGAGTAACTTGCCTAAGGTTACACATGATGGAACTGGGATCCCCTCTCTGCAGAGTGCCAGACTTTGGTTCTTTATTTTTCTAGAAAAAGCGTTCCCCTATGGGGGGGGGGATGGGGGGGGCAGTAGTCTGCATATTTGGGGGAGGAGAACAGGGTTCTAGGGGTTCCAAGTTCTTCCTGGGGTCTTTTATGTTAGGTACTCCCAGAGAGAAGAGTGGGGAAGGAGGAGTGGCTTTCTCAGTCTGCTCCTTGCTGGTAACAGTACTTTCCTTTCTCCTGCTGATGAGGTAGGGATCATAATAAAGGCACAGTTACTATTGCTGCTGTGATATTGTTAATGATATTAACATTTAGCAAGCCCTCTATCTCATTCAATCCTCAGAGCAACCCTATGAGGAGGGACAATCAAACACCATTTCATAGTTGAGGAAGCTGAGGCATAGAGAGAAATTATGCAAAGTCATTCAATTAGTAAGCATCAGAGCTGAGACTCACACCCAGGATACTTGGTTCCAGAGCCTGTGCATTTAGCCACCACTCTCTATAATGCTAGTGTTTCAGACCCACTGGACAGGCCGAATGGGAAAGATGATTCCCACTGCCTAGGCTAGTCCTGGAGAGAAGGAGGTAGGCCCTTTACACATTTACATTTTATTAATCCTCACAATTAACGTGGATCTTACTGTCTTGCTCTTACAGATGAAGACATGCAGGCTTAGAGAGTTCAGAGTGACTTGCCCAAGGCCCCCCCAGCTGGGAAGGAGTGCCAAGCTGGCCTAGCTCTGAAGCCCATCTTGTCCCACTCTATCTTGCTCACACTTAGGAGCCCCCCTGCTATGTGATTCCTGATTCCTTGAAAGAGCCAGACACATTGTGTCCTTCTCAACGAGACACCCAGGGACCAGGCCTCTGCTCACATCTACTTTATACTTCATTCCTCAGCAACCAAGACCCAAGGGCAGGTGCAAGAAGAGCCACGTGCAACTGGGAAAGGGAGACACGTGCCAACGCAGAGAAGCAAATCTCCTGTTTTACCTCTGTGATGGCCATACCCACAGATTCCCTGAGAAGAATTTTGGTTTATCTTTCCTCCTGGCCTCTGCACATTTCACTGTCAGAAACCATGTCCTGCTCTTCTCCTCCCAGAATCACACGCTCTTTGTTGGTACATCATAGGGGCACATAATGCACCAGGGCCAGGTTCATAAAGCAGAAATCAGGGCCCATGGCAGGAAGAGCCAGGCTTCAGAGTTGCTCTATAGGAAGAGCTAACGGAGGGGGATGTTTGCACAGGCTGAGCCCGCGGGGAGCAGAACCAGCAGGGAGAAGCCATTCGTTGATCTACTTGTTCCTCTAACCACATTTTACTAAACACCTACTGTGTGATGGTCACAGTGGTTGGTGTTGTGGTAAAAAACTGGTTGGAGTTGATTGGACTGGGTTCAACTTCCAGTTCCTGCCCTGGAGAAGTCACGTAACCTGTCTGCATCAATATCCTCATCTCCACAATGAAGACAACGGCTCACCCAGCTAGCTGAGCTGTAATGAGGATTAGATGAGGTTATGTATATTAAATACTTGGAACAGTGTGTAGCACATAGTAAGAGGTGAGTAAATGGTGGCTATTAGTGCAATTACTATCCCTGTCCTTGAAGAGTTTACAGCCTGGTGAGACACAGACATTAAAAAAAAAAACAGATAATATCCTAACGACTCAGGCCAGGAAGTGATGCCGAGTTACACGAGTAATGGTGTTAGAATTTCTTGCCTCCTTGCTCCCTGCAAAATGTACTGAGGTCATATTCTGTGCTTCATTCCGGAGGTGGGGTGGCCTCCCAAGGGTCCCTCTGCAAGCACTCCCTCTGCCCTGGGCCAGTGGGGTGGGGGGTCCAGGCCTGGGGTCTCATCCCTTTGCTCCTGTTCAGGTTCACCTTCTGGAAGGAGAGAAAAACTGTATTGGGGTTGGAAAGAGTATCTGAGGCTCCTTTGCAATTCTGCACTGCAGACAAGAGACAATGAGATGGAAAATCCAAATGGCCAAAATGAATATATAAGAGCTAGAAGTTTAACAGCCTGATGACAAGCAGCATATGAAATGATAATCCCCTGGCAAATGATAAGCATTTTGGAAGCAGCAAAGCAGAAAGGGATTAGTGGGGTGAAGTTGGGGACCCTCATTCCACTGGCCTAGAGGGATTTCTCTGGGAGATGGGGTCTGGTCAGCTATCTCGACTTGGCAGGGGCATCATCATTCCATCTCGCTGCACCTGGAGGAATCCCTCAGAGGTGGGATTCTCAAGTATCATCTGCTTGAGAATCTTAAAATTCATGATCTTAAGTAAAATATTTCCCCAGTGGCAAAGAGGACTAGACTTTCCAGTGACCCCAGAAATTCTCAGCTTTAATCAAACCTGTGATAATTTGACTCTCTGATCCAAATTGTAAAAAATAAACTATTTTTCCTTCTTTCTTTCTGTAGTATTGTCAACTTTGTACCCAAAAGACTATCTCCAGGAGCTAGCTTTAAAATGATAAATTTAGAACATTTAATTTATTTATTGTCTTGGAGTAAATCACATTCTGCCTGGAAGTCTTCTAGGAGGTCATATAAGCTGATCTTGAGGTGGGACTGAATCTAAATGTGACTCTGAGGTTTCTTGGCTGCGAGACCACTCCCTGAGGTGGCTACTGATAGGGTCTAGGCATGATCTAGGACCCCTCACCCCATGATGTTAAACCAGTACTGTGGGCAAGAGTGGGGTGAAGAAGCAGACTAGGCAAAGTGAATCCAGAGGAGAGGTAACTAGCATTTGGTGGGACCTAGTAATGAGATACTCCTCAGAAGTGAGGATGGCGAGACTTCATCTCACGTACTTTGGACATGTTATCAGGAGGGACCAATCCATGGAAAAGGAAATCATGCTTGGTAAAGTACATGGTCAGCGAAAAAGAGGAAGACCCTCAACTAAATGGATTGACACAGTGGCTGCAACAATGGGCTCAAACATACCTATTGTGAGGATGGTGTAGGACCAGGCAGTGTTTTGCTTTGTTGTACATAGGGTCGCTACTAGTCAGAACCAACTCGACGGCACCTAACAACATCAAAGTAATGAGATTTCCCACTAGAGTGATCTTGTTTTGGTGGGTCTAGAACTAAGTGGTGAAAACATTGGCTGAAGACCTGAACCCATGAAGATTGTGGCTCTCAATTAGATAGGACCTTTAGGACAGTGGGCCCAGGGTGGGGATGTTGTGGGAAAGAAGGGAATAGAGGTCTGGAGCCTCTTATCCTTGTCCTTGGATAGGCCAGGAATGACACCACAGATGGTCAGGTGATAACTCTCCATTTAATTCCTGCTTCTCCATCCTTTGGGTTATGCCCACCTGGTTCATCAATGTCACAAAGAAGAGATTTGCCTATGCAACATAAGGATGCATGGGGACATGAGGTAGCAGGGATATCATCTCAGCAGCAGGCAAGTCACACAGGAGTCCGACGGGATTCAATGGTACCAATGGGAAGATGGTACCAGGCAGTGCCAGGGGCACTGGGGGAGCTACCCGAGTCCCTGGCTCACCTGTCTGGGCAGCTGGAAGGAGCTTCCTGAACCCTCAAGGACTGGATTGCTGCTCACAATTGCATTGTCTTCTCACCTCCTGATCCTTAATCTTTTCCTAAAAATTTGTCACCTTCTGCTCCTCAACTAGGTCTGGTAGCATGATGGTTAAGCACTCAGCTGCTAACCGAAAGGTCGGCAGTTTGAATCCACCCAGTGCCTCTGTGGGAGAAAAGACCTGGTGATCTGTTCCCGTAGAGATTACAGCCTATAAAACCCCATGGGGCAGTTCTACTCCATCCTATAGGGTCACTATGAGTCAGAATCTGCTGGATGGCACACCACCACCACTACTGCTCCTTGACTCCTGGGTGGCCTTGGGAGATAACAGCCAGAATGATCAAGCAGCAAACAAATACTAAAGAGAATTTTAGACCCAGCCAATGTCAGCTGGGCAGCTTTTTTTTTTTCCTAGGACATGTGTGTTTGTGGTTGTGATATTATATTGCACACATTAATGCGCTCATATTTTCTGTTAGTAAAATTGTTCTTGGCTCATATAATGGGATTAAATATATCAGTATTTCATGGTGTTCCACAAAGAGCCCCATAACTTCCAGGTGCTCAGCCACATGAACAAGTTTGAGAACCACTGATCTATAATAAAGGGTAAGATCATTGAACACGTAAGTAAGCAGGATATTTCAAAGAAGTCATTTGCCACTAATCTATCAGTGCTCTGGGAGGTGGTAACTACATGGGAATGGAGGCAAACTGATAAATGTAAGTTATTTAAAATTTTCAAAAATACTTATTAGGCTTCATATCTAGTAGAATCAACATGGGACTCTTGAAGACCTCTTTTGGTCTTTAGAACCGAACAAGAAAATCAGTCTCGTTACTTCATGGGCCAAACGTAGCCTCCTTACATAATGGTCACACTTTAATTAGAGTCCCTGGTTGGTGAAAACAGTTAACACGCTCAGCCACTAACCAAAAAGTTGGAGATCTGAGTCCACTCAGAGGTGCCTCTGAAGAAAGCCCTGGCGATCTGCTTCAAAAACTAGCCATTGAAAACCCTATGGAGCACAGTGCTACTCTGACACACCTGGGGTTGCCATGAGTTGGAATCAACTTGATGGCAACTGCTACACTTTGATTTGTTCATCCCACCCTATCCATGCAAATGGATATGTATAAAAGTCGCATCACCCATGTTGTCCCCAGGTCCCAGAGTTCGTACAGTCCACCTCCCAGTCAGTTGACTTAGGAAGTACCCTCAGGAGAAGGGAAGATCCTGGGATATCTCCCAGACCTGAATTTCATCCTATTGAACTATCAAATAGAAAAGGGACCTAGAGATCCTGCAAACTATTCTCTGCGGCCATTCACAGGAGAACATTCCAGAAGCCTGGACATTGGCCTCCTGCCAGAAACATTGCTCTGTCCCTGAACTCAGCATTGGACTAGCCGCAGCGGGAGGGTGGCAGCCATCTTGGTCAGTACACGTCCCCAAATCAGAGATAGTTCAGAGAAGCTTCTAGAAGACCAAGGGGGAGGTGATTTAGGATCAGAAGAAACAGAAATAAAAATAATAATTATACAATAATAACAATAATAATAAAACTCTTATAGTAATAATAATATAGTAATATAAGGATGAGGAAAAAGAAAATGATTAAGAAAAAAGCAAGTAAGCAAGGAATATACTTTAGACCTTGAAAAAGGTGATGTCAAATCAAACAAAAAGAAATAATACTTTGTAAAATGGAATATATTACAAGATGACGTACACAAGAAACATAGCTAGAGGAAAAAAAAAGGATTTAGCAAAATCCCTCTCTGATGGACCAACCACTGGCTCTTAAAGAAAATAACAAGTTTGGGGGCATGAGTTCATTCAGCAATCATTTATTCAGTCCCTACCATGGGCCAGGCACTGTGCTAGGCCCTAAGGGACAGCCATGCAGAAGGCAGACACTGTCTTCCCCTTTATGGAATGCACTCTTTGGTGGGGAATCCAATAAGAAAAGTGACAAGGGCTATTATGGACAACCCAGCACCTGAAGAAAGGAGGGGTATCTCCCCAGACCCGGGAGTAGGAGGTGGGGTGGATATCCCTGTGGACAGTCCTGGTCTCGAGTCCTGGCCCCTGTAGAGACAAGCCCCGGCTCCTGAGCCCCGGGCAGCGTTTCTCACGCTGGACCGCACCATGGGCCTCCAAAAGGAACTGCCCGCAGCACAAATGGTTTTGAAAGCATTTTAATGACTGAGCCCATTCATAATGCAGCCGCGATAGCCCCAGAAGCTCAGACAACGGGCAACACGATGGAGTCTACCCTACTATAAATATTTGATCTTCTAAAACAGTATTACTGTAAATATTATTTGCTGCCCTGAAAAGCTTTAAGCTCATAGTTTTAATTCCCCACATTAGGACTCTAATGAAGAGGATTTCAAAGCATACTCTCTGGGGACAGGGCTTCCTGGCAGGCTCCATGCTAGGCCGTGGGAGGGAGGTTAAACACAGATCAGGTGGGGCCAGTGTTCTGCGCTTGGAGAGGGAGACAGGCAGGCCGAGGGAGGTGAGTGCTGCAGGTGAAGATGGACGAGCCAGTGCTGGGGGCCAAGGGGAAGAGACCTCTCCTGGGGGTCCTGGAGGGCTAAGGGGAGGCCAAACTTCAGCCAGGCTCCCAGTGAGGAGCTAAAACTCCTAGGCCAATGGCATGGGTCTGGAGGCAGACTGCGGGTTCAAACCCCAGCTCTGCCGCCTCGTCACTGAGTGGCCTGAGGACCAAGTCACCTGATCTGCAAAATATAGAGAAGGGCAGGCCCTGCCTTATAGGGTGAGTGTTTGATGGGAGAATATGTGTGAAGATGCCCTGTGGATAGTACGTGCTCAGGAAATGATGCCTGTCATCACGGCTTGGTCTCTCCCCCTGAGCGCAAGTCAGCTCCTGCAATAGCTGCTGCCGCTGCTGCTAATTATACCCCACAGCCTTCAGCCACCCCTCTGTCAGTTTGTCCTACTGTGGGGGCTTGTGTGTTGCTGGAATGCTGGAAGCTATGCCACTAGGATTTCCAATACCAGCAAGGTCACCCCCAGTGGACGGGTTTCAGCAGAACTTCCAGACTAAGACAGACTAGGAAGAAAGACCTGGCAATTTACTTCCAAAAATTAGCCAACAAAAACCTTATGGATCACGACAGAATACTGACCAATATAGTGCTGGAAGATGAGCCCTCAGGTTGGAAGGCACTACACAATGGCTTCAACAATGGACTCAGACGTACCAACAATCATGAAGAGGGTGCAGATCGGCCAACGTTTTCATTCTTTTATACATAAGACCGCCATGAGTCGGAGCCGACTTGATGGCAGCTAACAACAACGACAAAAAGCGTTCAGATTAAACTCCAGCCTCCTGGGCGTGGCCCTCCAGGTCCTGCATGAGCTGACCCTGCTGCTCTGCTCCATCCTCACTCCTCACTGCTGATAGGTACCCCAGGCCTGGCCAGGCAGCGTGTAGTTAGTTCCCCATCTGGCCATCGCCTGCTCCTTGCCCTCCACCTGTGGCAGCTCTGCCTCCTCCTCGGCCCTCGTCTGACTGGCTAACCACCTCCATCTGTTATGCCTTAATTGCTGTTGCCTCCTCCGTGAAGCCTTCCTGACACTCCAGGCATCTCTGGTATCTCTCTCTGGGGGCCGCTAGAGCCTGTCCCCGTGACAGAAGCTTGTTGACTGTCTGCTTCTCCAGCTGTGAGCATCTGGTGAGCAAGAGTGGAGCCTTATTTATCTTTCTCTCTTCAGGGCCTGGCAGAGTGCTTGGTTCATGGTGTTCTGTAGATGTTTGCCGAATGAATGAATGAATTGCACAGAGATTTACAGTTCCTAAAGGATTTTCATAGTTCATGTGCTATTCGTTCCACCAAAGTCCCTCGAAGCATTACTGTCAGGGGCTCAGGGAGGTGAAATGACTTGTCCCGAGTTACCTAGCAGGTTAGGGGCATGATAGCAGCTGTGGCTCATCTGTACCTGGGCCCCTGAGCAACCCTGAGTGATTATAGAGTATTCCAGGGTCAATCTACGGTTGGCTCAGGATATCTCTTTCTGACTCTGGCTGATTTAAGAGCTAAGGGCTTCTACAGACACCCATCAGTCCTGGACCCCCCACAGTTCCAAGTCATTGTGGGCAGAGGTGGGAGTGCAGAGGTTCTTTCTGGAGCTGGAAGCCATGAAGAGCGCCGGAGTTGCTGGATCCTGTAATAAACCAGAAACTAAAAAAAACAAACGTGTTGCCGTTGAGTCGATTCTGACTCATAGCATTGCTATGATGGATCCTATAGTTGGACTCTTAATCTTCCTGAGGCATTCTCCATCACATGCTTAGGACCCCATATATGGAAGAGGAAACTGAGGCACAGAGAAGTTGAGTAACCTTCTCAAGGTCACACAGCTAGCAAGTGGCAGAACTTAGAAAGAAACCCAAGCTCTTAACCACTGTTCATTCCCCTGGGTCTTCGACACAGAGATCGTGCCAGGGCCTAAAACAAATCTAGCCCCCAGGAAGGCTGGCACTGATGATTTAAAGGGCCCAGCAGCGCTTAATCTTCCTTCCTGGCTCTCTCATTTTAGTAAATGTTGAGATTTAAGAGCTCATAAAACTGAGCTATAACAGTGTCCTGCCAAGAGCGCCACACAGGCTGGCTGCATCCAGCCCTGCGGTCCCAGCCTTGTCCCAAGTCACCCTGGGAGAGTTTGGCAGTCAATTAAAGCTGCAGGGCTCCTCAGGTGCTCAAGAGGCCTATCAGGTTGTTTATGCCCTTGCCAGGGCTAGATTGACATGCAGCATGGCAATCACAGTGACTGACTGAATTCATAAATTGTTTGGGGCTCTGGCAGCAGCAGCAGTGCTGGGCATTGGGGTACAGTCTGCTCACAAAAGCAAAGGAGCACTGATGGAGCATCTTCACAGGGACCATCTTCCTGTGACCACAGTGAAACGGAGGCTACTGATGCCCAAGCAAGCAACCCTGTGCTTAGGAGCAGCCCAACTTCTCACCTGTTGCAGTGGTGGTGTTTTCTGGTCGGAATCTCCTTCCAGACTCTAGCGTTCATGCCACCAACACCTAGCATGGTCGTGTCCTATAGCTGGTATTCAATCAGTGTGTATTGGATGGAAGGATAGAAGGACAGATGGATGGATGGATGGATGGGTGGATGGCTAGAAGAGTGGATGGAAGGATAGAAGGACTGATGGACAGATGGATGGATGAATGGACAGATGGATGGAAGGAAGAAAGGATATAAGGAAGGAAAAAAAGAAAGGAAGAAATATAGGTAGGAAGAATGGAATAAATTGATTACTAAAATGTCCCCAATTCTTCATACGTCACTGTATCTACACTTTTTGCACTGTGATTTTGCTGCTCATTGCATCAAGAAGTGGAGGTTTGTTTTTTTTACCCCACCCCTTAAATCTAGGCTGGCCTGTGACTTGCTTTGGCCAATGGGATGTAGAGGAAGTAACATGTATCAGTTCCAAGCCAAGGCCTCAAGACATCTTGTGTACTGCTTTTTTCTCTTGGAACCCTGCTGAGCCACCAGTGAATAAGCACAGGCTTGCTTTGGTTTCAGGAATTGACGGAATATCAATTGAAATGTTTCAACAAATGGATGCAGTGCTGGAAGTACTCACTTGTCTATGCCAAGAAATTTGGAAGACAGCTACCTGACCAATTGATAGGAAGAGATGCATATTTATGCCTATTCCAAAGAAAGGTGATCCAACCAAATGCAGAAATTATAGAACAATATAATTAATGTCACATGCAAGTAAGATTTTGCTGAAGATCATTCAAAAGCAGTTGCAGCGGTACATTGACAGGGAACTGCCAGAAATTCAAGCTGGATTCAGAAGAGGACATGGAATGAGGGTTATCATTGCTGATGTCAGATGGATCTTGGCTGAAAGCAGAGAATACCAGAAAGATGTTTACCTGTGTTTTATTGACTATGCAAAGGCATCTAACTGTGTGGATCATAACAAATTATGGATAGCATTGCGAAGAATGGGAATTCCAGAACACTTAATTGTGCTCATGGGAAACCTGTACATAGATCAAGAGGCAGTTGTTCGAACAGAACAAGGGGATACTGCATAGTTTAAATTCAGGAAAGGTGTGCGTCAGCGTTGTATCCTTTCACCATACTTATTCAATCTGTATGCTGAAAAAATAATCCGAGAAGCTGGACTATATGAAGAAGAACTGGGCGGGATTGGAGGAAGACTCATTAACAACCTGTGATATGCAGATGACACAACCTTGCTTGCTGAAAGTGAAGAGAACTTGAAGAACTTACTGATGAAGATCAAAGACCACAGCCTTCAGTATGGATTACACTTCAGCATAAAGAAAACAAAAATCCTCACAACTGGACCAGTAATTAACATCATGATAAACGGAGAAAAGATCAAACAACATCTTACTGGATGATGAGAGACACATGGCCCAGTCACTGCCCCCTCCCATCACCCCAGCCTACAGCCGGTCAACTGCCAGACATGTGCGAGGCCTCCAGCTGACCCACCAGCTGATCACAGATGCTGGAGTGAGCCCAGCTAAGTTTGGGTTTAGATCTGCCCAGCTAACTCATAGTTTCATGAACAACAATAAATACTTGTTGCTGTTAAGCTACTGAGTTATGGGGTGATCAGTTATGTATCAATAGCTAACTGATACAATGTAGGGACCTTGGGAAACCACGCCCTCCAGATTAGGCATAGCCCCAACTTCTCATCTTTCAAGTGCTCTTGGCTTTCCCCTTTTTGTCCTATGCCTTCATCACCTGCCACACTTCAGCCTTCCACCTCGTGTCGGGACTTCCTTCTCCTAAGTCCACGTCTGAGATGTTCTGCAAGCTCTTTCAACTCAACTCAGCCAACAGCATTATGGAACACCCGCTGTGTAAAAGACATCATGTGAAGTACTAATGGAGATAGAGAAAAATAACGTATGGTTCCTGCCTTCAATAAGCTTTTAGTAGCAGTAATAATAGCAACATTAACAATGACTGATACCCACATGGTACCTGACAATCTTCTAAGAGGCTTCCCATATATCACATATTTGAGCTTATGGTGTAAGAGGCGTCATAGCAGGTTGGATGCAAATTCAGCTATTATCGAGTGCCTACTAATACACAGCACCATGCTAGTTCCTGGTGAAGGAGAAATAAGTGATCCAGGGTCACTGTAAGATTCAAGCTTCACTAAACGGAGGAGTGGTTGAGTCCACCCTCTTGTAGCACATATCCCCCCTTGGTAGAGGAAATGGAGATGCTGTGCCAAAGACCATGAGGAACAAGTGTAAAGTTCCGCTCTTTGGTTCAAAAAATCTGTTTTGCAAGTGCAGTTTAGCAGAGCCATGGCTTAGCATCAGTTCCTGTGAAAAAGATCCGAGAGTGGTTTTGGTTGTCAAAGTTACTGCAGAGCCAACTCAGTCTTAGATGACATAATTAACACTATGGTTGCTAACTTTGAAGGTTGGTGGTTCGAATCCACCAGCTGCTCAATGAGAGAAAGATGTGTCAGTCTGCTTCCATAAGATTACAGTCTTGGAAACCCAATGGGGCAGTTCTACTCTGTCCTATAGGGTCACTGTGAGTTGGAATCATGGGTTTGGTACCATGTTATGGGACATTAGAGCTGCGAGCTCTGAGCTGGCCAGACCACATCTAGGTGAAGGCATTCCATTCCCAGCTCTACCTTTTAAGGAATATATTAATAGCCAAGGGAGTGAGAGAGTAGTCAGAGGGAAATGACTGGAATGGAGAAGAGTCAGGAAACTAGGTCTGTAATGTTTGAGGGAATGTGGGATATTTATCCCGGAAAAGGGAGGGTGAAATGGGAGGGCAGCTTCAACTATTTGAAGAGCCTTCCCTGTTTCAGAGGGCTGGACTTTTCCTATATAGCCCGAGAGGAAAGAAAGAACAAGGTGACGAGTGAGGGATTGTAAAGAGGCAAATTTCAGTTCAATTTAAGAAATCACTTTCTAACACCTTGAGCCACCCATCCGTGCAACAGGCTATTCCTCAGTGAACATCTTTAGTATCTATTGACTAATGGTTGCTGGAAAAGAGATTCCTGGGGTTGAGTTTGGGTTCATTGACTTGTAAGTCCTCTTCCACTCTGAGTTCCTGTGAAGGGCTCCACACAAGTGGCTTGTAAATCCCCAGAGTTCTGCCATGTGCTTTTCTAATGGCAGCTAAAAGGAGGTTAATATGGAATGCTTCCATCAGCGTGTTGGACTCTGGTTGCTGCCGAGAACATTTGAGAAATCGTGTATGCCAGGAGAATATACATTAGCCTTTCTATAGGGACCTATATAAAGATTTTATCTGTATAAAGGTTCATATGTATGTGTTATGAAAACGTTACCTATAATTTATATAACTGTATGACATTTACATAAATGTGATGTGTAATTTATAATTCTACTCCGAAGAGGTAGGAGCAAAAGCCTATCAGGTTCCCTCTTTTCATTATGGTGAGTGGCTAGCCTTTGCCAATTAAAGGGCTCAAGAAAATATGGAACCACTGGGTTAACCAGAGGGAGCTGGAGAGGATGGCAGACCAGGGAGAGAACTAACAAGAAACACCAAGCTCAAGGGCTGGTCATAATAACTGTGCTGCAGGAACGTGATACATTTACTGGGTTAAGGGATGAGAAGAGACAAAAGAGTTCACTGGCTTTGGGATAATGATGTTGTTGACAATAATAGTAATAATAGTTAACATTGACTGAGCACTTACTATACGCAGGCACTGTGCGCTACCTATACTGTCTCATTTAAATTCCCCCAACAATCCAATGAAGCAGATGCTCTTAGTATCTCTATTTTACGGAAGAGTAACTGCTGAAAGCAGAGAATACAAGAAAGACGTTTGCTTGTGTTTTATTGACTATTCAAAGGCATTTGACTGTGTGGATCATAACAAATTATGGATAACATTGCGAACAATGGGAATTCCAGAACACTTAATTATGCTCATAAGGAACCTGTACATAGCCCAAGAGGCAGTTGTTCAAAAAGAACAAGGGGATACTTCATGGTTCAAAGTCAGGAAAGGTGTGCGTCAAGGTTGTATCCTTTCACCATACTTATTCAATCTGTATGCTGAGCAAATAATCCGAGAAGCTGGACTATATGAAGAAGAATGGGGCATCAGGATTGGAGGAAAACTCATTAACAACCTGTGATATGCAGATGACACAACCTTGCTTGCTGAAAGTGAAGAGGACTTGAAGCACTTACTGATGAATATCAAAGACTACAGCTTTCAGTATGGATTACAGCTCAACATAAAGAAAACAAACATCCTCACAACTGGACCAATAAATAACATCGTGATAAATGGAGAAAAGATTGGCATTGTCAAGGATTTCATTTTACTTGGATCCACAATCAACGCTCATGGAAGCAGCAGCCAAGAAATCAAATGACATATTGCATTGGGCAAATCTGCTCCAAAAGACCTCCTTAAAGTGTTAAAAAGCAAAGATGTCACTTTGAGGACTAAGGTGTGCCTGACCCAAGCCATGGTATTTTCAATCACCTCCATATGCATGTGAAAGATGGACAATGAATAAGGAATACCAAAGAAGAATTGATACATTTGAATTATGGTGTTGGCAAAGAATATTGAATGTTCCATGAACTGCCAGAAGAGCAAACAAATCTGCCTTGGAAGAAGTACAGCCAGAATGCTCCTTAGAAACGAGGATGGCGAGACTTCGTCCTACGTACTTCAGGCATGATATCAAGAGGAACCAGCCCCTGGAGGAGAACATCGTATTTGATAGAGCATCAGCAAAAGAGAGGAAGACCCTCAATGAGATGGATTGACACAGTGGCTGCACTGATGGGCTCCAGCATAGCAACAATTACGAAGATGGTGCAGGACCAGGCAGTGTTTCGTTCTTTTGTACACAGGGCTGCTATGAGTTGGAACCGACTCAACAACACCTAACAACAACAACAACTAAACACAAGTGGTGCACTGGTGGTTCAATAGTAGAATTCTCACCTTCCATGCGAGAGACCCAGGTTTGATACCCATCCAATGCACCGCAAGCATAGCCACCACCTGTCTGTCAGTGGAGGCTTGCATGTTGCTGTGATGCTGAACAGGTTTCAGCAGAGCTTCCAGACTAAGACAAACTAGGAAGAACGGCCTGGTGGCGTACTTCCAAAAATCAGCCAGTGAAAACCTTATGGATCACAGTGGTCTCATCCCGAACTGATCATGGCGATGCGACAGGACGAGGCAGCGTTTCATTGCCTTGTATATAGGGTCACTATGAGTTGTGGGCTGACTCAACAGCAACTAACAGCAGCTAAAGCACAGAAAGCTTAAGTAACTTATCCAGGGTCACATAGCCAGGAAGGGGCAGAGCTTGCATTTGAACCTAGGTCATTTGCCTAGAACCTGCACTCTTAACCTCTCCTAGTCACATCTTACTAGTGCTAGTGGAAGGCCGTCTGTCAGTCATCTGTAGTCCCTAGGGTGTGATGGGCTGTATCAAGAAACATTTTAAGAGCCCAGAGCAATCCCACCACCTCAATATATTGATTGCTTCTCTGGAATGAGACAGGAAAGAAAGATGAGTTCTGCCGGCTAGCATAAATTAGCTCTGTGCCCTTGGGGTTTTGTCTCCTGGTCTGCCTCCTTGCCATTCAGGTGGCAGGCCTACCTGCAGTTGAGCTGTCGCTTGAGAGCGATTCACAACTGGCACCTGGTGAATGCTGGGACAACGGCTTCCACATTGAGCCTGGACACACGGCAGAGCAAAGCAGAGGGCAGTGCAATTTACAAGGAATCTAGCAACCAGGCAACGGGCAATAAACCAGAAAATCGCCGAGGAAACTCAGCGGAGCATGAGCTAAACGAATTGCAGGATTTGTGATCCAATTTACACCCATCAGAGAGGGGTGAGAGAGGCATGGGCAGCTCAGAAAGACACGGCCAGGAAATCACCAGGCTGTCACCCCCAGTGAACCTGTTGGAGGGCAGCGAGGACATGCAGGCTCTGCCGAGGGACGGCCTAGCTGTGGCCTCTGAGGACACTGTTGTTATTTACAGTTGCTGTCGAGTTAGTTCCGATTCAGGGCAACCCCATGTTTGTAGAGGAGAACTGCTCCATAGGGTTTTCAAGGATGTGACCTTTCAGAAGCAGATTGCCAGGCCTTTCTTCTGAGATGCCTCTGGGTGGTTTCAAACCACAAAACTTTCAGTTAGTAGCCAATTGCTTAACCATTTGCACCACCCAGGGACTCCATTCTGGGGATGGGACTGAGTAGATCTAGGGTGTCCCTCTCTGAAAAAACTCTGAAGCAGGTAAATGGCCCAGGGGGAGAGTGGAGGTCAGGTGAGGGGGTGGGTAAGGGTGTGAAGGGAGTGAATGAAGTAACACTCTTCCTTCCCTAAGGAACTGATAAAAGCTAGATGACGTATCCTTGACCAGAACAGAGCTTACCTCTTGGTCTTCATTCCAAGGAGTAACTCTCTTAGGAAGTGAACACCATCTCTCATGTGAGACCCCTGGTAGAGAGGGGTCGCAGGCTCACAAGAACGTGGAAAATAAGCAAAGAAGTGAGAAGCACCTTCTCTTCAGAACGACATTGGCACCTGTCTGCTCAGAAACACTTTCCCATCCGAGAGCTCTAGTGGGAGGAAAAAAATTAATCTGTCCCTGGGGCTTGAGGAATGGGGAGGGCCACAGGAGGAAGTGACAAATTGTCATGATATAAACCCACCCACCTATTCAAACCAAAGCTCTGCAAGAGAGTATGAAGGAGAATGTGTTACTTTCAATCCTGCAGGGCCCAGCCCCATGCCTGGTACATGGCAGTCTGCAGACGGCAGTCTGAGCTGAGTTAACTAGTACAGTAATAGAAACAAACATGCAAGCTACAGAGGGATATAATCTCAGTTTAAGTTAAAGACAACACCTTATCAGATTTTTAAAAAGGGGCCAACTTGCTGCCCTAGCAGTGTAACTCTTGCTGATACTGCTGGGAAGTGGGGAGTAAGACGCTGTCTCATAGAGGGCCTCATTTTCCCCATCTGTAAAATGAAGGGATTGAAACAAGCTCTCTAGGGACATACCCATGAGAAGAGTTTCTGCTGGATAGCTGTTGCCCCTTCAACCTAGGACCCACATGAAGCAGAGCTTCCCCACATGACTTGTAGATCCATGAGCTAAATAAATGCTCATTGTCGTATGCCATTGAGATGTTTTGGTTGTTTGTTATGCAGCAGAAGCGGACTGATACACCCTGTGCAGATCCTTCCTAGAAGGTATGGTTCTTGTTCTTGTCCTTATCCTTTTCGCCTGGATTTTCCAGACCATCACTGAGTCCCACCCAGTGGTTCTGTGATTCTCAGGAGCAGTGAGGGGCTCAGGTCTTCCCTGGAAAAGCAGTGTGATCCAGATTTTCCACCAGCCACACAGCTCCTCCCTGCAGCCTCCAGAAAGCCTCCCTGCCTATACAATTTCTCCCTTGCCTCTGAGTTCTTCAGCTTCCACTGGCCACAGAAAGGACAAAGCACAGCAGGTCTGGCCTCTGCAGGTTCCTGCCACACTCCTGTCTAGCAGGCTACCTGCAGTGAGGGGTGGGAAGAGGGAGCAATGACAAAGATGGCAGCTGCCAAGAACCCTGGACCTGGCCCTCCGCCTGCCTTTCTGGCCCTGAGTACAGAAATGGGGAGAGAGCCCAGTCAAGATTGAGACAGACTTTTCTGCTAACCTAGTTGACAGGGCACAGAGTGATTCAAATAATTTAGGTGAATTTCAAGCATGAAATAAATTTCAAGCATGGTGTAGTCTCTGCAGTTGGATACAGCTGGGCTTGAATTCTCCTATCATGTGACTGAGACTTGAGCAAGCTACTTGAGCAAGTCTCTTCATGTGTACAAGGATAATAATAATAATACCTGCCATATAATTCTGAGGAGCATCTGAAATGACACACATAGGTACTTGCTCAGTAAGCATTAGCTATTTTGGTGTCTTGAACCCAAATGCCAGGGACTAAAATGCATATATTCTGTACTTACTCATTATTAGGACATCCTAGAGATCCTACCCTTGTGAGACAAGCTGGAGGCCCAGGACTCTGACCTGAGCTGGGGTCCTTAGAACAGGCTGTGACTGCAGACAGAAGTGAAATATAATTTCCAGGGGACTTGAAACTCAGTGATGGTCTGAAGAATCAAGACCAAAAAGACAAGAACAAGAATAAGAGCCGGATCTTCTGGGAAGGATCTGCACAAGGTGTACCAGTCCGCTTCTGCTGCATAGCAACCAACCACACCATCTCAATGGCATACAACAATGAACACTTATTTAGCTCATGGATCTACAAGTCAAGTGGAGAAGCTCTGCTTCATGTGTGTCCCAGGCTGAAACTTTTCTCATGGCTATGGAAGAAGCACAGGAGAACAAGTGGACATCTGCTAGGCCTCTTAAGGCCTAGGCTAGAAACTGGTACATTGTCACTTGTACCCCATTCCACTGGTCAGAGCTAATCACACGATCAGGCCTAAAGTCAAGGAACAGGTAAGTATATTCTGCCCATGTTGTGACAACAGCAAAGGTGTAGTTGCAGGGAGGGATGAAGAATTAAGTTCTATGATTTAATCTACCACTTAAAGCATGGGCCCTGCTGTAGGATGTGGAGAGAGCACCAAGGTGACATACACCAAAATGGGGAGACTTTTATATAAGGTCCATGGTGGGGCCTAATCAGGGAAGAGAATGTTAAGGGGCAGAACTGGTTCAGGTAGAAACAAGGAGGTCTACCCCATGGGTCCCTCGGCACAGCCAAGAGGCCCCACTGTCCAGGATCTCACCGTCTTACTTCACCAGTCACCAAGCTGTTGAGCATGAACGTGGAGGGACTATCATCCTTACAGGGACATAGACCACTGTCACATCAGAAAAAGGGCATATCTGATCAGGGAGGCTTCTAAGACTTCAGTCATGCAGGACAATGACTAAAGGACACCAATATTTAACAATCCATTCCTAAAAATATCATTCCTCTCAGTCAGGCCTGCTATACCCAACTGCATCTTATAATGGCTCTATGAGTACAAGCCAAAAAAACAAACCAGTTGTTGTAGAGTCGATTCCAACCCATGACGATCCCATGTGTGCAGAGTAGAAACTACTCCATAGAGTTTTTAAGGCTGTGACCTTTCAGAAGTAGATCATCAGGCCTGTCTTCTGAGGTGCCTCGGGGTGGATTCAAACTGCCAACCTTCGTGTTACTAGTCGAGTGCTTAACCAATCGCGCCATCCAGGGACTCCTTATTCCAATTGCAGTTGCTTGGAAATAACAAGAAGAAACTTGGAATTAATGAAGGGAATCATTAATTACTAAGGCCAGCATGACTTTAAAGGGGTGGCTTAGGAGTCAAGATTAGGCTAGGACTTGTTTAATAACTTATGATTTGTATACCTACTAACTTCAAAATGAATTTGAGATGATTGACAGTTAAAAATATGGGTCCCAGGACAGTGAGATTAAAGAGGAAACATCCGAAGTCATATGGATGAAGGGAGGAAATGATTAAACCAGAAACCTAGCAGAGGATAGTTACTGCAATTGCACATTCAATTGAGCTAAAGCGAAAGGGGAAATGTGATGAGTTATTGGATAAAATGAAGTACAGCAATTTGTCAGGAGAGTCAAACTTTTCCCTGACACTTAATGTGAGCCCCAATTTATCACGAGAATCTCAATATAAGGGACAGTGAGGCACATAATAGACTCTCTCTGCAAAGACTTTTGCAGAAGATGCAGAAACATTCTTCAGACGGTCGTTTATTATATCGACCCTGGATAAAAGCTGAGGTCTTAAGGATGAACCCTTCTAGATTTAATATATCCCCTAGCTAATGGCTTATAGATTGTTGTAGAGGCCGGCCCAGTTAAAAATGTTTCAAAGGCCAGTGCTGGAGCTGGAGGTCAAAGGATTGGGCGAGATGTGTAGTTTCCTCCTTGGAGCAGGCCTGAGGAAGTACTCCTTGACTGGACATTACAGTGCCCATGTCTTCCTGAAAGCATGAGAGACGAGCAAGGCATCGTCCTGAGCATGTGAAGCTCAGGAGAGCCCTTGGTATAGGACAAAACAAAGTCAAAAATCCGACTATAAAATGGGATATACCAAAAAAAAAAAAAAAAAAAAAAAATCGAACCACTTGCTATGAAGTCAATTCTGACTCATGTGTGTCAAAGTAGATATGTGATCCATAGGGTTGTCAGTGGCGGATTTTTCAGAAGTAGATCACCAAGCCTTTTTTCTGAGGTGCCTCTGGGTGGATTCCAATATAACCTTTCAGTTAGCAGCCGAGCACGTTAACTGTTTGCACCACCCAGGGATTCCATACAAAATGGAATACAGTATGTTGTTGTTGTTAGGTGCCGTCAAGTCAGTTCCAACTCATAGCGACCCCGTGTTCAACAGAACTAAACACTGCTTGGTCCTGCATCATCCTCACGATCATTGCTATGTTTGAGCCCATTATTGCAGTCACTGTGTTAATCCATCTCATTGAAGGTCTTCCTCTTTTTCACTGATCCTCCACTTTACCAAGCATGATGTCCCTCTCCAGGGACTGGTCCCTCCTGATAACATGTCCAAAGTATGTGAGATGAAGTCTCACCATCCATGCTTCCAAGGAGCATTCTGGCTGTACCAGTATTATTTCACTTGCATGAACAAAACATATATGCAAAGAAAAAAGAATGAAAGAATATCTGCCAAAATATTAACGGTGGTAACTTCTGGGATGTGGAATTTTGGAGAATTCTTTTTCTTTTTAAGTTTCTTTACTTTTCAAATGTTCTAGATTGAGCTTGTGTAACTTTTATGACTAGAATTTTTTTTTTTTTTTAAAGCTTTCTTTTGTAAATCCGATAATTGGGGAAAAGACAAGTCTCTTTAACAAATGGTGTTGGCATAACTGGATATCCATCTGCAAAAAACTGAAACAAGACCCATACCTCACACCGTGCACAAAAACTAACTCAAAATGGATCAAAGACCTAAATATAAAATCGAAAATGATAAAGATCATGGAAGAAAAAATTGGGACAATGCTAGGAGCCCTAATACGTGGCATAAACAGAATACGAACCATAAGTAACAATGCACAAACACCAGAAGAGAGACTAGATAACTGGAAGCTCCTAAAAATCAAACACTTATGGTCATCAAAAGACTTCATCAAAAGAATAAAAAGACAACCTACAGACTGGGAAAAAAATTTGGCTGCGACAAATCCAATCAGCATCTAATCTCTAAAATCTACAAGATCCTGCAAAATCTCAACAGCAAAAAGACAAATAACCCAATTAAAAAACGGGCAAAGGATATGAACAAACACTTCACCAAAGAAGACATTCAGGCAGCTAACAGACACATGAAGAAATGCTCACCATCATTAGCCATTAGAGACATGCATATTAAAACTACAATAAGATATCATCTCACACCAACAAGGCTAGCATTAATCCAAAAAACACAAAATAATAAACGCTGGAGAGGTTGTGGAGAGACTGAAACACTTATGCACTGTTGGTGGGAATGTAAAATGGTACAACCACTTTGGAAATAGATTTGGCACTTCCTTAAAAAGCTAGAAATAGAAGTACCATACGATCCAGCAATCCCACTCCTTGCAATATATCCTAGAGAAATAAAAGCCATCACACAAATAGATATACGCACACCCATGTTCATTGCAGCACTGTTCATGATAGCAAAAAGATGGAAAAAACCTAGGTGCCCCTCAACAGACAAATGGATAAACAAATTATGGTATACCCACGCAATGGAATACTACGCAACGATAAAGAACAATGATGAAGCCGTGAAACATCTTATAACATGGAGGAATCTGGAGGACATTATGCTGAGTGAATTTAGTCAGTCACAGAAGGACAAATATTGTATAAGACCACTATTATAAGAACTCAAGAAAAGGTTTAAACACAGAAGAAAACATTCTTTGATGGTTACGAGGGTGGGGAGGGAGGGTGAGGGTTATTCACTAACTAGATAGTAGACAAGCATTATCTTAGGTGAAGGGAAGGACAGCACACACTACAGGGGAAGTCAGCACAACGTGACTAAAGCAAAGCTAAGAAGTTTCCTGAATACAGTCGAACACTTCAATGCACAGAGTAGCAGAGGTGAGGGCCTGAGGACCATGCTTTCAGGGGACATCTAGGTCAACTAACATAACAAAGTTTATTAAGAAAATCTTCTGCACCTACCTTGGTAAGTGGTGTCTGGGGTCCTAAAAGCTAACAACTGGCCATCTAAGATACATCAATTTGTCCCAACCACTTGGAGTAAAGGAGAAAGAAGGACACCAAAGACGCAAGGGAAGTATTAGCCCAAGAGACGGAAAGGGTCACATAGACCAGAGACTTAATCAGCCTGAGACCAGAAGAACTGGATGGTGCCCAGCTACCACCAATGACTGCCCTGACAGGGAACACAACAGAGAGTCCCTGATGGAGCGGGGAAAGGGTGGGATGCAGAACTCAAATTCTAGCAAAAAGATCAGACTTAATGGTCTGACTGAGACTGGAGGAATCCCAGAAAGCACGGCCCCCAACTCTCTGTCAACCCAGAATTACAAGAATTCCCGAGGCCAACTCTTCAGACAAAGAGTGGACTGGACTGTGGGACATAAAATGATTCTCGTGAAGAGTGTGCTTCTTAGCTCAAGTAAATACATGAGACTAAATGGGCAGCTTCTGTCTGGAGGTGAGATAAGAAGGCAGACAGGGTAAGGAGCTGGTTGAATGGACATGGGAAATCAGGGGTGGAAAGGAAGAGTGTGCGGTCACAGTATAGGGAGAGCAATTAGGGTCACATAACAATGTATGTATAAATTTTTGTATGAGAAACTAACTTGAATTGTAAATTTTCACTTAAACTACAATTTAAAAAAATGTGCATACCATTGCTACATTAATTTTGCTTATGGGAACTTGTCCTAAGGAAATAATCTGACTACATGTAAAGACTGAGCTGTAAAAATATTCCTCACAGGCCCCAGAAAAGCAAAGCATTACTGAAGAAGAAGAACAAAGTGGGAGGCCTCACACTACTTGATTTTAGAACCTATTATACCACCACAGTAGTCAAAACAGTCTGGTACTGGTACAACAACAGATACATAGACCAGTGGAACAGCATTGAGAATCCAGATGTAAATTCAGCCACCTATGAGCAGCTGATATTTGACAAAGGCCCAAAGTCCGTTAACTGGGGAAAAGATAGTCTCTTTAACAAACGGTGCTGACATAACGGGATATCCATCTGCAAAACACTGAAACAAGACCCATACCTCACAATATGCACAAAAACTAACTCAAAATGGGTCAAAGACCTAAACATAAAATCGAAAATGATAAAGATCATGGAAGAAAAAATAGGGACAATGCTAGGAGCCCTAATACATGGTATAACCAGAATATAAAACGTTACTAACAATGCACAAACACCAGAAGAGAAACTAGATAACTGGGAGCTCCTAAAAATCAAACACTTACGCTCATCAAACGGCTTCACCAAAACAGTAAAAAGACAACCTACAGGCTGGGAAAAATTTTTTGGCTGTGACAAACCCGATCAGCTTCTAATCTCTAAAATCTACAAGATACTGCAAAACCTCAACAACAAAAAGACAAATAACCCAATCAAAAAATGGGCAAAGGATATGAACAGGCACTGGAGCCCCCGTGTTTGTTGGAAGGATCGTTAAAGAGTGTTTTTGGAGCAGGCTCGTCCTGGTTTCAGGATAGTGAGTTGGAGCCGCATAGACTCAGGGCATCTATAGGCCATTTGTCTCCTCTGTCCCTTCCTTCTTGGGTTTGAAGCAATTCATGTAAGAGCCTGCAACCCCCGTGGATCCGTCTTTCTCTCCTCTCCCCCCAACCCCGACAGACATGAGAGTAAAGGATTAGGTATGAGATGATTATGAGGCTTGTTCTGAAACAGCAGATTATGGGTGATGCACCCTACCAGACGTGAAAAATGATGGGCGGAAAGAACAAGAGCAGTCACTGACTCTGACATCAGACTAGCTTTTAAAAGATGACGTGCTGTCCCCAGGATAAACCAGCTTCTAAGAGACAAAGGCCCAGAGCAGTGCCCTCATGTCTTGTGTAGACACTCCCTGAGATTTATTTGTCTTTTTGCTGTTAAGTTCAGCCCTTTGAAAATTCATCTCAGTCCAATTTCTTACCGTGTTGCTCCTCTTTGCAGACAGGCAAAGACAGACGAACATTTTTCCTCTTGGTTTCCGTAGCTTGTAAGCCATGAGAAGTGAAGGAAATGTCTTCAGGGGGAAAAGAATAAATTTAGGCATGTCAAAAATGTTGCCTGGACCTTGTGCTGTGAGATTAAGGGATGTCTGGTTGAAATAAAGATAGACAGGAAAAATGGCCCCAGGGTGAAGGAAAGATATCACAGACTACAAGAGTCCTGGGCTTGGAGAGACACAACGGAAGCGGGCCAAGTGCCTCGTTGTCTCGTAAGGTGATTCTCAGAGTATGGTCCAGGGATCCACGTGGGCCTTGAGGATTTTTCTTGTGTTCCACAGGAAGCGAGGAAGCAAGTGTTTATTGAGGGTCTCCCTCTTTGCATATGATATCTCATCAAGCCTTCCATAACCCTAGTAAGGAGCTGTTATTACCCTCATCTTACCAAAACCAAACCAAACCAAACCCATTGCTGTCAAGTCGATTCCAACTCATAGCGACCCTGGCAGACAGATTAGAACTGCCCCATAGAGTTTCCAAGGAGCACCTGGTGGATTTGAACTGTCACCTTTTGGTTAGCAGCCAAGCTCTTAACCACTGTGCCACCAGGCCTCCACCCTCATCTTATAGATGAAGAAAACTAGGTTCAGAAGCATTGAGTAACTTGCCTGAAGCCACACAGCCAAAAGGTGGAGGAGTCTGAATTTGAACCCAGGCCTATCTGACTCCCAGGAAGGAGCTCTTTATGCTTTACCATGCTGATCTCCTTCTGTGTTCACATTTATAATACGACAAAAATGTATGAAAATGCTTAGGACAATGCTTTCTGCCTTGGCCCTAGTCAGCTCCAACTGTTTTCCAGAGATGCTTTAAAATTTTAAATGCTTTCCTTTTCTGGCATGAGTTGTTTTTGTTGTTAGGTGCCATTGAGTTGGTGTCGACTCACAGTGACCCCATGTACAACAGAACGAAACACTACCTACTCCTGCGCCGTCCTTACCGTTGTTGTTATGCTTGAACCCATTGTTGCAGCCACTGTGTCAATCCATCTCGTTGAGGGTCTTCCTCTTTTTTGCTGACCCCCTACTTTACCAAGCATGATGTCCTTCTCCAGGGACTGATCCCTCCTGATAACAAGTCCAAAGTGAGTGAGACAAAGTCTCACCATCCTCGCTTCTAAGGGGTGTTCTGGCTGTACTTCTTCCAAGACAGATTTGTTTTTTCTTTTGGCAGTCCATGGTATATTCAATATTCCTTAAAGTGACATCTTTGCTTTTTAACACTTTAAAGAAGTCTTTTGCAGCAGATTTGCCCAGTTCTCGACTGCTGCTTCCATGAGTGTTGATTGGCATGAATTAGTTGTTTGTTTCTGAGATTGTAAGCAAAGTGTCACTTCATAGGGTCTCAACAAGGCCGTCCTCATGAGAGATTTTGAAATTTATTTTATTTTGCTTTTTTTTGTTTTTGCAGTGGTCAACAGAGGGGGTGTGTATTTAGTTCACTGAAGTGGATAATGGCCAGAAATTTTTAAGAAGCGCTGCTCACAACAGTGAGGAGGAGCTCCTTCCTTGTATCAAGAGCCTAGAGGGGCATAGACAGCAATTTCAGGACTTGATCATTTTTTAATAATTTATTTTAAAGTACTTTCAAACTCACTGGAACCTTGCAAGAACAGTACAAAGAACCCTGTATCTCTACCCAGATTCCTCAATTGTTAATATTTTACAGATTTGACTCGTTATCTTCTCTCTCTATATATAATGGACTCAGATGTGCCAATGATCATGAAGATATGCAGGACTGGACAATATTTCATTACCTTGTACTTGGAGTTGCCATGAGTTGGAGCCAACTCAACAACAACTAACAACAGTTATCTACCCATTTTTATTATTATTTTTCTGAACTATATGAGAACAAGTTGCAGACATACCCCATACCCCAGAATACTTCAGTGTGTACTTTCCCAATTCAAGGACACTCTCCTACATAACAAGAGCAAAACCCTCCTAACCAGGAAATGACATTGATGCAGTCCACAGACCTTGTTCAAAATTTGTCAGCTGTCCCAACAATATCCCTTTTTCTTTTCTGGTTCAAGAACCAATACAGGATCACACGTCCTCACATTTGGTTGTCATGTTTCTTTATTCCCTTTCAGCACGGAACTATTCTCAGTCTTTGTTTGTCTTTCTTGACCTTAACAGGTTATAAAAAGTTCAAACCTTTCATGATTTGCCCAATACTTCCTCATGCCTAGAGTCAGGCCATGCATTTTCGACAGGAAAACCACAGAAATGAGGTTGGCTGTGGTTCTGTGATCCTCAGTGGATGAAACTTCTGTGATCCTCAGTAGATCACAAATGGGGGCTCACGGTGCCAACCTTTCCCACCATTGGTGAAATGATTCTTAATCATCTATCCAGTCAAGGTGGAGTCTGCCAAATTTCTCTACCATTTCCCCTTTGTGATTGACAAGTATATCCCAAGGCTACGCCAACATCCTGCTCCTAGTCAAATTTCTACCCAGCCTTAGCATTTGCGGAAGCCTTAACAACCTCTATGATGGTTGCCAAGTGGTGATAATTGATTTCCATCATTTCATCTACATTTATTTGTTGACATTTTATGGTAAAGAAGAGCTACTTCTCACCTGTCTATTTATTCATATTAATATAGACAATAGGTTGTAATCCATTAATATCATAATTTATTTTGGTGCTCAATTGTCCCAGATTTGGTTAGTGAACCCCCTCAAGGTGACTTCCGTGCCCTTTTGACATGTGTCCATCATTCTTTGAGCACTTCTTTACTTTCTGACACAAGATGTTCCGGGCTCATCTTGTGATTTCCCTGCCCCAGCCCTGGAATCAGTCATTTCTTTACAGACTCCTGGTCTCTTTCAGTGGAGGGTTGTATTTAGAAACCAGACACACTAGTTGCTTAATGAAATCCTTCCTACTGAGGTGTGATTGTTTTCTAGGCCCTCTGCCCCTAGCAGACAGAGCTAAGAAGTATACGTATGTATATACATACATTTATATATGTTTCAATCCATCCAGCCAGCCGTCCTTCCATCTATGACCATGAGTTTACATTGACACTTCAGTTGCAATCTGTCACCTCAGGACACTTTCTATCTTTCCCCTGGCTCCAATTAATCTCAACAGATGTACTTCTTTTCTCAATACCCCCTCTGTAACCAGTCTCCAGATAATGCCAGCTGCCTCTGCATTCCCATCCCTGCCACCACCTTTTCAGTCTACTGCAACTTCCTGGGCCCTAGCCATGTGCCAGGCCCTTGGCCCTGCTGCCTCATAGCTCCTGGCCATACTGCCACCTCCAAGGGAAGGAGAGAGAAAGAAAGAGGAAGAGGAGGAGGAAGATGAGGACTTGTTCATTTTATTCAGGGTTCTTGGTCTTGCTTCCCTGTAGTTAACACAATCTGAGGGCTTCTTCTTTGGGAACCACATTCACTCACAGGTTACACTAAGGGTAAGGACCTATTCTGATCCCACAGGAATCCTATCTCCTCCACTCTTTCAGGTGGTTGCATGGGGGAGAGTGAAGGCATGGGTTGGCCAACAACCGGTAAGATTCTTTCTATCAAGGGATTTAGCTAAGGGTGGCAGAGACTCCAGGTGATGGAGCTGGGGTTTGAACTGAATGACATGTAGAGTCTTGGGTAGGACAGCCACTTAAGACACTGCACCAGCGAGTCCACAGGGGAGGCCAGTCTTCAGAAATAAGCTGATGGATCCAGCTTCTGTGAGGCCTGAAGCTTATATAAGTTGAGGATGCTCTTTAAGAAAAAGAATATGAATATATAAGCCTGTCACCTTCAGATGTTCCTTGCTTTTCCCATAACTTTGATTTCAATTAGCCCAAGAGACTTTCTTCTTCTCGTAACCAAGAAGCCAGAACTCTGAGCATTAAGGCACTGACAATGAGCAAAGACTAGCTATTTTTCCTTCTTACAATTTTGAAGACAAGCTTGGTTCAATGTTTTCATCCCTGAAAACTGTTCCTTTTAACTAGACCACTGAATTGCCAGATAAAGCTTGGAATTCTGCAGCTGTATGTAAAGAAGAATCAGAAGTTATAGTCTGGCATCACTATCCTAGGTTTTTAGCCTGGTTCATGAAGAGCCTTCTAAATCAAGTGGCAGAGTGTCCTTCAGGATTGCTGTTGATTCGAGATTACTGCGGATGCTTTATGTCCAGTTCCAAGTAACTTCAGAGATCAAATCAGAAAATGCTTTTGAAAGTGAAAACCCCTTTTACAGGAGGCAGTGGACCGCAGGTGGGCAGAGGTATACTGCTAATAAGAGAAGCTACTCATTGCTAGCAGTCAAACGAACAGAGGCGGTATAGCAGAGGGGGGCCCCCTGCTCACCCCTACCTCCTTATCCTTTCTAACAGGGGGCAGTGTAGCAGAACAGGTCCCCTGCCCACACCCTAACTCCACATCCTTGCCAACAAGCGGCAGCGAGGCAGAAGGGGTCCCCTCTGTCCGCTCTCCTCTTCTTCCGAACTCCTATGACAATCCAAGAGTTGTAAGTGACTTTGGGGACCTTGAAGGAATGATATTTCAAAGCTAACGTTGCTGATGTCAAAAAGAAGAATAATCACAAAGTGCTAGAGTGAGAGGAAACTTTTTCATCGTCTCATCAATCCCTGGCTCGAGTTCTAGCCCTGCACTTACTAACTAAGCAAGTTACTCAGCTTCCTTGAACATTGGATAGGTCTTCTGTAACAAAATTAACACCTAAAGCTCTTTGCAAATGGCAAAGTACAATGACAAGGACAACTCAACGACAGGTAACAATTACTTATTATGTCAGGCTCAACTCTGAGCACTTTACTTCTGTTATTTCATTTAATCTTTACAAAAACCATATGAGTTAGGTACTATCATCATCGCCCCATTTACAGGTGAGGAAAGTGAGGCACAGAAAGGTTAGGTAACTTGCCCAATATCTTTCAACTAATTAATCATCATTTTTATTACACAAGGAGGACTTGCTCAAAGTCATGGCATTAATCTGATTAAGGGCTACTTTTTTAGTCTTAAAAGGTAACTAACAGCTGTTTTTTTCCCCCACTAAATGGGGAAAGCAGCCACTTGGAGAATACCCGGAGACTTATGAGATGTGGGCAAAACAAGCCCTAGACCCAGTAAGAGAGAAAGAGAAGCTTCTCAGCCCCCAGGAAGGGTGAGAGTCCTGGGGTGTGCAGAAGGGAGGAAAGCCCTAGAATTCTGGTACTTTCTCCTTTGGTAAGGGGAGGAGCAGCCCTCTCGTCAGTGGGGCTCAGGAGGTCACATAAGTAGCATCAACTATGTGGGTAGCCTATCATGTGGCTTCCCCAGACAGACAGCCATCAGGGACTCTCACTGAGGGGGCCAGGTACTGAGGGACTGGAGTGCCCAGGCACAAGTGACCCACCCACCCTTTAAATTTATATAGCTGAAAGCCAAATGCACTTTTACATTTGAAACATAGCAGTGACTCCTAAATTCAAATTGCTACATTAAGTGGCATCAGCCAGCTTTTTATTTAAGACCTACAGGCTTTGACTAATTTTAGGGACAATCTGGTGACCAAAACAAAACCATTTTTTTATCAAAGAGATATTTGCTCGGGGTGTCCACCCCACCCGCCCCACCCTCCATCAAGGCTATTTGCCTGGAGACCCTCCCAAATCAGTCTCATGGCCATTTAGTGGCAGAGCCAGGACTAAGTACCTCTTTGGACTTAAGAGCTTGGTCTGTGGAGTCATTTTGCCATGGTCCCCAATCCCAGCTCCACGACTCACTTGATGAGGGAATTTGAGCAAACTAAATCTGTCTTGGAAGAAGGACAGCCAGAACACTCCTTAGAAGCAAGGATGATGAGATTTCATCTCACGTACTTTGGACATGGTATCAGGAGGGACCAGTCTCTGAAGAAGGACATCATGCTTGGAAAGTAGAGGGCCGGTGAAAAAGAGGAAGACCCTCGATGAGATGGATTGACACAGTGGCTGCAACAACGGGCTCAAACATAGTAACAATTGTGAGGATGGTGCAGGACCGGGCAATATTTCACTCTGTTGTACGTAGGGTCGCTTTGAGTTGCAATTGACTTGATGGGATCTAACAACAACAACTCACCGTCTCTACACCTTCCTTTCCTCCTAGGGCTCTTATGAGGATTGATATGATACTGCATGTAAAGTGCCTGGCAAAGTGCTAAAGATGGACTTTTGTTGTAGTCCAGCGCTCTTTCTACGGTTCAAGAATGATACTACCTATCTAATTTTTTGGAGTAGTCCTTTTTTTCTCTACTTTGTTGAGGTATAACAGATATACAAAAAAAAACAAAAACAAAAAAACTTGCACATATTTAAAGTGTACAATTTTTTTTATTGTGGTAAAAAAATCTATAACAAAACATTTGCCACTTCAATATTTTTACATGTACAATTCGGTGACATTAATTACATTTATTTTGTTGTGCAAACATCACCACTGTCGATTGTCAAATTTTTTCATTACATTTAGAAATACAGTGCCCCCTAAGCAGTGAATCCACCCCCTCCCGCCCCTAGTAACCACTAATAAACTTGGTCTCTGTACAGTTGCCTATTCTAGAGGTTTCACATAAGTGGAATCATATAATATTTATCCTTTTGTGACTGACTTATTTCACTCAGCTTAATGTTTTCAAGTTTAAAGTGTACAATTTGATGAGCTTTGACATATGGATATACCCATGGAACCATCACCACAGCCAACATAATCAACATATATATCCCTCATCCCCCGAAATCTCTTTGAGCCTTTTTGTAATCCGTCCCTTCCTGTCTCTCCTTGTCCCCCAGCGCACACTGATCTGCTTTCTGTCACTATAGATTAGCTTGCATTTTCTAGAACTGTGTATAAATGGAACCATACAATATGCACTCCTTTTTTGGTCTGGCTTCTTTTATCAGCGTAATTATTTTGCAGTTCATCCACTCTATCCGTTATTGACTTGTCTTCTTGGATATCCTTTTCTACCGCACATGGTGGACAAAGTATTCGCAAGCGACAGAGGCCAGGCTGGTGAGCGGCTCTCCAAGGGTCCTGGCTGGGGTTTCAGTCATGGGACTTGCAGGTGCCTGGGGTTTCTAACCGTTGCATCGTGAGCACACAGGCACTCCCTGTGTCCAGATGTGTGCAAGTGCAAATGGCTCTAAAGCAGCAGGACTTACCTGGAGTGCACATCAGGATTTTGTGGGCTGCTGTTTCACATTACACGCGCCCAGACCCCGCCCCTCAGAGCGTCATAGGTCTGAGGTGTGGCCTGGTTGATAACCCTTATTCTAAAGTTGTTGTTGCTGTTAGTTGCCGTCGAGTCAATTCCGACCCATGGCAAACCTGTGTGTGCAGAGTAGAACTGCTCCATAGGGTTTTGGGAAGGTTTATCTGCTTTTGGAAACAGATAGCCAGGCCTTTCTTCCGAGGTACCACTCTAATTTCCAAGCCAGCCAGGCAGTGAACACTAAGGCAAAAAGAAGGATTCAGGGAGTACCTAGTGGTAAGAATTATGATTCACAAAGTAGGATGCTCTGTGGTGCTGCAAATACGGTGTAAGACATCCGAGGGCCATCATGAGTGTGGTACCTACAGATTTAACGACCACACATGAGAATAAGTCTGCTTCCTGGGTTTCTTTCCGCCTTCTAAACCTAGGTGACCAGAGAGCCACGGCGCGTTGTGTGGGTTAGGAAAGAAACAAGAGGGGACTGTCGTCACCTGCCTGCCCACACAGCTCCAGAAAACCACACTCAAGAGGGCACGGAAATCAGTATCGAAAATGAGACACTTAAGTTACCACAAAGAGCTATTTTTGCTTATTCCAAATTGCTCTGTTTCTCTAAGCAGCTATTTCCAGTCATGGCAGAGCCAGCCTCTTCCCTAGCTATGTATAGGGATGGCTTGGCAATTTAAAACCAAGTGGGAAGAGAAAAGAAACCTGCAAATAGGCTCACACACCAGGGATAAATTGGGGGAAACTGAAAAGGTGGTATGAGTTGGTTATTTCCCCAAATATCCGGTCTCTTCAAATTCCACCCTGGGGTTGGAAACCATCAAGAAATAAATATACATATATGTTAGAGGGCCACTTTCTAGTAAACACTTTCTCAGTGTTTAAAAATAGAGATTTAAGAGGAAAAGTCTTTCCCTACCTAGGAGTGTTTGCTACCTGGGCTGTCTTTTGCTCTGCTATCCAGGGACCGAGTTTGGATGGCAGGTGAGGAGAAGCTCAGGTCTATTTTTAAAGCTTTCTGGCTGTTGCCAGGCAGAAGGTGGGCGAAAGAGGAGCACAGCAAAGGGAAGGTCACCTCAAACACTGGTTCAGTGATTCACTCAGCACTTATTTGCCGCTTCTACCTCCCCAAAATATATTGACTCTGCCCACTTGGTTCCATCTCTTCGGCCTCCTTTGTCCAGGCTGCCATTATTTTTCACCTGGACTAAGTGGACTTCCTGTTTTCATTCTTAGCTCCACCACTCCACTCTCCAGCCTGCAGCCAGCAAGAGCTTTCTAAAAGTGCAAATCTGACCATCTCTCTCTCTTTCTCTTTCTCTCTCTCTCTCTCACACACACAGACACAGACACACACACACACGTGCGCACACACGGGAAAACAAACTTGTTGCCGGGGAGTTGATTCAGACTGATGGCAACCATATGTGTTACAGAGTAGAACTGCTCCATAGGATCTCCTTGGTGGTAATCTTTACGGAAGCAGATTGCCAGGCCTTTCTTCCTAGGGTTTGAACTGCCAATCTTTAAATTAGCAGCCAAGTGCAAACTGTTTGTGCCACCCAGGGACCTTGACCGTATCAACCCCTGATTAATATAAATGCATAATAAAAAGTCTAGAAGCAGAGTCTCCAAACTGTTAATAAGTGGCTAACTCTAGGGAGGGAGTAGAGGGAGACTTGAATTTTTTTTAATTATATCTGCTTCTGTGTGGTTTGAATTCTTTACAGTGAGCTTGTATTTCTTTCATGATTGTAAAAGCATCTCAAATGTTTAATTTGGTCCCCCTACTTCAGGAGCTCTTAACATTGCATTAGAGCTGCAGGCGCTGAGAATTCCAGGAATTATGCTTGTTCATTAAGGCTTTGAGGAGGAGAAGTAATGATTACTGAGGGGGAGTTACTGAGGAAATGGCCATTGCTCATTAAGGGAGAAAGTGCTGATAAGCAGAGCTGCCAGTGATTGGCTGGTGGGCCAGCATGGTAACAACGGCCAACGTGGATGTTTGGGCTGAAGCTGGGTGCCCTCTGGTGCGATGTGATGTCAAGGAAGAAGCATTACGTGCCCTTGGGGTTCCTGCAGTTCTGTGACTCCATGTGATGTCCCCAAAGGCACATTTTTTAGCCTGACTGCTAAGGTAGAAGGAGCCCTGGTAGCGTAGTGGTTAAGAGCTTGGCTGCTAAACAAAAGGTTGGCAGTTCGAATCTACCAGCCGCTCCTTGGAAACACTATGGGGCAGTTCTACTCTGTCTGATAGGGTCACTATGAGTCAGAATCGACACGACAACAATGGTTCTGTTTTTTTTTTTTTTTGGTAGGGGGGAGGCTAAGGGAGATATTCTGCAGAGGGCTGAATTACTCTCCTTTCCTTCATTTCTGCCTCCAATTTCTATCAGACAAATATATTCCTTTGTTGTTGTTGTTGTGTGACATTGAGTTGATTTCAACTCATAGCGACCCTGTAGGACAGAGTAGAGCTGCCCCATAGGGTTTCCTAGGCTGTAATCTTTATGGGTGCAGATTGACAGGTGTCCCTAGGAGCTGCTGGTGGGTTCGAACAGCTGACCTTTCAGTTAGCAGCCAGTGCTTAACATTGCGCAACCAGGGCTCCTTAGCAAATACATTCCTGACTGTCTTGAGCTCATCTCTTACTTTCATGTTCCAAGAAGGTCCTTCAGTGGGAAAGAGGAACACATGAGATCCACATGTGAGCCACACATGGATGGGGAGGCACCCCAGGAAAGGTGGCTGCTCGGGATAGAATTGTGTTCCCCAAAAAAACATTTTTTCTTGGCTATAATGTTTATGGAAGCAGGTCGCCAGGCCATTCTTCCGTGGCCTAACCCTTGCTACTGGTGAATGTGACCTGGTTTGGAAATAGGGTCTTAAAGATATTTTCAGTTAAAATATGGTCATACAAGAGAGGGGTGGATCCTAATCTAACGTAAATGTGTCCTATAAAGGAGGAGAGACACGGAGAGACAGGCAGAGGCAGACGGCCATGTGACAATGAAGCTGTGCTGCAGCTGCAAGCCCAGGGACACCTGGGGCTACCAGAAGCCTGGAGAGGCAGGAAAGGATCTTCCCCTAGAGACTTGGGGAGAACACAGCCTCCAGAATGTGAGACAGTACGTTTCTGTTCTTATAAGCCACCCAATTTGTGATTGTTAAGGCATACTTAGGAAAATAATAGGGGGGCATTGGTGGTTCAGTGGTAGAATTTTCGCCTTCCATGCAGGAGACCCCAGGTTCGATTCCCAGCCACTTCACCTCATGCGCAGCTATCACCTGTCTGTCATAGAGGCTTGCGTGTTGCTATGAAGCTGTACAGGTTTCCGCAGAGCTTCCAGACTAAGATGGACTAGGAAGATGGGCCTGGTGATCTACTTCTGAAAGTCAGCCCGTGGAAACCCCATGGATCACAAGGATCTGATCCCACTGTGCATGGGTCCCCTTGTGCATGGGATCACCATGAGTCAGGGGCCAACTCAACAGCAGCTAACAACAAAAATAAGGCACTAATGCAGTGGCCGAGGAGAACCAAACAGCACGAGCATTTCCAGACAGGTAACCTTCACCCTGCGCCTTCAGTGCTTGACGCCACTTTAGTTGTAACTCAACACCCTTGTGCACCTCCTCATGTCTGCCTCCCAGCACTCCCTTTCCTATCACCCTGGCTCCTTACTTCTGGCACAGCGCCACTTCTTTTTTTTTTTTGCAGTTGAATATTTTTATTTTACTTTTTTTTTAATTGTACTTTAGATGAAGGTTTACGGAACAAATAGTTTCTTATTAAACAGTCAGTACACATATTGTTTTATGACATTGGTTAACCCATCACATGTCAACATTCTCCCTTCTTGACCTTGGAGGACCTCTTTTTTTGGTGAAAATATACATAGCCAAAGATACACCATTTCAAAAATTTCTACAGGTACTATTCAGTGACATCAGTTACATTCTTCCAGCTGTGCTGCTATTCTCACTATCCTTTTCCAAATTATTCCATCACCATTATCTTCAACTCACTGTCCCCTAGGCTTCCCATCAAACCTTTTGAGTTGCTGTTGTCAATTTGATCTCACATAGATAATCCTTTTTTTTTCTTTTTGTACTTTAGATAAAGGTTTGCAGAGCAAATAGTTTCTCATTAAACAGTTAGTACACATATTGCCCTATGACAATTGTTAACAACATCACCACACGTCAACACTGTCCCTTCTCAACCTTGGGTTCCCTATTACCAGCTTTCCTGTCCCCTCCTGCCTTCTAGTCCTTGTCCCTGATCTGCTGTGCCTCATTAGTCCCGTTTTGTTTTATGGGGCTGCCCAATCCCCGGCTGAACGGTGAACCTCGGGAGTGACTTCACCACCGAGCTAACCGGGTGTCCATGGGCCATAGTCTCGGGGATTCTCCAGTCTCTGTCAGGCCAGTAAATCTGGTCTTTTTCTGTGAGTTAGAATTTTGTTCTACATCCTTCTCCGGCTCTGTCCAGGACCCTCTGTTTTGATCCCACAGCGCCACTTCTTGGTGCAGCTCATTGTTTGACTTCTGGAACGGAAGTCATGCTGCTGTCCAAAGGGATGACATATCCTTCCAGATGACATTATTCTTATTCTGGAATAAATAGAGATATTAGTCTGATTGGACAAGAGCTTTATAGAGCCTAGCTTGTTCCCTGTACTCTCTCAGACGTTTACAAATTGGTTGAACCATGTTTTTTTTTTTTTTTTTTCCACCACCTCAAGGCCAAACCATTTTTCTTTTTAATATACAGACCATACCTTACACAGAGTAAGTGCTCAATAAATATTTGTTGAATTGATTTACCTGTTCAGAGAAGTGGCAGAAAGACCCTCCTGCTTTACGTGCATAATTCTTTTGTTCCGCTATCATTGAATTCTTTTCTCGTGGATATTTGTCACGTAAACCAGTACCAGGGTAAGTCTAGGAGTCCGAACTGAATATTGCCTGGATCAACAAATATAAATGTGACCCAAAGGCTGCGTAAACGGAGCCCTGGTGACACAATGGTTAAGCGCTCGGTTGCTAACCGAAAGGTCGGTGGTTCCAACCCACTAACAGCTCTGTAGAAGACCTGGTGATCTGCTCCCATATAGATTTCAGCCTAGAAAATCCTATAGGGCAGTTCTATTCTCTCCTATAGGGTTGCTATGAGCCAGAATCGACTTGATGGCACGCAGCAACAACAAATGTTGAGTACAGATTGTGGCTAAAGAAGGGAGCCTACAGTTGGTAAAAGGAGAACAATTCTAGTCTAATGTGGACAGGATGAATATGAGTCACAGGCAGATGCTACAAATTGAATTGTGTCCCCCAAAAAGAAATGTGGCTATCATAACCCCTGTACCTGTAAATATGACCTTGTTTGGAAACAGGTTTTTTGTCATGTTAATGAGGTTGTATCAGAGTAGGGTAGGTCCCAAACCTAATCATTCTTGAGTGGTGTCTTATAAAAAGAGCAAAATAGGCAAACACACACGGGGGAAGAGAGCTGCCACATGAGGACCCATCCATAAGCAAAAGTATGCCAAGAATTGCCAGCAGACACCAGAAACCAGGAGAGAGGCCCACAGAAGGAATCGACACAGCCGAGATGCTGATTTGGTCCTTTAACCTTCCGAACTGTGAGAAAATAAATTTCTGTTCTTTCAAGCTATCCACCTGTAGTATTTTTTGTTATGGCAGCACTAGCTAACAAGGACAGCAGGACTCCAGGTAGGAAGCTTAAGGGCCCTTGAGACGAGGAACAGATGAAGAAAGGAGAACAAAGTGGAGGATGTGATAGGTTCGGAACCAAGACAGTAGACAATAGGGCAGCCAAGTCAAACATCCTAGGCTTGTGTCCTGGTTCATCTTCTCAGAGTCACGCTATCATCAGTGAAACCAGGCAACTCAGCGACACTGTCTGGATTTAATGAGCAAGCTAATATACGTGAAAACACTGTAAGCTGTGAAATGTGATGCAAAAGGAAGGCAAACTAGCAAGATTTGAAAACATCTTCTATCCTTAAAGGATTTTTTAACCAATGTTCTGCCTTCTCATTTCTCCTGCAGTTTTACTCACAGGAATAAAATTCTGAGCTTGGCGGCACCTTAGAACTCATCTGGTTCGACCTTGTCACATATAGATGAGGAAACAGGCTCAGAGAGGCTCAGTCACACAGGCTAATTAAAAAACAAATCAAATGCCGTCCAGTCAATTAAAGTTATCTGAATAGGACTTCTCTAGTTTACATTTTTACTTCAGGAAACCGTCTCTAACAGCTTACTTCCATCCCTCATGCCGTTTTAAGGGCAGCTCATGCTGCTTATGATAGAAAAATGTGCTCTAATCTAACTACCGAGTGTGTGGCGGTTGCTCGCTCAGGTGTGCCCAGGCTCTGTCGTCTTCCTAGTAATAATAGTTACCACAGCTCCAAACTAAAAACCAAATCTGTTGCTGTCGAGTTGATTCTGACTCATAGAGACCCTGTAGGACAAAGTAGAATTGCCCCTTAGGGTTTCCAAGGCTGTAAATCTTTACGGAAGCAGACTGCCACATCTTTCTTCTATAGAGCGGCTGGTGGGTTTGAATCGCCTATCTTCTGTTAGCAACCAAGTGCTTTAACCACTGCATCACCAGGGCTCCATTACCACAGTTTACCCAACCAACCAAACCCACTGCCGTCTAGTCAACTTCGACTCATAGTGACCCTATAGGACAGAGTAGAACTGCCCCATAGGGTTTCCAAGGAGCTCCCGGTGGATTCGAACTGCTGACCTTTTGGTTAGCAGCCATAGCACTAAACCACTATGCCACCAAGGTTTCCTTAGACCCCTCAAATCTCTGCTACTGTGGCCACGCTACTTTGCAAAGGACGACCTTCTGCAGGGTCAGGATCCGGCTGGGAAAGGCAAAAGGCAAAAAGAGGAAAAGAGTCTGGTTTCTGTGTCACACAGAAGTATCTTACTTTCCCTTGCTCAAGTTTCTTTACCTTTTATTTGATGTTAAATGACAGATTATTTGATGTTAAATGACAGATTATTTGATGTTAAATGACAGATTCTGGAGTTGAGTTATAGTTTTTTTTAATTGTTGCTGAAGATATACACAGTAAATCATACACCAATCCAACTATTTATACATGTACAATACAGTGACAAGTTATAAAAATTTTAAGAAAGATTTTATCTGGGAGTAAGCCAAATTGCTATAGCAAGGAAGTCTGGCACGCAAGAGGAGATAGTAAAGACTTCCATTTGAGAAAAACCAAAAACCAAACCTATTACCATGGAGTCGATTCTGACTCATGGCAACCCAAGTGTATAGAGTAGAACTGCTCCATAGGGCTTTCTTTATGGAAGCAGATCGCCAGGCCTTTCTTTCATGGCTCTGCTGGGTGGGTTCAAACCATCAACCTTGAGGTTAGTAGTTTAGCACAAATGGTTTGTGCCACCCAGGGACCTTGTAAAAACAAAACCAGTCTATATTTGTACACGAGATTATTAGTTCCATAATTAGCAAAGTGCCTTGCTCAAAATAAGTGCTCACTAAACCCAAAAAAACCAAACCCATTGCTGTCGAGTCCATTCTGACTCAGGCAACCCTATAGGCTTTAGAATTGTAGTTTGATTGTGAAAGATCATGTTATTATTTCATGGCATTTCCTCTCTGTCACTCTCGTTCGATTGCCTGTTTATCACCTGGCTCCCCCACTAGACTGTAAGCCCTGTGAGAGCAGGAACCCTGTCTAGCTTACTCAGAGCTGTATTCCTTGTGCCTTGAGGGGTCTTGCATGTGGATAGTCCTCTTTACATGTTTTTTGAGTGGATAAATGTCGGCTTTATGGCTCAGAAGGAAACATTGTAGAGAACTATTAAACTAGGCTTAATTCTGGTGAACACAAGCGTATTTAACTAGAACTTGCGGCTGATGTAGAAATAAAATATATCTTAGAAAGTGACCAGGTCATCTTAGAGATCGAAATATGGAAAGAAACACTGGGCATGAAGACAAGACAAGGGGGTTGTGAATTCTGAGTGGGGACAGATCTGTTCCAAGTATCTTCTAAAGGGCTGACTCAATTTGTGTTGTTCCAGAACGTAGAATCAGGACCTACCGGAAGACAGGTTTTTATTCAGTCAAAGATATTTGAAAATAGAATAGGTTGGCTCAGGAGGCAGTGAGTTCCTTGTCAGAGGAGGTATTCAAGAAGAAGCTGTGACATGTACCTTGCAGAAGGAATGAGGAGATAGAAGACCTTCGTGGCCCTGTTTAATCCTAACCTGTAGGGCTCTGGAGGCAAATCCTCCCCCCATATGTAAAAAAATTAAATAAAATAATAGGGAAAAGGGAAAAAGAAGGGGAGAAGGGAACAGAAAGGGGACAAGGGGAAAAATGGAGACTCTGCCATTGTGCTTCCTTGAGAATCCTTTCTATCCCCAACCCAAGGTCCCCTTGGGAAACCTCAGACACCACCCACACCCATCTCAGAACAACCTGTGACTTCAAGCCCCAGCCAGATCTACCCCTCTTGCTGAGGCACATGGCTTGGGTCTAGCCCTGAACTCCAATCCTCTCCCCTAGTCCTTAGCCACTCCCTCTGAGGTGCAAACCAAAAAACAAACAAATGAATAAACCCTTTGCCATCTAGCTAATTCCGACTCATAGCAACCCTATAGGACAGAGTAGAACTGCCCCATAGGGTTTCCAAGGAGCAGCTGGTGGATTACAAAATGCCAACCTTGTGGTTAGCAGCCATAGCTCTTCACCACTATGCTACTAGGGCTCCCTCTCAGGCAGTGTCCCCAGACTGTCCTCCCTTAGGGTAAGGAAGACAACCATCTACTCTGTGCTGAGCAGGATACCAGGGGCTTCTCACACATTGTCTCAACATACCCATGTCGAGTAAGAATTGGTGGCCCTATTAGGTACAGTATTCCTTCCATCTTCTTTTGATGCTTCCTGCATCTTTTGATGTTTTCCCCATAGAATCCTTCAGTACTGCAATTCGAGGCTTGAATTTTTTCTTCAGTTCTTTCAGCTTGAGAAATGACGAGCGTGTACTTCCCTTTTGGTTTTCTAACTCTAGGTCTTGCACGTATCATTATAATACTTTACTTTGTCTTCTGGACCCGTCCTTTGGAATCTTCTGTTCAGCTTTAAGGTGCACCTGACCCAAGCCATGGTGTTTTCAATTGAAAAGCAAAAGCTGGACAATGAATAAGAAAGACCAAAGAAGAATTAATGCCTTTGAATTGTGGTGTTGGAGAAGAATATTAAATATACCATGGACTACCAAAAGAATGAACAAATCTGTCTTGAAAGAAGTACAACCAGAATGCTCCCTTGAAGCAAGGATGGCGAGACTATGTCTCACATACTTTGGACATGGTATCAGGAGGGACCAGTCTCTGGAGAAGGACATCACGCTCAGTAAACTAGAGGGTCAGCAAAAAAGAGGAAGACCTTCCACAAGATGGATTGACACAATGGCTGCAACAATGCACTCAAGCATAACAACAATCATGAGAGGACCGGGCAGTGTTTTGTTTTGTTGTACATAGGATTGTTATGAGTTGGAATAGACTCGAAGGCATCTAACAATAACAACTTAGGTAAAGTAACTTCAAGGAGGAAGCCTGATTTGAATCTCCACTCTGCCGCTTGCTAGCTGAGGGGCCTTGGGCATGTTATTTTTCTCTGAGCCTCCGTGTAGTCATTGGTAAAATGTGGATCATAACACTTACTACAGAAGGCTACTGTGAGGATTAAGGAGCAGTGGTTAAATGCTCGGCTTCTAACCCCTCACTTGCTCCTTGGGAGAAAGATGTGGCAGTCTGCTTTCGTAAAGATTTACAGCCTTGGAAACCCTATGGGGCAGTTTTACTTCATTCTATAAGGTTGCTGTGAGTTGGAATCGACTTCGCGGCAATGGGAATGGGGTTTGGCTGTTTTTTCGGGGGTTTATTGTGAGGATTAGGAGTTCCTGGGTGGCTCAAACGGTTAAGAGCTGGGTGATTAACTGAAACGTTGGCACTTTAAATCTACCTAGAGGCATCTCAGGAGCCCTGGTGGCACAGTGGTTAAGAGCTCAGCAAAAGGTCGGCAGTTTGTAATCCACCAGTCGTTTCTTGGAAACCCTATGGGGCAGTTCTACTCTGTCCTATAGTGTAGCTATGGGTTGGAATCGACTCGACAGCAACGGTTTGGTTTTTTCGGTTTAGAGTCACCTTGGAAGTAAAGTCCTGGCATTCTGCTTCCGAAAGTTCATGTCTATAAAAACCCTAGGGAGGGCGGTTCTACTCTGAAACGCACGGGGTCGCCGTGAGTCAGAATCGACTCAGTGGCAACTGTTTTTTACTTTTTTAATTTTTTATTGTGAGGATTAGTGAGGAGTCTTATATAGGGTATCTGGAACACATAAAACACTTAGAAAATCTTAGAGTTTAAGAAAGATACCCTCATCTTGAAACAAGGACATCTCTCTATGTGTTTACTTGAAAAAACAAACACCCTTGACATAAACCACCTGCCCCCCATCAGTCCCCTCCTCTGGACTTGAACCTAAAGTGCCCACTGGTTTATCAGTTACCGCTGGGTTGCTTTCCAAAGAAGGAGTGCTTATCTTCCACCAGGATCAGCCTCTCCTCGCTCTCCAGCCTTCACACCCAAGGACTCCTCCATGTGCTCTTCTGGGTAGAATCAGCCGATCTGCTGGAACATTTAAGCTCTCTTACAAGTCTTGCTTTTGCACACATCCACCCTCCTGAGACCTGCAGGCACTGGTAACTTTTCCATGTGCCAAACTTCCAAGTAACAATGGCGCCTATGAGAGCATAATTCATGCCCGGAGGTGACCCCCTGAAGGATGTCTGGAGGCACCCCACTGAGGAGCTGGCCCACCTGCTAGTCCCCTGAGCATTGACAGCTTGTTAGATTGTGTCAGAGGCAGGCAGAGATTTACAACTCATCACAAAGCCCCCCACATGTCATGTCAATTCCAGACAAACGGCAAGAGAGGGGAGTTGGTGCCAAATTACAGGCCTCGCTTCTGAAGAGCAGCTGTCCTGAGTGTTCGTCATGAGCACCTCTCAGCGTGCTGCCTCTGCCGAGTGCACATCTGGACTTGCAGCTCCGAGCCTGAACTATACATTTTTCTTAGTGTTGAAATATGGCACCCTGGGGACCCAGCAGGTCAGGCCAATGCAGACACTTCCCGCATCCTGACCTCAAACAAGCCCACATTCTCTAGGACAACAGAAGGGAAAGCTTTCAAATCTGCAAACTGCTGTCAACTAGGAATTCAGGCCTCCTTGCCTCGTGCTGAGAGGGGGCTCTTAAACATATCACTGCCTGGCTGAGATTAGTGGAGAAGGAAGTAGGAAATGTGATTAACATGTAACTATAAAACATCGCGGCTGTAAAAAAAGAAGCGTAAGAAGCTACATGTAAGTAATGGCCGCATGAATGGCCGCATCAAGCCCCTTCCAAAAGCCCCATCCCTCTGAACAGCAGTCGCCTTGCTTGCCAAGTGGAAACCACCTTAAGATGTTTCAAGATTAGTGACATTTTGCTAGCAGCCACACTAACTTCACCAGAGAGCCTGACCACAGGCAACTGGTTAGAGTCTCAACTACCCTTGCATTTGACTTTTCAAAATATGATGCATACTGCAAGGAAAACGACGGGGGTTGCTTCTCCACTACAAGGTCATGATCAGGTGTGATATGCTGCAACTTTTTATTTCTTAAATAAATCATGCAATTTAAAACAAAAAAAAAGATAGCATATTTGAAATTATCTCTGTAAGAACATCATCATCTCACTTGTATTCTGATATAGTTCTCTGAGTAGCAGAGAAAGAAATTGTTAAAGACAAGGACCACAACAGGGATCAACTAAGTGAGAGCTGAGATGGTCAGCTTGCCTTGTGAGGGAATGCACACGGGGAGAAATTCACCGAGTGCCTCTCTGAAGGCAAGTACACCACCACCACCGCTTGCTGTCGAGTCGACTCTGACTCATGGTGACCCCATGTGTGCCGGAGTAGAACTGTGTTCCATAGGTTTTTCAATGGCTGATTTTTCAGAAGTAGATTGGCAGGCCTTTCTTCTGAGGCACTTCCGAGTGTTCTCCACCCTCCAACCTGTTGGTTAGCAGCCAAGCGTGTTAACTGTTTGCGCCACCCAGGAACTGAGTCTGGCTCTTTTATGTTCTATAAAGGGGCTTCGTTATGGTTATGCTAACTAGAGATTGCAGTTTACAGCCGGGATAGGGCATAATCTATAAGTCTGCAGGTGATGAGCTAAAACAAGTTCCATTATCGCTGGTCAGGAGAGTCTTCCTTTAGCATGCTGGGATTGCTCACAGATCATGCCATTATCAGTTTTGGCTGGTTAGAATGAGTAGGGGCAAAACACAGCATTCAGTTTTGATTCTTCTAGAGAAAAATGGAAGTGGAATGTTCTTTTTTACACAGTGGAGTTACAGTAGGAATCATGGCAGAAATTGTGTGCAATCCTAGAGACGCAGGGCATTTGCTGTGAACAGTGCCTCCCTGGTGGTGGGAAAGAGGTTGAGACTTGCAGGTCTGAGCACATACCCAGGTACTCCCTCGCTCTCATGTCTCCCATGAAGATGTTTTGGCAATGCTCTCCAACCCTGACGATGTATGCCTCTTACGTTCTCCCTGCTTCTGCTTAAGCCTCTGGCTCACACCTCTTTGTAGTCTCGCCCTTAGATGCCTTCCTATATCTCAGCAAGAAATAACTCGCTGCTGAGCAGGGCTCTTCCCAGGTTCCCCAGGCCTGGCCCCGGGGGGTAGCTGAGGGCACCAGGTATTGCTGTCTGTGGTGTTGAGTGGTGGCTGCAGGTTGTGGGTTATGGGGATAAGCCAAACTCGTGGGTGCAAGTCCAGATGAAAGTCATGTCTCTGAAAGATGTGGTAGCTCAAGCCATGGAATTCTGGTCCAGCAAGATGAGACAATGTCCCATGTCTGTCCCAACCAAAAAGGAAAGCATCAATTATTGTAAAAACGGCATGATGGCGAAGTCTGACCTCCTCTAACTTCACAAGGGGAAAGGAGAATCAAGACCAACAGCCCAAGGCTGATTCCTGTGAGGCTGAGGTCAGACATGCCTCCTCTCTCCATCATCTTTACCAATTCTGACACCAACCCTCCCTCCCACAGCACTCTCTACTTCTCTGCTAGGTTCAATGATTCATTACAATGGCCATACAGAACTCACAGACAATACTTTTGATTATGGGATTCATTAGGGAAGTAACAGATTATGATTCAGGTTGAGGAATGCTCAGGATGCAGTTTTTCCCTCAGGACAAACTCGTCTCAGGCATGCCCGCAGGCACACCTCTCTCTGGCCCCTTGGCCTCTGCCCTGCTCAGGCAAGTGTTACAAAGCTCTTTTAGATCTGCCAGTAAGTGCCCCAAGGCACTCCACTCTGCCAGTAAGCCTTCACCCAAAGGCGCTCAGCTCTAGCTCCATGGATCCGCAAACCTAGCTCCACCAACTGCCTGAGGCACCCTATTCCTCCAGTAAGCCTCCTGCTCCGACGTCATTTTGGAGTCTTCAGTGTTATAACTCTCTCTCTCTGTTTCTAGGGTCTAGGAGGATCTCCGTGCAAGGATCCCAGGTCCAAAGGACGCACTCAGTTCCTGGCCCTTCCTTCTTGGTGGTGGTGAGATCCTCTCTCTCCTGCCTCTGGGACAGCTCTTTTTTTTCTTTTTCTTTTATCGTTGTAATTAAATGAAGTTTACATTTCAAGTTAGTCTCCCATACAGAATTTTTTTTTAACATATATTGTTATGACACCCCAACCGCTCACCCCATTCTGCGACAGCACACTCCTCCCCTCCGCCCCTCATTCCCCACGAACATTCAACCAGCTCCTGACTTTCTCTGCCTTCCCCTCTCACCTCTGGACAGGAGCCGCCCCTTTGGTCTCTTGTATCTACTTGTCTAAGAGGCACATGCTTCACAAGTATCACTTTATGTCCCACAGTCTAGTCCAATCGCTGTCTAAAGAGCTGTCCTTGGAAATTGTTTTAGTTCTGGGGTGATGGAGAGACCAGGGGCCATGCTTTCCGGGGTGCCTCCAGTCTCAGTCAGACCATTAAGTCTCGTCTTCTTACTAGAATTTGAGTTCTGCATCCCATAGTTCTACTGCTCCATCAGGGACCCTCTGTTGTGTTCCCTGTCAGGACGTTCATTGGTGGTAGCTGGGCACCATCTAGTTCTTCTGGTCTCAGGCTGATGAGGTCTCTGGTTTATGTGGCCCATTCTGTCTCTTGGGCGAGTATTTTCCTTGTGTCTTTGGTGTTCTTCGTTCTCCTTTACTCCAAGTGATTGGGACCAATTGATGCATCTTAGATGGCCATTTGCAAGCTTTTAAGACCCCAGATGCCACTCACCAAAATAGGATGCAGAACATTTTCTTAATAAGTTTTGTTATGCCAATTGACCTAGATGTCCCCTGAAAGCATGGTCCCCAGACCCCACATCCCTGCTACTCTGTCTCTCAAAGTATT
>NW_004443943.1:25089068-25231641 GCF_000243295.1 Trichechus manatus latirostris
GATTACTGAAGCCATCATGGACTGCCTCTTTATGTGACTTGATATTGAATGTTGTCTCCAAGCCACCAAAAATTTATTATAATTTTATTTTGTGTTTTCTTAGTGAGACCTAGCTTCTTATTTTGTTTTGTTTTGATATGCCCAAATAGGCTGCTCGTGTGCACTAGTTTGATTTTTGACACCTCTGGATCTCTAACGTCCTGTCACCAGGTAGTTAGTTCTGTAACTAAGTACGTGCACACCGGAGTCCATTAAATTTTCCTGTATGGGATCAGCTCGGGTGTGCAGGCAGTCGGTCACCAAGTGTGTGATGCAGACTCTCACCCCCCAGTCCTAGAGAGATGTGGGTGATTAGTGCAGGCACTGGACTCTGGCTGTGGTAGGGGATCACGCGCTAAGCCAGGCAGGGGGTTGACAGGTGCCCCTGGGAATCTGAAAGAAAAGCATGTCCCTATTCTCTAGGGTGAATAGGCAGGTGAGTTTTGCAGCCAGGCTAAGAGCACCCCACCCTGTTGGCTACAAAGACTTGAGGGCACCGCTTTTTCTCGAACTGCTGTAGCAGGTGGCTAGGCACTTTAGGAGCTACCACCAGTCCTCAAGACCCTGCTGCAGATCAATAAAAGTGCCTACTTGAGGGGCAGGGCTGTTTCGAGGGTCACAAATCTGCCCGTTCACAGCTGAAGCAGTTGAAGTTAAACTTCAGATGTTTGCCCTGTTGTACTGTGGCAGTGAGGACTGACACTGTTGAGATGGGTCCCCACAAGTCTATACAGGGGTGTAAGGCACTCAGAGTCTGCAGACCCCTGATTTCTGTGGCCAGCAAAGGAGCTGTGCCAACCCTGTGTTCCTGGCCTAGGGGAGCCAGCAGCTTGCTTTTTCCCTCTCCAAGGCCAGGAGAATGGGTCAGGGCGCCTTTTGGGATCTACTTCCGGCCCAGTGGACTCCTGGTGCAGAGCAGGGAGGGAGGAAGTAAAAGGAAGAGAGGTTTTTCCCAAATGGGCTTTTTTTTTTTTTTAATCACCGCGAAAGGGTGCATGCATGTACTTATCCTAGCCTCTTGGGAGCTGCTCTTTGCTGGTTCGGAGTGTCCAAGCAAAGTCTCTGCTGCTGGGTCTCTCTCGATGTAGAAACTGCTTCTCAAGTGCGTGCACAGCACAGCCGTTTGCCTGCTTCACCGCGGACCGGCGTGGCGGTGTCTCTGCAGTTTCGCCACTGTGGCTCTAGCACTCCTCACCTCTTCCAAACGGTCTTCCTCTCCCATATGACTCAGATGGATTTCTTAACCTTGCCTTGTTCAGGGCTGCCAGATGTTCACTTAGAATCAAATCACTTGTTTTTCCAGGTCTTTGTTGTAAGAGGGATATAGGAAGCGTCTAACTACTCCACCATGTTGACCACGCCTCCTAGAAATGGGATGGCTCTTTTAAGCCTAGTAGAATAGCAAAATTAACCAATCCCTTTGGTGGGCCACAATTACCGTACTTGCACAGTCTTGCCCAATCGCTTGAGTGGGAGTTACAAGACCGTGGCAAGAAAGGCCACACCAAAACAATCCATATCATCACAATTATGAAGAATTTAAACCTTGGACAAGTCCCACAGACTCAGTGATAAGAAGTAGGGCTGTATTGCAGAGAGTGTAGACAATCGAGAGAAGAGGAGGGGAGCCAGGGGCAAGGTTATTTAAGACATTCATTTGCAAATTAGATCATAAGAAATCTCCATGTGAAACTGATACAAAGTGGTTTAAAATGTTCAAAAAGGAGAAAGTAGCCTGACTATCTGTGGCAGCTTGTAAAAGGCAGGAGCTGCAGTTTGCAGAGGAGACATCTGAAGATTTTCATCAGGTTGAAGGCATGTGGGAGATCACCGCTCAAGCCAGGAGTCCCTGAGTGAAGAGGGACATTTGGTTGTAGATAAGCACATGGCTGGCTCCAGCCTTCATTTTCTCTTTCTCATTTGTCTCCAGAAAAAAGGGGAGTCCAATAACTTAGGACTTTGGAGGAATATTGAACAAGTGGCCAAAATGTTACCCTTCCAAGGTTGGGGAGCAGGTGGAGAAACAGACACTCTCATACATGATTGGTAGGGGTGTAAATTGGAATAAATTTTTTGGAATTCAGTTTGGAAAACCACTCACAGAGCTGTAGTTAGGTCCTCACGGGGGAACACCAGCTCTTACATGTTGTTGTTAGTTGCTGTCTCATGGTGACCCCCGCCCCCATGCACAACAGAACATGGCAACATGCATCATAGTGATACAAGCCTCCACTGACAGATGGGTGGTGGCTGCGCATGAGGTGCATTTGCTGGCAATGGAACCCAGTATGGAAGGCAAGAATACTACCATTGAACCACCAATGCCCCCATAGCTCTTACATATCTCTGAAATTTTGCCGGTGATGACTAATGAAATGAAAGGAGCAAACACTTCTGAATTGCAGGCACCTACTTCACACTTCACACAATGCCTCTTACCAGCAGGGAAACCGCTGGTAGTCTCTGAATCTCAATTTCCCCTGCTGTGAAATAGGGGAAATAATAATACAGACAGTAATAACAACAAAACTTTCTTCCTGGGGTTGCTGGAAGGATTACCTGGGGCAGTGAACAAGTTTTGAAAATTGCAATGCACCTCTCGAATGTTAGTTAATATTGCTATTATGACATATGGCAAAGCAAGGTTTTGGAGTCTGGGAGAGGGAAGAAGAGACTAGGATGGTGGCTTATCAACAGTCCCACTGTGCTCGGACGCCTGGAATTGCTGTAAAGGAATTAAAATCACAACAAAGGAAATAACTGAAAACACACAGGATGAGCTCTGGACAGAACAGATTCAGGAGACTCAGAAGGTGCCCACGCAAAGTCTTAAAAGAGCAAAGAAGAAGAAATGGAAAGTATGCAAGTAAGGCTACAGAAACCTATGATTACAGAAAAAATGAAAGAATGAGTAAAGAGAATTAAAGTTCTGCAAACAAGAAAGGGAGCGAGAGGAAACAACTCTGGCTTTCCCTGTAAGTACATCCTTCGACACACCATAGGATGGAGGAGGGGATGCTATAGAGCTTTGAAAGACCAACTGGGGCAAGTCAAAACCAAATCACTAATGAGATAATGAGAGGTTAAGAAGAGCCATTTTCAGATCAGTCAGAGAACATGGGCATGATTAAGACTGGAACACGATTTAGGGGTCCCCGCTAAGATGCTACTGACAGAAGGGGAAGTGGAGGATTTTAGAAGCAGAAGCTTTGCCCAGGGACACAGAAGCCCTGGAGGGGAAGCACCACCTCCGGAACAGATAAGTTCATTAGAGAATTTTCACCTAGCGATTACTCCATTGTAATACAATGTTGTAATATAGCAAATAGTAATTGTGCCAGACAGGAACTGACTAGCTGACCCCAGCTTGCTGTGGGAGGGGTGAATTCATCCTTACCTCCTGGGGTCAACTTCCCTGCCTACTTCCCTACAGCCTGGGAGTTCAGTTCCCTTGCCCAAGAATTTGTATTTAATACATTGGCATTTGAGCAGCATTACTCTTAGTGGTGCAAGCTAATGGAATAATTTACAGCACAAGCAAAACTAGAGCTTAATCGTTTTAATGGAACCAATGGCTTGTGAAAAATGATGGTTCAAACAGGCCCTGGACCCCTGCCATAGATTGAATTGTGCCCCTCAACAATAATGTGTCAACTTGGCTAGGCCATGATTCCCAGTATTGTGTGGTTGTCCCCTATTTTGTGATACGATGTAATTTTCCTCTGTGTTGTAAATCCTAGTCTCTGCCTGTGGTTAATGAGGCAAGATATGGTTATATTAAAGAAGATCAGGGTGGGATGCAACACCGTTACTCAGGTCACATCCCAGGTCTGATGTAAGGGTAGTTCCCCTGAGGTTTGACCTGCGTCACCTTTTATCTTTCAAAAGATAAAAGGAGAGAGAAGTGAGCAGAGAGAGACGGACCTCATTACCACCAAGCAAGAAGAGCCAGGAGCAGAGTGCATCCTTCTCTTTCTGACTCCTGGATTCAAAGTCCTCCATCTCACCCAGGCCTATTAGGTTGTGCTAATTTACACTTAGGAGTCCCTGAGTGATGCCAGCAGTTAAAGCGCTCAGCTGCTAACCAAAAGGTTGGAGGTTTGAGTCCACCCAGAAGTGCCTTGGAAGAAAGGCCTGGGGATCTACTTGTGAAAAATCAGCCATTGAAAAGCCTATGGAGCCCAACTCTATAACACACATGGGGCCACCAAGAGTCAGAGTATGCTTGAAGTTAACTGGTTTAATTTACACTGAAGTGTGAATGAGGCTTAACCCAGGAGTGTGCTCGCATACCAGGAGGGATGGAAGGGGTGGTGGGCCAGGACAGTGTAAGGGTGTCCCTCACCAGAACTGCAGGTCAGCACAAATCATCTAGAGCAGAGTGATTGCTCCTCATCCAGAGACCTGGCCCCTACCAATCCACAGACTGTTCTTCCCCTGTCTGTCAGGGGAGCAAAGAAAGCACCAGATATGGGGGTCAACCGGGCCCCTAGCCTTTGCGGCTTTCACCTTTTAGCTGTGGCCCAGGACAGAGTCCCCATGGGCTGAGGCACTGGCCTTGGTAGAGCTCCCACCTCCACCCCCGTCCACCCCCGCCACCCCAGGGCACAGACTCATCCGACAAATGTGACCAAAGACGTGGCAGCAGTGAGCTCAGCATTTTGTTCCCCTCTTTTGACATATTGGTATTTGAGCTGTAAGATCCCATTAGCTCTCCTCTAACCCTGGGGCTTTAAATTTTCCATGGAATTCATTTTAACCAACATTTATTGGCTGTGTGCTGTGTACAAAGCTCTGGGCTCAGCACAGAGAAGAAAAAAGTGAACTGGCTCCAGGGAAGCTCATGGAGTAACTAGAGCAAAAATGGAAGCCCGGCCTTTAGGACAGCGTGGGACAAACGGGCGGCAGTGAATATGCAGGGCGCTGGAGGGCAGGGCCGGGAGAATCTGCCTGTCGGGGGACCTGGGCAGCAGGCGTGCTGCAGGTTAGGGAGAACTACAGGAAGGAGGTGAGGTTTGATGGGGCCTTAGGAAAGGGTCCTCAGGCAGACGGAGCCTCGTGAGTAGAGAGTGTGGGCAGAGCCAGAGGAAGGCGGTGGAGAGACACTGTAGAGGTAGTCTGGGCCAGACCACTAAGGGCATTGGTGCCGACTGCTGAGTTAATACTTGAACCTGTAAGCCAGGGAGTCGTTGGGTTGTGCAAAGTGTTAATGCGCTCACCTGTTAACCAAAAGGTTGGAAGTTTGAGTCCACCCAGAGTTCCCTTGGAAGAAAGGCCTGGTGATCTACTTCTGAAAAATCAGCCATTGAAAACCCTATGGAGCACTGCTCTACTGTAACACATGGGATCATTATGAATTATAGCTGGTTTGGTAGGTCAGGAGCTTTGTTGTCTGTGACCTTCCAAATTGTATTCATATATCTGAAGTACATTCATTTTCTAAAGGGATAATCCATGCTTTCATGGGGTCTCATAGAGACCATGGCTGTTGGGAGCCAAGTCGATGACTATTATCTAAGGAAAAAAAAAGTGCTGTTTTCAAGTTTGATGGGAAAAGACTCAGATGAAAGGAGGCGGGCTGAGCACACAGAGGTACGGACTCTCACAGTCACTGAAGCAGGCAGGGCCGAATTCAAGGCATTTCCAAAGCCTCAGTCAGGCTGTGGTCTCCCGGCTGCCTGCTGACTTCCTGAGGCTTAATTTCAGCCCAGGGAGCGGCACGGCACCTCCCTCTGGGGAATCCAGAGGCCTGCCCAGCACCACTGCCCCTTTGACCCTTTCTCCACACACAGCACAGAACAGGGTACAGGCCCACAACAGGAAACGGCTGTCCAGCCCCAAACCCTCCACCTGACTTGGAGCCAGCCTGTCATAGCTGGAATTTCTGACTTCACCTTAACCCACCCTCAGCATGTTCACGAACTCAATGCCCTCTCTGTCCCCAAATGAAAGGGGATGGTTGTCTTGCTTGGTGCCTAGGGTGTCGGCATGTTTGCTCTGCTTTGTGGGGAATCTTTCTGCTCCCGTCCCCTCTCTCACAATACTCCCCTCACAGGTCTAGGACTGATTTTAGACCCTGTTCTATTTCAAAGGAGCCCTGGTGGTGCCATGGTTAAGTGCTTGGCGCCAACTGAAAGGTCAGGGGTTCAAACCCACCAGCCACTCCACAAGAGAAGGACGTAGCAATCTGTTTCCCTAAAGATTTACAGCCTTGAAAACCCTATGGGGCAAGCTCTACTCTGTCCTATAGGGTCGCTATGAGTCAGAATCGACTCGACGGCAGTGGGTTTGGTGGTTGTTTGGTTCTATTTCAGTCTTCTTCCACAGGATAAACAGTTTTACCCTCAGCTTTATGAGTTCCTTCCCTTAGTCTTAGAAGTGACTTTTGATTGACCTGACATCTCATGATCAATTGGTAAAAGCACCATTAAAAGTGTCCTGTGTGCATGTATCTCACTGTTAACTTGCTCTTAAGTCGCTACCTTGCCCTGAATGCTGCCAGTTTGCTGGTTAGGTGGTGAGAGCAAGGAGTGAAGAATGGAGATAAGGGAGTTAGAGGTGAGAGGGATGGTGAGGGGGTAGGCAATAGGGAGGGTGCTGGCAATAGGGAAGAGAGGAAGGAGCGGCAGTAGGAGGTGAAAGAGGAGAGGAGAGAGAAGGTGGGAGAGAAGGTGGGAGATGGATATAACCAAGAGGGAGATGGCAAGGGAGTAGAACTGGAAGGAAGGAAAGAGGAAAGCACCTACTATGTGTTGAGTACAGTCTTAGTTCTCTATAGCTGCTATAACAGAAATACCACAAGTGGCTGGCTTTAACAAACAAATTTATTTTCTCACAGTTTAACAGGCTAGAAGTCTGAATTCAGGGTGCCCCCTCTAGGGGAAGGCTCTCTCTCTCGGTCTGAGAGAGGTTCTGGAGGAAGGTCCTTGTCTCTTCAGCTTCTCTTCCTTGGCTCCTTGGTGATGTTCATGCGGTGTGGCATCTATCTTCCTCCATCTCTGCTTGCTCACTTTCTTGTTTAATCTCTTTTATATCTCAAAAGAGAACGCCTTAAGACATACCCGACACTAATACTATATTATTAACGTAACAAAGAAAACCCATTCCCAGATGGGATTATAACCACAGGTATAAACTCATTGACATGGAGCCAATTCTGACGCATAGCTACCCTAGAGGACAGAATAGAACTGCCCCATAGGGTTTCTAAAGAGCAGCCAGTAGATTCGAACTGCTGACCTTTTGGTTAGCAGCTGAGCTCTTAACCACTGCACCACCAGGGCTCCGCCACAGGTATCAGGGTTAGGATTTGCAACACATATTTTTGGAGGACACAATTCAATCCCAAACAAGTACTCTGCTAGGTCCTTTATATAAGTTGTCTCATGTAATCCTTAAACAGTGGCTGCAATAATGGGCTCAAACATAACAAGGATTTTGAGGATGAACATAACAAGGATTGTGAGCATGAACATAGTGAGGATTGTGAGGCGGGCACAGGACAGGGCAGTATTTTGTTCTGTTTTACATGGGGTTGCTGTGAGTCGGAACTAACTTGATGGCATCTAACAACAGCAATCCTTACAACAAACATATGAAGTTATTATTATTATCCATATTTTTTTCAGTGAGGAAACTAAATTTTCAGAAAGGTTAAATAGTTTGTGGAGATGACTTATGAGGTGGCAGAAACTAGATTCAAACTCAGATTTTTGACTTGAATCCCAGGGCCCTTTTCTTTATTCTATACTGCTTCCCCTAAGAGGGAGATAGAGGAGAAAGAGAACAGAGGAAAGAAGAAGGGAGTTGGTCAACTGTTCTCAGGTTGCAAGTGACAGAACCTGATTCTAACTAGCTTAGACTGAAACAGTTTTATTGGAAGGGCATCAGGTGGCTTTCAGGATCCAATGGAATGAAGGAAACAGGGCAAGAACCAGTGTGTTCTAGGGTACGGGCAGAAGGATCTAATCAAGAGCTTCCTTGCGGGCTTTTCCCCTGGAATAAATATGCTCTGACCATTTCTCCATCACTCTGCCCAAGAGTTAAAATCCCAGGAGAGAGTCTGATTGGTTGTACTGGAGTCACATGTCCACCCCTAAGTCAGGGGAGAGAAGAGCTCCAAGAGCTGCAGGGCATGCAATGGGGAAGAGGTATTTAAGTCTGCAAGTGCTGTTACCAAACGAAGGGGAAATGAATGCTGGGTGCCCAAACAACAAATGACGAAGGTGCCAGCACTTTCTAGGTACTGCCTCCAGGTGTTGGGGGCTAGGGTTCTGGCCACCTTAAACTGCTTTAGGACGGGGGCAGGGCCCAGCAGGCTGAGTTTTACTCATGCCATTGGGACAGCTACCATCATTACCACCATCTCCTTATCGCAGAGCTGGGCTGAGCTCCTACTTCTTCCAAATCGGCCTGCTGGGAGGGAACATTTCTCTTTCTCTCAGGAATTAGTCCTCACCCCAAAATGTATGCAGTAAGCCTGAAGATCAACCAGCGGCTTACCATCCACTGGTTAGAGACACTGTCTTAGAAAGGCACCGTAATGCCGTAGTCTTTAGAGCCAAACGCCTTAAGTTTGAATCCTAGCACCATTTGCCAGCTATGAGATTATGAGAAAATAGCCCTCCACTCCCTGAGCCTCAGTTTCTTCTGCTGTAAAGCGGGAGGGATAATAGCATGTAGTCTGTCTCCGTCTCCATGTTTCTGTATCAAATGAAATAAAAATCGTCATAAGTTTGTAAGCTGTCAAATATAGCTTTGTTGTTAAACCTTCATTATTAGCAGGTGAGGCCAGGCTGCTCAGGATAAGTGGGAGGGAGGCAGGAACAGCAGCTACAAACCACAGCAGCAAGAGCAGAGATTTGAGTCGAGGATGGGAGTCTGGAGAATGCAATCGTCTGGACTTTCAGAATGGTCTCAGGTTCAAACACTGTGAAATAGATAAGTCTCCATGATATTCCTGCACACCCCAAGATCAAATGGCCTGAGGGTAGAGTTATAAATTCGACAAGTAATTTTAAAAACTGATTTAGTCACCTCTAAGCTCTGCCTTGGAGCCCTGCTGGCCCAGTGGTTAAGACCTTGGCTGCTAATCAAAAGGTTGGCAGTTCGAATCCACCCGTTGCTCCTTGGAAACTCTACGGGGCAGTTTTACTCTGTTCTATAGGGTCGTTATGAGTCGGAATCAGCTTGCTGGCAATGGGTTTTAAGCTCTGTCTCTTTACTGAGAACCCAACTGCTAAGCCCTTCCTGGCAATTAAACTTCTTGAGGCTGAGTTCTAACAAAGCTGGGTTGCCTCCAAGCTTCCCTTCTTTTCCTCTCACTGGTTGGCATCGCACGGGACGGAACTGATGAAACAGTCCCCCTATGATTGCCTGCCGGCGTCTCGCTGGCTGTCCTTCCTGCAGCTGGGCTCCAAGACGAGCATTTCAGTCGTCACTCCCTAATAGCTGCATCTCCCCTAATCCAGGAGGATGGGAGTTCCTCTTCTTGCTCACATGCCCCACTTCAAGCCATCTGCACGCACTGAAGGGCACTTGTCACCTAACATCCCGGCGTTCAAATCCATCCAAATCCTGAAGGATCTATTTGTGCTATTTATGCTCCTAGAGCACAAAGCAGAAAGACCAGCTCTCTCATCTCTTTATTCTAAATGTTTAATACAGATGCCTTGGACCTGGTCCAAAATAACATGAGCTTGGTCTTACATTAGACCTTTTACTCATTTCTGATTGTCTTCCTCATACTTGTCCTTTTGTGATTATTCCCGACCTTGTCTTCTTAAAACCCTATTCCCACTCATATCTTGATTGCTTATTTACTTCCCTGGAGGCCTCTTGAGGTTATGGACTTGGTTTTATTCTTTGCTGTATCCTGAGCAGCTAGCACGATGCCTGCTCTAATGTAGGTACTCAATACCAGCACCCCCAGCTGCCATCGAGTTGGTACTGACTCATGTGTGTCAGAGTAGAACTATGATGCTCCGTAGGGTTTGTAATAGCTGATTTTTTAGAAGTATATCACCAGACCTTTCTTCCCAGGTGCCTCTGGGTGGACTCACTTGCAACATTTTGGCTAGCAGCCGAGCACGTTAACCATTTGCACAACCCCGGGACTCCAGGCACTCAATAAACGCTTGTGAAATAAATGAATGCCTGAATGTATACGCCCTCTGATGCTGCTGTAACATGTATTACCCTCAGTCAAAACTAAGCGTTATTAAAGCAACTTTCTGGAAGAGTTCTATTTACCTGCTTTCCCCACTTTGGGAATCAGGATCTTGATTATTACAGTCACTTGGGGGGTGCTTCTAATATGGATTTATGATTATAGTGATTTCCAGTCAAGTTTTTACTCTAGGGCTTTGAAAGGCAATGAAAGAATTGTTTGAGACTGTGTGAACCTCCAGCTATGGAATGAGAATTACACATGGTTTATTACAAAGTAAACTTAAGTATAATTATGTATTGCAAACTGCAATTACACAGTGGGATTTTGATATTAATTTCCAATCACTCCTCACCAAGGATTGGTGACAATCCTTAGTAAGTGTGGTTAGGAAGTGTCTCTGTTATCACCTGGTGTGGATTTATCCTCTTTGTGTTGCTGATCCTCTGAGTCCACCTTCCAGGCTCTTCCTGCCCCACACTGGCCAGCACTGGGATGCTCAGCTCCTTGTACCGGGATTCCTCATGTCAGGATTTAGGTCAGTAATTGCAGAGACTTCTTATGCACTGTTTGCAATCGTACACAATTGGGATTTTAAATTAAAAAGATGAAAATGGAAAGATTTGGATAAAGGTTTGTAGAATATCAGAGTCTGAAGAAACATCATTATTGAGTCCAGGGAAAAGAAACGCTTCTCTGTCTCAGGGGCTGATGCCAAACAATGCTGTGTCCAGGCTTTCCCAGAAAGAGTCTAGTGACCATGCAGTGATGTCAGCTCCAGGCAAGGGATGAGGGCATGTGGTCTATGCCACGTATCTGCTCTCCTTGCAGAAAGACAGGCATGTCGTACGGGTGAAGAGAGGGCAGGATTCAAGTTGAAAACAGCACGGACATTTTCGAAAAATGGAAGCGTGATGGCAGAAATAGCAGTGTTTCTTTTACTCAGTATCAACTGATTTTCAAAATCACTGTGAAACCAGCAAGGCCAGTAGTGAACTTCAAAATAGAAGCAAGAATGCCTGGTCCTGGCACGACTGGTTTGGGGCATAACAGGCCTACACTGGAACATTGCTGAAACAACCAGCTGCAGCTCCAGCTGATGTCGATCCCATGAGTGTCAGCAGGAGCCCCGGAGGCAGGAGACAACAAACCCCCTCCTCCCTGGGACCAGGTGCAGAGAACTTTATGGGCCAGACATGTTACAAGAATCTTGGCTCTAAATGGGATTCTGCAAACCCCATCTCAGCTTCCAGAAGGGAAACTGCTAGTCCATGAGGGCAGAGCACATTGGATCCTGGGACACAAAATGTTAGAAATGTTTTTAAAAATGTAATTTAAAGAAAAACTGCAGTTAAGGTAACACTGTGATAAGACATAAATCCATACATACCCACATCACACATTACACAGAGTGTTACAAGGTGAATTATGCTAATTAATGAAAATAAATCGGGGGATAAAAGAGATGATATAACTTTGTCTTAGTTATCTAGTGCTGCTGTGACAAAAATACCCAAGTGGATGGCTTTAACAAGCAGAAATTTATTCTCTCACAGTTTAGGAGTCTAAAAGTCCGAATTCAGGGCGCTAGCTCCAGGGGAAGGCCTACTTTCTCTGTCGGCTCTGGGGGAAGGTCCTTGTCATCAATCTTCCCCTAGTCTAGGAACTTCTCAGCACAGGGACCCGGGTCCAAAGGACATGCTCCACTCCTGGCTCTTCCTGCTTGGTGTTTATGAGGTCCCTCCCTCTATGCTCAGTTCTCTCTCCTTTTATCTCTTGTAAGATAAAAGGTGATGCAGGCCACACCTCAGGGGAACTCCCCTTACATCGGATCAGGGCTCTGACCTGAGTAAGGGTGTTGCATCCCATCCTAATCTCCTTTAACATAACCTAATCTTGCCACATTAACCCCATGCAGAGATTAAGATTCACAACACATAGGAAAATTACATCAAATCACAAAACGGAGGACAACCACACAATATTCGGAATCATGGCCTGGCCAAGTTGACACACATTTTGGGGGAACACAATTCAATCCATAACAAACTTGTAACATGACTGGCCTAGATTGACCCTGTAAATAAAACACAAAATTCCTAACTCTAAGATGTCCAATCATAGGGACTTTTAAGTGGATAAAGATGTGTATACTTAATGGACTGTTATGCAGCTGTTAAATACAGTCATTCACTGCATAACGTCTGTTTGGGCAACATCCGACCGCAAATACGTCTGTGTCCCACAGCGTTCAGAAATCCCTATTAGATAACTGGACATAGTGGCTTTAGGCACAGCGCACTCGATAATCACAACAATCCTCAAAAAATAAAGAAAACATTCTCCAAGCTGTTAAAGGATTGGCTCAACTGGAAAGCTACAAGGCTGACAAAAATGCGAGAGAGAACTATATCAGATATGGAGAAATTGCTAATGACATGGATCAAGGACCAAGCACAAACTTGAATTTTTCTCAGCACATTGATGATCGCTGCTAAGGCACAAAGCTTGTTCAACATGCTTGAAGACAAAGCAGGACCAGATTATGATACCGAGTTTAGCGCTAGCTCTGGGTGGTCAGAATGATTTCGCTGCATAATGCGAAGTGAGTGGTCAGTCTGAGAGTGCTGACAGAAGGCAGCAGCAGAATTTGTTGAAACCTGAGGTAAACTAATTGTAGAGGGAGGTTATTTGCCCCAGCAAATTTTGAATATGGATGATACCCCTTATTCTGGAAGCAAATGCCTGCAAGGACCTTCATCCATAATATGGTATTCACACAACATCCAAATCACATAACATCCTATTTCACAGAACGTACTGTGGACGTTAAGTGACACACGACTATATTATGATTATTATGAACGGGAGAGTTTGGAACAACATGGCGAAATGCTTGGTATAACATTAAGTGAAACCACAGTATTATAAACACAGGACAAAAAAAGTGTTTCACCAAAAAAGCCATCTTAATTCCTTTCTGGAGTAAGAAAAGGTTACTGTTATTTATTATACCTAGTAATGTCATTATATGTGGGGCAATGGTGGCTCCGTGGTAGAATTCTTGCCTTCCACGCAAGAGACCTGGGTTTGAAAACCAATCCACCTCATGCGCAGCCACCCCATGTCAGTGGAGGCTTGCATGTTGCTATGATGCTGAACACATTTCAGCAGAGTTTCCAGACTAAGATAGAGTAGGAAGAAAGGCCCGGCAATCTACTTTGGAAAAATTAGCCAATGAGAAAACACTAAAGATCACAACGTTCCGATTCACAACCCATTATGGGGATGGCGCAGGACTGGGTAGCATTTTATTCCTTTGTTCATGGGGTCACCATAGGTCAGAGGCTGACTCCACAGCAGCTAACAACAATGTCATTATAGCTCTCTTTCGATGCTTTTATCTATCTACCAGGCATCAAAATATTAACAGTATTTGTGCTCAAGAGCTGTAACCATGGGTAATTTTTTCTTTTAGTGGATGTTATTACACTGATCTTCTTGTTTATTGTAGTAATATTAGAAAATAGATACACAAAAGTAAAAGAAAATAAGAGCATTCATAATTCTACCCTGGATAGACAACATTTTGGTGTTTTTTTTCCAGATATTTTAATATGCAGATAAACATATACGTGCATTTATTGTATAAAACTGCGATCATACTATGTATGTGGCAAATATTTACTCACTGAGGACGTTGCAGTGGTTGCTCCCGCCCTGGTCCTTGGGAAGTTTACCCTCTCCTTACATGCAAGTTCACGGGCATCAGATCACAGGACAGACTGTAACCCAACCAAGTCTCTATGTTGATTCTGTAAGAACACTTGAGACACAGAAACAAGATAATGTATGACCCCCTCCGTTTCTGCAGAGGCAGGCCCCTTTCCTCAGTAATCTGATGAGCTCTTTGCTTTTGTCCTAGAAAAAAACAGCAAAGGGTGGGACGGCTCATCGAATCTCTTGCCCTTACCAAATGGTGTGTGGACAGGAAAATGTTCAGTGGTCCTGCTTGAAGCACTTGACCAGGAACAGGCCCTCATCTTCCCAGCACCCTAAGGGAGAAGGGGAAGGGTACAAACCAGGCCCCCCACTTCCGTCCCCACATAGCCAAAGGCACCCATTTTATGCCACTCCCTCCACACCCAGACTATGTGCCCTCACCGGGGAGGGAGACCCCAAAGCTCTCTGATGCTGCAATTGCAGAGACAGGAAAGACTGCCCCTTCCTCTAGGCCTCTCTTGTTCCCAAGCAGCTGCAAGGAGAGGTGTGAGAGGGAGGAATGTCCAGCCCCTGGTGGCTGCAAGCCACTTAAGAGGCTCTAAAAGAGGGACCAACTGAATTAACTCGCTTTCATTATTTCAGATGTGTCTGGAGGGAGTGACTGCATACCTAAACACCCTACCACTTTGTCTCCCTAACGTACCTCTGTGAAAAAACAAAAAATCCATTGCCATCCAGTTCCTTCTGACTCACAGCAACCCTATAGGACAGAATAGAACCGCCCCATAGGGTTTTCAAGGCTGTAATCTTTATGGAAGCAGACTGCCATGCAGAGCGGCTGGTGGGTTCGAACCTCTGACCTTTCGAATAGCAGCTGAGTAATTAACCATTGCACCACCAGGGCTCCTACATACCTCTGTAACCCTCAGGAAATCTTTTTTTTTGAGTCTCCATGACAACTATGGCTTCGGAAAAGTCATTCAACTTCTCTGGGTCTCGGTTTTCCCATTTATTCAATGAATTAAAGTAGCAGTCCTCAGGGTGCTGGCCTTGACACTCTGGTGGGAAGGAAAGGTCACCTTGATGGGCCGGAACTGACCCAGGAATGCAAATTCTTCCCGTGGTCCCCGCGGGTGAGTCACACACAAATTCCATGAACTTTGTGTGTCCAATGAAAGGCTACTTGCCAGTAAACCCACACAAATTTGGTATTCATAAGCTAAAATAAGTGATCCCCTGGGGGTCTCCTGAGGACTCAAATTTGTTAGTCCTCACTGTACTTTGCCTAGGTGGAATTTCTCCAGTTTTTGGAAGGATGCCTTTTAATGAGTTCATCAACAGTAGTTTTGAGCTGTTGTGATTTTCAAGGGCTGTTATTCATACATTCTATTTATAAGTTACTCTTGGCTTTGTGCCCCATTATCTGTTTGTCTGATGGATGTTTTTGGTTTGTCCTAGAGTGGGCGGTGTAGTGGTTAAGAGCTCGACTGCTAACCAAAAGGTTGACAGTTCAAATCCACCAGCCACTCATTGGAAACCCTATGTGGCCGTCCTACTCTGTCCTATAGGGTCGCTATGAGTCAGAATCGACTCAATGGCACCTAACAACAGTGTAGGTAGTGATGAGTGTTTGCTTCATGAGAATTTTTGGCCTATAAAATTGTCCACTATCTAGACTTTGTATATAAATGAATTGCAGTTCAATAATGAATCACTCATATACCCCTACTGCTAAAGGAGATAGATGCATAATCCTCTTACAGCATGCTTGTACGGTAGGGTGACCAGCTGTCTCTGTTTGCCCAGGACTGAGGGGTTTCCCAGGGTGAGGAACTTTCAGTGTTATAAACCAAGAAAATCCTGGGCAAACTGGCACAGTTTCCATCCCATTGCATGGGGACGCTTCATTTGGTGACTTGCTTCATTGTGTGTGCTATTTTAATGACTTTCATCTCACAATGAAGCTTAGTATAATAAAATGACCTGTTGCCGTCGAGTTGATTTCGATTCATAGCGACCTATAGGACAGAGTAGAACTGCCCCATAGGGTTTCCAAGGAGCAGCTGGTGGATTCAAACGGCCGACCTTTTGGTTAGCAGCTGTAGGTCTTAACCACTGCAGCATATTTCTGGCTCATTGGGCACTGATTTATAGCACGAAACCAAGTATATAATGTTAGGTTCTCTTTTCACATAAATAGGAAGCAAGTCATGTATGTCACCAGCAACAGGTTCAGTGTAGCATATTCATTTTTTGTTGTTGTTGGGTGCCACTGAGTCAATTTTCGACCCTTAGTGACCCCCAGTGACAATGCATATGGCACTGAACTGTCCCATAGGGTTTTCTTGGCTACAATCTTTATGAAAGTAGGTCAACAGGTCTTTCTCCCTCGGAGTTGCTGGGTGGGTTCGAAGCACCAACCTTTCAGTTAGCAGCCAAGTGCTTAACCGTTGTGCCACCAGGGCTATATTCAATTGGTTCTTCTACAATTCTCACTCACTTCCCCCAATGCCCTAAATACCCACCCCGCTTCCCAAACTCAGAAGACAGGTAGAATAGGTGGGGATGTTGGAGTTCTTTGGCCCCACACACGGGAGTATGGTTGAAAAAGATTAGGAATTCCTAAAGGACCCATTAGAATGTTCCTCCCCTGCCCCAGCAGCCTGGGGTTGCAAATTCACCCTGACCTAGGTCAAGATCTTAGAAAATGCAGAGAGTGAGAATCAGAACCTCATGAAGCATCCTGAGGCCTTACTGAGAATTACCTAAAGGGTGGGTAATTCTCCCCACCGTATAAAGATTTGGAGTCCCTGGGTGGTGCAAATTGTTAATGCACTTGGCTACTAACTGTAGAAAGGCCTGGTGATCTACTTCTCAAAAACAGCCATTGAAAACCGTAGGCAGCCCAGCTCTACTCTGACACACATGGGATCACCGTGAGTCGGAGTTAAGTCGACGGCAACTGGTTTTAAAGATTTAGGATCTAGCCTCTTTTGGATGGTGTCTGGTGTGGATTCTCTAATTTGGCTCAATTGTTTTACCATTGACCTTGCAGTGGTTGGTAACACTGCAGTGGGAAAGGAGAGGAAAGAGAGCATATATATTTACATGTTCATCTTTAGCAAGTCAGAACTCAAATTAGAAGCTTTTTGCTTTTGACATGATATGAAGTAGTATTAACCCTACTTCATAGATCAGGAGCCTGAGCTAAGATAGGAGCCCTGCCTGCCTTGAGCTGACATGCCTCAAACCCTGGTCTCCCATGGTGCTCTGCGGCCTCTGAGGTCCCAAAGAATCCAGCACTCTACTCACCTGAACAGAGGTCACTTTAAAAATGGTGAAAGCAGCAGAAACCTCAAAAAAGCCCAGCTAAACAAAAAAAGAGGCTGACAATTTAAAAATAAAACCAACACGTGCTCAGCCTGGAATGGAAGCTCCCAATCAGTCCATCTTTAGAATTCAAGGCTCCCAATTTATCCCAAATCCCGGGCAACCCCTCCCCCACTGCTCAGGCTTTGCTGACTCACCGCCGCCGTCAGAGGGGATGAGCCTTCAATGGGAGGCAGAGCTTCCCCCACATACCATCTCCTTTTCCCAACTTGGACTGTTTTTTCTAACGCTAACATATTTCTGCATAAGGCAGAAATTTCCAGAGACCAGTCCATACAGTGGTGTGACCTGATTCCTGCTCAGCCATAAGCTTTGTCTGTCCCCTGGCAGGACCCAGTCATCAGCATTCCAGTCAGGGTTAGTGGTGGGACTGCTATTTATTTAACTGCTAATCCCACTTATGTGAAATGAATTTACTCTACCATTATAACTCACCTTGCTTCCTGCCCTGACGGACTCCTATAATTTACACCTGACTGCCTCATTGTGCTCCTGCTTCCTGGACTAAGCGGCCGCGGTTGGCAGCTGGGTCTTGGGGTGACTCACATAGGGAGGTAGCTCTGTATAGAGAGAGGCTTTCTCATTATAGATGAGGAAGGTTATTTTAAAACAAGTGTTGTGCTTTGTTTTGTTTTTTTTGTTTACTCCTAATAACCTGTTCCCCTTTAGGCCATTTCTGTCCAAGGAACTTTGTTTATCATTATTAAACTTCTTCCTGTCTCCAGATAATGGACTGTTGTAGTTTACACAGGATGCAGATGAGTCTCTGGATTCTTTAATTGAAACTCAGCCTCTGGGTTCGCGTTCCCCATGATCCTTGGATGAAATGCAAATATGTCCCGTAGGCCCAAAACAGGTGCTCACGGTAGAGGCTTCCGGACTGCTCTTGGAGTAAAAGACTCTAGGTGGCATTACTTACACGGTTTTACAAATATCTCTAACAAAAAGCAGTGGCTGATGACTACAGAGTCCTAAATCCATATCCCAAGGCCAAAGACTCTCATGTTTCTTTCAGCAGAGGTGAACAAGGAACCATTTGCAATGAAGCTGCTGGCAATAAGAACTGTTTACAGAGATGAGAAAGAATCACACTGGCCTCCTGCTGGCACCCCTGCATTGAGTTCCTAGTCAGGGCAGACAAGGGGATGTGATAGTTTGAAGATATGGTTCTAGCCTCCTGGAGACCTCCCATTCCCAGCTCACTTCCATCTCTGAGTAGCTCATTTGGGTGCCTTGAGAGACAGCCAAAGGATGGGGTGAGGGAGCAGCCCACAAGCTTGTCTGGGATGACCCCTGCCAACACTGTGAACGCGGCCACTTAGACAAGTTGAGAGGCTGGACATTCTCCAACATGTGTAAAATCCCCGCTGTCTCACTGTTATGGATTGGATTGTGTCCCCCCAAAATGTGTGTCAACTTGGCTAGGCCGTGATTCCCAGTATTGTGTAGCTGCCCTCTATTTCGTGATCTGATGTAATTATCCTGTGTCATGAATCCTAACCTCTATGATGTTAATGAGGCAGGATTAGAGGCAGTTATGTTAATGAGGCAGGACACAGTCTATAGGGTTAGGTTGTATCTTGAGTCAATCTCTTTTGAGATATAAAAGAGAAGTAAGCAAAAAGCAGGGAGACCTCATTACCACCAAGAAAGAAGAGCCAGGAGTGAAGCATGCCTTTTGGACCCAGGGTTCCTGCACTAAGAAGCTCCTAGACCTAAGGGAAGATTGATGCCAAGACACACGGAGATTTCCAAGGAATGCTGGGCCCACAGGTGTTGAAAGGAGACAAGGACCTTCCCCTAGAGCTGACTGAGACAGAAAGCCTTCCCCTAGACCTGGCACCTTGAATTCAGACTGCTAGCCTCCTAAACTGTGAGAGAATAAATTTGTTTGTTGAAGCCATCCACTTATGGTATTTGTTATAGCAGCATTAGATAGCTAAGCACCGCATGTGGAATGAAACTCATCTTCAGCCAAGCATTACGGTTCTGTTAGTGGACCCTCTTGTCCAGCCTTATTGCCTACTGTTACTTTCCACAAATACTCTTCCTGTCCAACTGTGTGCTTCTGAGCTCTCTGCCTGTAACCCATTTCCCTGCCATTGTCACATGGTACCCTGGAATAACTAGAATTGTCCTCTGCATCTTTCTCACTCATCAAGTCCAACCCATCCTTGAGCTCACTCTAGCTCAAGTCCCATCTGTTATAAGAAACACAGGAAACTTCTCTCTATATCAAATTCCTTTAGTATGTTCTATGCAGATTCATATGGCGCCCACCATAGGCATGGCCATTTGGCCTTCTCCCTTGTTGTTATTGTTGTTAGGTGCCATCGAGTCAGTTCCAACTCACAGCCACCCCATATACAACAGAATGAAACACTGCCTGGTCCTGCGCCATCCTCACAATTGTTGCTATGTTTGAGTCCATTGTTGCAGCCGCCGAGTCAATCTATCTTTTGCTGACCCTCTACCTTACCAACCATGATGTCCTTCAGGGACTGGCTCCTCCTGATAACAGGTCTAAAGTATGTGAGATGAAGTCTTGCCATCCTCGCTTCCGAGGAGCCCTCTGGCTGTACTTCTTCCAAGACAAGCTCGTTTGTTCTTCTGGCAGTCCATGGTATATTTGATATTCTTTGCCAACACCATAATTCAAAGGCATCAATTCTTCTGTCTTCCTTATTCATTGTCCAGCTTTTGCATGTCCAGCTTTCTCCTTTGTGCTAGTTATCTATTGCTGCTTAACAGACTACCACAAACTTAACAGCTGAGAACAACACACATTTATTACTTCAGGCACAGCTTAGCTGGATCCTTTGCTCAGGGTCTCACCAGGTTGCAAACCAGGTGTTGGCCAGGCTGTGTTCTCATCTGAATGCTTGACTGGGCAAGGATCCACTTCCCTGCTCATGTGGTTGTTGGCAGCACTTAGTTCCTTGAGTTGTAGGATTGAGGGCTTCAGTTTTTTGTCGGCTGTCAGCTGGAGGCTGCTGTCAAATCCTAGAAGCTTTTGCAGTTACTTGTGACATGGGATTTCCTAACATGGCCACTTGCTTCCTCACAGGCAACCAAGGAGAGAGAGAATTCATTCTTTCCTCTCTTCCCATCTCCAAATATGGCTGTTCCAGTTTATACAGCTTGCAGATGAGTCTCTAATTCATTAACTGACCTTGAATGTAACTAACAACTAGAGTTGTTAATAATCATTATATGAATGTTCTTTGCCTCCCCCAGTAGACTGTGCTTTGAGACCAGGGACCATTGTTTCACATTCATGTACAGCCTTACACACAATAGGTCAGCAATCAGTGGGACTTGATGATACAACCAGCTGTCGGCTAGCTGGAGCCAGAGTGTAGCTTCTTGCTTAGAAGAGAGTACCTAAAGACCTCAGTTCAAATCTTGACTGTGTCAACTATCAACTCTATGACCTTGGGCAAGCTACTTAATCTCATTGTGTTTGTTTCCTCATCTGTAAAAACAAAGACTCACCATTATTTAATCACGGGTTTGTTGTGGACTTAAGTGAAGGTGTGTTGTTTTTGTGTGCCATCAAGTCGACTCTGACTCACGGTGACCCCATATGACCCTATATGCACCAGAGGGTTTCCTAGACTGTAATCTTTACAGGAGCAGATGACCAGGTCTTTTCTCCCATGGAGCCGCTGGTGGGTTGGAACCACTGACCTCTCGGTTAGCAGCCAAGCACTTAACCATTGCACCATCAGGGCTCGTTTTTAAAGTGAAGTAACACATGTGAAATGCTTGGTTGGTGCAGTGCGCAGCACAGCACTGGGGCTCAATGAACAGCAAACAGTTATTATTATCTGATTCTTTTTGGGGCTGGTGCTACAGCAAGATTCAACAAAAAACAAATTAATGATGACACTGGTTTTAGGGGAAGCACCCAACAAGAATTTTGAAGTGAGTTTTAGAAATTCGACAAGGAGAGAACTCAAAGCTTAACCCAATCCATTTCTCCCAACTTTTCAACAGCCCACAGACAGACTCATTTTTAGCTGATTCTCCAGCTATTGCAGAGCTTTCTCCCAGAGGCAAGTGAAGAGTGGCTGCGCATGACGATGAACACCAGTGCTTGTCACCTGACCTTGAATGTTACAAACAGCCCCTGAGGAAGGTAGCTCCAATTACAGTCATGGAGTTGGAGGAGCTCTTTCAAGGCAGATTGATTTACTGAGCAAGAAATACAGCCCAACAGCCCACACACAGTTTTCTGCCTTTGGCAAACTGCCCTGCCTGCTCCCTTCCCTCCTGTCGGGCATATTGATATGTGTGTGTGTGTGTTGGTATACAGTTTGCTGTAGATGTATGCATGCACTGCTGCCCCAGGACAGAAGCTCCTATCCTGGGGGCCCCTCTCACTGAGGGATGTCCAATGCCTTAAACTGAAGAGAATCTTACTCCATTTCTTCTTGTGGTGGCTTTAATTTCATTCTCCTGCTTCAAGTAGGCCGAGAATGCCCCAGAATGCTCTCACTCCATCTGATTTTTCTGTTTCTGAGGGAAGTAACATGTCCTTTTGTAAGGGAGGAAGAAAAGTAGTCTTTGTTTTGCACCTACATGCCAGGCAAAATATCATAATCCTTTTTAGTCACCTAAGAAATCAAGATCCCGAGAGTCAAGAAGCCTGCCCAAGGTTAAATGGTGGTAGAGCCAGGATCCAAACCCAGGTCTGTGGGACTTGATGGCCTCAGTCATGGCAGACTCCAGGCTTAGAACTGCTGGTAGAAGGATGGCCAGCCACCACGGGAGAGAAGTCCAGATCACCAAGTCATTTCAGATGAAACTCTTTGGGATCTAGGGGCACGATTTCAATTTATACCATCAGACATTTCGAGCACTCACCATAGGCTTGAGTTTTGGCCTTCTCCTTTATCTTAGTTATCTCTCAGTGTGTAACGAATTAGCACAAACACACAGTTACTATCTCACAGTTTCTGTGGGCCAGGAGTCCAGGCACGGCTTAGTTGGATACTCTGCTCACAAGACTGCAATCGAGGTGTTGGCTGGGCTGTGTTCTTATCTGGAGCCTTGGCTAGGGAAGGATCCACTTCCCTGCTCATGTGGTGGCTGGTAGCATTCAGTGTCTTGAGTTGTAGGACTGAGAGCTTCAGTTTTCTTGCTGGCTGTCAGCTGGAGGCCACTTTCAGATCCTAGAGGCTGCTCCAGTTACTGTCACATGGGTTTCCCAACATGGCCACTTGCTCCCTCACAGGCGGCCAGGAAGAAAAGACTCCAGCAAGATGGGCACTATCATTGTATGTGATGTTATCACCTAACCACATAATCAGATACATGCCATCATCTTTGTTGTGTTATATTGGTTAGAAGTAAGTCACATGTTCTGCCCGCACGCAAGGGCATGGATGCCAGGAAGCAGGGATCATGGGGAGAGCGTACCGTAAAGGTCCATCCTCTCTTCCTTTCCCTTCTTTCTTCTCCTTTCTCACCCTCCTCCTTCATTTCTCCTTCCCAGTCTACACTCAGATACAGGGTTCTGCCCGTAAATAAGAGCTCTATAGTAATGACGCTAACAACTAATATTACTACGTGCCAGACAGTGAGCTACTCTTCTTTTTAACTTTCTATCCAAGTATAATACACGTGCAGAAAACAGCAAGATCTTAAGTGGAAAGTGTAGGGCTCGATGAACTTTTTAGAAACTGAATCTACCTGTGTAACCATCACACAGATCAAAGAGCAGAGTATTACCATCGCCCCGAAGCCCCCCTCAGCTTTCCTTTCAGTCTCTACCACCTCAAAAGGTGAACTCCTAACAGCGTAGACTACTTTTGCCTGTTTTTGTGTTTTTAATAAATGGAATCCTATAGCATGTATGATTTTGGGTCTGACTTCTTTCCCTCAACACAGTATTGTTGCGCGTGGTGTTAGGTTGTTCATTCTCACTGCTGACTAGTCTTCCGTTGTGTGAATACACCACAATTTATTTACCCATTCTACTGTTGCTGGGCATTTGAATAGTATCCAGTTTGGAGCTACTACCAATAGTGCTGCCATGAGCAGGCTGGTATATTTCTTTTGGCGAATACACTAGGCGTTTCTGATGGGTATATACCTAGGAGTGGAATTATGGGGTCATAGGTATCATGTTTTGGTGGGCTATGTTTGTATATATAATCCTCACACCCCCTCTGTAAGGAAGGCATCATCATCCTGCTCACACACAACAGCATTTGAACCAGGCCTACACTCGCTTCACTGTTCCAGTAGGCCTTTCCTCCTCTTTGATCTTTCAGGACACTGAGGGAACATCCAATAACCAAGTCACCCAGTTCCCCATCCAAGGAAGTGAAAAATAGAGATAGTGGGAAACCTTCCCGCCTCCATCCACTCCCCACCCTAAAAAAACAAGTCCTCTCATTGTAAAATACACAAAACGATACCAATGCAAGAAGGCGACCGGGCCACGTCAGGAGACCGGGCCCTCATCTTACCTGCAAAAGACAAGTTAATTCCCCTCCTGGGGCTCACCGAGATATTTGACTACATCTACAATTCCTCAGTTTTTCATCATTGACCATCCTTTTTATTACTTTCCCTTGAAACCCATTGTTTTGGAAGATTTCTGCATACTAAACAAATGTCCTTTGCTCAGTATCATTTAATTCGTCTTCCAAGTCTCTTATTAGTCAAAGGCATATCTAACTAGCCACAGAGCTGCTGATCAGCACAAGACAACCCACATCACAGAGCTGACATAATTTCAGAGAAAACCAGAGAAAGTCCCGGTCTGAGTTCACCTCTCTAGCCTCCTCACAAGAGCACAGGATTTCGGTCAGGCTGTGGAAACCCTGAAAATATGCCACCTTTCCCCTTTGTGATGTTGAGGGGACTTTGGGCAATTGAGGAGTTCATCCATCCATTAAGGGTATCTAAGACCTGGACCATGTCTGAAAGCCTCTGATATATGATCAATAAATATCTATTAATGCACAGGTAATTTGGACTAGGCCAGATCATGGTTTTAAACAAAGTTTCAAAGCCCCACTTGTTTACTTTGGCCTTGTCCTTAAGCTAAGACAGGTTATGTGAAAGAGGTAAGGAACATTTTCCAAACTGCAGCCAAGTGGCCAGAAAGACTTCAGGCTACTGCTAACATTCAGGTGTACTTTAATCTTTCCCACATGTCTCTCTGTTTCTGTCCTTCTCCATCTCTCTTTCTGTCTGTATGACTACACACACACACACACACACACACACACACACACAAACACACACACACATAGAGAGAGAGAGATATCTCTATAGTAGATATATATATATCTTTATTTATATATAGGTGTTGTCCCTGGCTGGCACAACGCTTGATTACTAGCTGAAAGGTTGGTGGTTCAAAACTACTCAGAGGCACCTAGGAAGACAGACCTGCCAATCTGCTTCCTTTCGGTCACAGCCCTGACAACCCTACGGAGCAGTTCTACTCTGCACACATGGGGTCGCCATGAGTTGGAACTGACTCGAAGGCAACTAACAACAACAATATCTATCTGTCTGTCTATCTATCTATCTTCAATGGACCGCAACTACCACAGCCTCCACCAGACTGAGTCCAGGAAAACTAGATGGTGCCCGACTACCACCACCGACTGCTCTGACAGCAATCACAATAGAGGGTCCCAGACAGGGCTGGAGAAAAATGTAGAACAAAATTCTAACTCACACACACAAAAAAAGACTGGACTTACTGGTCTGACAGACTGGAGAAACTCCGAGAGTATGGCCCCCAGACACCCTTTTAACTCAGTACTGAAGTCACTCCTGAGGTTCACCCTTCAGCCAAGGATTCGACAGACCCATAAAACAAAATGAGACTAAATGGGCACACCAGCCCAGTGCAAGGATGAGAAGGCAGGAGAGGGCAGGAAACCTGGACAAATGGAAATGGGGAGCCCAAGGTCGAGAAGGGGAAAGTGTTGGACATGTCACAGGGTTGGCAACCAATGTTATATGACAATGTATGTATTAATTGTCTAATGAGAAACTAATTTGCTCTGTAAACCTTCATCTAAAGCACAATTGAAAAAAAAAACAGTATCTATCTATATAAACATATAAACAAAGTTGGGATTACACTGTATCTTACTTTTTTATTACCATTTTCCCATGTGATTTTTTAAAAAGCACTTTAAAATACATGACTGGTAATATTAATTTAAATTGCTGTTTAATATTCCATTGCATGCTGTTACCATAACTAATTTAACTAAGTCTCTATTTTGGGATAGTTTGCCATTGCAAATAACACTGCATGAATATCTTTGTATCTAAATCCTTGGGGACATCTTGGTTATTTTCCTTAGGCCAAGTGACAAGATGTTGAATAATTACACTAAAGCACACAAACGTTGGCTTCTGAGTCCTATTATCAAATAAAAGTTTATGCTACTGCCAGCAGGGCATGAAAGTGTCTTTTCACCCACACTGGGTACTTCCTATCACAAATAATTTTTCCCAATTTTTTAAGTAAAGTGTGATAGCTTGGTTTTAATTGTATTTAATTGATTCCTGTTGTTGTGTGCTGTTGAGTTGATCCAACTCATAACAACCCCATTTGACTTGGTAGAACTGCCTCCATAGGGTTTCCTAGGCTCTAATCTTCACAGGAGCAGATCGCCAGGTCTTTTCTCCCTTAGAGCTGCTGGTGAGTTCCAACCGCCGACCTTTTAATTAGCAGCCGAACTCTTAACCACCGTGACACCAGGGCTCCTTAATCGATTGCCACGGGAGGTTAGATATTTTTTTCAGGCTTGCTGTCCATTTGTGTTTCCCCTGATTTTGCATTTTTTGCCCTCTCTTTTCATTTCGCCTGTTTTCCCACTCCCCCCAAGAATGAGGTCATGGGCTGGGACCATCTTTTTTCCGCCGTATCTCAGTCTTTACCATGGGGGTAATATCATCACAGAAGAGCTTAGGGGTTGTCAAATGCTTTGCAAACAGAAATGTGTCAGAAAAATGGACAATCACAGGGCTTGCAGGTGGCTTGGTCAACCACATCTGCCGTTCCTCCGACTCCGAAGCCCGAATTCCCCGGAGAGCCATAAACCTCACATCTCGCCAAGGCTCTGCACACCATCACACAGGAGTCATTGGAGCAAGCAGGGCTGGCCGTGTTACCTAACCACTTAACCAGAGGGATCCCATGCACCTCAGATTTTTACATGATGGTGCCTCACAGGAAGTGCTCCCAACTGCTTTGGGGAAATGCGCAACTGTAAATCAGGTAACTATATGACTCTGGCTTATTTATCCTCATAACAGTTTTACATACTGGAGTCAGCAGGGGACCCATTTGCTCAATACGTGGCCAATTTGCAAAGTCATCACTTCGGGGAAGCTCAACCCACTTGCTCAGCTGGACGCATGTGCTGGTGGCTTGTAGGGGCTGAGGCACCCCATAGTGCTGGGGCACCATCTTGTATCTGGGTCTGCATCAATATTATCTTTCAGAGATATGAGACATATGACGAGAAATCACCCAACAGTGGGAGATGTTCCTCTCAGTGCTAAAACTGCTCTTTCCCGCTGTCTCTGGCCTCCTCAGAATTCTTCCTCCTCTATAGGTGATGTCTGCCTGGATAGCAGCTGTAACCTTTGCGATCCAAGACATTAAAATAGCAGTTGTTGTGTGCCCTCTGGCCGATTCTGACTCATAGTGACCCTACAGGACAGAGGAGAACTGCCCCATAGGGTTTCTTAGGCTGTTATCTTTACGGAAGCAGACTGCCACATCTTTCTCCTGTGGAGTGGCTGGTGGGTTCAAATCACTGACCTTTTGGTTAGCAGCTGAGTGCTTAACCACTGCACCACCAGGGCTCCTAAAAAGTACCATTAGAGATGATAAAAGTCTAGACTTCAGGCCTCTGGCAAGTATTAATTAGCAATTAAGGCCAAGGCTAAACTCAATGTCCCATAATAAATTATGGTACATCCTCACATGAGAATATTATGCAGCTATAAAAAGTAATGCTTTCAAACAATTTTTATGATACCAAGAAATGATTAATGACATAATGTAAAAAGAAAGATGTAAAACCCATATATAGACTATGGAATAGGATCCCAATTATGTAAAAGACTAGATGGAAATATTGTAAAATGGTAACAGTGATTATCTCTGTAGTTATGTTTGAGTTTTCTTCTTTCTTATTATATTATTAAAATTTTCTACATAAGCATGTTTGACTTTTGTTCACCAAAAATAATAATTCATATTTATAAAGACCAAGCGTGACGTGATCTGCTCCAGGCCTCCGAGCATTCTGCAAATTTCTAATTGCTATTCAATCTGCTCTCCTACAGGTGAGTGTCAGCCATGGGTGTGCTGTTGAGACCAAGGATGCTAGAGTGATATGAGCAGAGCAACTGCCTTCAGAGACTAAGGGAGTATTTAGACATCTCTTACTAAAGAAATTGGAGCCCTAGTGGTGCAGTGGTTAAGAGTTCAGCTGTTAACCAAAAGGTTAGCAGTTTGAATCCACCAGCCGTTTCTTGGAAACGCTATGGGGCAGTTCTAGTCTGTCACTATGAGTCGGAATCGACTCAAGGGCAACGAGTTTACTACAGAAATTGGCCAGCTCTTGCCCCTCCCCACATTGTTTTAGTCTTTATTTATTTTTACAGACTTTTTTTTCCTTTGGGCTTTGGGAAATCTTTTGAGAAAAGTAAATCTCAGAAAAACTGGCAACTTGGACCAAAACTGAATTTTGCATAAGCTCCAACGGTCAGTTGCACCAGTGCTGCATGGGGTGGGGGTGGGGGGGCGCTGATTTGGCAGCTCTTCACATGGAGAAGAAGTCCTTGAGTAATGCTAATGCTTAACATGCTTGCTGCTAACCTATAAGGCTGGAGGTTTGAGTCCACCTAGAGGTGCCTCAGAAGAAAGGCCTGGCAATCTACTGAGAAAACAGCCACTGACAACTCTATGGAGCACAGTTCTCCTCTGACACACATGGGGTTGCCATGAGTCAGAATCGACCCAATGGCAAATGGTTTGGTTCTTTTTGTTTTTCATGTGGAAAAAGCTTGGTTGGCCCAGAGATTGCTCTCCTCTGTCCTAGAAGAACTGCTCCTAGCAGGCTGGCTTTGATTGTGGGTGCCATGTTAAAACAAGATTATTGAAAAAAACTGTCTTCTGCAGAACACAAAAATGACAATAACATCTTTAGCAATGGTATCCGCAGCAACACCACCACCATGAGCTGAATGTTTATTACATGGCTGATACTGGACTAAAACATGATCTTCTTTGATCTTTAAAGCAACACTTATCTCAAAAACTGAGGAGCCGTGGTGGCGCAGCGGTTAAGAGCTCAGGCTGCTAACTAAAAGGTCGGCAGTTCGAACCCACCAGCTGCTCCCTGGAAACCCTATGGGGCAGTTCTACTTGGTCCTGTAGGGTCGCTATGAATTGGAATCGACTCGACAGCAATGGGTATACAAAAAACTGAGCTTGTTAAGACTGAGGTGGATATAGCTTCTTGTTGTGGTTGTTAGATGCCATTGAGTAGGCTCCAACTCATAGCGACCCTGCGTACAACAGAACGAAAGAAACACTGCCCAGTCCTGCACCATGCCCACAATTGTTGTTACGCTTGAGCCCATTGTTGCAGCCACTGTGTCAGTCTGTCTCGTTGAGGGTCTTCCTCTTTTTCGCTGACCCTCTACTTTACTAAGCATGATGTCCTTCTCCAGGGACTGATCCCTCCTGACAACATGTCCAAAGTATGTAAGACGTAGTCTTACCATTCTTGCTTCTAAGGAACATTCTGGTTGTTTTTCTTCCAAGACAGATTTGTTCGTTCTTTTGGCAGTCCATGGTATATTTCAATATTCTTCACCGACACCACAAGTCAATGGCGTCAGTTCTTCTTTGGTCTTCCTTATTCATTGTCTAGCTTTTGCATGCATATAATGCAATTGAAAATACCATGGCTTGGGTCAGACGCACCTTAGTCTTCAAGGCGACATCTTTGCTTTTCAACACTTTAAAGAGGTCTTTTGCAGCAGATTTTCCCAGTGCAATGCGTCTTTTGATTTCTTGACTGCTGTTTCCATGGGTGTTGATTGTGGATCCAAGTAAAAAGAAATTGTCGACAACTTCAATCTTTTCTCCGTTTATCATGATGTTGCTTATTGGTCCAGTTGTGAGGATTTTTGTTTTCTTTATGTTGAGGTGTAATCCATACTGAAGGTTGGGGTCTTTGATTTTCACCAGTAAGTGCTTCAACTCCTCTTCACTTTTAGCAAGCAAGGTAGTGTCATCTGCACAAAGCAGTTTGTTAATGAGTCTTCCTCCAATCCTGATGCCATGTTCTTCCTCATATAGTCCAGCATCTCGGACTACTTGCTCAGCATACAGATTGAATAGGTATGGTGAAAGGATACAACGCTGACACACACCTTTCCTGACTTTAAACCACGCAGTATCCCCTTTTTCTGCTGGTACAACTGCCTCTTGATCTATGTACAAGTTCCTCATGAGCACAATTAAGCGTTCTGGAATTCCCATTTTTTGCAATGCTATCTGTAATTTGTTACGATCCACACAGTCAAATGCCTTTGCATAGTCAATAAAACACATGTAAACATCTTTCTGGTATTCTCTGCTTTCAGCCAGGATCCATCTGACATCAGCAATGATATCCATGGTTCCACATCCTCTTCTGAATTCTGCCTGAATTTCTGGCAGTTCCCTGTCGATATACTGCTGCAGCTGCTTTTGAATGATCTTCAGCAAAATTTTGCTTGCGTGTGATATTAATGATATTGTTCAATAATTTCCACATTCAGTTGGATCACCTTTCTTGGGAATAGGCATAAATACGGATCTCTTCCAGTCGGTCGGCCAGGTAGCTGTCTTCCAAATTTCTTGGCATAGACGAGTGAGCACTTCCAGCGCTGCATCCATTTGTTGAAACATCTCAATTGATATTCCGTCAGTTCCTGGAGCCTTGTTTTTCGCCAATGCCTTCAGTGCAGCTTGGACTTCTTCCGTCAGTACCATCGGTTCCTGATCATATGCTACCTCTTGAAATGGCTGAATGTCGACCGATTCTTTTTGATATAATGACTCTATGTATTCCTTCCATCTTCTTTTGATGTTTCCTGTGTCATGTAATACTTTCCAGGTAGAATCCTTCACTATTGCAACTCAAGGCTTGAATTTTTTCTTCAGTTCTTTCAGCTTGAGAAATGCTGAGCATGTTCTTCCTTTTTGGTTTTCTATCTCCAGTTCTTTGCACATGTCATTATAATACTTTACTTTGTCTTCTTGAGCCAACCTTTGAAATCTTCTGTTCAGTTCTTTTACTTCATCATTTCTTCTTTTTGCTTTAGCGATTCAACGTTCAAGAGCAACTTTCAGAGTCTCTCCTGACATCCACTTTGGTCTTTTTTTTCTTTCCTGTCTTTTTAATGACCTCTTGCTTTCTTCATGTATGGTGTCCTTGATGTCATTCCACAACTTGTCTGGTCTTTGGTCATTAGAGTTCAACACATCAAGTCTACTCTTGAGATGGTCTCTAAATTCAGGTGGGATATACTCAAGGTCGTACTTTGGCTCTCGTGGACTTGTTCTAATTTTCTTCAGTTTCAACTTGAACTTGCATGTGAGCAATTGATGGTCTGTTCTGTAGTCAGCCCCTGACCTTGTTCTGACTGATGATATTGAGCTTTTCCATCGTCTCTTTCCACATACGTAGTCAATTTGATGCCTGTGTATTGCATCTGGTGAGGTCCATGTGTATAGTCGCCATTTATGTTGGTGAAAAAAGGTATTTGCAATGAAGAAGTTGTTGGTCTTGCAAAATTCTATCATGTAGTCTCTGGCATTGTTTCTATCACCAAAGCCATATTTTCAAACTACTGATCCTTCTTCTTTGTTTCCAATTTTTGCATTCCAATCACCAGTAATTATCAATGCATCCTGATTGCATATTAGATCAATTTCAGACTGCAGAAGCTGGTAAAAATCTTCAATTTCTTCATCTTTGGCCTTAGTGGTTGGTGCGTAAATTTGAATGATAGTCGTAGGTGTATGGATATTATCCTATCACTGACAGCACTGTACTTCAGGATAGATCTTGAAATGTTCTTTTAGATGACTAATGCAATGTCAATCCTCTTCAAGTTGTCATTCCTGGCACACTAGACCATATGGTTGTCTGATTCAAAATGGCCAATACCGGTCCATTTCAGCTCACTAATGCCTAGGATATCGATGTTTATGGGTTCCATTTCATTTTTGATGATTTCCAATTTTCGTAGATTCATACTTTGTATTTTCCACATTCCAGTTATTAATAGATGTTTGCAGCTGTTTCTTCTCATTTTGAGTCGTACCACATCAGCAAATGAAGGTCCCCAAAGCTTGGTCATTAAGGTTGACTTTATTCTGAGGAGGCAGCTCTTCCCTAGTTGTCTTTTTAGTGCCTTCCAACCTGAGGGGCTTATCTTCTGGCACTGTATCAGACAATGTTCCGCTGCTATTCATAAGGTTTTCACTGGCACTGCTGGGTCCTTCTTCCTAGTCTGTCTTAGTCTGGAAGCTCAGCTTAAACCTATCCACCATGGGTGACACTGCTGGTATCTGAATACCAGTGGCATAGCTTCCAGCATCACAGGAACACACAAGCCCCCACAGTACGACAAACTGACAGATACGTAGGGGGGGGAATATAGCTTAATCTGTATAAATTTGCCTGAGGAAAGGATGGAGAAGATGCCCCAGAGAAGCTTTCGCCTCTTCTGAAAACAGGGCTACTCTGGATAGTGGCCTTGGCTGCTGGAACTGGATAAGTTGGCTAAGAGAGTTGTCATTACCATGGGGACATCTGAATGACCCAATGACCAAAAGTGACAACCTGACTCACTTCAGAATAACATAGGTCTATGTTGAGAGGTTTTAGTGATACAACTGGTGTAGCTTGTGGGAAGTTGGTGGTTGAATTTTCTAGAATTGGCAATAGTAGACTCCCAGATGGTCCTCAGCTGAATCCACTTTGCAGCCACCTTCGGCCCCCATTGGCTTGACTCTGGAGGCTTTGACGGCTTGACACACAAAGCATTGTTCAGGGCTTGTCCCGTGGGCAGCTGTAAGGGTCACTAGGGGAACTGAGTCCTTTCTTATGACAACCTTTCTTATTGTTTACCAGGAACTGTAGCAGTAGTTGACTGGTCCTCACCAGAGCAGTTCTGCCAATCAGTAGTGAGGGCCCTGGCCAATGAGAAGGGCTGCTTGCATGGGCCTCTTCCATTGGCCAAATGGGCTGCTTCAAGCTGATGTTGTGAGAATACAGAATACCTTAGACAAGTTTATTCAACTAATAATAAAAACAAACAAAAACCAGTTGCCATCGAGTCAGTTCTGCCTCATGGCAACCCCATGTGTGTCGGAGTAGAACAGGGCTCCAGAGGGTTTTCAATGGCTGATCTTTTGGAAGTAGATTGCTAGACCTTTCCTCTGAGGCACTTCTGGATGGACTCGAACCTCCAACCTTTGAGTTAGCAGCCAAGTACATGAACAGTTTGTACCACCCAAGGACTCCAATCCAACCAATAAACCAAAACAAACAAAAAAAACCAAACCCACTGCCGTGGAGTCGCTTCCAACTCATAGTGACCCTGTAGGACAGAGTAGAACTGCCCCAGAGGGCTTCCAAGGCTGTAATCTTTACAGAAGCAGACTGTCATGTCTTTCTCCTGTGGAGCACCTGGTAGGTTCGAACAGCTGACCTCTCGGTTAGCAGCTGAATGCTTCAACCACTGTACCACTAGGACTCCAACCAATAGAGTCCCATTAACACACAGAAAAAAAATACATGCAAACTATCTGTATAAAATGTTGTTTTTAATAAAACAAAAATAGTTCATTAATGAAGGCATGGGGTACATGGTTAACTTTTACTAAATGTAACTTGTGTATTTCTTCTAAAATGGTGACTTGTGCTTTGAAGACTTGGCTCCTTCAAGTAATATCCTTTAGAGCAGAGCTTTCTGGGAAACTGACCCAATGGGGAACTTAAAAGCTCAAGGGTGAATCAGAACACCTTCTTCCTGGGTCAGAGTTGGTTCAGAGTCACATACTCTTGAGGTCCCCAAAGACTACATGGGCTGCATTGTGTCCAGCTGCTCCCATGACGCCTCCTCCTGGAAGGGAATCTGCCATGAACAAAAGCTCTGCTCAAAAACCCAGCGCAAACCAGAGCGGGGCTGGTTAGAGGGTGGTGCTCAGGCCGTGGGCAACAGGATCACGCGGGCGACTGTTAAGACACAGATGATGCCCTCCATGCCCCTGCCTCCCGCCCCGCCGGCTTCCTGCACCAAATCTCTGGTGGGGAGGCCAGGTCCACAGTCCAAACAAGTGCTTCCATTTCAAAGTCTGAGAACCAGTGCTCTAGATGGTGACACTCACAGCACAGGAAATGTGAGAATAAGGGTCTGAGGGGGAAGGGGTGGAAGCACGGACTGTTTCTGAGAGGCTGAGATCCACAGAGCTCTGAGAAGGTGCAGTGTGCAATGTGAGTCTTGGTGAGGCCAGTTAGGCTTGGAATTGGTGCAGGGAAGAATTTTAAAACTGAGAAACTTAACTTTACTGATCTTTACTGATCTAAAGAAGAATATTGTATATATCATGGACTGCCAGAAGAACAAACAAATCTGTCTTGGAAGAAGTATAGCTAGAATGCTCCTTAGAAGCAAGGATGGTGAGACTATGTCTCACGTACTTTGAACACGTTATCTGGAGGGACCATTCTCTGGAGAAAGACATCATGCTTGGTAATGCAGAGGGTTAGTGAAAAAGAGAAAGACCCTCAACGAGATGGACTGACACAGTGGCTGCAACAGTGGGCTCAAACATACCTACTACTGTGAGGATGGCGCAGGACCGGGTAATGTTTTGTTCTGTTACAGATGAGGCCACTATGAGTTGGAGCCAACTTGATGGCACCTAACAACAACAGCCTAACCCTGGTCTAAAATATGGATGGGGAATTTAGGGACATGAGTCTCTCACAACCCAATACTGGCATTTGGAGAGACGCCTCCACTGGGCCATATCCTCAAACCTCATGAGGAGGAGGTGTGAGCTCAACTGAGGGCTGTGGCCAGCCTGGCCCAGACACCACTGTTTGTTTACCAGCGACTGAGCACTCTGAACATGAGGTTGTGGCTTGTCCTGGTGGGACTTCCATGCTCCCCTCTCTCCCCACTTCCCTCCCTCTGTTGTTGTTGACCCTGTTTCCCTGACTGTAAGCCTCTCACCCCCAGCCCGCCCTGTAGCCCACATAGGGTAGTGGGATTTCAGGTCACTCACCGGGATGGGCCCCACTTCCGCAGAGATACAGGCCAGGGAGGGGGCAGCGGTAACTGGAATGCAGAGGCAAGGGGCGGGCGAAGTACAGCTGGTCCAGGGACATGCTGCAGTGAAAGATGTTCTGTGGAAGGCAGGGCCACAGTTGTTACCATAGGAGTTTTACAGCCTGTACTGCCCTGGGTCTACTGAAGAGGCTTTCCCTCTGGGTTTCTTCCCTTCCCCTGTTCTCTGAGAAAGGTTCTTTTCCTTTCAGGATGTTTCCCTGGTTCTTGAGATGCAGAAAGGGAAGGGGCAGAGAGAGGATAGGCACATTTCCTAGGACTACAGGTGGAGTTTTCCGGAGGCATTTTTCAGGAAGAAAGAAAAGCAGGGGTGGAGCATCTTCAGAGTGTGAGGGAACTGAAAGGGGAAGAAAAGGAGGGGTTTTAGAAGGTTTTACTATTGGCAATGAATCCTTCTCACTGTGCTTGAAAAATAGAAGAATTTGGCTTATTTTGGCTGCTGGAACATATTTCTGCTGTAACATGTTTCTTTGGCCAAGACACACATCTGAGATTGGATGCAGGGGTCTAAGTGCCAGCAAGGTCACAGCAAATGGCAGAAAAGGGACCCGGGATCCCGAGCTCGGTTCTCTTTACTGGCCTGTGTCAGACCCGCTGCAGACGGAGAAGGGAGGCAGCCTGGGGGAGATGGAAGCTCACATGTGTGGCAGGTCTGGAGAGGGAGACCAGCCTCTGCTGGACATCACCACAGGGATGACCTTCCAGCTGGCCCCTCAACTCGCCCCCGACTGAGCTCACCTTCTTCCCCAAGCCTGCTCCTCTCCCACCTCCCCTGCCTTGGTGGTGGACGCCACCTTACCCTCCTAGGCATCTGGGCTGGAGACTTCACTATCACCTCCGCCCTGCCTCCACGTGCACGTGGTCACCTAGTCTTCTCAACCCACCTGCCCCATGTCTCCCATCTCTGTCCATGCCCTTCCCTTCCCTCTGCCCCCGCCTGGACCAGGGCTGCCCAATAGAAATACAACATTGGCCACGTACATAATTTTAGATTTTCTAGCAGCCACATTAAAAAGTAAAAAGAAATTGGTACTGTTAATTTCAATATTTAACCCAATATATCCCAAATATCATCATTTTGATATTTAATCAACATAAAAATTATTAAGGAGACATTTTGCATTCTGGGTACTAAGTTTCTGAAGCCTGGCATGCACTTCACACTCGCAGCAAAGCTCAGTTTAGACGGGCCACGTTGTAAGCGCTCAATAGTCACCTGGCCCTTGAGAAGCCTCCCTGCCTCCTGTCTCATAAGTGTATCTCCCTGAAGAAGGTCAGATGGGAGAGGCCGACATGGATGTCCAGGCAGAAGGCCCGCAACCCGGGGGACCTCAGCTGGTGCTGTCTGTCTTGTGTCTGTATCCCACCCCCTATGCCCCAGCCCTGACAGCGTTTCTGTCTCCTCTCAGCTGTGGTCTCTGCCACTGTTTGTCCTCCCATCCCAGTGAAGGCTGGGCAGGGGGACAGGAGAAAGCCAAGAGGGCCCAGCCAGGGAGTACATGTGCAGGGAGAAGCATGCAACAAGGAACCTCCAGGTTTTCACTCACCCCTCCAGGAAGTCCAAAGATTCTCTCCAAATCGGGCGGTGTGAGGATGTCTCTGCCCACCACAGAGCTCTTGAAGCCGGGGGCGTAAGCCTCAATGCAGTCAAACACTGGCGGGCCAAACAGCGTGGAAGTGAGATGATGTCAGGACAAGAAGTCCCCAAGACCCAGCAAAGACCGGCCACAGGCATATTGTTGCACAACTGGGTTCATTTACTAAAAATCATTGACTTGTACACTTAAAATGGATTCATTTTATCATATGTAAATATACTTCAATAAAGTTAAAAAACAAAGGAAAACAATCAATAGACAAATAATTTGTCACAAAGGCCTATGGACCTCAGGCCAGTCCGGCCCTCTACACCTTGCCAACATTTTACCCCACCCCTCAACACAGAGTTACCTGTCTTCCTTTGAATATGCAAAGTTCTTTTCACCTCATTGCTTTGCTCAAGCTGTTCCCTCTGCATGGAATGTCCTTTCCTATCTGGCCAACTCCTATTCATCCCTGAAAACCCTTCCTTTGGAAAACCTTCCTGTCTCTCTGGCTCACGGCTTTCTCCTTTGGTTCACACAGTAATTGTACTGTAATAATTGGTTTCTTCATTAGTCTCACCTACTAGACTGCAGGCAACTTAAGGGCAGTGCCTGACCCCAGCAGACACTCAGTATGTTTGCCAACATTGTTAACCAGAGGTGCCCTCAGATACTTCTCTCCCCATGGGACACCTGAATGGGACAGTCTGGGAGGGAGGAGGAGAGGGGTCCGGTGGGGATATGAGTCCGTCTGTTGCTCTGGAGACAGGACAGTCTAGCCCTCTTTACCTTTGTCTGCATAAGCATTTCTCTCCTGCTCATCCCAGGCCTTGCCTCCAGCCAGTGCGTAGGGAGTGTACTGAGTGAAGAGGGAGACAACATGGCAGCCAGGGGGAGCCAGGGTGGGGTCCAACGAGGAGGGGATGCAGAGCTCAATCATAGGCCTGCGGCGGGAGGAGAAGGGTCAGGTCTGAAGAGCAGCCGCTGCCCTGAGGGAGGGGCCGGGGAGCCACTCTGAGATGGCATGGGACAAAGCCAAGTCCCTCAGAAGACACGGAGGCTGGCCCAATTCTCCCTGTGAAGCCTCGGTATTTGTCGCCTGCAGGGTCTCAGTGACCACTGGGGCAGTGCAGACCACCACTGAGGAGCTCCTCCCTCCCAGCCCCCGCCCAGGCCCGGCCTGCAGGCCCCAGGGTCTCTGGTTAGGCCCAGCCCCTATCCGAATGTGTGGCCTGAGTCTGCCTTCCTCACCGCAGGCTCTAACCAGGAGTTCCAAAGGCAAATGTCTCCAGGGCCCAGAGTGACACCACATATATGCGTGGGGGCCAGACCACAGGCACTCTGATGGCTTGATCTGAACCAGGCTTAACCCCTGCCTGAGTACCTTTTTGGAGCCCTGGTGGTGCAGTGGTTAAGCACTCGGCTGCTAACTGAAACTTCAGAGGTTTGAACCCACCAGTGGCTCTGTGGGAGAAAAGACCTGGCAATCTGCTTCCATAAAGATTACAACCTAGGAAACACTATAGTGCAGTTCTACTCTGTCCTATAGGGTTGCCATGAGCTAGAATAAACTCGATGGCAAAGGGTTTAGTTTGGGGTTTTTTTGAGTACCTTTTCTGAGCAGGCCAAACAAAGCAGAGCTGCGGGGCTACCTCGACAGCCACCAGAACTACCAACTCCTTCCTGCCTTGCACCACCTGCTCTGCCTGGAGCACGTTTCTCCTCTGGTCTCCAGATAGGACCACCCTGCAAGGCCAACGAAATGCCCCTTCTCCCTGCATCCCTCAGTTGCAACGTTCCCTCTGAACTTCATGTCCACGAGGCATCTCACACATAACTTGTCCAAACCCGAATGCCTGTCATCTCCTAAAGCCTGCTCTCCTGTACAGTGGCATCACTAGGGGGTCTCGGGGGATGCGGACTGCACCACGTGACACTGTCAGAGTGGGTGACACCAAAATGACTGTCTATAAAATTTCTGTGCAGTGTTTCAGCAGAAATTTATTATTTGTAAAAATATCCCTGTAGTCAGTTACAACAACAAAAACATTTTCGTAAGCCTAGCTTACACGGGTCAATATACCTACAAGGCTAAAACTCAGTGCTAATTTACTTTTTGAACCATGTAATGTGCTCCAGTCAGAGCTGTCATTATTACCCAGCTACAATGATGCTTCAGATCACGTGGTATTGTCTGCATGCGCTTCAAGCATGCACTGTTGTTTTCCTTGCTGCCAGTGTTTTTACAGTCACTGGTTTTGTCAAACTTTCTCATGTTTTAGCTATGATATTCTGGTAATTAGTATTTGTGAACCTATATCAATAACTTTTTTGAGAGTGAAGTAATATTAAAAGAAGTACAAAAATAAAAAAAAGGCTTCTGCTCAGTTATAATAATGTTGTAACTAATAATGTTATAACTCAATGCAGAAAGATTTTACAAAACAATTTAGTTATTAGTATTCATATAATCTAAGAAATAATACGTTCAAGCAATTTACAACTGTAATTTATCACACATTATTCTATGATTAAAACTGATAATCAACATTACTAAGGATTGTGTATGGTCTGATACAGAAGGAGGTCCATGGAGGGGTGACACCATGAGTTACCGATATGGGTGACACTAACCCTAGTGACACCACTGCCCCATACACAATTGTCCCCTTTTCAATAAAACAGAAACTCCATCTTCCTGTTTTTCACTCACCCCTCATTTCCTGTCCAATAGCAAATTCTGTCTGCTCTACCTTCAAAATATACCCAGTATCCAGTCCCTTTTCATGTGGTCCACTGCTCCCACCCTGGTCCAAGCCACCGTCCTCTCTCTCTTGAATTCTGCAACAGTAGCCAATTGCAATAGATGCCCAAATTTTTTCCCCAGGCAGTGGCTGGAGTGATCCTTCTAAAATACAAGTCAAGCTTTGCACAAACATTCCTTGAATAAAATCCAGGAGCAGTTGACAAGGTCCATCAGGATGTAGCAGCTGCCACTCTTGGATCCTCACTCCCAGCTCCTCTCTCTCCAGCCACTCTGGCCTTGTTGCTACAGGTCCAATACTGCAAGCACACGCTTGCCCCAGGGCCTTTGCACCTGACCTCTCCTCTGTCTGGATGTTCTTCCCCAGATACCCACAAGACTTATCCTCTTGCTTCCCTTCATGTCTCTGCTCAACGCTGTTATCAGAGAGGCCTTTCCTGACCACCTGACATGTTTACTGATTGTCTTGTCTCCCTCCAGATGAAGGTCAGTGGCCTTAGGCCAGAGGGCTTGCTGACTTTGCTTGCTGCTCTATGTCCAGGCCCCTGAACCATGCCTGGCACATAGCAGGGACCCAATAAATATTTACAGATGGATTAATGGACTCTGCCCTTTGCCCTTCTCTCAGGGCACACATATTCTTAACCTTACGTTGTACATATTTGTGTACCTGTCCTATAAGCTTCTTGTATGTTTCATGCCCCTGCCCTGCCCCCACCTCCCCCAACCCACACCAAGGACAGAACCTGACACCGAAGAGGTTTTCAACCAGTGTTTGTAGGACAATTGGCAATCTGGAAAGAGGCCTGCTCCTGCAGTGTCACTGCCTGTCCCCAGAAGGACCGAAATGCAGCTGCAGCAGCAAGGTTTGTGTGACGGTGGCTTAGCGTAAGGCAGGGAGATGATGGAGCAAGAGTCGGGTGAGCGTGTGCCCTCCAGACCCTCCTTTCCTCGCCAGAAAGCATCTCCTCTTCTTTGCCCCTTCCTGGAACCTGTGACACTTCCCTGAGCATGTCCCCCTTTCCCTCTACCTGCCTTGGTCCACAGGCTTGTTGCTTGGGATACATTTCCTGTCCTCAGAATTGAGGTATGGGTTGAGGAGATCCTAAGTCCATATGGATGTGCAACATCAGACAGAAGAGGCCCGTCCCTGCTGTGTCAGGGCAACCCTGGGCTGCTGTGTGACAACGTCCCAGGGGACCAGGGCAGGTGAGCTGGGAAAAAGCCCACTGCCCTACGCACCTGTGGGAAGGGAGGCCATCCACGGCGTCTTGAAAGGCCTGATGGAGGAGGCGGGTGTCTTCACAGTTGAGGTGGATGGAACACTGGTGATGGGGCAGTGGCTGGCCCCCAGGAGCATTGGGCATGGCCAGGAAGTTGGGCAGCCTGTCTATAGCCACTGAGGGATCAGAAAGGAGGGTCATGGCCAAGGGCTTGTATCCTCAGCCCCCCAGGGTCCTCCCTCTACACCCATTACCTGACTCACCCAAGTGGTGGACTGGGAAGTAAAAGCAGGAAAGGTATTTGAAATGGGGTGCGGGGTGTGCGGGAGGCTGAAGGCAGGGGATGGAGCTGGTGTAGCCACTAATATAACATCAGAAGAGACAGATCAGCAATCCAGGTGGCCTCTTACCGTTGATCTTGGTAACAGGTGACTGAGTGTCCAGCTGAGAGATTCTCCCCACAAACTCCTCAGGAAGCCACTCCTGGAAGGGGAAGCTACTGTGAAAGGCCTGGGGATGGCTGGGGCCCCAAGGGGGCTATGTTCTCCCTTTGCTCAGGCTGGTCTCTCACCTCTGACTGCAGAGCTGCTCTTCATCCTTCAAAGCTCAGCCAAAACCACTTCCTCTGTGAAGTCTTCCTGGATCCTCCCACTCAGCACTAAACAGTCCTTACTCTGCGCTCTGCCTGCAATTCTCACTATAAAACAGCCCCCATCTCCTCCTACTTTGGATTATAGCTAGGAGTTTGCAAGCCTCCTTTCTCTTCTTTCCCCTGGGTGGTGCAAATGGTTAAGACACTAGGCTGCTAACAGAAAGGTTGGAAGTTTGACTCCATTCCAAGGCACCTTGGAAGAAGGCCTAGCGATCGACTTCCAAAAAAGTAGCCATTGAAAATCCTATGGAGCACAGTTCTACTCTGACACACGTGGGGTTGCCATGAGTTGGAATCAACTCCATGGCAACTGGTATGGTTTTTGTTTTGCTTTGTTTTTCACTTCTTGCCTCTAAGCACTTGTTAAGTGTTGATTGCTTTAATAAGTCTTAATAAGTCTTGGAAATTAGAATTGCCTTAACAAATTGATTTGCACTGATGTATGTTGAATTTTGTTGTTAGAATCATGCAGAAAAAGTGGTGCCTTGTCCCCAAGAATGGTTGGGAGGTCCATGCTCGATACATATGATCATATCTTGGGAACAAGGAAGGTGTAGGCGATGGCAAACGTTGCCCCAAATTCTCACCTTTCCTGTGTCCACACCCCTTCACTGTGTAACTATGTAGCATCCTCCCTCTCTGACTCAGCTCAGCCATGAGACTTGCTTTGGCCAACGTTAGCAAATGCGATGCACTGAGGCCCGAAAAGCACTTGCATGATTGAGCCTGCTTGCTTTGCTCTCTGCCAGACTCTGAGAGCATGCCTGGACTACCTGGCTGGAGGATGAAAGACATGTGGCGCAGAGCCAGTCATCTCACCAGGAGCCATCCAGGATCAGCCACAGCTAGCCAAACCCAGACATGTGAATGGACCCAGCCAAGATCAGCAGAACCAACTAGGAGCTGAGCTGACCCTCAGGTGCATGAGCAAGCCCAGATCAGCCAAACTCGGCCAAGATCAGCTGGACCCTCCAGATCTGTGTGCTAAATCAATATTCATTGGTATATGCTTGGAAGTTTTGTGGTTGTTTGTTATGCAGCTTTAATATGGTAACAAATTGATACAGATGGTGGAATTAGAGTTGGTGAAGGGGAAAAATCAGGATAGTAGGAAATTTTTAGAAATAACCCTGGATTGAAAGTCAGATCTGGGTTCTAGCTCTGGCTCTGCCAACTGCCAGCCATGTGGCCTAGGTCACCTCACCATTCTGGACCTTTCTTCTCACCCGTGAGGCTCCTTTCCTATTTGCTACCTGCCCAATAGGTGAAAAAAAGAGAGAAGGGCTCGCTTCCCCAAGTGAGGAGGGGTTTGGCCCTGGCCCACTGCCTAGAGGCTGCCCAGTCCACTCCCAACCCAGTGTAGACCTGGCTCACTTGACACCCCTTCCCCCCTTTACTGACCCCTGTCTAAGCAGCCAGCTTCCCTCCCCACCCCCAGGCTTCACCTGTGGTGTCAGCTTCAGGAAGGTGATCTGAGGTGATGCGTTGGACAGCACCACTTTGCTCCTCACTTCCGTGCCGTCCTGCAGCACTACTCCTCGGACACGGCCTCCGCTGTTCACCTGCACCTTGACCACCGTCTAAGCCCGCCAGAAAGAGGCCTCAGATACCCCTCGGGGGGAAATCCTGGTTGGATCCTGGGGGATTGCCCTTGTATGTGCTGCTCTCAGGCCCTCACAGCCTCTCCGCCCCAAATCCAGCCCTGCCAAGATCTACAGCTCCTTGGGACACCTTCAACCCACCCCCTCCAATGTGAAGCATCAACCCAAATGTGGGTTAGTGGTTGGCGGACTGGAAGGGGGTGGTCAGAAGAACGAGGACCTAGTGGACAGTTGCTCAGTCCCTAACAGGCAGCATAACTTTGGGCAAGTCCCCAATTCCAAGCCCCACACTGTTCATCAGGAAAGGAGGGACCTTCCAAATCTGAGACTTTGTTCTGTCCTGGGACCTTTGCCAATCATTGGGGTAGAGCCTTGAGGGCCATTCACCTTTTCAGTAAAGATACTTGCTCCGTGAGCTGTGGCTGAGCTTGCGATGGCATCAGAGAGGGCACCCATGCCGCCCTGGACGTAGCCCCAGGCCCCCAGAGTCCCCTCTAGGCCTCCCATCACGTGATGTAGCAGCACATACCTGAAGAGAGACCATCACAGTCAGGGCCCAGAGGTGGGATTTCATCTCCCCAGAGTTCATGGTGCAAACGTTCCTTTCGTCTTGCACCTTCAGCCTCTCCCTGCCCACATACAGTACCTTCTCATTAGCCTTTCAATGAGCTCAAAGCTCTCCTAAGAACCCTTGGCCTTCCGATTCTGCATTCTCTCTCCATGCAAATGTGTCTATGTGCTTGGCTTTATTGCCAACAATATGCCTGTGATGCCAGAGCTTATAACTCTGGACTTGGCCCTGGCTCAGCCCCTCTTCCTTAAACTGCTGCGGTAACAGCCTCCTGATTGGACCACCGTCTCCCACCCTTTCTCTTCTGCAGGCCGTTCTCCCCTGCAGGGCTTTCTCCGCATAGAAGCTACAGCTCTTTCACAAACCCCAGCTATGCTCCTGTCACTGCGCTTTTAAAAACCTTCACTGGCTTATTGTTGCTTGGGGTAACCGCCAGTCTCCGTAAATGGCCTCCAAGGCTCCCGCCTGCTTGTCAGCCTCATCTGTCATCATTCTCTCCCTTGCGCCCAACACTCCTATGGTCCCTTGAGTGGACCACACAGTCTCTCACCTCCGAGCATTTCCACATGCTCTTCCATCTGCCTGCAACCCCCTTCCTCCCTCGTCTTTCGTTGAGCTAACTCCTCCTTGTCCGTTGGTCTCAGTTAAATAGCTCTTCCTCATGGAGGCCTCCAGTGACGTCCAGACCCAGTAAAGGTTCCCTGCTTTACCTCCTGTACATCCTTATCATAACACTCCAACACTTCATTATCGTTACCTGCTCTGTGTCTCTCTCTCCCCTTAGGATTTCAGCTCTGCCCACTGCTGTATCCCAGCATCTAGCAGAGGTAAGTGCGCCGCCATTTAAAGACTCAGTGGAGAAACAAATGACCTGAAGGCACATTTCACAAACTGGGCAGTAGCTAAGCCTTCCAGAGAGCCAAAGAGAAAAGGACAGGAGGCCTCAGCTGGAAGATCCGGATAGGCTGGTTGATCGCAGAGCTTGGCCAAGAGTGGTGACTACTGCCAACTCCCCCTTCTCCATTACTCTGGGGAATTTGGGGCTGGCTTCACGTCTATTGAAAAACCACTTCCAGGGGGTGCGCTCATCCTTCCGCAGAAAAGCCACGTTGACAGCTTTGAGCTGCATCTTCTGGTGCCTTGGAAATGGTCCAACACTTGGCAGCATCCTCCATCCCAACACACACACAGGCACACACACACATACACATAGGCACACACGCACACACCCATGTACACACCATGCACACACACACATACACACAGACACACGCACATACCCATGTACACACACCATGCACACGCCCCTCCACTCCTGCTCCTGCAAGGCTCATTAAGTCATATCACAACTACAGACTTGACTGTGTCTGACTGCCCCCTCTCGGCCTGGACTGTCAGCACACCCTCACCCACAGAGAGAAAGGCGGCTTCTGGCGCCCACACAAAGGTGTCAGTGTATGAGCTTGTCCTGGGACCTAGGGAAAGGAACGGTGGGGCAGGGAGGAACAACAGGGCTTCACAGGAGAGAAAGAGACGACAGAGAACGAGAGAGCAAGATTGAGAGACAGAGAGAAGAAAGAGAGAGCAGAAGGAAGGTATTAGCATTGAAATATTATAGTGGGAGGTAAGGGAGAGGCCTGTCTTAGTGAAGCAGTCTGGTGCAATGATTAAGTGCTCGGCTGCTAACCGAAAGGTTGTCAGTTCAAACTGATCCAGCGGCTCCTCAGAAGAAAGACCTGGCAATCTGCTTCTGTAAAGATTACAGCCTAGGTAACCCTATGGGGCACTTCTACTCTGTCACGTGGGGTTGCTATAAGTCAGAATTGAGAATGGTAGCTAAGGAGGAAGATCTCTGGGCATCAAACACTCGGGTTGGAAGACGGCTCTGCCACTTACTAGCTGTGTGGCTTGGGGCAAGATGCTTCCCTTCTCTGAAGCACAGCTCCTCAGTACTGCTTGGAGGGTTATATCAATGGTGTATGAAATGCTAGGCTTAGTGCCTAGCTCACTGTCGGGAGCTCAATAAATGATAGTTGCTATTGTCACTACTGCCAGTGTTGCTACGGCTGTTGTTCGGGAATTTGCCTGCCTGACCCTTAAACTCTCCTCTGCATCCCTCCTCTCCTGCTGCCCGCCCGAGCCCCTCACTCACCCACTCCCTGGAGTGTGGGGGCTGGTCATGGCTCCAATCACAGCATCTGTTGCAAGAGTGGCTTTTAGAGGCTCTGACTCAAACCACTGATCTAGCACCTGGGGCGGCAAAACAGCAGGGAGAAGGGCTCAGAAGCCTCAGCGGAACGAGGTCCCCCCTCCCTCCACACTGTCAGCCTGAGGCTAGGGGGGCCACTCACCTTGGTAATGGGCGCCGTGAGGACCTGGTAATACTGGGGAAGCTGGGCTCCCAGGGTGAGGCCTAAATGAGAAGACGCGGAAAACATAAATTGAGACAGGTACTAAGGAGACACTTGAATCTGGTCCCTGTGGATAAAAGAATGGAGGGAGGCTGGGAGAATTTGTGATGGGAGGAGCTTACCACAATGAATGCAGGTTTTACTAGCTGACAGCCTTGGGCTTGTTTTTTAACATCTCTGAACCTGTTTCCTTATCTGTAAAATGGGAGTAATATTGGATACTCTATAGAGCTATTGTGAGGATTAAAGGAGATCTGTAAAGCATTTGCAAGTTAATAGGCACTTACTACATTTTAGCTGTTAGTATTATTTTGGGGAGTCCCCGGGTGGTGCAAATGATTAATTTCTTGGCTCCTAACCAAAAGGTTGAGTCCACCCAGAAGTACCTTGGAAGAAAGGCCTGGCAATCTATTTAAAAAAAAAAATCAGCCATTGAAAACCTTATGTAGCACAGTTCTGCTTTGACACACCTGGGATTACCATGAGTTGGAATTGACATGATGGCAACTGGTTTAATTACTGTTTGGAAAAATTTGAACTTGTACCTTACTCCCTTACTTTGAACTCTGTAAGGCTTACACCCTGGGAAGTAGCCAGCTTTGCTAGCCCATTCCTCTGATACTGATTCAGACCATCTCAGAGAGTCACTGGGTAGTAAGACCTTGAGGGCAGGGACCATGATCTCAGGCCATTGTTGTCCCAGTGCTTAGCTTAGTGTCTGGCACATAGTAGCTGCTCAATAAATGTTTATTGCATGAAGCTCCTTGAACTTTTTCCTGCTAACCTGAGAGGCAATGTCTACTTTTGGCATTTGTGGTAGATTTCATGGGCTCTGACCCTTATCTACCCCTTTGCCACGTAATTCTGCAGTGCCTTCCAGCATAGGTAGGTTGACCTGCTCTGTCCCTTGACCTTGGGCTCATCCATGAGTCTTGACTGGCTTGGCCAATGGAATGTTTGCAGATGAGATGCAAGCAGATGCTTCATATGGGCCTGCGTATGGGCCTTGCCCTCTGTTCTTCTGCCATTGACCTGAGAAGGCCATGCCCACACTGGACGAGCCTGCTTCTTTCAGGATGAGGATGTGAGGCCTGTGGAACAGAGCTGCCCCAGCTAATCTGCCCTACCACAGACATATGCATGAGACCAGAACGGATCAGCTGAGCCCAGCTGGGCTCAGCAGAACCACATAGACCCGTGAGAAATAAATGTTTATTTTTATAAGCTACTGAAATTTTGTGTTGTTTGTTATGCAGCAATTTTGTGACCACATATAACTCATTTTGTATTTTTCTAGAGTATAGAAGTTAAACTGGTCTGTATCCCCTAGAGAAATGGTGGGAAAAAATAGCATGCTTGCAAAAACTTCCCTTCCCAAACTCACGGCAGACATCACTATATCAGAGAACTCTTGCTGAGCCCAGATTTAGCATCCTCTTTGTATGGGACATCTCTTCAAATTCTCTAGTCCCCTATCTCTTATTCTAGTCATGGCTGTGGTGACTAGCTCCACGCAGGCTTTGACCAGCTTCACACAAGTGCAACCCCAACAGCATCTCACTTCAGACCTGTAAGATGCTCCTCTTCATGTCCGCCCTGGGGTTCTCTGGCACCATACCAGGACACCCCCAGGAACCCACTTGGCACTCACAGATATGCAACTCACAAGTGTGAGAATTAATGCTCCATGAGGAAACCTTTGACTAGTGGAGGACAGAATCCCATGGATAAATGTTCCTCCCATTTCTTCTCCTGGAAATGGCCCTGAAATGCATTCCATGAGGCTTCTCAGAGGGTCCAGCCCCTCATTACCCCCGGTGGCAGCCCACACAGTAACACCTTGGTACTGATCTCCCTCTTTCCAGTTCACTATCCCCTTCCTTCATGTTGTGCCCTGGGGTTACCTTTCAAAACAAACTATGTACTTGCACGTATGCCTTTATCTCGAGCTTTACTCTAGGGCTCTCAGACCAAGAGCTTTTCAATAAAGTGCTCCAAGCATCCCCGACTAATGACCACGGTTGGCCGGCTGCCTTGGAAACCCAGCCTTGTATCCAGTCATCAAGAAAACGAGCTCAGCCTGCTCCACGAGGTCACTCATCACACCCTGATGCCTGTACTTTGGACTCACCTGCCTGCAGCAAGGGCTTGAGGGTGGAGAGTGACTTGAGCCTTTGCAGCAGGGAGCCACACTGGAAGGCCGCCATGTCCACTGGGGCTGTGTCCAGCAGTGGGTCAATGGCTGACACCAAGCGATTCATGAACTCCTCATATCTGGGAAAGGCCTGGAACAAAGCCGAGTTAAGGCCTCACTGCCCCATGCTCTACTTTCCACGTCACCCCCACATGGCCTGCCACCCCCAACAGGCGGGCCTGGGGGGTTCCTCAGGCCTCATCCCCAGCTGTGGCTCAGCTCGGTTCTGCTGTTACTCCTGGTTCTAGGTGTGTGTGCATCAGGGGAGGTCAGAGAGATCATGGGTGATGGAACAGCCGCCTGGGGTGAGGACAGGGACACGTTGTTAGCCACAGAAAGCCAGCATGTATCCTGGGGTGTAGTCTCTGTGATAAACCATAAAACCATTTAAAGGTTTCTTCTCTCTGTCCTTCTGTCTTTCCACGTATTACTGGTAAAAACAAAGCCTCTTCTCATGTGTTCCAGCCCACGGGCTGTCCCTTCCCAGGCCCTAATCTTCATGTCTGCAACCTCATGTGTCCTCTTGCCGTGCGCAGTAACAGAAGCCTGCATCCCCTCACCCCCCAGGCTCCCACAACAGGATCCATTTTCAAGACCTATCATTCCCAAGCCTGGTTACCGACCACCCCCTTTCGTCCCTTGATGGACTGTAACGGGCAGGGTGGGTGCCTGTGCCAGTGGAGCCCCTCCCTGGATTCTCAGCCTTGAGGGTTTTAACATTCGGTTCATCTGCTTTGATATGCCCGTGGAATTTTAATAAGTGTTACGTGAAGAAAAGTTCCGTGTTGAAGTATATTTGAGAAGTCTTGGCAAAATGAAGTTAAACAGCTTTCTCTAACGCAGGCCCTCCCAGAGGCTTTAATATGACACTGTGTAAAGACGAAACCAGGAGCCAGGCTTCCATCACTTTCCACCACGGGGTGTGGCTTTGCCTCCTGCTCGTGTGGCCACTAGCACTCAGGGTGCAGCCGGTGTCCTGCAGGCCCAGGGACCCTACCTTGTACTGGATCCCTTTAGTGCACCCGAGACAGGCAGGGTTTAGAGGAGAGGGTTTAGCCCGTGGTTCCCAGCACGTTGCACAGAGGAATCACTTGAGAAGCACCTGGAAAAGGCAAAGCTCTCCAGGTGACTCTGATCCTCCACCAGGTTTGGAAACTGCTGGCTGAAGAGTGATGCGTGTCTGTGGTCCTCTAGGTTGTGCCCAACATTTAGTGAAAACACCAAAAAGCAACGTAGATGAATTGTGTAAACCTTTGCTGTTAGTTGCTGCTGAGCTGGTTTCAGCCCACGGTGACCCCGCGTACAACAGAATGAAATGTTGCCCTGTGCTGTACCATCTTCATGACTGTTGGTACGCTCGAGTCCATTGTTGTGGCCACCGTCTATTTTGAATGCCTTCCGACCTAGGGGATTTATCTTGGAGCACTATATTGGACAATATTCTGTTGTGATCCATAGGGTTTTCTTTGGTTACTTTTTGGAATAGATTGCCAGGCCTTTCTTCCTTGTCTGTCTTAATGTGGAAGCTCTGATGAAACCTGTCTACCATGGGTGACCCTGCTGGTATTTGAAATACCAGTGGCATAGCTTCCAGCATCACAGCAATATGGAAGCCACTGCAGTATGACAAACTGACAGATGGTAACGGTGTATAAACCAAGGTTCTTATAAAAATGTCTCCACCAAGCCACACCTTAATGCTACACCTTCAGCAAGTGTTCAAGCTTGGTGTAAGAAATGGCCATTCAAAGAATCTGTCTGGATCTGCAAAACTGACCACACCAGGCCTGTTACATTATTCAGTGACTCATCTAGACAAAGCTACTGAACAGATTCCTTCAAATGCATTCTCCATCAGATGTGGACGGTAGACTTCCTTTCAGCAGACCTGCACACCATCATGGTCCTTTTGGCCTTAGGTTGCCAAGGGACTGACGCCAAGTGGTGTGAATATTTACTGCCAACTCTCTGGTCCCTGTGTTTCTGATCCAATTCATTCTATTCTCCTTAATTTTCTCTGATCTCCCTTTCATCTTCCTTTTTGGCTTTTGCTTACTTTAAATATCGATAACTACTTGGAACTCTTTCGGAGAGCAGGAGGGATATAAAGCACACGCAGTGTAAGTACACGCCAGTGGGTTCCCTTTTGAAATCCAGCATGCAGAGACCAACTTAACAGAGGCCCCACAGTGAAGACACACAGACTTTATGGCCTCCAGTGTCACTGGTCCTGAGCATCCTCCTCCATCTCCTTCTCTTTGCAGTACCTGAGACCAAAGGCTAGCACAGATTGCGCCCTCGCAGGGAAGGTGGTGTGCCCTGCCAAGCCCCCATGGCCTTTGGACAGAGTGTTCTAGGACAATTCCATCCACACCCATTTCCATTCAAGAGCCACCTCCAGGCTTGGAAGGGGCGAGGGGATCAGTTGCTGGTCACTTCCCCTACCTGGGCATCCTTCAGTGAGAACTGGGCAATCTGCTTCTGGTTTTCTGCCATGTCTGTGCCCAGCAGAAGGGACCTGGGCACCTTGCCCCCTGTGCCCTCTTCCTGCATGGGGGTGAAGGAGTAGGGGTTTCGAAGATGCAGCCTCAGCCCATGTTTCTGCAGAACACAAACAGCACAGGCAGCATTTTAAGGGATCTGTAGTCTCTGCCCTCAACCCTTCTCTCTCTCTCTCTGTGTGTGTGTGTGTGTGTGTCCATTTAGGAACCTGTGTACAGGTTCCCAAGCTATGTGGTCCTGGTTCCTTTCTTTAAAATTATAAGTTTATAAAAAGCCCTCTTGCCCAGGCATCCTATGGTGGACCATATGATACAATGCAATGCAATACAATATAATACTTACCATATGCCAGGCACTGTACTAAGGGTTTACAGCTATTACCTGGTTTTAATCCTCCCAACAACTCTAGAAGATGAGTATTATTATCCTTATTGTACAAATGCAAAACCTGAGGCCCCAAGGTCGCGTTAGGTTGGGGGATCTGAGTTTCCAAACCGCATCTCTATGACTGCTCAGCCCTGGCTCTTAAGCACTAGTTCCTAACTGCCCCCACTTCAGAAATAAACACCTAAAACTTAGAAAGACACAGTAAAGCAACAGTTATGTGAAAATCCATACTTATAAGGTAGATAAATTATTTACATCGCAAAACAAAAAAATTATTTACTTTGTAGACACATTTACCTCAGGGTCACTTTAAATAGAAGTTCTCTTCATGCATTTAAAATACGATTTGATTTATAAATTTTTACTAACACACAGGACTGTCCAAGAGCACATCTACTTTTTCAAAGGAGCACAGATGAAACAAAAGGGGCCTGCTACCTCCACAAATAAGACTTAATGTTCTCTGTCTAGAGAGTTCTTTCTCCATGGAGCCTGCCCCCTTACTTCCTTGGGGTCTCTGCTCAAATGTCACCCTATTCAGTGAGACATTCCCTAAGAACCCCCTAGCACTCCCTGGCCTCGTTACACTGCTTTATTTTTCTCCAAAGCACTGATCACCACCTGTATTATTACATATTTAGTATTTTTATGTCTCCCCCAAGTAGAATGTAAGCTCTATGAGGTCAGGAGCTTTGTCTATTTTGCTTACTGCTGCATCTTAACATCTAAATACAGTGCAATCAATAAGTATTTTGTTGACTGAATAAATAAATGCGATGCTGCAGACAGGTCCCTGGGTAGTACAAACGGTTCCTGCTCAACTATTAACCTAAAGGTTGGTGGTTTGAACCCACCCAGTGGTGCCACAGAAGAAAGGCCTGGTGATCTGCTTCTGTAAAGATCACAGCCAAGAAAACCCTATGGACCAGTTCTACTCTGACACACATAGGGTCACCATGAATCGGAATTGACTTGACGGTAGCGTGTTTGGTTTGGTTTATGTTGCAGACAAGGACAGAAACGAGAACTGTGAGTAGAAGTTTTACGAAAGCATGGGGAAACTAAAAAAAAAAATTTCAATCATTACTGCTGTAGTTTCCCCAAACCCAGGACTTGCCAGATGGGCAGGATCATCACGTCTTGGGCACTCTGTGGAGGCGACTCCAAACATTGGCAGGAGCGTGGGCTGGGAGACCTCCAGGGCCCCTTCTAACACCAAAATGGGGGAATTCTCTGATTCTAAGTTGGAGGAGCTTCCAGTTCCTCCAACTAACAAAGTGAACTCTCTACTCCCCGGGAGTTATCCTTTGTTCCTCTCTCCCTGAGCCTCGCATCACATCCAGCAGCAAGTCCCGTCAGCTCTGTCTCCAGAGGCTGTACACTTCTCCCGACCTCCACTGCACCTCAGGCCAAGCCACCAGGTGGTTGAGACCCAGAAGGTTGGCGAGGGAGGGAAGGGAGGACAAGGGGCTGCCACCCAGAGTGAGGACAGGGCTCGCCCCAAGGGAGGCGAAGAAGATTGTGTGTGGAACAAAAGTCCCTACAAGTACAAAGACTCTTCCCTCCCAGCAGCCTGTATTCCACTACTGAATGTGGAGCCAATAAAAGAAAATTTATTATCTACGTGGATAGAACTGAGAGGTGATTTAATCCAGTGCTAGCATTGACAGCTATGGAAACCAAGAACGAGAGGGGAAGGAGGCCCCAGGGAAGCTTCATGGGTGACTGCGGGGTTGACCTCTGGTTCAAGGGTGGGAGGAGGGACAGTGGCAGCAAAGTCAAGCCCCACCCTTGAATCGAGGGCTTAGTCTAATTGGGCATCTCCCGTAAGTAGTAGTCTGATGAGCAATAGCTAGCCTCAAGCCTCTGGGTAGGCTGCCTTGTCTTTCTGGAACCTCAGTTTTCTCAGCTGCAAAATGGGAGTAGTCATAATGGCTGATGATATGTCAGCACTTACTACGCGCTAGGCACTGTGATTATCAAACACAATCTCATTAACCATCACAACAGCCTTATGAGGCAGATACTATTACCACCCCCATTTTACAGATGAGGAAGATGAGGCACCACAAGGCTAAGAAACTCTCAAAATCATGTAAGTGGTAAACAGTAGAGCAGGAATTCCAAATCCAGCAGTCAGGTTCCAGAGTCTGTGATCTCAGCCACTGGCTCTGCCCAGGCTGGAGCTGTGCTAAGCGCCCCTGAGACTGGTGACCCTTGCAAAGTCAAAGTGCTAGCGTCTGAGGCCAAGCAGATGGCTCTCACGGTGCCTGAGGCAGCCCGTCGTGGTGCTGAAGAATAAGGAGTAGGAATCAGACCTGGGCGAAATCCTCTGCCATTTTCTACCTGTGTGAACTTTTAACCTCCCGAGGCTTAGTTCCCTCCTCGTAAAATGGAGACGGGAACAGTTCTTGTCTCACAGGGCTGGGGCGAGGATCGAGGGAGAGACAGCATTAAAGCTCCTAGCCCAAGGTGTGACACTGGTAAAACAGGTGCTCTTTCTTACTGCTCTGGAAGCAGGATATTCCTGGGAAGAGCTTAGTGGTCCTGATGTAGATGCCTTCCCGGTTGTCAATGTCCTGTTAAAACAAGGGGCCCCTTCTCCAGATGGGGCTACCTGTGTGCATCACGGAGAGGGGCTGTTTCCTCCCTTGATTTTAGCACCATGCTCCTATTAATGCAGCCCAAGGTCAGAGGTCAAACCATATACCAATTCACTTTGGAAAACTTCCAGGAACCCTATGACAAATAGTTAACATATTTAATAAAGAGAACAATCATGTCAAATCTGTTTTGTGATTTGTAGTTTTTATAAGCTGGGCTTGCCAAAGAGAGGGTCTACCTGCACACCCTCCCCCCGCCCCACATCTGCCACTGTGCTTAATTGGTGTGTTTGCAGATTGCCTTCAGCTGTAGTCTGGTATGGACCGAAGACTAGAGACTTCCCTTGACCTTGACTGGATTTCACCCAGTCCTGGTGGCACAGCAATCTGTGTGTGTGTCTCAGTGGCTCAAAGAATAATTTCTTTAGTGAATCTGTGTAGCTACTTAGTTCAGAGAACTTCTCTACATGAACCAGTTAGTGTAGCCAAAGAGCTGTGAACAGTGGCTAAATGCCTTATCAAGTTTAGACCTAGAATTTAAGCAAAGCACATGGCAGCTGCTTGTACAGATGGCACAGAAGATCTTTTTCTACAATGGATGAGGTAGGAGCAGGTAGAAGCTAAGTCAGCTCAGGAATGTGGTGATGGAGTTTATAAAAGAGGCAGGGAGAGGTGGAAGGAATGTGAAAGGGTGTGGGGCAGAGTTGAGCAAGGCCACGGACAGTGGTTAAAGCTGATTTAAGAGAAGTAAATAAGGTGCATGCAGACTGTTCTCAGCATCCCCTCCGAACAGCCCAGGAGCCAGAAGAGGGAAAAGTTCTTGCGGTCTGACTTCCTGCTCAAGCTGCTGAGAGCAGCCATCTAAAGTAACAGGATAGTCCAGAGGCGAGATGAAAAGGCAGAAAGGGACAGGAGCTGGTTGAAGGGGCACCGGAAACACGGGGTGTAAAGGGGGAGTGTGCTGTCACATTACAGAGATTGCAACTAGGGTCACATAACAATACGTGTGTAAATTTTTGTATGAGAAATTAACTTGAGCTGTAAACATTCACCTAAAGCACACACACACACAAAAAAGTAACAGGATCTGAAGGGTAATGAGGGCAGAAATGAGACTCATGTCCTAAGGCAGCTTTGCAAACTCAAATGTCCAAGGGTCCAGACAGGTACCTCAAGGGCCAGATAAGACTCCAGGGGGAGGTGGAGACAGGGCCAAGCAGGAGCCCCTGTGCAATCTAAGGGGAGAGGCCTCTCAGCCCCAGCCAAGTGCTGCCACGTAGGAAGGTGGGCCTGGAGTTGACAAATCTCATTGCTCAAAATAGGCCTGGGTTTTATGTGAAATTTCCCAATTCTGAAGATACTGGGTGGATCGGACCAAATTCCGTCTGTGGGAATGCACCAAGGAAACCATGTGGAATAGACAAACCTTCAGGATAGAAGAAAGACCTTAGGTGTAGAGATTCACCAGCTGGGAAAGATGGAACTGCCCCCCACCTTTGGGCTGTGGAGGTCTTACCTTCAGCTCCAGGTCTGTGTAAATCTGCGGCCTCAGCAGGCTGAGGAGGTAGGACGCTCGGGAGAACTTAAACCCTGAAACCAAATCAGATGAAGAAGGTCACCAGTGGTCAACCAGTGGTCACCACCCTCACCATCCTTCAGGGCTCACCTGGGATGATCTCCTCGGTGACAGCTGCGCCCCCGATCACATGGCGCCTCTCGAAGACCACCGTGTTCACTCCCAATCTCTGCAGGTAGGCCGCCTGGGGGAGGGGACACAGGCCCTCCCTTCATCCCTCTGGAACGCTGGAGATCCCTTGGGGCTGACCCGAAGTCTTAGAGTTCTCAGCACAGGGCCAGTGTGCTGCTCCTTGGCTCATGCTGTCCACCCTCTGGGAACGCTATTCCTTTTGCTTCTCCCTAAATTCCCCTTTATCCCAGATGCCTTCTAAGATTTGTCTCAAATGCTGACTGGTCCTGCCCCTCCACTCCCCAGCTGAAGGTGACCTTCCTCCCTTAAACAGCCTGGTGCATCTCTGAACTCATATTGCATCCTATCCAACTCTGACCCTGGGATGCCATCTCCCCAGCAAGAGGCAGCACAGTGAGGCTGAGCTTGTGAGTGCCGCCGAGCCAGATGGGCCAGGCTCAACTCCTTGTACTTCCTTCTGCTGGTGTAGCCTCTGTACCCAATCCACCTAGCCTCAGTTTCCTCATGTGCAGAAAGGGGGCTGATGATAATAGTACCTACTCTACTTACTTCATAGGGCTGCTATGAGGATTAACCAAGTAGGCACCTAGATAGATAGAGGGAAGGGTGGAGGGATGAAGAAACTGAGGGATGGATGGGGGGGGGTGAGGGGGATTGGTGGGTGGATGAATGGATGGATGGATGGATGGATAGACAGTTGCCATCGAGCCAACTCCAACTGAATAAATGAAACTATGGTTGTAACATAACTTTGTTTTGGGCAACAAATGAGTTTTTATTAATTTCTCTCCAGCACTTAGTGGGTGATCATTAAGTATTTGTTAAACTAACCTATTCATGAATCTACAGACCTAGAATGCTGGTCCTCCCACTACCACCAACGCCAGTGTGACAACGGGGATGGTGTTGTTCACACATCAGATTTCTTTAAAGTTTACTTGGCAGCTACTATGTGCTAGACACTGTGTGGGCATCATCTCAGTTAACCCACTCAGCCATCCAGGAGGTAGCCACAAGATTCTCCCCATTTTAGAGATGAGGAAACCAAGGCTCAGTGAGGTTAATAGCTCCCCTCAGGGTTATTGAGCTGATGAGAAGAGGTGCTGGGAATTGAACCCGGACATTCTGAACCCAGGATCTACACCCTTAAGGTATCCTAATGAGAAAGAAAACACAGCAGCCCTTGACATTCGGAAGCCAGCCTGGCACTCAGAGCTCAGCCATGTTACTCTCCTATCAGACATCAACCATCCCACAGAACACCAGCCTCAGACAAGGTTACTCTCTGACCATGATAAAATGAGACGGAGCAAGCCCACATTGCAATTTCGTCTAAGTACGAACAAAACCAAGGTGTCTGCGCCACCCACAAAATACCAAACACCCACCCACCCCGCCAAAATGAGTAACTGCTACTTCTTTACAAATTACAGCTATATACTAGTCCCCTGCTCTATAGATAAGATTTATCGAGATACCCAATTATAGTGCTCCTGTTTTCTGGCTGCATTCAATCTAGAGTAAACCCCTGCTTTCTTAGACCCCCCTCAAATCACCCAACCAAAGCTCAAACCCTATAATCGGTTCTTTCTAGCACCCTCTTACTGAGACACCCCATGGCTCCCCATGGTGTATGTTCCCCTTGCTGCAAGGAGTAATACAACCAATGTGTTTAAGCAGAAGCATAGTGAGGGGAAGTTAGAGGGGGGCATTTGCTCCCAGGTGCAAGTCCAAGGGGGGGCCAGACAAATCACCACTCCTTACTGCCCCCCCCATGACAGGGTAGGGGCAGCAAGCTTAGAGATTGCCCCTGGGCGCTTGTTACCCTTGCTAAGCTTCTGTTTAACTACAAGTGTGTTCCTGGTGGTCTTTGGCTGAAGGGCATTGACACTAGCCTTCCCCAGCTGGAAACTTCCAATAATGATAAGAGCCACCCTTTGGGCAAAGCTTTATGTGTCTGGTCCTTGACGCAAATTATCTACAACCTTCACAATAACTCTGCAAGGGTGGGTGTTATTATTCTCATTTTGCTGAGGTTCAGAGGGGCTAAGTGATTTGCCTTAACCTTTACAGATAAAAGTGGCAGAGCTGAGAGATGAACTAGTGTTTATATTAATATAGAATCAATGTTTTAAATTACTGATGGGTTGAGTTACATAACTTTCCCTGTCACATCTTCAAGGAAAATTGGTAATCAGGTAAAGTATTAAGATTTAACAGAAGTCCCTCAGCAACCCCACACTGCTTCCCTGACTCCCCCTATATTGATATTCTAGAGCAGGCACTGCTTCAGGAAGATGGTCCATGTTTGTTTTGTGGTCCTGAATACCCTCTAGCACACTCTCTGGCCTCCTAGGGGTACATGGACTCAGGTTTGAGAAACAAAGACTTAGGGTAACTCTGGCCCAGCTCAGCTTCAGATCAGCTGTGTGGGGGCCAGGGCCCCTGCCTCCTCTGCTAGCCTGGGGTTCCTCTCTGTCTCTGGGGTACACTTTGGACTGTATAGCTGCTGTGTACTCCAGGCTGGTACATGGTCTCGACCTAGGTGGGGGATAGTGGACCCTATATACAAGGACTGCCCGTGATGTAAAGTCAGAGAGCACCCCAAACTCATTCCTGGTGCCTAGGCTCCAACATGTCTCCCAGGCTATACCAGTCACACGCTTTCCCACTTCTCATCATCTTGCTTCTGAAAACTCCCTGACTCTCCCAGAGACCATGGGGGACAATCCTCTTGCATTAAGGAAAGGAGAGGAGGGGGAGCCTCCAAGTCCCCCTGAACTGGTGTGGATGTGCTGTTGACCAGCCACTAGTCAGCACCAGGGGGAGTGGACTTGCCTGCCCTTTTCTTGTCCCCTGTTGTGGTCATCGTGCCCTTCCTCACACCCCTCCCCAAGCTGCTGAGAGCCGCGTGCCCAGGGGGAGTGATGCGGGGCCAAGACAGGAAGCAGTACTCACGGCCACCAGCCCATTGTGTCCTGCAACAAGATAGAGGAGAGGGGAGAGAAGCAACACTGGTCAGTGGGCAGACGGACACATTCCTTGAGGAGAACGACCACCCACCCCTGTCCCCACACCCATGAAGATTCTAGTGAGGCAGCGGAAACTTGGTGACTCCCCCACCCCCCACTCTACCTATACTCAGGTATTAGAACAGGATGTAGCTTGACATCATGGGATACCTGGCCTGTAAGGAGTAAGAAAACCCTGCTGGTTCTTGCTCTGGCTTGAAAAAAGTCCCACTACCCTGATGTGTTCAGTGGCTCCACGCAGGAAGAAGAGCCAAGGAGAAATGCACGGTCCTCAGACGAAGCTATCCCACAATGCCTTGCACCGCTGGGGCCCACATCACTCAGGAGTGAGCAGGAAACTGCATCTGGGGGAGTATCATGCCTGCTTGGCAGGGAAGAGAAGGTAAGGGGTAGCTGGTACCCAGTGTGTGGAACTTCGCTAGTCCAGCATGAAAGCCACCCCATACGTTCACTAATTGGCATCCAGACAGGCGTAGGTTGTGGAGATATTTGCTGTCAAGCATGGCTTGCTTCGCCCGTGTGGTTCACAGGACACAGCAGTGCGTAAGAGGCTTCATTCACATCGGTTTGTCTTCTGTCAACCCTCAGTTTACAAAAACAAAGACAAACAGTTCAAAATGAAATAATTAAACACATACAGCTTCACGGTGTGCTAGCATAACGAGGGGTGCCAGCTGACTGGGAAAATTTGTCTATCTTATATGTAAAGTTTTTTTCTAACTATCTCAGGAGGGCTGCCCGTGATCTAAGGGTCCTGGATGTGGCTTGAGGATCCCATGTTCGAAGCCAAGCCCGTTGGGAGAGAGTGGCTCTCCAGCTTTGGCAAACTTCGGAATTGCCCGAGGAATTAGCGTAAATGCGATTCCCAGGCCCCTTCCCCAGAGAGTCTGATCCATGAGGTTGGAGGTAGGGACCTGGAATCTGATTTCTTACAAAGTAGATTCTGACGCAGGTGGTCTCAGACCCACAAGTTGAGAAAACAGGTTCTTGTGGTGAGCCCACTTCCTCCTTTCTTCACATGTTGGACCGAGAACAAGTCCTTGCAGTTTGCAGGTAGCTGGAGCTGTGACTCATCTGTAACCCTTGGCATGTTTTTGTCCTTGGTGACAGGTCACTCTTGGTCTTTAAGATGTCAGCAGATGATCATGTTATCTGGGCACTAACCTAAACCCAGTGTCGACTTGAAGAAAATGCTGGACTGTTAATTTGGCAAACCTCCATAAATAGGAGAACTGCTCAACAACCCACATGATGGATTTCTTCATGACTGAGCCGATTTAGTTTTAAAATTTCCTCCTAGAGACTCCCAGAACTTTAGAGGTCATCAAGCCGACTTCTCATCATTAAAGGAACATCTAAAATGGAGTTTTCCAAATCTCTTTGACCATGACCCGTAGGAAGAAATATATCATGACCTGGCACACACCCCACATATCAATGGATTTCACAGAAATAAAAGTTTCATTAACTAATATTCACTCTCACCATGTGATAAGGAGCCACTGTGGTGCAATGGTTAAGTGCTCGACTGCTAACCGAAAGGTTGGCGGTTTGAACCCACCCAGCTGCTCAGTGGGAGAAAGACTTGGTGATCTGCTTCCGTAAAGATTATTAGCCTAGAAAACCCTGCGGGGCAGTTCTACTCTGTCACGTGACGTCATTATGAGTTGAAAATCAACTCAAAGGTACCTAACAACAGCAAACCATGGGATAAGCACATTGATATTACCTATTTCATTTTTTTTAATGTTGGTTGATATACTATTTTTAGGTATCATTGAAAAATTTCATAATTTTTTTTTTTTTTTAAAGCTGCTTGAATGGATTGCAACCTACAGTTTGAAAAGCACTGCTCTCAAATACCTTTAGCAAATTCAGGGCAGACAGTCCTGGGCTCAAGTCTGGCTTCTGCGATTTACTAGGGTGTGGCCCTCCGAGAGCCATTTTAACCCCCATGAACCTTGAGCTTCTCTATATGTAACTTGGAGAGGATACGGCAGGGAGGATAATCAACAATATATGTAAAGCAGCTACCCTTAGCAGGCCTGCAATATATGGTAGCTATTTGTCTTTTAATTAGTGCTGATTATAAATCCTGGAAAACAAAGGCATCCAGGCATCTGGGCCCGGTTTAATCAACATACCTAATGCACAGACCTCAAATGACAAAGATAAAGGATCCAACAGCCCAGGACCCTCCTCTGGCCATCTCCCTCCAGCCCTGGTTGAGCCCTCTGGTAGCTTCCCTGGCCTCCCCTCCCTCTTGAAGGAGTCTTCAGCTGCAGGTTCAGCTAATCTCAGGCTGACCCAGGGGATCCTGAGGCAGCAGGCACCACGCGCCTCCGAGAGGAACTGCCCTGAAGACAGGCTCTCCGAAGGGTGGGCTGCGGTCGCCTGCGTCAGATTCGCCCGACGACATGCTGAATCCCAGGAGTCACCTCCAACCGGAAGAATCTGAATTGCCAGGGCCAGGGCCCAGGAAACCACATTCTAACAAGCTCCTCAGGTCATTCCTAGACACATTAGTCAAATGACTAAGTCAGGGTCAGCTTCAAGGTTGCTCTTGGTACAGGTGTGACTTTAGGGCTCAGAGACCATCACATTTTAGAAGACCCTCCTCCGTTCCTCACTCAAGCCCAAAATACCTTTAAAACAGGCTTTATGTTACGTTTAACAGTTGAAGACATAATGTCAAGGAAACACTCACACCCTGAGACCCACTCCCACTGGTTGGTGGGAGTGTCTATCCTCCCCAGCCAGGAGATGGCAGTGGTGGGGTGCCACCAAGGGCGGAGAAGGGCAGGGGCTTCCTTGAGGCTGAGAGGCCTGGGGCACTTCCACCTATTGAGGCTCCCTTCAGCTCATGAGAGCAGACTGGGGATTGTTAATTTCCAGGAAGTCTGCCTGCAGGTTGTTAAACACAGCCAATACTAAAAATTAAATTATATAAACTTACAAGTAAGTAATTCATATTAAAACAAAGGTGATAAATACTCAAAACTCAAACAAAACCAAATCAGTTGCCATAGAGTCGATTCCAACTCATGGAAATCCCATGTTTCAGGGTGAAACTGAGCTCCATATGGTTTTCAAGGCTGTGATTTTTTGGAAGTAGATTGCCAAGCCTTTCTTCCGAGGCACCTCTGAGTGGATTCAAATATACAGCCTTTAGGTTAGTAGCCGAGAACTTACTTGTCTACACTACCCAGGGACTCGTACTCAAAACTGACTGTTTCCTAATTATCTTACTACGTTTTGCTATTACTTATGCTCTTGAGGAGCCCTGGTGGCTCAGTGGTTAAGAGCTCGGCTGCTAACCAAAAGGTTGGCAGTTCAAATCCACCAGCCACTCCTTAGAAATCCTATGGGGCAGGTCTACTCTGTCCTGTAGGGTCACTATGAGTTGGAATTGACTCGACAGCAATGGTTTTATTTATTTATTTATTTAATCTCTTGAGGTCATTTACACCCATGTATCTGTATGGGGGACATATCACATAATGATGTGCTCTCCACATTCATTATCAGCTCCACATTCAGTGACATCATGTCGGTAGCTTGAAAAAGGCCTTGGTGGGTAAATGTATACCATGGAAATCAGCAAACGCTACAAATCAGGGATGACTTATTGTTTTGATCGTCAGATGTAAAAAAGTGATGGAGAAAATACTAATAATGCAGATTAGACTTAAAAGTGTGTTGTGTCTCTAGCTGTTCTGTTGTGAACAGCGCAAAAAAATTGAGGGAATACTCATCCAGTCTTTGAACAATATTATTTAACTGAGCAAATGTGACGTCGCTTACAAACGAGTGAAGTTCTGACATAAACTAACAAAAAACAAACCCATTGCCATCAAGCGGATTTTGACTCATAGCAACCCTACAGGACAGAGTAGAACTGCCCCTACGGTTTCCAAGGAGCCGCTGATGGATTCAAACTGCTGATCTTTTGGTTAGCAGCCATAGCACACCGCAGCTCTTAACCACTGTGCCATCTCTGTTATTTCACTGGTTTCACCTTTATCCTACTCTTTAAAGCAAACAAAAATATCAAACATTCCTGTCGGAGCAACCCTGGCTCATCAATGACAACCATAGGTTGGCTACTGGGCTTGGCAAAAATCAAAGAAAGCGTTCAGTGAGAATCAACTGGCTACATGGAATTTAAACAAACAGTACTGTCTATTTTATTTGTAAATTGTAATCAACCTATGAATGTACACACAGGGCTCCTGGGTAGTGCAAGTGGTTTGCTCTGGGCTACTAACCTAAAGGTTGGCAGTTTGAACCCACTCGGTGGTGCCGTGGAAGAAAGGCCGAACAATCTGCTTTCATAAAGATTATAGTAATGAAAACACATTGGAGCAATTCTACTCTGTAAAACACGGGGTCACCCTGAATCAGAAATGACTTGGCGGCTACGGGTTTGGTTTTTTGGGTTTATGTACATATACAAAGGAGCCCTGGTGGCGCAGTGATTAAGCACTCAACTGCTAACTGAACGGTCGGTGTTCAGAATTTACCAGCTGCTCTGCGGGAGAAAGATGTGGCAGTCTGCTTCCATAAAGATTACGGCCTTGGAAACCCTATGGGACAGTTCTACTCTGTCCTACAGGGTCACTATGAGACGGAATCGCCCCCACGGCGATGGGTTTATGTACATATATGAGCACTTTATTCCCCTGCAGAGACGACTACTGAACATTTACCAGCACCTTCCTGCTCTTAGGACATTGCAGCAGTGAAGACTTGCAACTTAAAGCTGTGTGGCCCTTTCTGCTTTCAGCCCTGCCATTGCCCTCCTGTGTAAACCCAGCTGAAATAATGTCAGAAGTTGAAATTTGGGGCCCTTTGTGAGTGTGAACAGAAGGTCCTGAGAGAAGACAACCTAGTCCTGGCCCCACAGCCTCACCCCATCACCCAGAATTTGGCCCTCTGCAGCCTGGGGTCAGCTAAGTGTGTCAGGGGAAATGGAGCAAACCCCAAGCATCCCAGATGGGAAAGGAAATGGGGACTGCCACCCTCTGTGGATACACAGCTCTCTGGAATGCCGTTCTAGTTTCTCCTAACTCCCCTCTGTGAATGGGAAAATTCCTGTTTCCTCTGGGGATGGGTACCTTTAGTGGTGAAGTGGTGGTGACCACAACTCAGGCACTTGGGGCCAGCGGGATTAACATTGTCCCAGGGCTCTTTCTTTCAAATCCTTACGGACCGTTGAGTCGATTCGGACTCATAACAACCCCGTGACTGCAGAGTAGAACTGCATACCACAGGGTTTTTGTAGCTGTGACCTTTTGGAAGCAGATCACCAGGGCTTTTCTCTGAGGCGTCTCTGGGTGGGTTGGAACTGCCTACCTTGCTGTTAGTAGTCAAGCGCTTAACACTTTCTGCCACCCTGGGACTCCTTACGTACCATACTCTTTTCAAAAATGTGGGAATTAGCTAATTTTGCAGGAGATGTGTAGAAACCTCTAAGTTCACTTAGTCCTCCCTGGTTCATTCTGGATGGGGCAGGCAAAGCCCAGAGAGGGAAAGGATTTGTCTAAGACCACACAGCAGGTTGATGGCAGAGCCCGGACGCCTGACTTCCAGACCAGTGGTCTTTCCCCATAACCTCTCTCTCTCACCCAAACTCCTGGCCAGGTTTTGCCCAGAGAGGGAAGCAGCGGTGGGGCTTCACGAAGGGGTCTCTCCTGGTTTCTGCACAGGGCTGTCCCCCCGCCCCTCAGCTCTGGCCCAGCCCCGTGTTACCTGCTCCTATCACCACTGCATCATACTCAGGCTTCAGGCGTCCCCTGGCTCCAGAGTGAGTTTCTCTCCAAGCAGGGCGGGGAGAGGCACGCAGCGCCCTGCCCAGACCTCCACAACTGGTGGCCATTTCTGCCCTGTGCTGAGCAGCAGAAGACTAGGACTTTGCTTGCAATCAGCTTTTTGTGCCGCCCCCAGGCCAGGGGAGGAGCAAGGAGAAAGCAGGAAGACAGGAGGAACTACAGCCTAGCTTCCCGTGCTTGGCTCTGGGCCATGACTAAGAAGCAGAGGTTGCTCTGTGCTCTGCTTTGGCAGGGCAAACCTCCCAAAGGAGGCTGCCTATTAACCAGGCAGAAGTCCGAGTGCCCCCAGCACTGTGGAAAATGATTACTGTACTGATAAATCAGAGGGCCCCATGTGCCAGACACTTTGCTGAACATATTTTGGGCAGCTTCTCGTTTAATCTTAAAACAAAAAACCAAACCAGTTGCCATTGAGGCCATAAACCAAACCAGTTGCCCTCAAGTTCATTCCAACTCACGGTGACCCCACGCGTGTCACAGTAGAACTATGCTCCACAGGGTTTTCAATGGCTGATTTTTTGCAGGTAAAAATGTCTTCCGAGGTATCCCTGGGTGGATTCAAACCACCTACCTTTCAGGTAGGAGCCAAGCGCCTAACTGTGTACCACCCAGAGGCTCCTGGCTGAGCCTCAGAGCTCTCCACTGTACAGGTGAGGGAGCCCAGGCTCGGAGAAGGCCATGAAGTCAGAAAAGGTTTGACTCCAAAGAGCCTTCTCCTTGCTGTGCTGTTCGCCTCACGTGAAGGAACCAAATGTCTGTGATGTGCTAGGTGGGAATTTCAGAACTAGAAGAGAGAGATTCCTGGCGGACTCTACTCCAACCCAAGTCCTCCACCTGGAAGGGCGTGAAGAGCCCATGCCCTCCAGAGGCACAGCCTGCCCACCGGCTGAAAGCCTCCAGGGGCAACCACTCACCATCAGTGTGGCCAGGGCCTCAGCACCACTACGGAAAAGCCACATCTATGTTGGCCCACAGACGGCCACGAGGTCCCTCCTACAGGCTTCACCGCTTCCACTTAACAACAGGCTGCCGAAGACCCTGGCAGGGGCCTGGGGCAAGTTCACTGTTTGCAATTCTTGGGGTTGCCCTCTTCTTTTGAAGGCCTGGACATCTCTCCTGTCTTTTGGCGCCTTTCCCATTTTGCAAGAATCTTCAAGGATTAAAGATCACATCAGTAAATACCTTCCTACTATCCTTTTGGCCTGTCTTGAATTAGGAGCCTCTTGTTCTCTGCCCATTAGTTAGGAGACCATTCTCCTTGCTGTAGGGGAAAGCGCTCCCCAGAAGCTGAGAGTGTGTGAAGTGCTCTGTCATCTACCATTGCTGCGGGGATTAGACAGAACCTCACACTGGGAGAGTAGGTGGGAAAGCTGGTGCTGAGGAAGGGTGCTTTCCAACGGGCCCTTCTACTCTCTCTCGACTCAGGCAACCCACAGGAGTTTACACCTCAGGTGAATCTCTGCTAAAACCCGATTCAGGATGTTCACCCCAGTGTTATTTATGATATTGAAGAATTATTAAAATGAGGGGCACTGGTTAAACGAGCCATGTCACATCCTGCTGCTGTTAAAAAGGCAAAACACTAGGCAACCCACTCGGTGAGCTTACAGACGATTGGATTTTTTTTCCAAATTAAAATTTTTTTTTGTTGCTCAAAATGTACACAAAAAGACACCAATTCAATTTCTACATACACAATCCAGTGACACTGATTACATTCTTCAAGTAGGGCAACCATTCTCACCCTCCTTTTCTGAAATGTTCCTCCCCCACTAACATAAACTCACACCCCCCTAAGCTTCCTAACCTTTCCAGTTGCTGCTGTCAATTTGATCCCATATAAATAGTTCTTTAAAGGAGCACAATGCTCAAGGCATACATTATTTACTAACTAAGCTAAACTGTTATTTGGTTTAAAGAAGACTACAGCGGATATTTTTGGTTTAAGGTTTAAAGATTAATAAATGATTGAATTTTTTTTTTCTGCTCTTCCGTGTTGCCCACGGTTTTCTTTTTAATTTCCATGCATAAAACCACAATATTGAGGAACATTAAAAAAAAAAAAAAACCCAAACCCATCGAGTTGATTCCAACTCATAGTGGGCAGAGTAGAACTGCCCCACAGGGCTTCCAAGGAGCAGCTCGTGGCTTTGAACTGCCGACCTTTTGGTTAGCAGCTGTAGCTCTTAAGCACAGCGCCACAGATCCAGTCAACTCTGGTGACAGTTCCTCACGGCTGTCTACTGAGGGCTTCTGCCCAAGGTGCAGTTCAAGCTCCTTCAGTGCCTCATTCCCCCCAGGACTGTTCCCTTAAAGGGAAAGAGCAAACGCTCACCTGGACACACCTGGTGTCACAGATGCATGCACCCCTTTGTTGTGGGGGATGCTTGGCTTCTCCAGTTCACTCCTCTCCATCCCAGCTGTGGCCTCTGGGCGTGAGAAGGGGCGGACCCCTCTAACGAACCCCCTCCCCACTCCCAGTGCGCTTCCTCCCACGGTCTCTCGTCCTTGCGTCCTTTTTGGGGCAGGGATTACTGGTAAGAAGAGAGGCTCTGTACCCTGGGGAGTGGCTCTCAGTGCAGGGCACATTAGAATCACGTGGAAAGCTTTTACAAATACCAAAGCCTGGGCTCCTCAGCAGATCAAGGGAATCGCACCCTGGGGCCAGGACATCAAGAACCGCAGCCCTAGGGCAGAACCACCAGGACTGGGGGACTTAGCAAGGGCTCGCAGACACTAACAAAGCAGTTCAGAAGCACAGGCAGGTGTGGGTTTGAATAATAACAGTAACAATAACCAGCATTTATTGAGCACCTCCCAGGTGCCGGTAAGCCGGACAACCACCTGTGAGGTAGAAGTTATCACTTTAACTGTGGGGAAACAGGTCTAGCGTTTAAGAAACTTGCCCAGAGCCGCAGACTGGAAGTGGCAGAGTGGGAATTCAATCCCAGCCAATGAAGCACCTTTTATTTGGGAGGGAAACAGCTTCCTGAGGGGGCTCCTTCTCCACTCTGAGAACAGCAGAAAGGAGGGTGTTTTCAGACCCCTTAGGCACTGGGGACGGCCACCTGGTCTCCTGGGGTGAACAGAGAGGTGGTTCTCAGTCAGCTCCAACCTCGCAGCACTGCTGTTCTAAGGAGACACATGGCACTCCCTGGTGTCCCTCTTCCTTCGCAGGGAAGCATGTGGGGGCCTGCTGGTTACCCCGCATGGAGGGCGGTCTAGACAGCTTCTTTTAAGAAACACTGGGGCTGTCCTGGGGACCCTGTTCCATCACCAGGATGGCCACCCCTGACGGACCGCAGGTGGCATTTGCCATGGGGAATGTTTCAACGCGTGGGTGGCTCGGAGAGCCGTATGCAGAGAGCAGCGTGCAGGCCAGTCAGCCCCAGCCTAGAGCAGGGGGATGCGGGAGGCTTCCCACAGGCGCCGGGCCAGCTCGCCCGCCTGCTGCACCACCACGTCTGTGGGGATGACGGACAGATGGAGGGCCAGCAGCTCGTAGCACTTGACGGCCTCGGCTGGGTGGCTCTTGTTGTAATAACGCAGGAGCTTCCTGGGGGAGGACACAGGAATGAGAGGATTCAAAACCCAGGCCACCACCATCCTCCCAAAGCCAGTGACCACTTCTGACACCAGGCGAGCACCCCAACGCCCTGCCCACACTCATGTCATCAGGCCCTGGCACTGCCCAGTGAAGCCTCCCTGTCCCCAAGCACCTAACCTGGTAAGTCTCAGCCCCAGGCCACTGTCCACCCTTGTAGGGTTTTAGCCCTCACACTGGGGTCTGTTGAAGGCAGCGGCGTGCTAGCACAGGGATACCACAGAGCCAGCAGGGACATTCTTCTGGGGCCAAGCATGGACGTTTACAAATGCTGCCAAGATTTGGCAAGCAGGAAGATTGGCCAAAACGCAAAGGAGCTTCCAACTTGCTTCCTCTCTCATGGAATATCTGCCCAGGCTGTGAGGAGCTTGGAATGTGGGCTTCTGGCTTCCTGGGGGGAGGCATCACTGATGGGAAGAGCTACTCTCTAAGGCAGGCTGCCACATATCACTCAGAATGGGATACACCCGTTGTTCCCAAAGGTTCTCCGGATCGGTGTCACCTGTAATAGTCTCCGCCCAGCATGCCAATGGGAACCGAGTCATCGGAAAGGACAGGCACCTCGATTATCTGTAGTTTGTAGCCCTGAGGAAGGAGGAAGAGGCCGTGAGAACAGGGAGGCCATGGGTGTGGTGGAGAGCGTGGGCTGGAGTCAGACACATGGCTCGGCCCTGCTGTGCTTGGAAAAATGAGGGGCCTCTTTTTACCTTGTTTTCTCATCTGTGAAGTGGGAGTAACAATAAGCACCTTAGGAACACTAGAGGTAACGGGTAGAAAGCTTCAGAGACCATGCCTGGCACGTGGGAAGTCCTCAGAAAACGGCAGCTCTCATTATCATGAGTGAACCTGGACCAGCAGCTGTACCACTGTGGAGGCCGCCTTGAGGGTGACTCGGGGAGGTGTCAGGTAGAGCCTCTGGGATAGCAAAGCATTACCAAAAGATCCAAGTCTCCAAACGGGAATTCCCGTGGTGGTAGAAAAGTGGTGGTGGGGGTGGGGTTTAAGATCTGCAGCACATCTGCTGTGTGTTGGGCACAATCATGGCGCTCCTACACACACCCTCACCTAATGCTCACATGGCTGCTACACGCCCACTGCAGATGGGGAGATGGCCTCAGCAGTAGTAAGCAGTTTACCCACGACTGCACAGTGGTGTGGCCAGCATTCATATCTGAGCCTCCCCATCCCCACAACCTAGTTCATCCTATTACCCCAAGGAAAAGGTCAAAGGAACTTTCTAGCATTTCTGTCATACACATAACCCAGGCACTTGGGAGGAGCTGATGCAATGGATAGAGTGGAGGCCTGAAGGTCAGGAAAGCCGAGTTCGAGTTCTGGCTTCATCACCATGAGCTCTGTGGCCCTGGCCAGGATGTCTGACCTCCCTGAGTATCAGTGCCTCCATCTGTAAAATGGGGACAATAATACCTTTGCTAACCGTCACAGGAGGCTGGTGTGAGAATCAAATGAGAGGACAGCCATTAAAGACCCCAATAATGACACAGCACTATGGAATGGGTGGGTGGTCACCCTCAGGGTGAAGTGAAGGAGGGCTTGCTGCCAAGAGTAGAGAGAGCAGGGCACAGGCAGGGGAAGGGCAGGGATACGGGACCAAGCAAATGTGAGGGGTAGAAAGTACGATCCTTAGAGAGCTGAACAGTCAGCTGAGGAGAAAACAGAAAGAAAGAGAAGACATAAGACAGTAAACCCCCATTACCTGTTTACAGCGTAAGAACGGTGAAGTCTAGAGAAAGAAGTACAGACACGAGGCAAGAGACCTGAGCCATACTTTCAGCTTTTCGTTGGGCAGGCTGGGTAACTGCTTTGCACCTCGGTTTATCCACCTATACAACGGGAATGGCAGCGTGCTGTGCCTTATGCATGAACTGATGGTGTTGAGGCACTACTCATGAAGCTTGTGATCTGAGGGGCCTTTCTCCCACTGGGGCATCCGTTTATCTGTTCACACGTCTACCTGGACGCTGCCTTGAACAATGGCGTGATTTTGTCAGGCAGCTGGATAGAGGGATCACAGAGCAAAGCTAAATGGCCCACATGAGAATGGGACCTGTGAGTTCTGGGTCCCAACCAGCTGTGTTTACCTGTCCTTCCTTACACCAGGGACAAGAAGAGGTGAAGAGACAGCCTGACATGATTCAGAAGACGAGAAGCCAAGAGTTACAAGAAAAGAAAGCACTGCAGGCGTGTCCTGCCCTGGGACCTGGGCGCACCCACCATCTCGTTTTCGAACCACAGGAAATAGGAGCAGTAGAAGTCCCCCTCCCGGAACAGCAGGGTGGTGTAGCCCTTCTGGAGGTATCTGCGTGCCAGCCGGATCAGAGACCAGACCTGGGGAAAGGAGGGAGAGAGTGTTCACCCCCACCCTCATGGCCTGCCCTATTACAGGGGCAGCACTGGGCTCCCACCTCCGGACATCGCTGAGACTGACAGGGAAGAAGAAAAACACCTGGGTGAGGAGCTCCCTGAGGCCAGGGGCCTCTCTGGCTCATCTGCTTCCTTAGTGCCTGGGGCACTGCCTTGGCTCAGAGTAGAAGACTGAAATAAATCTCTACTGCATGGATGGATGGACTGCCCTTCACAGAGTCACCGGGAGGACAAATATATGTTGTTGTTACGTGCTGTCGAGTCGGTTCCGACTCACAGCGACCCTACAGGACAGAGCAGAACTGCCCCATAGGGTATCCAAGGAGCGGCTGGTGGAGTGGAACTGCCGATCTTTTGCTTAGCCAAGCTCTTCACCGCTGCGCCACACACACACATAAACATATGTAGAGACACTACATGACTTTAACATGCTACACTTGAGCCATAAATTAATCAGTCATCCAAGCTAGGAAACAGCCAGGGGCATTTTAACACTGTAGGAGATCAAGGTGTGGCCACCTAGAGGCCCCTCCTGTTGTCCAGGGTCACCTCTGGTTCTGTGACAGGAAGGTGATGGTAAACCATGTCCAAACTCAGAGGCACGTTCCCTGCTCTAGGGTGAGGTCCAAGCTAGGGCACAGCAAGGCTGGAGGGGACCCGCAGGAGAAGGTGTCTTAGATCCTCTCCGCGACCTTCTCTTGCGTCATGCAAGGCCCTCCGGATGCTGCCTGTGGACTGCCTGAGGGAAGGCAGCAGGGACTGCTCCGGCTTTCCCCTTTTCCCAGGGGCTGGGAGCAGACAGATGAGCCTCTCACCAAAAAGCTTAGTGGACGGAAGAAGGCATGATTCCTGCTACACCTGATCACAAGGTAATATCTAATTAAATCTGGCAACAGATACATAGGTTTGCTATACTTTTCAGGAAAGCAGTTTGACAACATGCATTAATAACTGTAAAAACATTCCTCCCGTCTGACTTAGCAATTCCATTTCTGGGAATCCATACTGAGGAAATAATCGGAGATGAGGACAAAGACGGATGCACAAAGGTGTGCGCTGCAGAATTATTAATCATAGTGAAAGCTGGAGACAACTACATGCTCGACACTGGGAAATGGGGAAGTGAATTATGTGACGTTCACCTGATGGACTATTACGGAGCTGTTAAAAATCCCATTTATAAACAATTAATGACGTGAGGAAATACACGACACGTGAGGTGAAAATGTGGTAAACGTAACTGCGTATACAAGATGACCTCGACTAGAGAACTGTGCACAAAAAAGCAATGAAAAGAAACGTGCCAGGATGCCAAAGCGACCAGCCGGGAAGGGGAGGTGAAGATGGCGAGGATGACGGCATCGGTAAGCGGTCCATGAACGGCACTGGTATTATGCTCTCCACACCGTGCTCAACATTTTACAGACACCATCGCATGTAATCTTCACCATCGTTCTATGCTGCAAATAGTGTGGCTGCCCCTTTCTCAGATGAGGAAACTGACACTTAGACCAAGCAATGCCCAAGGCCACACGGCTAACGAGTGGCAGAGCTGGGCTTCAGACGCAGGCATCTGTCACTCGTCTTATTTTAACCATAATGACACACTGTATTGGAAAAAATATATAATAATTATACTTACATAACCTAACAACATAATATAATAATTACCTAAGAACAACGTACATTAAAACCTACAAAAGCTGGAACCTGTAAGGTGGAAACCTGTCAGAGAAGGAAAACTCAAATACCTATATATTTTCCCCTAATAGACAGAAAAGTGGTAAGACTGTTACACCCTGTCAAAGCTGGAAACCTTGGAAGACCTGAGAAAACAAGGCAGCCCCATCAAGTTCCAGTATCACAGGTTTCACTGTATGTATGTATGTGTGTTGTGCTAGGTACTACGGATTTCAATGCATAATGACCTCATGTGACAGAGCAGAACTGCTCCATAGGGCTTTCTAGGCTGTGATCTTTACAGGAGCAGACTGCCATGTCTTTCTCCTGTGGAGCCACTGGGTGGGTTTGAATTGACAACCTTTTGATTAACAGTGACACACACGCACGCAGGCACGCAGGCACGCACGCACGCACGCATAAATATAGCCCGTTGCTGTCATTTATGACTCACAGCAACCCTATAGGACAAAGTAGAACTGCCTCGTAGGGTTTCCAAAGCTGTAATCTTTATAGAAGCAGACTGCCACATCTTTCTCCCATGGAGTAGCTGGTGGGTTGAAACCGCTGACCTTACGGTTATCAGCCGAGCACTTAACTACTATGTCACCAGGGCTCCTTATAATGCCCTATGGGGCAGTTCTACTCTGTCCTATAGGGTTGCTATGAGTCAGAAGTGACTTGATGGCATGGGTATTTATATACATATATATATAACGTATGTATACGTATAGTTAGATCTATACAGTTTTTAACGAAGTGACAAAGGGCACCCCCAGCGACCAAAAATACTATTTTCCCATGAAGATGAGTCAATTAAATTAGGAGAATAAAACCCCCTAGAGAAGGCTTCCTTAGTAAAAACCGGTTTTAAATTCTGATACCCACAGCAATTTCTTCTTTCCATTTTAGTAAATTCTAAAAAACTTCCGTAAGCATTTATTTATGCCAGGCACTATGCTAGGTACTAGCCATTTCCTCCTCTGACCCTGCCGCCCAGAACACTCTGCCAATCCTAAGCACATCCTCAACCTCCACTGAGGCCCACTGGGCCCCAGGTACTGTGCCCTGAAGGCCAAGAACACAGTCGCTATTCCTGAGGTGTTTGCAGTCTGACTGGATGCACACAATGAGAGAAGATTGCAGCAAGGGTTAATGGGCGTGTGATCAGAGCCTCATGGGAACCCAGAGGACAAAGGGGCTAGTTCTTCCCCGGCAGGTGCAGGCCTCACCATGTCCCATCTGCTGGGCAGTGAAGAGGGCCCAGCCAGGGGAGAGGTTACCTTGGTTTTGACGAAGGCAGCCAGAGGCCCCTTGCCCAACTCTGAAGTAGTCTTGTCATGGATGCTGAGGGAAGGAGCCACCATCTGCCCAGTCGTGCGGTCCACGTAAATGAAATGCACCAAACCTGGGAAGTCTTCTAGGTATGTGAGGTCTCAGTTAAGGTGTTTACAAAGCCAGGAACCAGGGAGAGCGTGCTCTGTCCTTGTTTTAGGCTGCCAGTCCTACTAGGCAGTGGGGTCAGGAGGGCCAGGTGCGCCACATCTGCCCTTCCCCATAGGGTTCCATTCCACCCAACCTCCCAGCCTCCCTGCTCTCCAGGGTCTCTCGTCACCTCCCAACTTCCCGGCCTTGAGAAGTCCTAAGACTCAAGTACAATAGATCCTTGACATCTGTGCACTTAACATGGGCATTTCTGGACCCTGCAGGAACGTGGGATGAACTTGAATCGTACACACTGTAAGGCTGATGTGACAGCATAGCCACGAAGCTAATGAGTGAGCCTGGGAGGCCACCCAGCCTCCAAACCTCACCACAATTTGTTCATCGCTACCCTTCATCTTGAGAGGTCAGAAGGCTTCCATTTGAGGGGGAGGAGCAGACACCCATGGAAGGGCAGTGGCTGATGGCTTAGAGACCCTCGGGCATCCCTTTCACCTGCCCTACTGAAGACACAACTCACAGGGGACTTAAGGCCTGACCCTTCAGAGATGTGAATACAGGAAAAGCTGCTTTATAGAAAGTTCCATGGAAAATTAGTATTCAATAAAACTAGCGTTCCAGAAAGAAAGGGTCAAATAAGCTTGGGAATGGTTTTATGAACAGGATGAGCGTTATTTACCGCAGGACTTCCCAGAGTCTTGGCAAGCGCACAGCGCTGCTCTAGTAAGGAGATGGCTCTCAAACCCCCAGACCACAGAAAGCCCGCCACCACCACCACCCACGAGCAAAGCCTATTACCTTTCTGCTGGTTGGGAAACACTGACGTAAGGGATCTCTAAGGCTTTTATGAACTACTTTTGGGACAGCAGAACTCTGACATCAGCCTTGGAACACTCCTACAGACAAGGTTCCTGGGACACCACCCTCTGTTAGTTTGCTTCCGAGAAAAGAAGCAGAGGAGACTGAGCATGTATTCTCCCTTCCCCCAGTCCCCGAGGTCCTTCAGAGAGGGCAGGTGGAAGGGGCATCTGATGCTGCAGGTTTGGGGCTCGGGCAGCAGGATATGACACCATGGTGATGTTCCGCCGGCTCTTCACTAACAAAAAGTCCTTCCAGTCTGCCAGCTTTTCTCTGCAGGGGAAGCACAGGCCACTGTGAGCCATGTCCCCAATGCTGCCTCAGGTGGTCAGACGGCCACACCATACTTACTGCATGAGCTTTCGGGCTTGGTCCTGGAGGTGCTGGGGCAGGTGGGGGCCGCCCCGGCTTGGTGCTGTGCTCAAGAGGCTGAGGCGGTAGATGGCGCAGAGCTGCTGCTTCACCTTCCCGCATGCTTGGAGCAGCCTGGCCCCGGGGGTAAGAGCATCACAGGCGGACGAAGCCTGGGAGTGCTCCATCCCCATGATGTAGCCACCCCCTGCTTCTGCACCGTGATACAGAGCTGATCAAACACCACTCGCCTGCGTGGAGCTGGGAAGCAGCTCCCAATTTTTCCCAGCATGATGCTCCACGCAAGTGGAATTAAATCTCTTTACCACCTCATCATTTTACCAATAAACGAGGGGAAGTACCTTGCTTGAGGCCATATCCAAGTCAGCACTAAGGCAGGTCTTTCTCCGCAGTGTTGGGCCTTCACAACTGGCCCCTCAGGCCCCTCAGCTCCCCCCACCCCCTTCATGCAGAAGCTCCTTCTGGAGCATTCTCTCCCTCTTGGCATGGGGAAGGACACACCCTCTGTCCTCAGGGCCACTACTTACTCCCAGGACGAGCCTGGCTCACTTCTGGAGAAGGCCTTGGTCTTCAACTCCAGCCAGGTGCTCTGTAAGGAGAACAGGTGACATGGTGGCTGCCTGACAATGTTCCAGCAGTAAAGCCCCAGGGAGACCCCTTCCCATGCTGGGGCTGAGCAGGCACCCAGTGGCTTCAGCGTCTAGGCTCGGCATGAGTCTGCCTTCATTCTGCCCACGCTGGCCTCTCAGGCAGGCCCATCAGCACCCTGCCCACCGCTGCGAATGGCACACTAGTCACTCTTACTGCTCTTAAAGAGCAGTTCCTGGGTGCCCGGCACTGTGTTAGACACCGTGACTCTCTGTCTAGAAGGTGACAAGATCGGGGTGCAGAGGGAAGTGCCTCCAGGGAGGGCGAGCATGGTGCAGGGGGCTGGGACACAGGATGGGCAGCTGCCGCTGTGGGACTCAGGGATGGCATCAAGGCTTTGAGGGCCTGCGCAGGATCTCCTTAGAGGACGAGAACTTTGCATGTGTGATGCCCCGAGGCCCTGCGGAACACTGAGCTGCTTGGCTTCTCAAAAAAAGAGGACCCGGGGCCTTGGGGTTGACTGCTTGCTCTGCTTCCTCCAATCCTTCTGCTTATTTCAGACCAGTCTGTACTGCAGCCACAAGAACTCGCAGTTCCTCAAACAGACTCGAGCCCTGTCAGGTGCACGATGCTGCCCCCAGCTGCTTAGACCTGGGTGGTCTGCCTCCTGTTCTCTGGACTTGGTTCTAGGCTTCGATCCAGACTGTGCTGTGATGTACTGTTTTCTACTGCTCACGTCTGCTCCGTCTCCTGGTCTCACCTCCCCACTGGCTCGGAGCTCCCGGGGCCAGGGGCTGTCTCTGCTTGTGTGTGTGTGTCCTCCCCATGCCCCGGTGCACCAGTCATACCACAGGTGGACACCCGTTGTCAGGTGTGATGGATGGATCACTGGCCTAAGGCCAGAGTCAGGATTCAGGTTCTGGCCCCACAGTTCATGAGCTGAGTAATCTTAGCCAAGTTATGATTTGTCTAAGCCCATTTCGCCGTCTATAAAATGGAAATTACAACTCGTGTTCTGTCAAACTCATGTGAAAGTGTTCTGCAGTCTAGGTGGCACAAATGGTTTGTGCTCAGCTGCTGACCTAAAGGTTGGCTATTTGAACCCATTCAGCAGTACTGTGGAAGAAAAGGCCTGGCGATCTGTTTCTGTAAAGATTACTAAGAAAACCGTGGGGTCACGAAGAGTCAGAACCAACTGGATGGCAACTAACAACAACGTAAGGTTTTGTTATTCTCCTCTCAGAAAAGGGGACGACAGGCTCAGAGATCAGTGGCGGAGCAGAGACAGTGTCTGGAATCTTTGGCCCCTAATCTGTGGCCCAAGGGACCTGCTGCCCCACTGCTGCCTCTTCTCCTCCAAGGCTGGGCACATCCCAGGACCCAGGTCTCACCTGAATCTCCTGGCCCCCTCGATTCTTGACAAACTTGTCCATCCTCTGGCGCAGGTCTGCCACGAGGGGGTGGGACCGCAGGGTACCTCCGGCCTCATGCCCCTCCTTCAGCTTTTTCTCCAACAGGGAAAACCCATCCAGCAGCTGGTAGAGGACCAGGGCCAGGGGGGCACTGGGGCTCTAGGCAGAAAGCAGTGTCAGGTGGGATAGGGCAGTGGTGGAGATGGTGTTCAGGCCCTGGGGTTGCCAGGGCAGGGTGAGGACCCTGATACCTTGGTCAGGAGCACCATGTTGATGCCCGGCCACAGGGGCAGGCAGTAAAAGGTGTGGGGCACCAAGGGGCAGTAGCTCTCTTTTATGCTGGCGTCCAGGAAGATCCTTCTGGGGCTGGACGCTGTTGGGGAGTGAGGAACTAGCATCTGCAGAGTGTCTTCGGCTACCTACAAGGAAGAAGGAGCTGGCAGGGAGTGGTAGGTAAGGAGGGAAGGGCCACCTGGCCTCTCCCCAGGTCGGACTTACCCACAGTTGCCCATGTGCTGTCCTCCCTCTGAACCATGAAGGAACACAGATTTTTACTCCAGAGAATCCCAGGTCTTCAATCCCTACACTCTTGCTGCAACCGCCCTAGCAGCCCCAGCTCTGCTGCTGTCTCTCAGCTTCTTCTAGGCCTTTCCGCCTCAGAGTCAGGGATGAATGCCAAGTGGGATAGGGAATAGGAGCTGGGAGTGGGTGGTAAAGAAGGGACCAAAACGGCAGGAACAATAGACAGCAGTGGAACAGGAAGAGGAGACGCCCTCATCACGCCTTCAATTAGATGAAGGTATTTAAATAACGTTTATTTAAATTAAAGAACGTTCTGTCATTTCAGTCCCTCTCACAACATCCTAACAACCGTTCAAACTGTCCAGGTGGGGAAACTGAGGCATAAAGTGCCTAACTGAGCAAGACTCCAACCTCAGGGAGGGCTCTGAGTAAGAAAGCCTTTAGTGGGAAAACTTAGAGAATTAAGGAAATCATTAAAGATGGCACAAAGATTTCTATATAAGGATGTCACTGAAGTGTTATATTTAACAGTAAAAACTGAAAACAACGTCCTAGTCAACTCTGGGAGGTTGCTGAAAAAAAAAAAACACACCCACGTGATGGACTATTGCATAATTATTAAAAACCATGCTGTTGAAAAATGCTTAGTAAATGGGAAAACGATTAAAGAAAAAAGTATAATGAATTTCATTAAGATCCAACTTTGGTTAAAAAAGAATTCATAAATGTACATATAATAGGAAAAAAGACTAGAAAGAAACACCCAAAAATATTTATAGTAGTTAACATCCAGGGTTGGGATTGAGAGGAATTTTTATTCTCTTTTCCATACTGTTGTTATTTTCTAATTTTTCTACAATGAATACTTTTATTTTCTCACTTACAAAAACATTAAAAATTAAGCTGCACTTTCTCTCTTAAGAATAGTGAGAAGGGTGGGATTTATCAGGAGTGAGGCCCGGCACCTGGGGGAGGGTATGGGGTAAAGTCACCCTTCACACTTCCCCCACCCCTGCAATGACCGACCCTGTGGGGCAGGAGGAAGGCTGGCCCTGGTGGAGCCCCCTGGATGCAAAGCCCTGAGTCCCCAGTGCTTGCAGCAACCTCTCCAATCAGCCAGTGAAGGCGGAGCTTCCCTTCCCCCAGGAGACACTCACCTGGATCTGGTAGGTATCAGTGGGTGGGGTGCCCTCATCCAGCCAGACAATGCTACCTGCAGGCCACAGGCAATGACAATGTAAACAGTGGGGTGTCAGAATGGGAGGGGTGGAGATAGAAGGGACCCCCATCAGTCAGTCCTGAAGCACAGGCAGGGAGAGAGGCACTTCAGTGCGGGAAGGTGCAGCACACGTGCTGGAGAGCTTTACAGTGCATAGTAGCCACGGGCAAAGCAGCCTGGGTCTGGGGAAGAGAAGCTTCCCCCAGAGCCAGGAGCTGGGAATCGAGCTCCTAAAGATGTAACAGGAAACAAGGGTGGGAGTGGTGGTATCGCCATTTCCCTCAGAACCCCTGCTTCAACCCCTTTAATCTCCTCCGTATTCCCGTCCTCGCTATTCCTTCAGGCCCTTCCCTGGCTATAATAGCAGATGCTGTTGAGTTGATTCTGACTCATGACACCATGTGTGTCAGAGCAGAACTGTGCTCCATGGGGTTTTCAACGACTGGTTTTTTTGAAATATATCACCAGGCCTTTCTTCCAAGGCACCTCTGGGTGGGATCCAACCTCCATCCTTTCAGTTAGCAGCCGAGCATTAAACCACTGTGCCACCAAGGCTCCTTCAGGGACTCCACAGTGAAGGTATAATAGAGGAGGGCCCAGGAGGCAGCACACAGTCTACATTTCCCCCATTAATTTGTTCAATCAGCAAACCTTCACTAAGCACCTACTAGGTGCTAGGAATTGAGCTAGATTTACCACCTACTATAGCTCATGTGGAGCCCTGGTGGTGCACAGTGGTTAAGAGCTCAGCTGCTAATCAAGAGGTCCGCAGTTCAAATCCACCGGCTGCTCCCCCTATGGGGCAGTTCTACTCTGCCCTATAGGGTTGCTATGAGTCAGAATGGACTCAACAGCAATAGATTCGGATTTTTTTTGGATAGCTCACCAAAAACCTACTGAAACCATTACATATTTGAAATATTATATGCTTGTAGTAATGTTGTTCTCTTATATTTCACTGCAAATAATCATCATTTATAACCATGTTTCTCCGGGGAAACTGTTCCTGAGTTTCAAACACCCGATTTACAAATGGATGAGCGCAGCTTCCACCATTTCCAAGTTGTGAGTTTCACCATTATTTACAGCTCGCAGGTAGAGGAAACTAACCACTGAGAGACACAGCGGCAGGAAGACGATGGTGATGAATGAGGGAAGGGAGCAGTAAGAAGCAGCAGAAGGAACTTCAGAGATCACCCAAATGCACCGTGTTTTGGGCTCATGAGTACTTGGAGAATCGGAGGAAAGCTCCGGGCAAGCATGTATGACGTGGTGCCCAATCTCAGCTATCCCAGGCTCCCTGAAGCCTGTCCAAGGACCGCAAGTGAAGAACGTCTAGCCCAGTGGTTTTCCACCTTGGCTGCACATGAGAATCATTTGGGGACCTTTGAAAACCCTTGCTGCCCAGGCCACATCTCGGACCAATTAAGTCAGAATCTCCGGGCACAGGCCCAGCTTCAGTATTTTGAAAGTTCCCCAAGTGAGTCTAACTGCAGCTCCAGCTCAAATCTGTGCAGAGAGGCAGGTCCCACCCTGACTGCTCTGGACTCACCTGGGGGAGTTTTCAGAAGTATTCACACCTGGGCCCCAGGTGCGGCGGCTATAACTGAACTGGTCTGGCTGACTCTCCTGGTGATTCCAATGTGTGGCCAGGGCTGAGAACCACTGGTTTAAGGGGGCCACACAGTCAATTTCCCCAAGGTGTTTCTCCTCCTGAAACCCTGGCCTTCTTCCTCCTATTAGATGATGCAAACCATATAACCCGTTCTTTCTCTCAAGAAAAGAAGAAAGACATTGAAGGCTGCTCACTCATAATGACTACAGTAGTCTGGGTTTTGGCTTATCTATTTGCCAAGCAATGCTGTCTATTTTTCCGTTAATAACATTAAATATATTTTTAATCTCTTTTTATTGTATATCCACAAACTGTGGAAAAATAGATAAGATATAAATAAACTATAACCCAACACTGTTGCGTCGATTCCAATTCATAGTGACCCTACAGGTCGGAACAGAACTGCCCCACAGGGTTTCCAAGGCTGTAAATCTTTCCAGAAGCAGACTGCCACATCTTTCTCCCGCAGAGTGGCTGGTGGGTTTGAACTGATGCCTCTTCAGTTAGCAGCCGAGCACTTAACCACTGCGCCACCAGGGCTCCTAAGCTATAAACTATGGAGACTGGATATTTATATTTTAAAAAATGTACTTCAAATCAAATGATATTGTTTAATTTTGCCTATTAATTACAAAAACAAAGATGAGGCAGAGAACACACACATGACAAATGAATTTTAAAATGGAACCGATTTGTCATAAAAAGCCTTGGGAAACATCTGAGCGGTCTCAACAGTCCTTGAGTTCAAGCTGGAGCTAGCAGAGACAACAGAGGGGAAGCTGGAGTCAGCGTCCTATGCTCTGGGGAGAAAAAAAACCCTTCAGAATTTGGGTGTCTGTGCCCAGGACCTGACAAGGTGTGGGGGTCCACTGAACCCCGAGACAGAATCCCTGGGGCTAACTGGCATCTGGCCCACCTTGCCTACTGACCCCCAGGCCTCACCTGAGCTCTGCTCGCTGGGGGAAGGAGCCGGTGTAAAGTACTCCTCAGGGAAGCAGAAGCTGTCTGTCTCCTGGAGGGAGAAGAGAGCAGCTCAGGCTGAGGGCCTGGAGAGGATCGCCAGGCTGGCTCACCCCCGGACCCTGCTTTCCTGGGAAGGGCCTGGCCACACAGGTGAGCCAGGTCGTTCCTCCCCGCAAGCACAGCACACACCGTCTCTGTAGAACTCCTCCTGGCCTGGCGGACGGAGCCAGGGCCCCAGGGCTGCTGCACGGGAATGTTCTGGCTGCTCCAGGGCCTTTGTGGGGAAGGCTGTGATGAGGCAGGGAAGACACTTGTTAGAGCACTCTACCTGGCCCCTTCCAGCACTTCACAGAAGAGCCCTCACAGCAGAGCCAGCAGGGCCCTTCAGCCCTCCACCCCGCCCCACTGCGGGGCCCTGTGCGTGGTTCTCACTTTCCAGCATGTTTCCATCCTAGGTGGTGTATTTTTTTATCCAGAACCACTGAGATTCCAGAAATTCCAGCACACTGGGATTTCTGATTCCACTACAACTGATGAGGATGACAAGGACGACAACAGTGACGGTGGTGGCTCATGCTGAGTGCTCACTACATCCCAGGCACGTCAGGCTCTGCGTCAGTCATCCCCTTTATTCCTCCCAACAACCCCTAGGGGGAGATGCCATCGTTATCCCCATTGAACAGATAAGGGAACTGAGGCTCAGAGGGGAAAGAACTTGTCCAGATCACACTGCTGGCTAAGTGGGGAGGCTGGGTTTCAAACCAGGACCGTCTGACTCCCCAAATCTGTACTTTTAACGCACTACGCCATATGCATTCCGAATCCCCCTTACATCTGAAAGCACAGGGAAAAAGCTGTGCCCCACCACAGGCCCAGAACTGTGAGGTGGAAACCATGGCCCCCCAGGAGCCTGCCCTCCACTGTCCAGGCTGGCTTCTGAGCTGTCTCTCTCTGGCCTCCACCACCCAGGGACCCGTCCTGAGACCTGAGCGTCATCGGCCCCCACAGTGCTCTCGCTGGGGTAGAGGTCCTGCACCAGGAGGATGAGGGCCAGCAGGTCTGCGGGGCGCAGCGAGCTCGCGCTGTGGCTGCAGACACAGAACAGGCAGTGAGTCAGCAAGTGCCGGCGCCTCCACCCCTGGAGGTGGCACTGGTCGGGGGCAGAGAGAGTAAGGAATCTAAGGCAAGGTCCCCACCCTCAAAGAGTTTACAAATTAAGTCAGCTGACTTAATCCTTTTTGGAGGAAGGCAAGGAATAAATACAATTAATCCATCAATTTTTAAAATAAAATTTGATTGTTAAAAAACATGTATCAATAGGAAACAACCAGGAACCAGTAATAGCATATAAGGAAGTTCTCCTAAATTCAGACTCTAAAACAGTGTTCCAGGAAGAAATGCTTCAGAGAAAGGGAAAGAGCCAGGAGGGGGTGAAGAGGTGAAGAATCTAGGAAGGCTTCATGGAAGAGATGGGTCCTGAGGTCTTCCTGGTGGGGGAGGCAGTGGTTTTGGGGTAAAGGGAATAGGAGGGGCAACAGTGAGAGGCCAGGGGGCCTCAGGCCACCAGGTGCCAGGCCTCGGCTCACCTGGAGTAGAGGGCCAGCAGCTTGGAGTGCACAAGCAGGAAGGCGTGCAGGGCCTCCTCGCCGGCCCGCTCGGGGCTGGAGTTGACAGCCTGGATGACATGCCGCTCCAGCGCTTCTATGCACAGCTCACAGAGCCGGGGGTGGATCAGCCGCTCCACAGCCTGGCCACAGATGGCAGAGATAGGAAGCCATGTCACTGGCCACCCTCTCCCCGCTCCAGACCCTGAAACTATACTGACCTCATACTATGTACCAGAGAGACTAAGAGCACAGGGTCCCCACCTTGCTAGGGATTATGGTCTGGTCGATAGACTCTAGTGGATGGGAAACAGACACAGTAAGTGCCAACTGTAACAAGTGCTAAGTAGGAAAGACACAGTACTGAACTAGAGAAAAATGACAGAAGCCTACTTCAGTCAAGTGGTCAAAGAGGTGTCCCTGAGGAGGTGACCTTTAAAAGTGATACCTAAGGAATGAGAAAGCCCACCAGAGAAAAAGGGAGAGGGAGAATACTGCAAGTTGAAAAAACAGCATGTGCAAAGGCCCTGAGGTGGGGAGAGTTTGGAGCAACGCTGTCCAACTGAAACATAAGGCGAGCCCTATGCATAATTTAAAATTTTTTAAATCACCCTAACAAAGTAAAAAGAAACTGGTGAAATTAGTTTTAATAATGTATTTTATTTTACCTAATATACCCCAAATATTACCATTTCAACATATAACATAAAAACATTATTAATGAGTTACTTCAGATTTTTTTGTACTAAATTATACAAATCTGTCGTGTATTTTACACTTAGAGCACAATTCAGTTTGGACTAGCCACATACAGAGTGTGGCTTGAAATTCAATAGTCACATGTAACTAGTGACTACCATATTGGACAGAACCAAACATAGCACATTCATGAAACAGAGAAGTCCCATGTAGCCAGTGCATAGTGAGCGAGGAAAAGAAAGGCAAGAGATGAAGCTGGAGTATGACAGGTAGGTTTAGGAAGGAGTTTGGATCTTATTTTAACTGTACTAGGTGACCTCCTACAAGAGTTGAGAAAACAGTTAAGAAAGAGTTGACTATTTCATCATCTGCGCCACCATGACTTTTGAATAGAAATCTAGTATGGCACCCAGGACCCTTTATTGTACTTTTCAGTACATATGTGTAATTTCCCCAGTAGGTACTGATTTCCCCAGTAGCTGATAAGCACCTCAAAGGCACGGATTAGTCTTTATTCATCTCTGAATTCAGAGCTTGGCACACCTGACACATAGTAGGCACTATACATTTATTAGAAGAGTGAATGAGTGAGGAGTGTGAGAATGAACCGCTTTAGATCTGTTTTTCAGATGATTAAAGTTTTCAGTTTATTTTCTCTTTAGCTATGTCTCAAGTACTGTTTAACTTATCCCTTTTCATTTTTGATGATTATGTTTTTCATTTTTAAAATATCTATATGTATTCTTTTTCAAACCTGCCCTGGTCATTTTTGAGTTTCCTACTATTCGTTCATTTTTGTGATTCTACCTTATGTCTTTGAAAACTTCATACAGTTATTTTATATTCTGCATCTAGTAAGTCTGATATACCAAGTTCCTTGGGATCTAAATCTGTTGATGATTGATCATGCTGACTCTCACTCATGGTGGCTTATTTTCTTGTGCATCTGACCTTCTTTAATTGTGAGTTTATATTTTTTTGATATTAATCTGTCCTCTAGAGCAGTGATTCTGAAAGTGTGCGCTCTGGACCAGCATAATTAGCATTACCTAGGAACTTGTTAGAAGTGCAAATTCTAGAGCTCCCACTCCAGACCTACTAAATGAGAAGCTCTGAGGGTGAGGCCCAGCAACTTTAACAAGCATTCCAGGGGATGCTTACTCACACTGGAGTGTGAGAACCACTACTCTAGAGAGAATTTGTGTTTGCCTGTACAGGGAGCCACGAGTCCTGGCGATGCAGTGGTTAAAGCGATCGCCTGCTGACCGCAAGGTCAGTGGTTCGAAACCACCAGCGGCTCCGTGGCAGAAAACTGTGGCAGTCTGCTTCTGTACAGATTTACAGTCTTGGAAATCCCATGGGGTTGCTATGAGTCAAACTGCAGTGAGTTTGGGTTTTTTTTTTTCTTTTGGTATACAGGGAGCCAGGGAGTGCCTCTGACTCAGAGCCCCTTGAACTGCTGGGGTCTGGGCTTAATGCAGGGGTCCCCAGTTCCGCCGCCCCCTCCCCTTCCTGCCGGCCTAAGGCTTGGTTTTCTGTTGGCAGTATCAGTATCAGCACGTGCACTCGGCACCCGTGCCTTCAGTGCTGCTGCTTCCTCACTGCTCTCCACTCTGGTTTCAGCTCAATGTAATTTTTTTTTTTTCCTGGAGGGGGAAGCAGGGCTGAGGGTGCTGTTTTCAGAGATTTCTGTTACTTACTGTGAACCCAAAAAAATGCATGGAAAAGTCTCTTTTATCCAGGATCTAGGTGTTTGATTGGGGGAGGGCCCATCAGAGTACCCAAAGCACCACGTGAGCAGAAAGAGCCACTCTCTTTAAAAGCAGGCATTTCAGGGTTGGCCTGTGTCCTCACTCATTAGGGCCCAAATATGGTCTTAAAGCCGTACGCCCCCTCTGACCTGACACTTCCATGGCCTAAGGGCTCCCGCACCGCACCGGTAGTCACCTCCACAGCGAAGCACTGTTCCTGCTCCCGCAGGCGGCTGTAGGTCGACAGCAGACTCTGGAAGTGCTCCCACACCTGGCTGCGCCGCTCTAGGTCTGGGGGCCGCAGCCTGGGGATAGAGCCCAAGATGAGTAGGAGAGATCACGAGAAAGCTGGTCACTCCCAATCCCAACCCAAGTGACTGCAGTCCCATAGCACCTATAGAGCTGGGGGAGCCCATGGGACACGCCCAAGTAACTGGGGGAGCCCACAAGCCACCAGAGGCCCTGATTCTAGCTGGGTCGTGGCCATGGAGTGAAGGGAGATGAGCACAGAACCAGGAGTCTGAGCCTGGGCAAACCACTAACTTTCAGTCTCTCTCATTCACAGACACATGACACAAGGTCAGCTACAGAGGGCCAGGAAGGCAACTGAGCTTTCCATACCTCTCACTTCCCCCAGTGCCACGCCCAGGGCAGCAGCCACCTCCAACGCCGCACTGCTTGCAGTGTTTGCACTGAAACTATCACCTACCTGGGCTAAAAAGGCGCAAGAAATGTTTGCCAATTTGATCTGGGTGCTTGCTCATGTCTCTACAGCTCAAAAGACCCCGAGTTTCCAACTCTGCAACTTTCCAGTTCATGTTGAGACTCAAGGTTGATCCCACCATGAATCTCTCTCTTCTGAGTCCACATTTCAACGGCGCTCCTTTTCACCTGAGTGTACACTCTGAACACCATTCTTTCATTTTGGTCTTTACTGTGAGCCCAGAGATGGGTGTTAGGGGTCTGACCCCTCAGAAAATGTTCGCGGATTATGTGCATGGACAAGCATTTTCTGTGCATGGACAAGCGTTTTCCTGGAGAGGTAGTCAAAAGCATCTCTGAGAAACGGGAGGACCAGCTCAGCAAGGTTTGTGTCGACAGACAACTGATGCTGGAGCAGGAGGAGTAGGGACGAGGAGTCCTGAGCTCTGATCTCTAGGCTGGGGCCAGCCACCAACCAGCTGGATGGCCCTGGGCAAGCTATTTAACTTCTCTGCCCTCAGTTTTCCCAACTGTAAAATGACAAGGTTAGGCCAAATGATCACCGAGGTTCCTTTGAGCTCTGCTTCTCTGACCGAGGGACCCAGCCCGGGGCACAGTGTGGAACAGCATCTTCACCTAGGCTGGGCATGTGCTGCCCGGGTGCTCAGCAAAGGGCACAGAGGGGATCAGCCGCGAGGACTCACTCCTTTCGGATGAGCTGGCCGTCCACAGTAATCAGGCCAAAGTGCACCTCCACCAGGTACTTGAGCACGTACAGCTTCCGCCGCAGATCCCCCTCGCTCTCTGTGTGGTCTCCGTTGATGGCGATGAACAGACATTCTCCAAACTGTAGGCACAGCCGGGCCAGTATCAGCCAACCCTGGAGACCTCCCTTCATCTGCCCTGCCCCCTGGGGATAGTGAGGAGAGGCTGGGATCCCAGGCGATTCTGATAATGCAGTTTCTGCCTTCCAAAGGAGTCTAAAGTCCAAGACACAGGAGACGCATGTGGACTCCCCATGGGGCTAAAGAAAGTGGGAGACAGGCCCCAGGCGACACACTCACCAGGTGAAGGACATACAGGTAGTTGCCATTTTCCGTTGAGAAGCAGGTGTATGCGTCTGAGAGCTTCTCCAACATTGTCATGGAGGAGATGATGACGGGGGCAAGGAGGGTGCTGAGCCTGTCCTCCAGGGCAGGGAGCTGCAAAGGGGCAAGAAAAGAACACTGCTTAGAGTGTGCCGGACACTGGGGACAAAGGAACAGACACGACCCCGGCCTTGTCATCAAGAGGCCCCATAGTTTTAGACCAGCCTGGGTGGGTAGCACTGTGCTGACAGGGAAGGTGGCAAAGAGAGACTGCCCTCAGCACCGTGGGTGGTGGGCAGGAAGGCTGGGAAGGGTGAGCCAGCTAACTGTGCTGCCGCAGGCTCCGAAATTAGAAGAAAACATTAAGAAACTCAGTCATGTTCCACAGCAGAATGTTGGAGGGCATTTAATTGAGAACTGGCCAACTTTAAGTAAGTTTGCCGTGTGTACCAAGTATCTAAAATATCCATGCTTTTTGGGGCAGTAAATCTACATAGAAAAAGTTATTCATGCACAAAGTTGTTCACTACAGTGCAATTTATAAAGCAAACAGCTGGAAAAAAATGTAAATATCCTGTACCAGGGAAATGTTTAAACAAATAAAAGTATATCTAAATGATAGATGAGTCTACAGCCACTTAAAATATTACAGTATCTTCAATGACATGGAAAATTCCTCTGATACAACGTTATGTTTAAAAAAATGGCTGTCAATGCTCTGTATTTAAAGATGTGTAGAAAAAAACAAAGTACAGAAAAAATACTAAGAAAGTCAATGCTGTTAAAGTCATTGCTTCTGGAGAGAGGGATTATGGGTGATAGCCCTCCCCCCAGGATTTTATACTTTTCTAACTTTTCCTATTTTTCATAATGAGCATGTGTTTACTTTCATAACAGCTTCCCTTTTCCATTCTCTATGACGTCCTAAAGAAGGGACAAACAAACAAAAACCAAAAAAGAACTGGACAAATCTGTTAAAAATCTGTGAATAAAAATGGGATAAAGCCAGTGCAACTTTATTACTCAAATTCTCAATACTGGAATAAGAAAGAAAGGAGAGAGCTGACCTTCCCCAAACTGATTTCAGGAGCCTTGAATGAAACATGGAGAAAGCAGAGCTCTCACTTGGAGCTCTTAAAATCTACAAGGAGCTGAGTAAGACTTTGTCTAGAAAAGAAAAATAGGGAACTGGCCAGGGGCAATTTGCAGCAGAGCACCATGGAGCATATTTTCTTGCCAATGTTCGCACATTCAGGAACCGTGGTCTGAGTCCTGCTGCCATGGTCTGTACTTCCTTCTGGTTGTTCAGGTCCAAGGGCAGATGCCTCCTTTCACGACCACCCTTGGGCCTCCCACCCCAGTCCCTCCCCATGTCATAGCCTCCTTCATTTCTTCAGACCATTCATCACTCCCGGAACTCATGGTATTTACTTGCCATCTGGTTTCCCGTATGTCTCCCCTCTTGCTATGTTCACTGTTTTATTCCTACAGGCGGGCACACAGTAGGTCCTCAATTAATATTTGTTGAATGAATATCCCTCCATAAAGACAAGAACAAATGTTTGCTGAATTGTCCACACACCACAAGTTCTCTGAAATGTCATGAACAAATTATATTAATAGAAAAGTCACTTGAAAATCTAGATTGTGTACGGCAACTCATTTTAAAAGTAGCTGCTTTTTCTGGAGGTGTAGCAAGGATTTTTTTGGGGGGGAGATGAAACTATCTGATGTAGGTAGAGTGTAAAGGACATCGTCATCTATTATTTGGTGGATTTACAAAGTGGTACAATATGTCTGAACGGCTTATGACTCAATATTCTATTTTGATCCACACAGCAATAGTTATAGCAAACTGGAAGCAATATAAACCAAACAAAACTAAACCCCTTGCTGTCAAGTCGATTCTGACTCATAGCGACCCTACAGGATAGAGTAGAACCGCCTCATAGGGTTTCCGAGGCTGTACTTTTTACGGAAGCAGACTGTCACATCTTTCTCCCGTGGAACAGCTGGTGGGTTCGAACTGTCGACCTTTTGGTTAGCAGCCAAGCGCTTAACCGCTGTGCCACCAGGGCAACGTACACGTTTGGTATTAGGGAAATGGTTAAAAAAAATGATGGTACATACATTCATACACTGGAATATCATGCTTCCGTTAAGAACTATGCTTCTGAGAATACTGAACAAAATGGAAGCTTTTGATAGAATGGTAAATGAAAAAACTAAGGAATAAAACTGTAAATGTGGAATGATCCCAACTATGTATAAAAAATAAACACCTGATGAAAGTGTATTAAAAAACTGACAGTTTTGGGAATGGAATTATTGCTCATTCAAAAACTATTCCTCTGTATTTTCTACAATTAAGTCCTATTACTTATAATCAGGAAAAAAAAATAAGTGTTGTATACATAAAAAAGACAACTTTTAACAAAGACTGTTTTCCTTTAGACTGGTCATTTGGGAACTGAAAAATCAGGAGTTTATCCCTTCACCAAACAGGAAAGTTACCAAATAGTTTGCTTCTTAAATTGATCTAGTTGAAACAATAGTTTTAAAACTGAAATAGTTTAAAATTCTTAATTTAAAAATTAGGTATACTGACTGTTGAAAAATAACAGAACCTAACAGACACACCTGTCTTTCAGCTTAACTAAACCACCTGAATGTCTATGATCTCTGATATCTCATTTTTCTCCTAAAGACTGTGACAAAAACATCAGTGACGCTGATGAATTAACGTGTGGAAGTAGAGCTGGTTTGGCCGATGATCAGGCTCATCAGAGCAGGAAGGGCGTTCAGAAGCAACCAGCCCACTGCTGCAGAAAGGCAAGAGCTCTCTACTGTATCCCCGATTAAAACATTTTTTTAAAATTCAAGATTAATCTACAATGGGGCACAACAGTCCAGGGACAAGGACTAGAAGGCAGGAGGGGACAAGAAAGCTGGTAATAGGGAACCCAAAGTTGAGAAGGGACAGTGTTGACATGTCGTGGGGTTGTCAACCATTTTCATAAAACAATGTGTACTAACTGTTTAATGAGAAACTACTTGTTCTGTAAACCTGCATCTAAAGTACAATAAAAAAAAACTTTTCTGAAAAAAAAAAAGATTAATCTAGAAAAAAATTCAAAATAAATTATCCCTTTAAAATATAGAGCAGAAATTATATGTGAAAATGACAACTATTTCTGATTTGTAATATTAAAGTGCTAAACCAGGTGTCCAGATGCCAAAAAAAAAAAGAACTTTGGTCCATACCTCATGCCATATACAAAAATTAAATAAAAATGGATCATTAGCCTTAATATAAAAACTAAAACGATAAAACTTCCAGAAGAAACCTAGAGAAAAATCTTTGTGATCCTGGGTTTGACAAAGATTTGTTCGCTAAGACACCAACAGCATGATCCATAAAAACAAAAATGGATAAATTAGACTTTGTCACAATTAAAACATCTGTTCTTTGAAAGAGACTGTGAAAAGAATGCAAAAACAAGCCACAGACTGGGAGAAAATATTTGCAAAGCATGTATCAGACAAAGAACTTGTATCCAGAATATGTAAGAAACTCTTAAAACTCCATACAGTAAAATAAGAGTAATAATTAAAAAAAAAAAACCAATCCAATAACAAGTGGATAAAAGATCTGAATAGACACCTCACCAATTAAGATATATGGATGCCAAATACGCGTATGAATATATGCTCAAATCACTAGTCATTGAGGAAATGAAAATTAAAACACAATGAGACTCTACTAGACACCTACTGTTGTGTGCCATTGAGTCAATTCTGCACCGTAGGGTTTCCTAGGCTGTAATCTTTAAGCGAGCAGATCCCCAGGTCTTTTCTCCTGCAGAAGGACTGGTGGGTTCAAACTGCTGACCTTTTGTTAGCAGCCGAGAACTTAACCACAGTGCCACCAGGGCTTCTCAGACACCTTTGCTCTACACCTCATACTATATACAAAAATTAAATAATGAACCAAAATTCATTTTTTAGAACGGCTAGAATTAAAGACTGGAGGGACTGGAACGCTCACACACCGCTGGTGGAATGTAAAACAATACAATCACTCTGGAAAAGTTTGGCAGTTTCTTAAAAAGTTAAACATACACCGACATGAACCATCCACTCTATCCCTAGGAACTGACTCCAGAAAGCGCACATCCATACAAAGATTTGTGTATGAATGTTCATCGTGACTTTATGTGTAACAGTCAAAGCTGGAAACAATCCAGATGTCCATCAACAGGTAAAAGGATCAACAAACTGTATCTGGTGATACAACAGACTACTACTCAGCAATGAAAAGGAATGAACTACTGATCCCTGCTGCATGGACAGATCTCAGAATAATTATGCTGAGTGAAAGATGCCAGACAAACAAAAGGAACATACTACCTGATTTCACCTACATAAAAGTCTAAAAATTTCTGGAGCCATGGAGGCTGGATGAACCCCTGAAACTATTACCCTGAGATAATCTTTAAACCTTAACCCAAAAACATCCCCTAAGTCTTCTTAAAACCAAATAATAGTTCAGCTTAAGTAAAAAATGTCTGCCTTGAGCACCATGCTCTTTTAAGGTCTATCTACATGGGATCAGGCTGACAGCAGCAACTCGGAAGATTAGACAGGAAACTTAGAGGCAGTGAGTTTGCTAATGGGGGAGGAACAATTTGGAAAAGGAGGGAGAGAGTGGTTCTACAATTTGAAGAATGTAATCAATGCCACTGAATTGTACATGCAGAAATCGTTGAATTAGTGTATGTTCTGCTGTGTGTATTCTCAACAACCATATTCTACAATGCAAACTTTTCTCAAATTGAGATTAGCCTTCCTCCCAATAAAATTAATGCAGGTTAAAAATAAATAAATAAATAAGAGCCTAAAAAATGTAAACTAATCTACAGTGACAGAAAGCAGATAAGAGGTTGCTTGGGGGTGGGAGGGAGGGGCAGGAGGAGGGATTACAAACTTTTGGGACGGTGGATACGTGCATTTTAATAATTGCCGCAGTGAATTCACAGGTGTGTATACACAAGCGCACACACATCAAAGCATCACACTGTCCACTCTAAACATGCACGGTTCATAGTATGTCATTATACCTTAACAAAGCTGTTAAAAAAGATTAATGTGTTAAGCTTATGCTAAACTTCAAGGTAGAAAAACTGATGACATCAAGTTCCTCTGTGTGTGATTAAAATCTGGCTTCCTCCCACCCTCATTTAGCCACGTGAGGCTGGTGGTGTGGGGTACAGGGCCGCTGCACTCAGAGGGTCAAGAGGCAGGCTCTGAGGCTGTGCGGCTGGTGGTGTGAGGCCCTGGTAATCCCTAAGGCTGGGCCAGCAGGGACTGAACACAGGTCCCCTACCTCCTTGCCTCTGGTAGTTTGGGCTGCCCCCTCCTTCCCCTTCTCCTGGCATCATCGCCAGCCTGCTCTCACCTCTTCTTCCTCATTCTCTGGCTGCCCAAACTTCAGCCGGAGACTCTCTTCAAACTCCTCATCTGTCCAGTAGAAGAGGACCTCTGCACCCTCAGTGGCCACCAAGACGCACTTCATCTGCCAGGGAGAAGCAAGGTCATGGTCACCTCCCAGACCCACAGCCACAAGCTTGGCCTCAGTGATCAAGAAGTTTATATCCCAGCAAATACTCATGGAGCTGTGCTGCCCACCGGCTCTGGGCTGGGGGCCTTCCTGGCATTGTTTCATTGAACCCTCCCAACAACTCAGCGAGGCAGGAAGGTGACTTCACTGCTTGACGTCCAATGAGGACAGCCTAACCTTCAGTCACCCATTTCACAGTACACAGACGCAGCCTGAAGCGGCAGAGCTGGGCTGTGAGATGCCCAGCCTGGGGCTCTTCCCTCTGGGTTATCTCGCCCCTCTCACAATAGCATCAAACCCACTACAGGGCCAACTGGATCTCAATGCAAGGGAAGAAGCCCACCGGGACTCCACATAAGGGAAGGAGCCCGCGCTGGGTGTCAATGCAAGGGAAGGAGCCCACACTGGGTCTCAATATAAGGGAAGAAGTCTGTGCTGAGTCTGGACAAGGGATCAACTGCACGAGGGAGCTGTGTTCTTGGCAGACAGAAGCTAGTCTGGAATGGAAGGCAGCTTCTGCTCCTCTGTCCCTGGGCAGCCCAGAGGTGTGCCTCCCCTCAAATAAAAACACCTCCAGAAGAGGAGCCTCAAAGCCCACCAGGAGTGTACTTCAGCATTACAGAAGTTTTATTCAACAATTCCTCCTGCTCTTCTTGGTGGAAACAGAAGCTGCCTAAGGACCTTGTCCACAGCCTTCTCATACCTGCTTAAAAAAAAAAAAACCCAAACCAGCTGTCATCAAGTCGATTCCAACTCATGGTGACCCCAGGTGCTTCAGAGTAGAACTCCTTACGGTTTTCAAGGTTGTGGCCTTTCAGAAGCAGAATGCCAGGCGTTTCTCCCAAGGCACCTCTACATGTGTTTGAACCTCCAGCCTTTTGGTTAGTAGCTGAGTGCTCAACCATTTGTACCACCCAAGGACTCCTTCATACCTGCTGCTTTTCCAGCCACATCCACCTGTCTTTAGCCCTTCCAAACCCCTTTCCCGATCACCTACAGCACGTACTCTCTGTGCCACACACTTTAATGCTGGATTATATATTCACTGTGACTCCTGATTATCCACCAACTGGTATATTCTTAATTCACAGCCTCCCATACTGTGCCTCGGCCCCCTGGGGTGCAGCAGGATAGCAACAGGTGTCTAAGCCCGGCGAGGCCAGAGCTCCCGGGCTGGCTGCTTGCACTGAGAGCAGCCTCAGGCAGGGCCTTCCAATCCTCTCGTGTACCTCAGTGTGCCACAGACACGCCATCAGGTGGTATGTGTGCTAACACGAGATAATGGTCAGGAAGCTCTGCTCTGATTGTTCCAACGAGTGGATGTCCAGTTTCCCCAATGGAATCACAAGCATGTTGAGAGCCTGGACTCATTCATACTCTTCAGGGGATTGGTAGTTACTGAATTCCTCCCAATTCTCCAGCTGTTTTATCAACTCTAACTCAGAACACCTGGCCTCAAGGTGTTTCCAGACTACTGTGGGGAGACATGACTGAGCACAGTGAAGTGAACAAGAATGCAGCCTGCCATAAATCAAAACGAGACTAATGGGGCACAACAGCCCAGGGACAAGGACTAGAAGGCAGGAGGGAACAGGAAAGCTGGTAATAGGGAACCCAAGGTCGAGAAAGGAGTGTTGACATGTTGTCGGTTGTTAACCAATGTCATAAAACAATATGTGTACTGTTTCATGAGAAACTATTTGTTCTATAAACATTCATCTAAAGTACAATAAAAAAAATTTAAAAAAAAGAATGTAGTCTGTTTCCAGTGAGGAGTAAAACCAGGGCTTTGAACCAGTTCTTCCTGGTTCAGTCATGGCCGAGGAAGCTACATCAGAACAGACGTGAATTTTTAGCATCTGGGTGAACCAGAACGGTAACCTGAAGGGGAAAAACTACAGATGGAAGCCCTGCTAGAAACTTAATCTCCTTTTTAGAAACCAAGGGCAGCATACATGTTGTATATCAACCAAATCTCTTGCCCACTGGATTTTGCACAGAATGGCAAACAGTGGCAACCCACTTAAAGACTGAGGCCGACCACACTGCTTTGAATTTGCGGTGTTCTCTACAGTCCCGGGAATAATCCAATCTCACGCATCAGGCTCCTGAAAGAGCTCACTATGCCTCTTCCGAGTCTCCCATTCCAGGGCTTCGACCAGTAATTTTTCTGTTCCAGATCACCCAAATTGTAAAACTTCAGGTCTGTTCCAGTGTCGCTTTGTCGGCCATGACTGAATCGGTCTGAGGCCCTGGAGTAAACACTAAAGCAGAGCAGAGATTGTGAGAGCAGCAGGGGTATGAAAGTGAGGTAGATGATGAGGGCGCTGGACCTAGAAGAGGCAGCTCTGAGCCAATTTAGATTTAGACAGCACTCCCAGGTGAGTGAAATCCCTGGGTGGTACACATGGTTAATGTACTCGCCTGCTAATTGAAAGGCTGGAGGTTCAAGTCCACCCAAGTGTGCCACAGAAGTAAGGCCTGGCAAGCTGCTTCTAAAAAATCAGCCACAATTGTACTCTGGCACACATGGGGTCAGTCGCCATGAGCTGCAAATGACTCAATGGCAGCTGGATTTTTCCTCAGGTGAGTACTACAAAGTTAGGGGCTTCACCTGACAGGAGGGGAAGGTATGGGCTGGGGAATTATGGGCTACGGAATTGAGGCTGTGACTGATGCAGGGAGCACCTATAGACTAGGGAACAGAGAAGTGATGAGACAGCTGGAGATGGACGAGGTTAGAGTTATGGAGGCTGGTCATCCTGCTGTGGAAATGAGGGCACACTCCTCAGTGGAGGCCAGGAGTATGGAGAGGAAGGGGCCGATTCAAGAGGTGTAGCTTAGAGACTCAGCAGGCCTTAAGGACCACCTGGATCCAGAGGATGAAAGCGATATTAGGATGCTGAGCTGTGCCAGGGGAGTGGGGATGAGAGGGCTTATAGAACCTAGAGTGCTCAGTCCACCACTCGCCTCATTCTGTCTACTGCCACAGCCCCACTGTGGGTGCTGCCGCCTCTCTGTCTGCCCCAGGTTGGCAGGATGACCTACCTTGGCAAGGAGCTCAGTGGAGCTCCTGGATAGCCAGAGATTCAGAAATGGCTGCAGCTGACAGATGTGATGACCAACTCATGGGGGGGTGCATAGCATCCTTGGTCCTGTGAAGGCTTAAAACGAGAGGACTGAAGGGCAAGTAGAGGTTCTTGTTCTGATACCTGCCCGTTCCTGAGCAATGTACAAGCTGGAGAAAGGCTGAGTGGTTGTAAGGTCTCTCCCAGGCCCTTAGGCAGTCAGCTAAGAATATACTCCCACGGCCAGGGGGTGGCAGAGGGCACTGTACCTCCCTCACCGATGGACAGCTCACGCTCTGACTCCTACCCAGAACTTGAATGCGGACATATAGCAGGAGACCACAAACATCCTCCCCCCTGCCGCCACTCCGCTCCCTTCCTGGTACTCTCATTTCATTGTGGGCCACCTGGAGCCCAGGTGTGGTCTAGCTCAGCAAGCTCCCCCTGAGCTGCCCCAGGGAGCTCTCTATGGGACAGTCCAGCACGTCCCAGGCCACTGAAGCAGCAGCAGTCCCAGTGTGAATGGGTCCCCTGGGACAGTGCAGTGGAATAACAGTAAATGCCAACAGAAAAGGCACTGGAGACCTAGTCTAGTTTCTGCTTTGCCAGTCACCTGAACCCCTCTGAGCCTCACACTCCTGCTGTGAAATGGGGAACAATCCCCTGCAGGGTTACTGTGGCAGGGATCACAGTAACTGGGCAGAACTACCCTTAGCAAACTCCTCCTCGCACAGGTGTGAGGGGTCATTATTATCTCCCAGCTCCCCTCCTTCAAATAACAAGACAAGCTAAACTGGTTCCACCATTATTCACATTTTGATGATAAACGGCAGGAGTAATACAAAGTTTTAGCTTAATTATTTAAGACCAAAAAAGTATATGCAATTAAGAAGCAAGTGACTAGCAGACAAGAGAGAAAGAGATGCCATCTCTCCTAGAGGTTCAGCATCTTTCTGACCTCACCAAGACTTGCTACACCACTGGCATGACTGGCCTTAACGCCACATTCCCAGGAAAAATAGGACTGCTTTTTAGTGGACATTTAAGCTCTACTTATTTTTCAAAGGGCTGTTGGAAGAACCTGACCCACGTCACTTGGTGTTTTCCCTGGTCTCCTGCGTGTCCTGCCCTAAAAATGGGACTCAGGACTCACTGGCAAAGGGGACTCCGGATGCTCCGGGGCCAGCCTTGGGGACACGCCCAGTGCCGAAGTTTACCGTCTGGATCCCAGGCCCTCACGCCCCTCCGCTGCTCGTGCCTCCAGGAAGCTCGGTCTTGGGGCCCACTCCCGCAGCCTCGGCCTCGGCCCTCCTGGGCTGGAGGCACGGAGCGACTCCAGGTGAGGAGCGAGTTTGTACTTCCCTACCGCAGCCCCCCGTCCCGCCCCCCGTTTGCCCGGCACTCTACAGATTTTGTAGCAGTTTCACCCCCACAACTCCCCCGCCCCCCAAACCTCACGGCGACCCTGGTAGGAAGGCCCGGCTCGTGGCACCCGCTCCACTTGGTAAATGGAGAAACTTTGGCTTCGAGGAGTGAAGCGACTGGCCCACGGCCACAAGCAGCCGGCCGGCTCGAGCCGCTATCCCAGGGCCTGAGTTGGCCAGGCTGGTAGAACGACTCCCGGAGACTTCCATACGGCCCCTCCTTCATTTTTGGGCGGGCCGCGCCGGGTCCCGGAGGAAGCCCCGGCACCCACAGAAGGGGCAGCTGAGGGCGGAGCTCGGGCTGGTCATAGGGCCCACGTACCGGATCGTGGCCGAACACCACCCAGCCAGCCCGCTGCAGCGGTTCCGGGTCAGGCCACGTGACCGCGCCACGTGACCGCCCGGCTGGGGTGGAGCTGCAGGCTGCCGTCAGGGTCCGCAGGTTCGAGCCCCGCCCCTGCCTGGCATCGCCCCTCCCCGTGGTGCCGCCTCTTCCTACTCAGCGCCTTGGCCCCGGGAGCTCTGAATCCTGCGGCCTTGTGGCCACAGTCCTCCTGTTGTTAAGAGGGCACGGGGGCCCATACGGTTGGAGGACTCGCTCACAGACACCTGCTATGTGTCTGGCACTGTGCCCAGCCCTTCTACTAGCCTTATCTTAAAGGATTCCCCACCGAGGCCCTAGAGAACATCGTTTTACACTTTCAGCCCCATTAAATAAAAGAAACTGAGGCCCAGAGAGAAGCAATAACTTGCTATCGGGTCCAGAGTGAGTAAGGAGCTGAACTCGGATCAGAAGCCAGGTCTTCTGGCTCCTAGGGCGGCTCTTTCCACCCTCAGGCCCTGCAGCTATTTGCTGAGCTGCAGTTCTGGGGGACAGCTGCCCTCCTGTGACTGTTCTCCTTGGCCTCCTGGGGAGGAGACAGCCTGCAGAAGGAGGGCTTGAGCCCAGTTGCCCCAAATTGCCAACCCTGGGATTTCTTTATAAGTGTCCCCAGTTCATTTTAGGGGTGAAGGTGACACATTAGGGACTTTGTTTTGAATCTGTATTTGGAAGATTTATTTAAATTGTATGTGTGTTTTAGGTGACTAAAGGGGGAAAGATTAATGAAGATTAGGGAGGATGTTAAATCCCCACCCTCGCCACCTGAGAGCTTTGAGCACAGCCCAGCAGGGTATGGGGTCCTAGGACTGCCTGGGGTACAGCAGATGGAGCACCCCCTGGGGAAAGGCAGGGGCCAAGAATCAGTGCCTCACCGTCTCCAGATCTGGTACTGTCAAAGCAGCATCACTCCCCTGCCACTGACTGTCCACACTTCGCAGACCACTTTAGGGCTGAACCCTTCAGACTCCTCATCTGAGGTGCACAGCTAGCTCCATTGCAGCTTTCTCCCCAGCCTGTAGCTGAGATCTTTCTGTCTGTGCACTCTTTATTCTGCTACAATGGATATGCTGCTATTTACTTACTCACTTCCCTACTAGTAGTTTTCATTTTCCACCAGCAATGTATGAGGATTCCTGTTTCACCACATCCTTGCCAACACTTGCTATTGTCTTTTTTTAAAATTCTTTTATAATAGCAATCCTAGTGGGTGTGACTATGCAAAGGTATTTGACTGTGTGGATCAGAACAAATTATGGATAACATTTCGAAGAATGGGAATCCCAGAACACTTAATTGTGCTCATGAGGAACCTGTACATAGATGAAGAGGCAGTCATTCCTAAAGAAAAAAGGGCTACTGCGCGGTTTAAAGTCAGGAAAGGTGTGTGTCAGGGTTGTAGCCTTTCACCATACTTATTCAATCTATGTGCTGAGCAAATAATCTGAGAAACTGGACTATATGAAGAAGAACATGGCATCAGGATTGGAAGAAGACTCATTAACAACCTGTGCTATGCAGATGACACAACATTGCTTGCTGAAAGTGAAGGGGACTTGAGCACTTACTGGTGAAGATCAAAGACTACAACCTTCAGTATGGATTGCACCTTATCATAAAACAGAAGTCCTCACAACTGGACCAATAAGTAACATCATGATAAACTGAGAAAAGATTGACGTTATTGAGGATTTCATTTTACTTGGATCCATAATCAACACCCATGGCAGCAGCAGTCAAGAAATCAAAAGATGCATTGCATTGGGCAAATCTGCTGCAGAAGACCTCTTTAAAGTGTTAAAAAGCAAAGATATCACCCTGAAGACTAAGGTGTGCTCGACCCAAGCCATGGTGTTTTCAATCTGTTGGTGTTGGCGAAGAATATTGAATATGCCGTGGACTGCCAAAAGAACAAACAAATCTTTCCTGGAAGAAGTACAGCCAGAATTCTCCTTAGAAGCAAGGATGGCAAGACTTCATCTCACATACTTTGGACATGTTATCAGGAAGGATCAGTCCCTGGAGAAGGACATCATGCTTGGTAAAGTAGGGGGTCAGCGAAAAAGAGGAAGACCCTCAACTAGATGAATTGACACAGTGGCTGCAACCATGGTCTCAAGCATACCTACTGCTGTGAGGATGGTGCAGGACCCGGTAGTGTTTTATTCTGGTGTACATAGGGTCGCTACGAGTTGTAACCAACCTGATAGCACCTGACAACAACAGTGGGTGTGAAGTGGTATCTTATTATGATTTTGATTTGCATTTCCCTGATGGCTAAACGATGCTGAGCATCTCTTCATGTGCTTTTTGGACATCGTATACCTACTTTTGAGAAATGTCTACTTAAAATCCTTTTCCCATTTTTAAATTAGGCTATTTGTCTGCTTATTGAATGGTAGGAGTTCTTTATGTATTCTGGATACAAGTCCCATATCAGATGTAAGATTTCCAGAAATATTTTTCCTTTTCTGTGGGTTGTCTTTTCACTTTGTCAATGGGTTTATTTGTAGCACAAAAGTTTTTAATTTTGATTCAGTCTAGTTTATATATATTTTTAGTTGCTTACAGGTTTTTGTGCAAACATGTTTTTATTTCACTTGGGTAAATACCCAGAAATGGGATTGCTTAGTCATATGGTAAGGGTATATTTAAATTTATATTAAACTGCTCAATTGTTTTCCAAGGTGGCTGTACTATTTTACATTCCCTCTAGCAATATTGAGAGTTCCAGTCGCTCAGTTCTAGTTAAGACTTGGTATTGTCCTTTTTTTTTTTTTTTTTAACTTTAGCCATTCTAGTAGGTATGTAACAGTATCTCACTGTGGTTTTAATTTCCATTTTCCTAATGATTAATGATGTTGATGATCTTTGGATGTGCTTATATGTTGCCTGTATCTTTTCTTCGGTAACATGTTCAAATCTTTTGTCTATTTTTAAATTAGACTGTTTTTCTTCTAATTATTTATATGCATTTTGAAGTTGCTATGGTTATCTTCAGTGCATTATCAGCTTCAAATTCCTCTTGCCTTACCTTGTGCTTGGAGTAGGGGCTGGATTTCTAGAGAGTTTTCCTCAATGTTCCTGCTCCACCTTCATTTATAATTGTTATTGGCAAGAGAGCCAGTCTGATGTAACTTCAATATAACTAGAAGTTGGAAGTTGTTTCCACACATTTTGACATGTAGTATTTTCTATTCAGCTTAAAGTATTTTCTAATTTTTATTGTGATTTAATTTTTTTTTGATCAATGGGTTATGTAGAAGTGTGTTTCTTAATTTTCAAAAATGCAGAGATTTTCTGCTTATCTTTTTGTTTCCCTAGATCAATTCCTTATAGTTGGAGGGTCCCAGGGACCAACTTGTTTCCATCGAGTCGATTCCGACTCATAGCAACCCTATAGGACAGAGTAGAACTGCCCCATAGGGTTTCCAAGGAGTGGCTGGGGGATTTGAACTGCCGACCTTTTGGTTAGCAGCCTAGCTCTTAACCACTGCGCCACCAGGACAGGAAGCAAAAATTTTTCTAGTGGATCACTAGTGGTAATAGTGAGTGGTGCCACTCCCATTTCTACCCCTTGATTCCTGGACCCATGAATCCCATCTATGGGAGAAAAAGTACTACGTATCAGAGGCTGGTTTAGAGCATACACAGCCTCCTGGAGAATATTGCCCCAACCCTGCAAGGTATTGCCACCAGGCTGGCACTGTAATTGTGTCTTTAGAAGTCCATTCCATTGTTCTATCAAGCCACCTGCTTCAGGATGATGGGGGAACATGGTAAGACCAGTGTATTCCATGAGCATGGACCCATTGCTGCTGTGAAGTGAGGCCCTTGATCCGAGGCAATGCTGTGTGGGATACCATGACAGTAGATAAGGCATTCTGTAAGTTCATAGATGGTAGTTTCGGCAGAAGCATTGCATGCAGGGAAGGCAAATCCGTATCCAGAATGTCTATCCCAGTAAGAACAAAATGTTGCCTTTTCCATGATAGAAGTGGTCCAATGTAATCAGCCTGCCTCCAGGTTGCTGGCTGATCACCCCTAAGAATGATGCCATATTGGGGTCTCAGTGTTGGTCTCTGCTGCTGGCAGATTGTGCACTCAGCTGTGGCTATAGCTAAGTTGGCCTTGTGAGTGGAAGCCCATGTTGCTGAGCCCGTGCATAACCTTCATCTCTGCCACCATGGCCACTTGGTTCATAAGCCCATTGAGCAATGACCGGAGTGGCTAGGGAAGGAGGCTGACTGGTGTCTGCAGAACGCTTTATCCTATCCACTTGATTGTTAAAATCCTCTTCTGTTGTGGTCACCGTTTGGTGAACATTCACATGAGACACAAATAGCTTCCCTTCTTTGGCCCGTTCAGAGAGGTCTATCCACATGCCTCTTACCCATACCTCCTTGTCTCCAATTTTCCAATCATGTTCCTTCTAAGTCCCCAACAACACAGACGAACCATCGGCCACAGCCCATGAACGAGTATACAATTGCACATATGGCCTTTTCTCCTTCCAAGCAAGCTGAACAACCAGGTGCACTGCTCAAAGTTCTGCCCACAGGGAGGATTTCCCTTCACCAGTGTCCTTCAGGGAGGTCACAGAAAAGGGCTGCAATGTTGCCATTGTCCACTTCTAAGAAGTGCCTGCATATCGAGTAGAACTATTTGTAAACCAGGCACGAGTTTTCTCTTGCTCAATCAACTGATGGAAAGGAACTCCCCATGAAGCCGTACGTGCAGACTGGGAGAGGGCAGGTAATGTGACAGAAGTGGGGAGCATGGGCATTTGGGCTACTTCTTAATGTAACTTACGTGTGCCTTCATGTCCTGCTCAAGTCCTACCTTGTATATACCACTTCCATTTAATAATGGAGTATGCTGTTCACATCTGATATTATGACTCTGGAGGTCAGACAACACCCAGTTCATGATGGGCAGCTCAGACTGTGTGGTGACTTGGTGGTCCATGGTTGAGCATTCAGTCTCTAGTAACAAGCCAAAAGCTGTTTCTCAAAAGGAGAGTAGTTTGTTACTGAGAAGTATGGTGCTATTCTAACAAATACCTAAAATGTGGAAGTGGTTTTGGAATTGGGTAATGGGGAGAGGCTGGAAGAGTTTTAAGGTGCCTAATAGTAAAAGCCTAGAGTGCCTTGAAGAGACTGTTGGTAGAATTATAGATGTCAAATGCAATTCTGGTGAGGGGTCGGAAGGAAGTGAGGAGAGCTATAGAGAAAGCCTCTATCATCTTAGAGAATACATATAGCACCAGCAATAGAATGTTGCTAGAAATGTGGATGTTAAATGTGCTTCTGGTAAAGCTTTAAAAGAAAATGATGAACATGATATTGGACAATGGAGTGCAGTGGCAGAGAACTTGTCTGAATTATGTTCAATGTTTGGTGGAAGGTAGAACCTGTAAGTGATAAACTTAGATATCTGGCTAAGGAGATTTCTAAGCAAGATGTTAAAGGGGCTGTATGGTTTCTGCTTGTTGCTTATAGTAAAATGTGAAAGAAAAGAGATGGACTTAAAAACAAACTATGCAAAACAAAAACAAAATTTAAAGATTTGGAAAATTCCGTTGTACAAATTAAGGATACATGTCCTAGAATGTTCACCAAGGACGTGGCTATACAATATTTTGTTAAGGAGATTAAACCTGTGACTGATGGATCTAATCAACTATCACAGCAGAAAACTCATCAGCTCAGACTGAAGGGGACAGAGAAAGAACAAAAGGAAAGAATGCTGAGTGCCTCTTGGAATTCTATGGACAGGAAATAGGCCAAAGGAGCTATATCTGTTGTCCTTCAAGAAAAGAAAAGGACCATCCCTGGAGCAGCTGGGAGATCAGCATAATTGTTGGAAGGCGCACGGGAAGCAGGGCCTTCTTAGTTTCAAAGGGTGGGGTCATGGTCTCCTGGATCTCAAAGGGTGGGGCCGCAGCCTCCCAGGTTTCAAAGAGTCAGATTTTCGCCAACTCGGTTCTGGAGTGTGGGGCTGCCATTAAGGTGTGACAGGGGGATGGGGCTGTTGCTCAGAGCTGAGGGGATGGGGCTTCCATGCCCAAGGGCAGAAGAACAGGGCCTGCCAGGGCTGAGGGCGTGGAGAGTAGGAGAGTGGGGCCGTCCAAAGCTGAGGGAGAAAAGTTGCAGTCCCAGTGGGCCCGGAAGGCAGAGCTGAAGCCCAAGGCTGAGGGGCCTCTATCCAGAATCCAGAGGGTGTGGCCAACACCCAGAGTCTGGAGGGCAGGGCCATTGCCCAGATGGTCTCAGAGAACAAAGGATTATTTTCAAGCCTTGAGAGCTAATGTAATTTATTCTGTTTGATTTTGGACCTGCTTGGTGCCCATTATCCCTTCTTTCCCTCCCATTTCTCCCATTTGTAATGGAAATATCTACCTCATGCCTGTTGTACCATTGTACTTTGGAAACAGAAAACTTATATTCTAGATTTCATGGGTTCACAGATGAAGAGGAATTTTGCCTCAGGATGGAATACACCTAAAGTCTCACCCTTTTCAATTTAGATACTTCAGAAGATGAGATTTTGGATTTGGAGTTGATTTAAGACTTTTGCAATGATGCGATGGGTGAATGTGTTTTGCATGTGGCAAGGACATGAATTTGGGGGGGCCAAAGGGTGGAATGTTATGGATTGAATTATGTCCCCCAAAAATACATTGTGTAAAATCCCAGCTTCTATGCCTATTGTTATAATCCCATTTGGGAATGCGTTGTCTTTGTTATGTTAATGAGGCAGGATTAGTGTAGGGTGTATCTTGAGTCAATCTCTTTTGCAATATAAAAGAGATTAAACAAGCAAGCAGAGCAGAGGTGGAGGAGGAGAGATGCTAAGCCATATGAAGTTTGCCAAGGAGCAGAAGCTCAGAAGAGACAAGGACTTTCCTCCAGAGCCAACAGAGAAAGCCTTCCCCTAGAGATGGCACCCTAAATTTGGACTTCTAGCCTCCTAAACTATGAGAAAATAAATTTCTGTTTGTTAAAGCCACCTCCTTTTGGTATTTCTGTTATAGCAGCACTAGATAACTAAGACATTAGAAAGAAATTTGAGTTTAAATCTGCCATCTTACAATTTTACTTTCTATTTGTCCTACCTGTTGTTTGTTGTATTTTTCTTCTTTCTTCCTTTCTTTTAGATCAATTATTTTTGTTATGATTCCATGACCACCCCCTCAATTCCCTTAGAAGGAATATACTCTTCCAATATTCCTTTAGTGGTTACCCTCTAGATTAAAACAGGCATCCTTGACTGATCACAGTTTAATATAAATTAGTACTTTTACCTCTTCCTGGAAAATGGAAGGATGTTAGAATACTTCCCATATGCTTGATTTTAATATGTTCGCTATTGTAATGCATTTTAATGCTCTCTATATTTTAAATTCCATGAAACATTATTGTTGTCTTAGGCTGGGTTCTCTAGAGAAGCAAAACTAGTGAAGCATATATATAGATAGATAGAGATTTATCTCAAGGAAATGGCTTATGCAGTTGTAGAGGCTGGCAAATCCCAAGTCTGTGGGTCAGACATCAGGCTGGAAGCTTCTCCTGACTCATAGCTGCAGGAACTGACAAATCCAAGATTAGCAAGTCAGACAGCAGGCCACTGGTTAATGGGCTGCGGAGGCTGATGAATCCATGATCAGTAGGTAAGATGGCAGGCTGGTGGCTCACAGGCTGTGGAGGCTGACGAATTCCAAGATCGGCAGTTAAGAAGGCAGGCTGCTGGCTCACAGGGTGCAGAGGCTGATGAATCCAAGATTGGCAGGTAAGATGGCACGCTGCTGGCTCATAGGCTGTGGAGGCTGATGAATTCCAAGATCGGCAGGCAATACGCCAGGCCAATGGTTCAAGTCCCAAGAACTGGAGTTCAGATGATGATGAGCTGGATACAGGATCCAGAGCAAATAAGTGAGCTTTTCCAGAAAGTCTATATATATATTGCGTGCAGGCCACACCCCTGAGGAAACTCCCCTTACAACTGATTGCCTGATCATGTCAGATCACATCATGGAGGTGATTACATAATGTTACTTACAGGAGATGACAAAATGGAAGATAATTACATCAGATCACAAAATGGAGAATAGTTATCAGATCACTAAATGGAGGATAATTACATAATACTGAGAAGCATGGCCTACCCATGTTGACACATAACATTAACCATCACAATTATTATTTTATATGTATTTATATATTTTTCTCACATATTTATACTTTTTGTTGCTCTTCATTTTCCTCTGCAACTTCCTTAGTGTCATTTTGATTTTTCATTCTCTCTCCCTCTTCCTCTGTCTTTTCTGTCCCTCCCTCTCCATTTTCCTCACCTTTCACCCACTCCGCACCCCAACAAAGACATAGTAGAATTCCAGAACGTGAGGTGCATGCATGATGTAATTCTGCTATGTTACATTTCATATGCTGTTGCAGTAATCCCATACATTTGTTTTAAAGTTCAATTTAACTAATTTCTAAAAAATGAGGTCAGTCTTTTTCTTTTAAAAATCTATTAACAATGTGAGTGTAACTGGGCACCTGCTTAATCTATATTAAATTTATACTAGATCACTGCTTGGAAGAAATTTTGATGAAGGGAGTCAAGTAGTAACCTGTCTCAAAGGAAAATCATGACATTATCCCTGGAAAAAAGAAACCATCTTCAAAATGTGTTGTCTGTGTTGAAATTCACTTGCATGAATCTGAAAGGCACATTGAATTTACTTAGAAATAGTGAAAAAAATTTAAAGCTAACTTTGAAACCTCTCAAGAGGTGTATCTACTATGTAAGTTGGCATGAAGAGGAAATAGAAAAACAGCAGTAGCCAAAATAGGAATCTGACATGGAATCTGACAATCTGGAGTTTCAGGTGACCTTAAAAAACCAGTTGCCATCGAGTTGTCTCCAACTCATGGCAACCCCATGTGTGTCAGAGTAGAACTGTGCTCCATAGGGTTTCCTTTCCTTTTTAAAAAAATTTCATTTATTTATTTTTGTTGTTATTGTTGAGAATATACCAGCAAAACATACAAACACCAATTCAACAATTTCTACATGTAGAATTCAGGGATATTGATTATATTCTTCAAGTTGTGCAACCATTCTCACCCTCCTTTTCTGAGTTGTTCCTCTCCCATTAATATAAACTCACTGCCCCTTAAAGTTTCCTGTCTTTTAGGTCCTGTTGTCAATTAGATCCCATATAACCTGTGGCCGTGGAGTCAATTCTGACTTATAGGACAGAGTAGAACTGCCCCATAGGGTTTCCAGGGAGTGGCTGGTGGATTCAAACTGCCGACCTTTTGGTTAGCAGCCTACCTCTTAACCACTGCACCACCAAGACTCCTGATCCCATGTACATAGTTCTTAAGAGATCATAATACTCAAGGCAGATGTTTTTTTACTAGTTAAGCTGAACTATTGTTTGGTTTTAAGAAGACTTCAGGGGATATGTTTGGTTTAAGGTTTAAAGATGATCTCAGGGCAATAGTTTCAGGGGCTGTAGGGTGTTTGATGGCTGATTTTCAGAAGTAGATTGCCTAGACTTTCTTCAGTACCTCTGGGTGGACTTAAACCTCCAACCTCTCAGTTAGCAGCTGAGCATGTTAACTATTTGCACCACCCAGGAACTCCTCAGGTGACCTTAGAGTTTACTTAATCCAAACTCCTCATTTTATAGATGAGGACACTGAGGTCCAGAGAGGCTGAGTGACTTGTCTAAAGTCATACAGTCATTGGTAGGAGAACTAGGACTAGAATTGAGGTCTCTAGACAGAGCCACCCCCTTCAATAGACTGAAGGCATAGTTTCCTGTTCTCATGTGGATTGAGTCTGTGGGATAGCATTGTTGGGACCTCCAGGTGTTCATTTGGTCTATAGCCATGACCTCTCTAATTTTCCAGTGATCCTTTAACCTAACTTGCTCTTTGAGGTTTCAGATTTTATATATATGTATGTGTATATATATATATATATATATATATATATATATTTATGTGTCCAAGAGAGAGCATGGCATCCAGTACTACATGCATCCTGAGCCGATAGCAGTGGAACAACCTACTGTTTTCTGATAAAAATCAGCCAAGAATCAGCCAAGAGAGGCAGGGCTTGAGGAATGGGGGCGATGGAGAAAAAAGCTCCTTAATTCATTAAGGAGTATGCTGTTGGCAACACTCACTTGATGGCAAATCAACTGGAGGGACCTAACCTCACTGAATCATTCTCTGGTACCCTAGCTGTTCACCAAAGTTTTGTGTTCCTTTTTTCATGAAATATAGTTGTTATTAAGGAGCCTTGGTGGCACAATGGTTAAGCGCTTTGTTGCTAACCAAAAAGTTGGTGGTTCGAACCTACCTACCTGTTCCATGGGAGAAAGACCTGGTGATCTGCTCCCATAAAGATTAAAGCCTAGAAAACCTACTGGGCAGTTCTACTTTGTCACATGGGGTTGCTTTGAGTTGAAAATCGACTCCACAGCACCTAACAACAACAACATTGTTGTTAGTGGGAAGTGGCTGCCCCTGCCCCCCCGCCCAGGAACTTCATTTTCTAGATCCCAGTATCTAGGTGGGATCAAGTGACTGACTTCTGGCCAGTGAATTCACGCCAGTTTTAAGTTAGGCCTATAAAATACTCCCGTGGGATGCTGCGTGTCCCTCTCCCTGTCTGCCAACTGCACGTTGATGCCCACAGCAACCTTGGAGGCCAAGTGCTGAAGATGACAGTGTGCCTCCATCAGTCTGGATCCCTGAATGACTACATGGGACAGAAACACCCCACCGCTATCCTCCATTACCACCAATTGAACTTTACATGGGCTGTGAGCAAGAAATAAACTTCGCTTGTGTTAAGCCATTGAGATTCTGGGGTTGATCTGTTGCTGGAACTAATAGTTACTTTAACTAATACAATCAATGACATCTAACTTGAATTTTAAGATTTAATTTTCACTTCGAGTGATCGAAGCAAAGCTTGTGGGGGAGAGGAGAGATGGTAGCGCACCATGAAATCAAAGACCTACATGGGTTAGGTCATCAAGCAGTCAGTCTTAAGGTCAAGGTGTAGTGTGGACACCAGTGCCTCCCTCTGACCACAGAACATGCTGAGAACAGAAAGTTAGGATATTTAAACTATCTACATGGGATCACATTGACAACAGCAACCTGAAAGGTTAGAGAGGAACCTTAGGGGGCAGTGAATTTATGTTAATGCTGGAGGAACAACTCAGAGAAGGAGGGTGAGAATGGTTACATAACTCGAACAATGTAATCAAGGTCACTAAATGGTACATGCAGAAACTGTTGAATTGGTGTATGTTTTGCTGTGTATATTCTCAACAACAACAACCAAATAAATAAAATTTTATATATATACATATATATATATATATATATATATAAAGAAAGTTAGGATATTCACATTTTATTATTTACAAAACATAGCCTCAAAATATAAACTATGTCATGGACCCAAATTCTCTACAAATCACCAGGCTCACATAAGCCTTCATACAACCTGTGAAAATCCCCTGCACAAAGAAACTGTTCCTGGGAAGTGTTCCTGTGCTCATTTGGTCAACTTCCAGATTAATAAAACTAAGGTTTCTTTTTGCTTCTTCCCAAAATATAATTTATTACATAACATTTACAACTTGAAAAAGAATCCTAGGATATTTTCCTGATTAATTAGAGGAGTAATGTTTGTAATGTGGGCACCTACGTGGGCTATAAGGAATGGCCCCCTTTTCTCTGCTGGGCACACATGACGGTGGGGCTTATTCATGAGCCAGGCACATGGATCTTGGTCAGCTTCTCCCACATGCTCCCAGGGCTTCCACGGTGCCAATACAGTTGGTTTGCTATATTTTGACTGTCTTTGTTTTAGAGTTGTACTTGCAAGCAGTACCTGTAGGGCAATGGTTAATGGCTTTGTTAGTGTGAGAAGGTGAAGAAAGGTGGTGGGGGGAGGGAGGCAGTGCCTTTGGTGACAATGCATGTGTGTGCATGAACACACATACGTGGGAGTATATGCGTGCTGACTGGCTCTGCTACTTACTACCTGGACTTAGAAATACCAAGAATCATCACCTTTGGTGGGTAGTGGTGGTGGGAGGGGTCCTTACATTTTTCTACAGAAAAACTTAGAGGGATAGCAGCAGCGCAGTAGGGCCACTGATGGGCCAAGTGAGCCTGGACTCAAAGTTCTACAGCCAAGGCAGGTCACAGCCTACTTACTACTCACTACGGCTGCTGGTCTGCTTCCCTAAACCAGAAAGCCTGCAGTGATCTACTGTCCTGGGGGAAGGGGTCTCTGTAGGACACACACAGGATGTTAGGAAAGCTAGCTGTGGGCAGCACCAAGATGAGGAAAACTTGGTTGTGGTCATTCAGATGAGGTAGCACAGTGTAATGAGAGCAGGCTTCAGCATCCAACAGACCTGGGTTCAAATCTCAATTCTGAACTCTGGTCTCTGGATGGCCTTGGACTAGTTACCTCTCTGATCCTCTCCATCTATACCTGGGGTCCACAATACTCATCACCCAGGACTGCTTTGAGGAGTAACTGAAATTACGTATCTGGCACAAAGAAAGCATTCAATAAAGGGCAGCTGTGGAAGTCCCTGTGTCACTGTTAGTGGCACTCAGAGGCCATGATTCTATGTCCAATTCGTTTGGGCCTTACAATAACAATAAAATTCCTCATTTTAGCACTGTTTCTCTTTGGAGTGCCCCTTCCTATCTTACTTTCAATTCGGGAACACTCTAAGAAAAGATTAAAAACAATTCTAAAATCAAAACTTAATTCCATCTCAGGACCTCAGATTCCCTGGGCTCTGGGTGGGGCACAGAGTGGCTGGCAGAGGTGAGGCTGTAGAGCCGGAGAATAAGTTAGTGGCAATGAGCAACAGGCAGTGTCCAGACTGGGGCAGTTTTCCTGAGTCTGGAGAAAGGAGGACGTGGAGGAAGCCATGTTGCATAAATGTTTGTGCCCCTTCTTCCATCACCTTCTCAAAGTCGTATCTCTGTTTTTTGGTAGCTCTATTGATATTTCAAAATTTTCGTCCTTCCCTGCCCCCGATTCCTCCCCAGATCCACAGCATGTGTTTTTATTGGTGTTCTTATTGTCAGAGCAATCTAAGCAGAGTGAACACTGTTGCTTCTGCTGAAATTAACCATTGCTCTTTTGTTTTCAGAAATAAAACCACGCTCAATGGATTTCCAGGGTGAATTCTACAGCTGCATCCATCCCAAACACGGGGACCTTGAGTGCGAGTGAGCGAGCACATCCGCAGATACAGGGCTGAACCAGAGCACGCGGGGGAGCCCAGCAGTTCACAGCCCTGCTAAGTCCTGCGTCCTCACTGCTGCCCCATTCCCAGGAGGCCCAGAGGCTCCGGGTGCAGTCAGCGGGTGGTGATCTCTCAGGTGGAATCTGCCAACAGCCTCTGCTCTGCTGATGGAGCTTCAGGCCCACCTGTCCAGGGACTGCCCTACTGCTGGGAGATGGCTGGGGCTGCAGAAGCTGCATGGACTTCTGGGAATTGGGCAGTGGGAGCCTTGGGCCTTAGGCTCATTGTAGTCCAGTTCTGGTATTTGCAAGCTTTTTCCTGCCAGAGATAATGTTAATATCCCAATGCGACAGCATTTTCAGGGCACTAGAAGAATTGGGACTTTCTCTCCAAATAACAATGAGAATTTGTTCTGAGCCTTCTTGATAAGGAATGAGAAAAAATCATCCCTAGAGGCATGGGTAGAAAACCATCTCAACAAAAGCCATCGATTTCTCATTATGCATTATTACTCTTTAAAACAAGCATTTCCTCGAGCCCATTGTTTAAAATGAAGCAGCTCTTAAGTCTTAGATGATCTCAGCTACATCTTGGTTTAGAAAGAAGAATCTGCTCTAGGGAAGCTGGTGGGTGAGCAATTCTGAACCTGGTCTCAGCTTGGCAAGCTGATCCCTTGATCTGATGATGATGCTGAGTTTGGCCACAGGCTGCCTTTTGGGGTGAGTGTGATCAGGAAGCCCCTTATAAAGAGCAGTCCCCATTGGTTTAGCAACTACCTGCCCTGAAGTGGGTCCCTGGGTGACACAAACAGTTTGTGGTTGGTTGCAAACCTAAAGGTTGGTGGTTCAAACACACCCAGCAAACGGCTGCCGTGTAACGGGTTGGGTTTTTTTGGCCCTGAAGTGAAAAAGTTACCATGCCCTATACTAAAATCTCTACGGAATGTGATTCTACGGTGAGTTTCTCGGTATTCTTTGAACAATGCAAATACTCCTTCCATAAGACCATTGCAAAGTTAGAATTCCAGGACTCCAGACATAAGTTTCAGTGATTTCTTCCTCCCTTTTTGTTAACTAGAAAATAAACAAAACTTAAACCTCTTTGGAGCAGCATTTAATATACAGAGAAAAACAAAAGAAGCAGGAACCACCTGTATTCTCCTCAGTGAAGAATCAACACCTGCTTTCAGAAAGTGTTTGAATGGAGCTCTGCAAATCCTGGCTGTACTGCAATAGCAGAGCCAGTGAAGAGGTGATGGAATGCCATGAGTCAGCATCTACTCCGCGGCAACTTTTTCTTTTTTTTAAATGAAGAGGTGAAGGGGTGAGTCTGTGTTTGGGCCGCCCTAGGCTTGGGGTTAAGCGGGCAGGCCCTGGGTTACTGGGAGCTCAGCAATCCATTCCCCTGGGTGGTCCTGGGCAGCTGCAGACCCTCTCAGGCATAGGGAAAGGGGCCCCGGATGATAACAATCATAACTCCTGCCATGGGGCTACTGTGTATATAAAGCCAGCTAGCCCAGGGCCAGGTTACCTTGTTATTCTCGGGGGGCCTGAGCTGTACCTGCACTAGTGTGTAAGAAGAGATGTTAATATCTGTACCAATTTACAAAGTGTGGGAAACAGCTTTGTGTTTTGTTTCTCTTTTCCTCTCTCTCTGACACTCTGGCCTGCCCATCTACCCCAGTCTTGGCATCTTCTTCCGCCTCTCTCAGAGCTGAAGATCAAGTGGGACGTGTCTGGTTCCAGAAAGGAAGAGGCCCCTTGGGGTCTGCTTTTCTTTCTCCCACTGCTTCCGTGCTGAGCACTGCAGCGACCAGGCCCAGCCCCTCAGTCTCCCATTTTGCACTTCTACAGCGCTCCTCCTGTTGCTGTTCCTCTTGTACCTAATAATTAACAAGTCAAAAACCAAGTCCACTATCTCCCTCACGTATAAATTAGCCTGTCGGCTTCCCTCTCCCACATTCTCAGTCCTCCAAGTTGAGAACACTCACCTCCCTCTGCCTCTTCACTTGTCTAACCTTCCCCAGGCCTCCTGCCTTGCTGTTCACTTTGCAGACTTGGTCCTGATCCTTGACTCCTGGGCATTGTACGCATCTCCCTGACCCCTGGCCTCAGCAAGGCCCCCCTCAGCCCCATTTCTATCCTTTCACGACAGTCTCTTAATTGGAACCCTACAGCAGTGTCAAATCCTCCACTCCCCCTTTTTCATAAAGTGCCATTCATGTCATTTATTCTGAGAAAGTCATGTCCACGGAAGAGAGAGTCATTTCAGTTGCAGCTTGTTTGTAAAGACCTACATATCCTTTGACTAATCTGGAAAATCCTCATCATGAACTTTAAATCACTCCACTTCCCACTTGCCTTATTCCCTCCTCCTTTCCCTTCTGGGGCTCCAGGAAGACCAAAAAAACCCCAAAACCAAAAACAAATCCACTGCCTTCTGACTCATAGCAACCCTCCAGGACAGAGTAGAACCGCCCATGAGGTTTCCAATGCTGTAAATCTTTACAGAAGCAGACTGCCACATCTTTCTCCCAAGGAGCAGCTAGTGGGTTCGAACTGCCAACCTTTTGGTTAGCAGTCAAGCGCTTTAACCACTGCACCACCAGGGCTCCTCTCCAGGAAGACAAATCTGCCTAAATCAGAGCAGGCTGGTTGCCCAACTCAGAAACTTTCTACTTATCAGTAATTCCCGTTTTGCCATCAGACCTCAGTCTCCAGATTCCTCCTTCTTCCCCAAAGTAGCTAACTGAAAGCTCTGTTCTATGTGCAAACCTGGTCTGAGAAGATGGACCTGGTCATCTTTAATGATCACATTTGATTTCTCCCTAGTTAGTGCCATTGAGAGGCGCACAGCTACTTGGGAAGAGGCAGCAGAGTGGGATTCAGTCGTGCCTTAGAGTGATGACCTCTGATCCACACCTCTATTAAGGGCTGACCCTAACAAGCCTTTAATAGTCTCCTGATTTCAGAGCATGTCTGATTTGCCTTGTTCAGTTGGGGTGTGTGCACGTGTGGGTATGTGCGTGTGTGTGTGCGTGTGTGTGGTGGTTCAGTGTGTTTTCTCTTTGTACTGGAACTCCCTTCCTCAGAGCAACATGAAGGATGATGATTGCTCTGGGTGGTGCCTACTACATTGCTCTGCACTCTATGAACATTGTTACCTGACTTCCATTCCAACCCTGGGGGAATCTGGATTCACGGAGGAATAGAACATTCTCACAAAATCTGGAGAATGACTGTAATTTTCCTTTTGAAGCACCCGCTTCCCAGAGGACTCACTGGTGATTGATGTCACTGTCAGAAACCCAGATGCACACACTCATACATCAGCCGTGAAATTACATAAACAGCTCACCCAGCAGGCCCAGGCTGACTCACCCATTTGCACCCCTATGGAAAGAGAGAGGTGATAGGAAACCCAGGGCAGCAGCAGAAAACAGACAAAGGAGATGTGGAAGAAGATTGGGCTCTCACAGGTCCACCCAGGTTTTTCTTCCTCACCTGCTGAGGCTACAGTTCGGGGTTTGTAGCTGTATTGCTGCATGGCCAGGATCATAGGGGAGTTGTTTGGAAAGATTTGTCCTGGGAATGCGCTGTCAGCTTGTTCTCATGGAGCATGTACATGGATACAAACAGCTCTACACACATACCTTCATCCTTATACAGGTACAGATGATGTCTACATTTTCCTTTGGGGTAGATGTGACCTACCTAGGCTAAGCTCATACTCTGACATTTAGTCTCTTTGGAGAGCAAGTCTATGTTGATTCCAGCAGGATAGGCATCAAAGACGGGTTTGTCGCTAAGAAGATGTCTGAAAAGTAAGGACACTATTAGGGCAGAAAAGTGGAAAGCAGTCCAGCTGGCCACTGGTGGCTTGTGGGTGTGAGGGTGGTTTATCGGTAGCGGCAGGCCAAAGCATTGACATTCTTGACCACATAAAAGCCCATGGTGACTGGAGGGATGACCAGTGTCCGGCCAGCCCGCAGGGGGCGGGGCTTCAGTTCTGGAAGGGTCCCGTCGTCCACCATCACTAAGGGCTGGCCATTCAGCTGCACTGACCTACAGTGAGAAAAGACAGGTTGGGATTCATTACTGCATTATAATGGAGCCATTACAACGAAGCCTGGGTGGCCCCAGATTGCTGCTAGTCTGTCTGATCTGTGTACAGCTGACACTTGTTGACACTTACTATTCCCCAAGGCTCTGATCTAGGTGCTTTACACTTAATAACTCATTCAATCACCCTGACAACCCTTGAAGTAAGGAACTAGTATTATTCCTATTTTTCATAGAGTAGTTAAGTGACTTGCCCAAGGTAAATACAGCTTGGAGGTATGGAGCCAGGATTGGACTACAGGTAGTCTCGTTTCACAGACACATCGCTGAGACAAGTGAAAAGTCTCTGTGAAAGCAGTTTCATGCCCCCGCCCCTTTTTAAAACATACAGGCAGTCCAGCTTGACTCTTCTGTCTAGAGTTTTTACTTGTCTAATATTGCATACCAGTACTGGTTGCCATTGAGTAGATGTCAACTCATGGTGATCCCATGTATATTAGAGTAGAACTGTAATGCCAAGGATTTCCAATGGCTGATTTTTAGGAAGTAGATCACCAGACCTTTCTTCTGAGGCATCTCTGGGTGGACTTGAACCTCCAAGCTTTTGGTTAGCAGCTGAGTGTGTTAACTGTTTACACCACCCAGGGGTTCCAAATGATGCATAGGCTTGATGATTTCAGAAATCTTCTATTTAATTCAATACTTAATAATGTATTCAACAGATTAGAGAACTGACATTATGGTACCTCTCTAGGGTTGTTCTAAGGGGGACAGAGACATATCTAACGACTCTACTTTTTCTAATCTAAGAATGAATTTTCATATTTAATACTTAACAGATGTTTCCATCTTAGCAACACAACAAAAATAGGTGATAAAGTAGGCATTTGTGATCACGAGTCAGCTACTTTGCTTTCTTTTATTCTTCCCATGTAGTTAGCCATTTTCAACCCTGTGAAGGAAGGAGGACCACATACATAGCAAACTTAGAGGGAAGGAAAACAGCTCATCTTAGGCTGGATTCAAGGGAAAATGCCACCCACCTGTGGCCTGTGGTACAGAATCCAGATAACTTCTGGCTTTTTCTGCCTGGGGTGTGACTTGTATAGCCATGTACCCAGGTTGAAGCTCAGTTTTATGGATCGGTAGAAAAGGCCAGGAGCCCTGGTGGTGCAGTGGTTAAAGCACTTGGCTGCTAACCAACAGGTCGGCAGTTTGAACCCGCCAGCTGCTCCATGGGAGAAAGATGTGGCAGTCTGCTTCCGTAAAGATTTACAGCCTTGGAAACCCTATGGGGCAGTTCTACTCTGTCCTACAGGGTCACTTTGAGTCAGAATCAACTCGATAGCAGTGGGTTTGGTTTTTTGGTTTAGAAAAGGCCAGAGCCAGGCTACCAGCTGGAAACAAGGTTGTGAGTCACCCTCAGAAAATCAGCACGGCATAGTGATGGCTGTTTCTGGGGCTAGCCCAGCCTCCATTGCAGTAACATTGCGGTGACCTCATCAAAGTTGTAAAGGGGATCAAATGTTATGAATAGATACAGAGGTCTTTGTTTAGTGTTCCTTCTGTGCGATGAATGACAGATAGGTTTAGGGAGAGATAATCAGACCCATGTCCAGTAGAGAAGTGAAGTCCCAGAGATAAGTGTGTCATAAATTGCTCCCAATGGAAAGCGAGGCAGAGAAGCAGCTCCAGGCCTGGCCCACACGGGTAGGTTTGGGCCGAGTCCAGATCCGACAGGCCACGGGCAGCAGCCCCCTCCTGTTGTTGGTATTGCTGGTCTTGTCAGAAACGAGTAGGGGCTCCAGTATGAAGCCAGCCTGCCTCTGGGGTTGCAGAGATGGAAGAATCAAGATCTAAAGATCAGTGTTGACCTCAGCAAATATGCAGAGAGTTTTTGCTTCTGAATGCAAATGGCCCTCTGTGGTGAAGACAGCCTACTCATTGGAGTGGGAGGCAGGGTGAAGAGAGGGTGTTCGGTTGCCATAGGAGACCAGATAAGTCTTCTTAGTGTATTTTCATTATTTTGTTTAGGTGGTGTGTACAGCCACTCATCTGACATATGCACAGCCAAATACAAGTTCAATAACACTGATTAATCTTTCCAGTACACACCCAAATTTATACCACTTCTCTGCCTGAAAACCTTCAATGGTCCCTCTTCTCTACAGAATTAGGAGCAAACTCTCCCCTGGGGAATTAAGTAATGACCTTTAAGACTCAGATGACCCCAGAGTATTGACGTTTTTGGGTTCTGGGAAGTGCAAAACAGAGTGTGATAAGCAAGGCTTTTAAAATCTATACTGCTAACAAATAGTCATTCTGGCGCAGGCTCCATTCTGATTTCCTTTTGGGTGGTTAACAAGCTAACTCGGGTGTGGGTGGAACCCAGGGAGGATGGGCAAGACTCTGGACTGAAATCTCTTAATTTCAGGAGCCGAATCACTAACTTGCTAGATGCCTTTCACAAGTTGCTTAATCTCACTGCCCTGAAGTTTCTGCATCTATAAGATGCCATATAGGTTGTAGTGAGAATGAAATGAAGGCACTTGGAAAGCATAGAGAGCCACATAAGTAAGAGATGGTATTGTTATTGTTATTTCCATTACTGTGATGGGTGGATAAACCTTTCAGCTCTTATTATACCTGGGTGCTCTGTGGCACTGCCACCTTTATGGCACCCTTCTGAAAACTCTCTCTTCCCGTGGCTCCCCTGATATCTCTCTCTCTAGATTTTCCTTCTTTTATGGAGGTTGCTTCCTTTTGAGGGGGAACTATACCCCTCTACCTGTCTCTCAAATGCTGAAGTTCCTGATGCTTTGTCCTTGGACCTCTTCTCTTCTCATGCTAAGTGCTCCTCCCTGTGTGCTATCTATCACCCACACCCATGACTTGGGTTATATCCACGTGTTGATGCTTCCCAAACCGCTATCTCTAGCCTAGATCCTTCTAAACTTAAGCATCTCCACTTGGATATCCTACGAGAACTTCAAAGTCACTATGTCCAAATTAAAAAATCTTCCCCTCAAAATCTGCTCTTGTCTCTGACTTTATTATCTTTGTGATAGTACCACCATTTATCCAATTACTCAAGCCAGAAACCTGGGAGTCATCCAAGACTTCTTCCCCAATTCCCATATCTAAGACAAATCAATTCTACCTTTTCATGTTTTTCAAATTTGCTCCTTTCCCTCCACTGGCTGCTGCTATTTTAGCTCAGGACTTTATGGTCTCTTACCTGGTCTACAGCAAAGGCCTCTTAATCTATCTCCTTACCCCTGGCCTGGCCTTCCTCCTCGTTTCCACATTGTTGACAGAGTCATCTGTTGCTGTCACTGCACTGCTTCAAACCCTCCAACAGCTCCTACCCCTTACACTTTAACATAAACAATGAAGCCTAGCTCAGCTACCTCTCCAGTCTCAGGTCCTGCCAGCCCCGTTCTATATGTATACATGGATCCGTTTAGCTCTACACACATACCTTTATCCGTATATAGGTACAGATACCTAGCTGTGAGTATGGGCTCAGACTGCAGTTATTGGAGGGATTTATTCACTATATGCATGAGCACAGAATGTTTTAGAATGAAAAAATAGACTTTTTTCCATTTACTTCACATAGATGAGATAAACATTTTTTCAAATGAAAATGTAAGTAGATACTGTTGGGATTAAAATATACACTTTTCATTTAAAAGTATAGTATCTATTTTTCAGATGTAAATGTAAGTAGACATTGTTGGGGTTAATAAGGCATAAGGCATAAGTTCATTAAAAACTATTATAAAATCCCTAGTAGGTTTTGGGAGGAGGCATCATACACTTGTTTTAAGAAATAGCTTTTAAAAGGACAATTACTAGAATGCCATAGGGCCATGGTATTTGTTGACATTAAAAAGGAAACTTCATACTTGAAGAGGCTGGGCCCCTTGTCCCAGCATGACCGAATTAAATGACTTGCAGTTCCACTTCTGAGTCTTTGTGTACGCTGCTACTTTCACTGGGACACAGCCGGTCTTCCTTCTCTGTCTGACAAACTGCGGTGGATCCTTACAGAGTCAGCCCAGGTGTCGGCTCCTCTGGGGAGCCTTCTCTGACCCTTGGGCTGGGTTAGGAGTCCTGCCTCTGGGTGCCCTTAGCACTCAACACTTACCTGTACCATGGCCCTTATCACAATCAAGTGCCTTTATCCCTCTCTGGAGAAGTTCTGGGTGGAGCAAATGATTAAGCGTTCGACTACTAACCAAAAGGTTGGCAGTTCAAACCCACCCAGAGGTGCTTCAGAAGAAAGGCCTGGCAATCTGCTTTCGAAAGTTTACAGCCTTGAAAACGGAGCGCAGTTCTATTCTGCAACACATAGGGTTGCCATGAGTTGAAAATGACTCCATGGCAACTGGTTTGGTATTTTGGTTTATCCTTCACGTGAGCTCGTTGAGGAAAGGGATCATATCTTTTGCCCCTGAATTCTCAGTACTTAACAAGGTGCTTGGCACATCCAAAAAACCAAACCTGTTGCCAGAGAATCGATTCCAACTCATAGCGACCCCATAGGATGAAGCAGAACTGCCCCATAGGGTTTCTAAGGCTGTAATCTGTATGGGAGCAGACTGCTACATCTTTTTACTGAGGAGTCACTGGTGGGTTCCAGCAGCCAACCTTTTGGTTAGCAGGTGAGCATTTAACCACTGTGCCAACAGGGCTCTTTGCTTGGCACATAGTAGGGACTAATTTAACGTTTTCTGAACAAGTGAATAGAATTTTGAGGTTCCTTTGCATTATTCCTGTTCTCTCTGGGTTGAGCTTCTCCAGTTCTGAAGAAGTTCCCTGGAGGTTTACTGAGAGTCTTAACAGATTTCATTAACGTGCCAATTACTCTTCCTCTCAGTGGCTCATGGAGATGTTAGACAAAACTTGAATTATCAGTGATTCTCATGGCCTCTCACCAGATAGCTTATCCAAGCTTGACGCGAGGCCATTGATCACTCCTAGTGTTTTTCATCCTTAAAAAAGATCTATGTGACCATCTCTTAGCTAAGCCCACATGAGTTAATTTTGTGAGTAAGGTTTTGTTAGACCTTGAGTCCTCATAGGTCCTTAGTAAAGATGGACTGTGTGCTTTAACACCTCTGTTCTATTTTTCCTGCTTATATGTTTCTTTTAGTATTTATCCTATTACCCAGGGAGGTCATATCACATGAAATATTACAATAATCTTTCATTTTTGTAGCATTGGACAGTTTGTAAGTTAGCAAAGATCACATTAATGATAAAAATCACCAGTTATTGAGCACCATGCTATGTTTTATTTTTATTATCTCATTTAATCTTTTACAACAATCAACTGAGGCAGCTGTTAGCATCCCTGTATTTCAGATGAGGAAACTGAAGGTTAAATGCTTCTAAACCTCCCCTAAATTTCACAGCCAGTAAGTAGCAGAGCTGAGATTTGCACTGATACCCTTAACCATAGTCCTACCTGGCTCCCTCCCCTCATGTGATTGCTAAAAAGCCCTGTGAGGTACAAAGGACAAGTATTATTATTATTGTAACTTCACTATTGAGACGGGTCAGAGAGGTTAAGTGGCCTGGGCAAGGTCACATAGCTAATAAGTGGCTAAGACAGGTCTCAAATTCAGGCCTCTTGACACCTCTTTCCACTAATCCTCTTGTCTCTCCAATTCCAGATAGTACTCCCCAGGATCACGTTTCTTTCTTTGAAAACCTTTCTTATCATACTTCCATCACATCTGGGACCTCCTCACTGGCCCATGGCTTTTCAAATCAAATGCTAAATGATCCAGCCTATGTTGAACTATTTCTCTTAATTCCCTAGCTTGCCTGAGCTGCTGAGAGTATTTAAATTATCCAAATATGAGGACAACTGTGTTTTATCACCATTTGTTTTTACAAAGTCTGAGATACTTTCCAATTCTTAAACTTGTTTTCTTTATTTTGCACACTATTTGAAAGGGATTCAATGTCTCAATTTGAAGTCAAGCCCTCTGCTCCCCAGGTCTCCATGGGAGCCCCTTGGCCCGGTCACCCTCGCTTCCCCCCACCCCCCACCTGTCCACAATGTCTAGTCTTCTGTCTTATCATGGCTCTTGACACCCAGGAATATGTATGCAAGGTTTCAACTGTTCTGAGGTCTCAGGGAAGCAAGCGTAAGTGTGCATGCCCTTTTGCAATCTCGGAGACAATGTGCTAGACTCCAGTTTGGCCCGGGTGGACTTTTGTGGGAGCGAAGGCAGAGGAAGCCTGTACATTCTCGGGAGCAGCCTTGGGAGCTGGTGTCTGGGTCCAGCCGGCATATTTTGGGGCCTTGAGTGAGAGGTGACAGGACTTAGGGATTAATCAGTTCAGCTTTAACCACTTTGAGAAAGTTATTTGCCTTCTCTCAGACTCAGTTTCTCCACCTGTAAGATGAGGGGTAATAGAGCAGATGAACCCTGAAGTCCCTTCTGGCTTGAATATTTTTCAGGCAGCTAGTCTATAGCCTCACAGCTACCCTGAGGCTGTTTAATGCCAAAATCAGAGCCATCTTGCTCAGACAGAAATCTGATCATTACATTACCTGTCTAAATGTTCAGTGGCTCCCTGCTGATCTTAGGACATAGTACACTGTCCTTACAAGAGCCCCATAAGCAGGCCCTCACCTACTTCTCCAGCCTCCTACAGGCTGGCTCTAGCTCCTGTCCATTCCAGCTCCCCGCCACCCACCACCTCCTTTTATTCTATGCTGCAATTCTCCAGCTTCTCTCTAATCTCCAGACTTTTCTACAAGTTGTTCCCTCTGCCCAGAGCCCTCTCCACACTCCTCCCCCTCCTTCCAGCTCCCTTCTTCTGCCTAACTCCTACTGGTCCTTCCTGTCAGGGTAGGCGCTTCCAATGTGCTACCATTTCACCCAGGGCTTCTCGTCACAGGGTATTGTAACTGCTGACGGCTTGTCTCTCTCCACTAGAGAGGGAGACCAGGTGTCTGTCACATCCATCCTTCACTCTTCTGTCCACCAGCTCACAAGGCAGACCCTCAATAAAAGCAGTAGTACTGGAGAAGTATTGGATATAAATAGCTGGATAGATGAACTATAACTCAGAAAGAAAAGACTGGACTGAAAGGTCAGAGACTTGAGCATTAAATGTGCAGATCTGGACAGGTCAGTGGGCAGGTCTGGTCTCATTTCTGGATTTGTTAAATGATAAAAGAGAGGAAGGAAGAAGGAGGGAAGGAGAGAGAGAGAATGAGTAAGAATCTGAATGTGTGCATCCGGGCGGTTACTCAACCCTCCTAGTTCCAATACGGGTCCAGTGTGCTTTCCCCTGCGCCACTAGAGGTCACTCTTGTTCTACACAACGGGGCCGGGAAAGCCTGACAGCTTGGTGGCTCCCAGGAAGCCGGAGGCGGCTGCCCCACAGCCCGCACTCCCAGTCCGGGAATGCCGGGAGATGTGCCCTGCCCTTGGCCTCCCGGAGGAACAAACCACAGTATCAGTCAAATTCCAACAAAAACTTCGTTGCGGTCCACTTGGCAGGGGGCGCACCTGGAATGTTGCCTAATATTAAGAAAACGTGCGAAGCCAGGCTGCAATTCCTTCCCAGCCAGGGCGCAGAGAGGAGGGGTTCCGGGCGCAGGTGCGGGGCTGGCGGCGCCCGCGCGACCCTGTGCCCGGTTCTCCCGGGTCCCGGGTCCCTGGCCGCCCCCGGCCACCCTGCTGGCCGCGCAACTGCGTGCGCTTTACAGGCCCGAGGCCGTGGAGGACCCCTGGCTGAGCTAGGAAGCTGGCATGTGTCAGGTCAGAGCCAGGTTAGAGCCGAGAGGGAGCCCAGCTGGGTTTGAGGCCAGAGGGGCTTTGCTGCCCTCCCTGCCTGAGGAGACTGAGCATCTGGGGCAGCTGAGGGAGGAAGTCAATGCCCGGCAGTGAGCACTACTGCGCTGAGGAGGGCTGGTCAAGAGCGACCGCTGCAGGCTACTGTCTCCTGGTCCCACATGCCCGGCTAGGGCAAATGCTCACGTCCCTCTAGGGATACTCTGGGGCAGTCCCACTCCTCAGGGGTGGTGGGGAGGACTACTTCCCCTCAAGTGTGGCCTGAAGCTTTTCCTTCTACCTGGAGTCTGGTATGAAAAAAAAAAAACCCATTGCCATGGAGTCGATTCTGACTCATAGCGACCCTATAGGACAGGGTTTCTAACGAGCGGCTGGTGGATTTGAACTGCCGACCTTCTGGTTAACAGCCAAGCTCTTAACCTCTGCACAACTAGACTCTGTCAAAAACTCTATTCTTCCCCCGAGGGGGCTCAGATGTACCTCCTCTACAAGGCGTTGTCTGATAGCCCCAGCTGGAAGAGAGGCACGTTGCTTGCCCCTCCCTTGTAGGTCCCGCCCACTCTACCTTATTTTATCTGCTTGCTTCAGTCATTTCCCTGCTAGACTGAATTATTTTCATTTCTTAATTCTCAGTAGAACGTGGTGCAGTGTCTTCCTGCCTATGACAGTTCAACTACTGTTTGTTGAGTTCTACTCATCAACCAACGTCTCCGAGTTCTTACTGGCCCTCGGGTCACTCGGAGCCCTTCCTCTCTTACGCGGAGACAGGAAGGGAAGAGAGGAAAAGAAGAAGAAAGCCTCCTGTTCCCCTTACCACTGTGAAGTTCCTGGCCGCTGAGAAAACTTGAGGCTGATAAGATCCTTTCCCCTTCTTCCTACCCTCTGAGAGGCTTATTGAAACAATGAGGAGTTTTGATCTAATTTCTGTATTAATGACTAGAGAAAACACTATTTCTCCCTTATACAAGCAGAGCCGGGGGATTTTAGAGGCAGGTTGTTAAAGCTGTAAGTATTTCTTGTATGTAGTTAGGTTTGGGGGGCATGTTTTGGTCTGTGTTTTATCCAAGTCTGTGTAAGAATTGTTCAAGCCATAACAGAATTCTACCATGTGCTTCTAATGGCTTAAGATGACTCAGCACACTTGGCAGTCAAGATGAGAACTCAGCTAAGGAACCTGGATTTATATTCTGATACTGTTAATTCTCAACAGACAAGAGAATCATCTGGGGGAAGTCTGGGAAGAAAATTGGATTCTGTGATCATCTCAAAGCTCCATGTCATAGGCATATAGCACTGAAACTGGAGGACACAATAGGGACCAGCTATAAAAACCATGGAGACTTTAGTATGTGCTTAACTGTGTTCCCATCCCCTTGCCATGGTCACCGACATTCACAAGTGGCATTTAAGGGCATTACTCACATCCCTATGGTTCTTTGTTGTACAAATTCAATTATAACAGACTTATTCCTTGCCCTCGAAGACAGAAAACGCTGAAACATGCAAATGTGTTCAGATACATCGTCATAAACACATTACACAAAAAGAAGGAAGAGAAAGAAAATCACACTTCTCGGCCTGGATTTCAAGGCCTTCTGCAGTTTGGGCCCAGTAGATCGTTGTGGCTTTCTCCTCACGCCACAAAGCATCTTATACTCCAGTCACGTGAAATGATTTGCCACTCCCTCATCATACAAAATGTACCTTGAATTTTTGTACCTCCAAACCTTTAGTAAGCTCATCCTATTGCTTGGAATCACCTTTCCTGCAGCATTCCTTGGAAGCGTGGCACATCCTTCAGGCTCCTGCTCAATGCCCCTTAGCTCCAAGGTCTTCTCAGATTCCCTGTGTCAGAATTTGTCTCTCCCTTCCTTACATTCCCACCCTCATATATCTGCCGCTCTTGTGGTCTGTCTTCTGTCAGTGTGAGTGTATCCTCTTGGGGGAGGGACCAGGTTTGCCCAGCCATAATTGTGTGGTGCTGGAAGAGGCAAGGTGGGGTATGAAGCATCCCCTTTACAGGAGTCTGCAGGCAGGACGAAGGGAGTCAGATAGGAGGGCAGATGCATGTGTGCATGGGTGAGAGCATTTCCATATGTAAGTTTTCCATATGTAAGAAGAGTATAAGATAGAATCCATAATCCACACCTAAAGTTAGTTCTATTACTATATGGTCATGGCTCCTTGGATACCTATTTAAACATATTAAACCAATAGGGTAAAGATCTCAGTTTTATTGGATTTTGACAGTTTTCCCTATAATATCAGGTGGGTTAGTGTACCCCCAAAAGGGGGGAAAAATGTTCCAGATAGCACAAGCTCTGTTCCAGGGTCTATAGATGTCAAAGTGCAAAGTGTATGATGACTCTGAATCATAATTGAAAAAGATAAGCAGGGAAGAGGTAGTCTGCAAAGTGACTGCGGGTGTGGCAGCTGGTCCACAGTTTGGTGTTACAGGCTCCTTGTCTGGAATGAGCCTCATTCTGCCACAGGCTTCCTGATACTTGGCAGCCAAAGAAATACTGATTCAGGGCCCCAGCCTGACTATAGGGATGAGGTGAAGAATTAGGACTTTCCAGTTCCTGGGGCATACATGTGTCCACCACCCAAACCACAGTCTCCGGAGGGTGTGGAGAAGGGGAGGACAAGGGCAATTTCTTCTCGTCCAACCAGAACTGCCCACATACTCTGTTCCCCTGCCCCTTTGTTCAGAATCAAATGTTAGCTTTACCCTACAGTGTTCCTTTACCAGTGTTTGTCTTGGTCATCTGGGACAAAATGGAAAGCCCTGCCTGCAAGAAGGGTCCCCAGGCAGGCGGGGGTAGCGCAGTCTTGATGAAGAGCTATGCAGACAGCCATCTAGCTGCTCTGGGTGAGCTGGAAGAAAATGCATTCTGGAGCTGAGAACAAATGAAAAGCTCTTGGAAAGTAACAGTGAAGACCCTAGATTCCTAACCATCTTGGTTTAGAATGTCAAGTCAGTGTAAAATATAAAAGCATTTTATACTCTTCTAATCTGCACGGTGATCTGTACATTACTAATCTGGGAGTTAAAACAAAACAAACAATAGAACCATTGGGAGCCAGCCCTCCTCCTTCTACTCAGTCAGAGAACTCCCAGGGACTCGGGGCATGTTCACACCTTTGGCAAAATGGCTTGGTGCCTGAATGAAGCACATAATCTGGGGGAAATCAAGGATGCAAATCAGATGGCGTCTTATTCCGGTGTTTTACAGAGGGACAGTGAGGCTCAACCATGGCCACATATTTGAATCACCTGGGGAGCTTTAAAAATACTAGTGCCTGGGTCCCAGCCCAGAGATTCTGGTTTAATTGGTCCGGGGTGCAGCTTGGGCATTGGGGTTTTTAAAACTCCCCAGGTGATTCCAAAGTGCAGCCAAGGTTGAGAACCATGGGTTAGAGAAGGGGTGGGAATATGTTTGCAGCTGGGGGCGGAGAGGAATCAAATACCTTTTTAACCATTACATTCTGAACTTACTTTGAATCAAAAGAGCTTTTCTTACTCTTTCTGAGTACCCTGTCAGAAGCCCACAGTTTTTAATTTAAAGGGAAGATGTGAACTTTTCAAGGGCAAGTTGTTTGTTGAGTAGAATAAAGTGACTATTTTTGCTATTTTAATAGAACTGCTTTATTATTATTATTCTTTGTCTTGTTTTGTTTTCCCCTCTAGCTTGTACACTAGCGGTGACTAAGCTCCTCAGGGAAGTATGCGTGTAACGCTTTAGAGGATGAATTAAGAACAAATCAGATGACACATTCACACCGATAATGAACGTTCTGTGTTTAACACTGAAAAGAAACTTTTTTCTTTTCTTGAAGGGCGAGTTCTATCAAGTCATTTAGATATCTCTCAGGTCTTAGGCTGTCACAGATAGCTCCCTACAAAGAGTGGGCCAAGCTTTCTTCAGGAAAGAAGAACTAAGGGGATTAAGAATATATTATTCAGTAGCCTCTCCCATTTTTTTCAGGTTTGTATATAACTATTTACTCAAATACCACTAAATATGTTGGTTATAGCTACTCTGTCTTTATGAGCCACAAAACACTTCAAATTACCACAAGGGTTAAAAGAATCCAAACTCCTCTAGTTTCATTAACTGAAGATTTGTTAAGGCTCATTTCTCTACATAATTACTTCTTTTCTACAGACTTCCTCAGAGCCTTAAGTAAAAGTTGCTTTCATACATATAATATGCTTATATATATTTATATTCCTACTTTTTACAGCATCTATTTCAGACTTTTCCTGACTGAAACGCTAACTTGAACATTGCTGTTTAGATTAAGGACCATTTTCCTGCTCACTCTGAGTTAGGTCGTAAATCTCCCCAACCCCAGTACCTTTCTTGCCACTTAGTGCTCCAAGCCTCTGTGACTTGTCTGTCCTGCTGAGGGTCTCTGAGTGGCCTTTCAAAGGGCTGAAGATGATGTGGCTGTATCTGCATCAGCAGGGCCTTTTCCTCCAGGTAAAAAAGGACTTCATACTAAGCCTCGCTTTTTTTTTAAAAAAAGATCTTCTTAGATATAAATATATAAATAGATTGAAGTATATAAAAAGGGAACATTTCCATATGTCAAGATAATACCCTAAAAGTGAAATCCTTGGAAAAAATAGCAAATAAAATACTGGAGAAAATATTTTCAAAGCATATGATAGGTAGCAAAGGGGAAATTTCCTTAAAGTGGAGAAAATTTACAAATCATTAAGAAAACACACTAATACCTCAATAAAAAAATGAGCATAGAAAATTCATAAAAAATGGATAATAGGAAAAATCTCCAACCTCACTGACACTCCAAGTTACAAAATAAGAATATTATTTTTCACTATGAGGTTGGCAAAGATTTAAAAATATTATTTCTCTGTGTTGGTGAGGTAAATTGTAATAACAAAACGTTCACATTTCCTACTACTTCTCATACCTCTTTAAGCTTGTCTGAGGTAGGAAAATTGAACAAGCAGTCATATGAGATAAAGTCCTATAACTCAATGTACTCCAAAGTGAACAGGATGGTGAACAATCTAGAAATCTGGTTGTGGAATGGGTGAAGGAGCTACAAGTGTTTAACTTAGAGACCAGAACTCTATGGGGGAGACACTGAAAAACTGTTATGGAGAAGAAGGTATACATTTATTCTGCTTCATTTTTCTAAAGCAAGGGTAGAAATGGCAAGAAAACAGCCTTTGGCCTTAGATAAGGAGGATCTTTCCTACAGTCAGAGCTGTCCATTCCTAGAGTAGGCCAACTCATGAGATGAGCAGTCCCATCAGACAGAAGCCGAATGGTTTTCTGCCAGGGACACTGTAGAAGAAACTTCTTGACCTTTAAGAGTCCCTCCAAATTTTTCCTGTATAAAGTCATCTTTTAGCAACAGCAGTGGAATGGTTTATTTAAGAAGAAATTAAATGATCCCTGAAAAGTGAAGATAATAGAAACCTTTAGGGAGTACATCTGGTTGACCAGAGTTAAAAAAAATCCAGGTACCAACTAATATCACCAGTACAGAACTTAAACACTTAGATGTCTTCAGTCTGCTGGAATAAATGGAATAATAGCCCTTTGGTCCCAGAGAACAGGTCTTCAGATTTTTTGTTTGAACATTTGAATGAGAAGTCTTGGTACAGAATTCTTAAGGTTACAGTTTTTCCCAAAGCTCCTTTTACAAGGTCTATCTGTGTCCAGACGCTAGATGTGGTGCTTCCAGTTATCATTAGACAGAGATTGTGGTGGGTCAGGTGGTGACCAGTTTAGACCTCAGGACTTTTTACACTTGCCAAGTGAGATCTGGAGATGAAGTATCATAATGCAGTCTGTTCCAACAGGGACATGAAGATATTTTTAAAGTTTCAGCACCTGGGAGTTGCTTGAGTATTTTCAGAACCATTCTGTTTGGCTAACATCAAATGACACCTCTCAAAGGCATGCAGTTAAATGCCAGTGTTTTTCTTTGATATAAGATTTAATGAGGGTGAAATCAAAGCAAAAGTTATATCCCGGAGAGATGGAAAAAATGAAGAGTATGCGGAAAAAGAAAAAAAAAGTTCATTTCTTTACAGAATAGGCAGTAAGATTCTTGGTTGATAGGAGCGTTGAGATTCTTTTAGCGAAAGTCATGGCTGCTAAAGGAGATATGAAGTTAAATATTTATTCTGGAACCTCTTAGCCCCAACGGAGAAATACTCTGCCCCTCTTTTATGGCACTACCCACAGGCTGCTTCCTGTTGGTTTTTCGTTTCTAATAAAAGAAATGAGTTTTTGAAGGCAGGGATCTCAGAACTCCAACCCCACCTCCAAACAGCCCACATTAAATAGCTCTTGAAGGCCAGATGATGACATGGCCTGACATTAGGAAGTAAAGATCAAGGGGCACTCTGATCTGAAGCATTCATATTGAATTTTACCTTTAGACTTTTTCATAATTTGTCTATTATGGAATTCCTTAGTTCTTATAAGAACACAATTCACTTAAAGTTTTAGCTATTATGAATTGCCACTGCAAGTCAGATTGCTGAAGAGGAACAAGTTGTGTCTGGTACAAAGTAGGATCTCGAAAAAGTTGCTGAATGGATGAAGAAATATATTTGCTAGTTTTCTTGGGAAGCCTCCTCTGTCAGAATCTTTCCCGTAGGAATATACCCTTGCAGGAAGGCTCCATTAGGTGTAGGGGAGCTGGTTGTGCCTGTGTATATGGAGTTAGGGTATAATATATTGAGATTGATTTTCCAGACCTAAAATTAAACCAATTTACAGTTATTCCTGGTATTTATTAATCCTTGTTTGAGAATAGCATAGAAGAAGGTTATTCTCCAATGTTGTTGAAAATAAAATTTCCATTCACTAAATTCTGTGACTGAAAGACAGAGAGTCTTAGAAGTAACTCAGAGGAGAACTTCTAAGATGGGGCCATAATTAGGGCTTGTGAAGAAAAGTTAATGGAACTAGGATGAGTTAGCCTAAAGGAGAGAACATGCCGGGTATAATACTCTTCCAATGTATTCCTTATATAAAAAGTCTAAGATGAAATGAGCCCAAACTGTATCTTACAGTCATCTATACTGTATACTTGTCAATGTGTAATTATAATTTTATAATAATGGACAGTTGGGGTAGCATAGTGTTGAAGAAAGTGCACTAGATTAGGAGTCAGAAGAACTGAATGCTAGATACTTTCTAGCTCTTGAATAAGTTGTGTGACTCTTGAATAAGTCAGTTAAAGCTGTGAGACTCAGTTTCTTTAATTCTAAAATGGGAGTGAAGCAGGAACTTGTTCTTACTTGCTTCATAATATTATTTAGAAGGTTAAATGAGATGATGGCTATTAAAGCTCTTTATTATGTATAAAGTCTCAGCCACAGGTACAGTGGGCCCCAGTGTTCTTATAAAATTAAGTGTTTAGAAAGCATCGAAATTGTGGCCACTCCTTCCTGAGAGGTCTTTAAACATGTGGCACGCTTGGGTCCAGATGGCTTAGCCACAGCCTCTCTGTGGGCAGGAGAATGAATCGGATCACCTGGAAGTGTCATTCTACCTCAGGATTCTTAGCATTGGCTGATTTCCTCAGGTCAGTGAGTCAGAATAGAACAGCCGATGTGATGAAAGATGTTTCCTTTTTTTTTCTCATTTTTGGATTGTTTTCCCTCCAAATGGAATTGAACAAGACACATGGGGAGGAACACTGGGATTTGACCAAGCACCTGTTCTTGGTTTGACTTTTCCCTGAAAACGTGAGTCTTCTTGCTTTTTGATGTAAGTTAACTTGTTTGGCCCAACTTCATGTAGATTCTCTGTTTGTTGACAGACATAGGAGATATTTATGTCTCAGGTAGAATTGTTTCCATGGAGGACAGTGTTTATTGATTTGTGATCACATGAGGCATTGGGCAGATTTCCTCCTTTGGAGATGATGGAGCTGCCCAAAGGCGCTCTTCAACTTTGACTTACCCAGAATGGGAACTGTTGTCTTGGACATGAATGGGACAATCTTCCTCCCAGAAAGAGGAGAAACCAGGAAACATGACAGGAGAGGGACCAACAGCTGGATATATTCTGGGAAAAAACTAGCCAGATGTTACTACCATTCCTTCTAGCACAGCCTCTTTGTATGGCCTTTCAGTGGCTTGAAAACCTGCTTTTCTGGTAACCATAGAGACCACAAGCTCCAAGAGAGAAGTGGGAGTGGGGGAAAGGGCAATAGAAGAGAATAATAGGATTTTAGACTTTGATGGGAAACAGTGATCTTTTACCTCAACCTACTACTGAGAATTCTGTACCACCTCTGAGATGGCCACTTGCCTTCTGATTAATAGGTTACCTTCGGAGAAAGCCTGTCTTGTCCTCGGTCAGAGCAAGCAATCTTTGGAAAATGAGCTTCTTTTAAAGTGAATCTATTTTAAATTCTATTCCTTGTTTTTCTGTCATTTTGGAGTATTGTAGACAAAATCTGTTTTCTTTTAGCTGGCAGTCCTTTGAATATCTGAAGAAAGTCCTTATGACCTTCCTTACTTCTCTCCCCTAAACTGAACTTCCTCATTTCTTTCACCATTAATTAAAGAATATGTATTCTAGACCCAGAATACCCTTCTCTTGGACACATTGTAGTTTTCTAAAAGTTTGTCATTTACTATCCTATAAGGTATAGGGCATTCACCTTTCGTCTCGTTCCTAGAATAATCTCTTATATAAGGAATTTTTGAGTAGTAGGTCTCATGTTTGGATCATTCACTAAAGTGGGAAATGGGAACCTTCATTATGAACCTGGATGCTTTTTCAGCCCTGCGTTCACATGGAATCTCTGAGGTATGGAGATACTCTTTCAGAGATTTTAAATCTTCCCAGCTCTGATGGCAATTCTAAGAGAATGAGAAATTTCCCATGTTCTCAATCAATCACAAAAGTTTGCCAATGTCTCCCTACTCCTGAGACCCCAGGCCAAAATGTCTAACTGGTGGCTTGGAGGGGCACTGACTTGCTCTACAACTTCTTCCTGGATCCTCCAGACAGGGACAATTATAGGTTCCCCTGCTCCCAGAGCTTTCCAGCCCTTTTCTGAGCTAATGCTGCCTCAGGCTGCAGCAAGGAATTAGCAGGCACAGAACACAGAAGTCTGGTCCCAGAGGCTTGTAAGAGAGACAAAGAGACACCAAAGGCTGAAATCACTTCCTAGCATTTCCTTTCATCTCTTTTTGCACAGTCTGCTGCACCCCAACCACACCCTTTCTGTGAGACCCCATCCCAGAACCACTGAGGGCTCTTGCTTTTATTTAGTAGTTACTGAGCAGAGCGCTGGATGCTGCACTGAGCATGTTCTTGACAGAGTACAAGATGGTGCAGCACAGGGTCAGAGCCACTGAAGTCTAGAACAGGAGAGGAGTTAGATTAGCAGTAGTTTACAGGAAAGGAATAGACTCAGAGAAGTGAGTGAAGGGCCCACAGGCGCACAATGAATTGGTGGCAGGATTAGGCTGGAATCTAGTTCTATGGATTTCCAGTCCAAAACTCTCTCTAATACAACATATGTAAAATCATATGTGTGTGTCTGAATTTATATTTATATACATATGTGTATGCATATGTGTGTGAAATTTTCTTTTGTAGAAGGCTTTATTTCACCCATATGTTCCAATTTGATTCTCATAATACCCCTGTTTGGCAGGTAAGGAAACTGAGGTTTCCTTAGATCATATGGATAAATGGTAGCATCTAGATTCAGATTCAGGCCTCGGAGTCCAGCTCTGTTGTACTTCCAATTTCATGACAGCATCCCTTATTTAATCTCAGTGGGTGTTAGCAAATCTTCTTCAGAACCCCTATGGACTAAAATCTTCTTTGTCCCTGTCCCTCTCCTATATTCCTAACAAAGCCATAACATAACTTCTTACCAATATGATGACAAGGTGAGCTATAGCACAACATAATTGATCTATCTATCTATCTATCTAGCATATCTGTAGCCAGTGAGAGTCGCTTCAGTCACTCTTAAGGACAGGTATAGGCAGGACAGGGGCCAAGGCATAGCCAGCCTCAAATACCAGGGAAGAAATCTTGGAGGAAGGGATGTAGGGATGAGATTAGTAGGATTGAAGGCCTCCACCTTTGGTTGGTGGGGACACAATCTCATAAAAACATGCCACCTTTTGACTACCATCTTCTCATGTTTCATGGTTTTGCTTTTATGTCATTCTTGTCATGACTTTTTATCACATTTTAACCAGTATCAGCATATTATCTTAAAAATCTGAGAAGACTCCACTTCTGAAGAACATGGTTAGGGAGAGAAATTGTTTTCTTCTTTTCCCTCAACCAGCTAGAGTTCTGAGTTGCGGAAAAGGAAGGCAGTAGGCATTTACCATAGTCAGGAACTTTACACAGATTGTCTCATCTATTCCTCTCCAAATGAGAGGCTTTACAGATGAGGAAATCGAGGCTCACAGAATTACATAACTTGCTCGAGGACACACAACCAGCAAGTGGCAGAGCAGGGATTGACACTGAGGCAATGTTTCACTAAAGCATTTGGGCAGTTCTCTCCTCACGGTACATGCAGTCTTCCTGGCACTGGGCAGGTCAGGTGGCTCTGCTCTTAAACTCTTCCTTTCCAGAGAACCCTAACCTGTCACAATCACTACTGAGAAGTCAGCCCTTTTGCCAAAAATGGCTTTGCAGCTTATCACTGACTGGCAGTGGGAGTAGGATTAGGAGACTTAAACCCTCTCATGGTCCTCAGGAAATTAAATCTAGGATGACAATTTTGGAGCTGGGAGGGACTTTACTGATCATACAATGGACCTTGAATTCTGCAGGTGAGGAAACTGCGACCAAGAGAAATTAAGGATTTGCCCAGGCCATACAATTAGTTAGTGGTGAAGCTGGGACCAGAACCACGTCTTCTGCCTAGAATGAGGGCTAGGAATTCAGCACACCAGTCAAGACCACTGGGACATGGAGAGAGAGGGTATAAAATACTTAAGTGATTCCTGCTGATATAGGTAGGACTGGGAAGAAAGAAAAGTAGAAGCAATGTACATACAGCCAGAAAAAAGAGCCAGTATTTGAACTAAGACTGAAAACACAGATCTACTGCGGGCTAAGGAGGTTCAGTAAGTGACTTCCCAGATTGTGTTTTGTTCCCATTGCACATACAGTTGGAAGCCAAATGAAGCCACCAAGGTTGCAGCGAAACAGCTAACAATTACAGCTCAAATATTTGTGGGCAGCTGTGGGAGTGCAAGCCACCTGCTCCAAGTTTACAGCTTTGTTAAACTTGGTAAACATTAAAAATGGAATGGGAACGCCCCCAGTCTGTACAGCATCCCATACCCTTCCTGGGAGGCCTTGGTCGGGGAGCTGGGATGGTCTTGCCCTTGACCAGGCCTCTCTCACCGTGGCCTAGAGCTGCTTTCTGCTGATAGGGGTCAGTGCTGTCAGTAGTCTGTAATAGACAGAGGGATGTAGGGATTGTTACAGAATCCCCTATTTACAGAGTTTGAAGGGACCACAGAGCCCCAAGAATATAACTTCTAATGTTCAGATGAGGAAACTGAGATCCAGAAAAGTGATGTGCCCAAAGTTATACAGTTATGGGCAGAATTGATTCTTGATCTCTGAACTGTTGACCCTTAGTCGTGTTTCCTCCTCTAAGCCTCATTAGGTTTGTAAATGATAACAAACAGGGAGTCAAAGCATTACAGAACGTTATAGTTGGAAAGTTCTCAACTAGGAGTGTCTATGGTTGTCACAGAGACTAGGGGGCACTACTGGCATTTAGTGGGCAAGAGGCAAGGCTGCCAAATAGCTTGAAATGTGCCAGATATTCCTGCATAATGAAGAACAGTCTTGCCCAAATACCAAGAGTGCCCTGTGTCCACTATTTAACTTTACAGTTGAGGAATCTAAGCCTAGAGATAGGGAGGGATTTGACCAAGGTCCCAAAGAGAGTTAGCAGTTCCCTGATTCCAGACCATCGTTTGCCCTACTCTGTCCCACTGAGTCCCTGAGTGTCTTCTGCAGAGGGGTGACTCCAGCTTCCTGTCCCTCAGCTCCTAATGCACTTGCTCCTGAAGCTATTTCAGGGTTGGCACTTACTTAGACTTCAGGCCCTCCTGTCCATAGGGCTGGAGCAGATACTGGTGCACAAGCTTGTCCCTGAGAGTTCCGGCTAGTTTGATTTTCTTTCTTGATCGGTGCAGATTGATGATAAAAAGTGTAATGGATCCACGAACATAATTGTGGCTGAGATCCAGAGAGAGAGAGAGAAAGGAGAGAAAAGATGGAAACAAAGTGGTCAATTAGATGCTCTTAAATAATTTATAGACTGACTGCACGAAACAGGATTACACCAGAAGAGAGCACTTATTTTCTGATTCATGGTCACTGTAGACCTTCAAAGACAGTAAGAATTTGTTATTGTGGTTTCTTGCAAAGAAGATACCCAATTCCCACCACATGTTTTGTTTTTGTTTAAATTTATTGAAATGATCTTAAAAAACAAAACTATATATTTTTTTCTGAGTACGAAAGTAAAACATGCTGATGGAAAAAAAAAAGGAAAAATATAGGGAAACACAAAGAAGAAAAGGAAAATTCTCCATAATTCTAGTATCTTGAGATAACTCCTGATAACATTCTGGTAAACATCCTTCCAGTATTTTTAAATTTATCAATTTAACAAATGTTTATGGAGCACTTTGACACATACTTGTATATTACTCAGTTTTTACATAAATGAGATCACACTCTTCACATAGCTTTTTTCTTAATGAACGCCTTGAACGTGTTCCCACATTGTTATATATTCTTCTCCTTGCAGAAGAATGCTAAGTTCTTCAATTATAGAAATGTAACATAATTTATTTAACTAATCCTCTACTTTTAGAGACTTACATTGTTTTCAATGTTTTACCATTATAAATCACGTGATGAAGGGCTTAATTGTATGTAAACATTTTGCACGTCATGATTATATCTGATAGATAAAGTCTTAGAAGTTGGAATCATTAGGTCAAAGGAAATGCAGATTATGATCCCTCACCAAATTTTCTGGTTCATTCCCAGTGGTGCCCACTCCTGTGGGAAGATTTTTATATCCCTCATCTGTTGAACCCAAAGGTGATCACATAACTTGCTTTGGCCAATGAAACATGGATGGACATGTTAAAGCCTCTAAGAAGAAGCTTTAAGAGCCAACCCATGTTTTGCCATGCCTCTTCTCCTTCTGACAGAAGACTGACAATGTTGTTGATAGAGGCTGCTTTACTGATCTGGGTCCTGGAATAAAAATACTGAAGAGCTACAAGTAGTATGAACGAGAAATAAATTTTCTTAATTGAGGAAGGCATGGAGATTTTGGGGTCCTTTCTTTTTTTTTTTTTTTTGACTTTAACAAACAGAAATTTATTCTCTCACAGTCTAGGAGGCTAGAAGTCCTAATTCAGGGCACCAGCTCCAGGGGAAGGCTTTCTCTCTCTGTTGACTTTGGGGGAAGATCCTTGTAAATAATCTTCCCTTGGGTCTAGGAGTTTCTCAGTGCAGAGACCCTAGGTCCAAAGGATGTGCTCTGCTCCTGGCTCTTCTTTCTTGGTGGTAATGAGGTCCCTCTCCTCTCTGCTCACTTCTCTCTTTATATCTCAAAAGAGATTGACTCAAGATACAACCTAATCCTGTAGACTGAGTCCTGCCTCATTAACATAACAGCCTGTATTGGGTCCTTTCTTAACCTCATCTATCCTGTTACGCGCCTTTTGATAAATTGATATTAACTCTCCAGAAAGCTTGTACCAATTTGCCCCATCACCTGTGCATGAGAGCACCCACTTCCTTATTTCCTTAGGAACTCTAGATATTAAACTTTTAAAATGCCTTTGTCAACTTGAGAGGTGAAAATGGGATTTCAGTGTTGTGTTAATTTGTACTTTTTAATTCATACTGAGGTTCAGCATTTTTTCATTTGCCTGTCGTTTTTATTTCTACTTTCATGAACTGCCTGTTCATTACTTTGCCCATTTTTCTATTGACCTGTGAAAACTATTTATTCGTTAAGCATAGCAATCCCGTGTCTGTGTATATGTTGCAAAATTTCACCCAGTTTTCTTTGATCATTTCAGTTTGTTTGCATTGTATCCTCATGTATAGAAGTTAAACATTTTTTATGTAGTCATATTTATTGATCTTCTTTTTGATTTCTGCTTTTGATATTTTCCCCACCTTAAGATTATAAAACTATTCACCGTTTTTGGAATCCTTTTAACCAGCACAGGATGTTCAGAAGCCTGGGAGAACTATATGCCTACATGTAAGAGCCTTTCAGCATGTATCAACAAACCTATAATGATTTCTTTCTCTATCTTCCTTCTCTCTGGTAGGAAAAAAGACTTTGTTTCTAAGGTGTCCCTTAGGGGCCCTATCTGGATGGGTTAATGAGAGGAAACAGACAAAATGACTGGCTCCGCCTTCAAAGGAGGAGTCCAGAGAAACACGAAGGCAACCTTGCCCAGATGGAAACACCATTCCTCCGAAGAAAAAGCACCCCTCAGCCTCCGGTCACTCATCTCTGCTTCTGAATGTGCTAATTAAAACTTGAATGACCAAGGGCAGGTCAGTATAATAACTTGGGATTTTTTTTTTTTTTTATATATAGTTTCCAAGACTCATCCCTGGAGATTTAGATTCAATAGATTTGGGATATGGCCTGGAAATCTGTATTTTAAAACATTTTTTTGGCTATTTGGTAGCTAAGTTGGATTTGGGAAACAATTTGCCTAGAGCCATGAGAAGCCCAAACCCATTGCTGTGGAGTTGATTCCGACTCATAGCAACCCTATAGGACACAGTCCCAAAGTATATCCTGCTGGCTGTGCATCAGACTATTTTTATTGCCTCTGTTGGAGGGCACGTTATTGTGTTGAAGGCTTTTTGGATGCCTGTATTTATGTTCTGATACATTATGAAATGACTTTCCTATCTAGTCCCTCCTTCCCCAGTCCCTCTCCTCAATCCCTTGCAGCATGTGAACTAGCTTTACCAACCAAACGAGTTAGGTCAGAAGAGAATGACAATTTATTTGAGCGGACTTTTCTCATCAGAGCTCTGAAGAAAGGTGCTGGTAGCCTGTGTCAGCATTTATGTCACTAAAGAAGAACAGCAACTATATTCCATTCAGCTTTCAGCTTAGCTTAGCTGTGTGCAAAATTGAGGAAGACCCTATTAATGACAGATACTCCAGGCTTCATAGTGTGAGCAAAAGGAAGCATGGGTGAATATCCAGTTTGCCAGACTGCCGTAAGTCTTTTGCTAACTACCAGCAACAACCATCTCAAAGATCAGCAGTGGAGGAGAAGAGAGCCATGTGCTTGCATTTACAAGTTTCTTCTCTGCAGAGCTGGGGCGGAATGAGCCCTTGGAGACTGCAGAAGAGAAGGGTGGGATGTGGGGAAGTGGTGGGTGGGAGGGAGACCTGAAGTCACAGCACTGCTTCAGGGAAAGCTGTCTTTTCAAGCTGCTCAGCAAAGGTCTGATTCCCGTTTAAATAGTACCCCTGAGGGAGATAACTCAGTACCAAAAGCCAGGCCAGGGACCAGTGTGCAGAGGCTCTCACAGAACTCACGGAGCCTCCCCAGGTAGGAACTGGCATCGAAGGCTACCCAGCCAAAGTTCTCCCTCCCTTGGCTGGTGGACAACGACATTAAGCAAAGGCTTCTCGGTTAGGGAGTGCAGCACCAACCTGAAAGTACTGTGTTGAGAATCCAGATTCCTGAAGAATGTATATTCTCTACCCACAGAAAAATACTCTTGGAGGAATACTTGTTCCCTAAGAACTTGAGGTGTGAAGGTTTGGCCTGCGGACAAATGCTAACCTTCTGGCAAGTCCAATTGGCCTTTGGTTTATCTTAGTGAAGGCACCTTTCTGGGGGAGAAGCTGTCTGGGTAGAACTGCTATCTTTCTCCACATCTCACTTGTGGTGAGACTTTTTCACTAGCAGATAATCTGTGTATCTGGAGTTCATCTTTGCTGGTTGTTCTTTTCCTGCCTGATATCTTCTCTGTGTTGCCGTGGGAGGAGGAGGAGGAAGTGAGTCAGGGAAGGGAGCCTGGCATTGGAATATCCTAGATGTAAGAAGTAGGGGGTGTCATATGGGGAGTTGTATCTTGACTTCCAGATTTTCTAGAAATGTCTCTGGTGAAGCTGGAAGACTGGGAAGGGGAAGGAAGAACGATGTGTTCGAGCCCATGGTCATTCCCAGTGAAAGTCAATGTATGTGAAAACTGCCTTGGTCCATTGTCTCCAAATCTAATTCAAAGTTTTTGGGTTCGGTGAGAGTCAGGCCGTGTTTTGCCAAACATTTTTTTCCCCTTAATTTCAAAGCCCCTGTGTATTTTAAAGGAAATTTAATCCACATGTTTCTGATTCATTTACACTTAACTCATCAAAATATTGTTTTGTAAGAGCCATTTGATGTCCAAGAAACCTCAGGAACCATTTTTATGAGCCTTTAAGAAAACTTCTTCTGAAAAACAGGAAGTCATGTTTTGCCAATAACAAACTTGAACCCCAAAAGGCTCAATTTTGCTTCAACATCCACCAGGTTCCAATCGGTTCTGAACTTGGCTAAGAGTCTAGGCTCCTCCCCAGAAACATATATTGTCTCAGAAGAATGGTTTATAAAAAGATTTCCTAGCCAAAACTTGTTTGCTCTCTGAACAAGAAGATCTAGGGTGAGAATTGCCATTCTCCTAATTTGCTAACTCTAGAACAGGAAGCAGAAAGGCACCTGCTAGTATGGGTATGAATATATAACTTTTTCTCCAAAATCAATCATGAGACAACTCTCTACTAGTTCAGAAATGACCCACAATGCAAGTGGCAGCTATGAGAGGCAGTGAGGTACTCAAGTAGAGACTGCATGATGATCTGACAGAAGATTGTACAAGGGGTTCCTATGTTGAATAGGACTCCAGGCCAAATGATCTCTAAGGTTCTTTCCAAATGTAAAATTTTTTTTCATCATTAATGATGTTATTTGCATATAGGTATGACACTATAGAACCTTTGGAATTCAATAAGTTAATACAAATGTAAATATCTGGCACAATGATTGCCAAATAACAAGTATTCAATATATACTGGAGACAGGAGTTGTTGTTTTAATACACTTTCTTTGGGTTATTTCACTAGTAAATTTACACTTTCTCACTTGGTCCCTGTTTTGACCAAGGACATATATTTTCTGAGTATTGGTGAGAGCTGAATCGTGTGAAGCCAAGATAACCACTCTGCACAAGTCTTTGACCTTCGCCTCACTGGCCACACATAAACTAAATGAATCAATAGTATTTCTTTATGACAGTTGTGGAGGATGTGGGGGCATAGACAGGACATGTGGCTTCCTAGAGAAAGAAGAGATTCTTCTATCTTGGTACCTGCCTGGTAGCACCTGCCACCTCTGTCATCTCATTATGGACTCTTGTTTTTGAATTTAGTAGGAATAAAGACCTTCTTCCCTATATTATCATTAGGATCATGTGTGCAATGGATTAACAAAGTCTCTTCTTTCTTTTTTTTAATGGGAGAAAGAGAGTGGCACTGACAGAAGCGCAGTGACACCATTTTCCCAGAGAGGCTCTGGAGTGACTTCCCATAGAAAGCAGAGGGGAGCTGGTAGTGTAGAGAGAAGAATCTTGAATCCAGATCATTTTAGTAACTTGTTTGAGGTCTCAAGCTAGTAAATGGCAGAATTCATTTTAAATTTTTTCCCATACAAAAATTTATACATACTCTGTTATATGACTCTGATTGCTCTTCCCATACTATGACAGCACACTCCTCCTTTCCACCCGATTCCTCGCGTCCATTCAACCAGCACGTAACCCTCTCTACCTTCTCATCTCACCTCTGGACAGAAGCTGCCCGTTTAGTCTCTTGTATCTACTTGAGCTAAGAGGCACACTCCTCACGAGTATCACTTTATGTCCCACAGTCCAGTCCAATCCCTGCATGAAGAGTTGGCCTCGGAAATTGTTTTAGTTCTGGGCTGATAGAGAATCCAGGGGCCATGCTTTCAGGGGTTCCTCCAGTCTCATTCAGACCATTAAGTCTGGTCTTCTTACTAGAATTTGAGTTCTGCATCCCACCTTTCTCCTGCTCCATCCGGGACTGTCTGTTGTGTTCCCTGTCAGGGCGGTCATTGGTGGTAGCTGGGCACCATCTAGTTCTTCTGGTCTCAGGCTGATGAAGTCTCTGGTTTATGTGGCCCATTTGTCTCTTGGGCTAATACTTTCCTTGTGTCTTTGGTGTTCTTCGTTTTTCTTTACTCCAGGCAGTTGGGACCAATTGATGCATCTTAGATGGCCGCTTGCAAGCTTTTAAGACCCCAGACAAAATGGCAGAATTCTTAACCACTTCACTACACCGCCTCCTTCTGGCTGATGTTGTGAAATCAAAGGGGATAAGAGCTACAACTATAAATCAGCAGTAACATCTTGATGTCCTATTTCTGCATTCATTCATCAAACATTTACTGAGAACTTTTTCATGCCAGTCACTATATTAGACACTAATAATACAAAAATGAAGAAACACTGCCCCTGAGTTCATGATATATTCAGAATATTACTGACAACTTTCCATGAGAATGTTAAAGAGCGTTAGGGTGAAAACTGGAATAAGAGTATGTAAGGAGTCCTCAGGGAGGCCACCCAAGTCCTGTTAAGCCCATGGCTACTGACATTTTTCCCCTGGGCTCTCCGACCACTAGTATAAAGGCCACAGACTGATGTGCTTTCCAACAGGGACAGAAGGTGCCAAGAGTAATTTTTCTCTCTTGAGACTGGGGTCCACTTTTTGGGTGGTTACCTTGAGGCTGGGCAGAGACAAGGAATACAATGTTTCCTTGTGTGGTGATCAGATAACTCCACGCCAAGGCCACAAAGCAGTCACTCTCTGTCAGGTATTGGACTGAACTTCCTGCTGAGCAAAAGGGATGTTGAAAACCTTTTGGCCTCTGCCCAAACCAGTGACCCTTTATCCACAATAGGCACTTGTATCTACAGACAAGACAACTGGCCCCTGGCCCCCCTCTGCTCAGAGTGATTCTTTGAAAAATCTTATCATGGTAAATTAATTGGCTTGGCTCCTCTCTCATCAAGAAAGGAGAAGCAGTGTCTGCTGTAACCTGACCACTCAGGGCTCTTCGTGCCATCCACTCCCCTTGATTAGCCCCTGATAGGCCAGGGGGGGAATGAAGGCTGAGCTGGAGGCACTTGCTGGCCCTTTCCTCCCCCTGAGGTTTTCTCTGCATTAAGAGAAAGAGTTCTCGCTTTTCCAGTCTGCCTACTTTGCCCCCTCAACAGGAAGTGATGTAAGAAAGCCATGTTTGGTCTAATGGGTTTTGCTTTAGACCCAGTTTTAAATTTTTACCTTATGGTCCTCATGTTTTAAAATATTTTATTTGCCAACATTTATTTGTTTACTGAAATAAATTTTCCTGTTTGTTTTAAAGACAAGTGTAGTGACAACCAGTGCTTCAGACAAAAAAAGAGACATTACCACACTGAGTTGTAAATACAGCCCAAATAAAGGAAACCCAGATTTTGTTCAGCATCTTAACTCTTAAAAGAGCTGAAAAGATTTTTGAAATCCCAAAAATGGTTCTAAAGCTGGCCTGCCTACCTGTGAGCCCTCCTTTAGTTTTGGGGAGCCCAGCTTGAGATGCACTGGTCTAGGGCTAGGTTCCTATGGCATAGCTCTCCCTCACATGTTAGGTCTTAGACTCAGAAGTGTAGACTTACTTCCTCAAGCTCTGCTGGTGGCTCATATGAGTAGATTTTATAGCTCTTGCCTTGGTTCAGGCTTAGGCACACAAAAAAGCCTTGTGGGCATTATATCAACTGGAAAAGAGAAATGCTAAATAAAAATTTGTTGGATGAATAAGTAAGCAAAGATTTTATGAATAAATCCTGTAAGTATGAGAAGGGGAGTTTTCTTGGAGAAAAGGCTATTTATCAGAGATTGTTTGAAACCTTGCAAAGAGCAGGTATAGTGATTCCAGAGGCAGTTTTCAACTAAGGAAGACTGGTGACCAGAGAGAGCTAAGTCTTGAAGGGTTCCCAGACAGCACAGATTCTAAAAGAGCCTCGAAGCCCCAAGCTCCTGGGAAGTGGTCATTCTGCGCTATCTATCAAGACTTACTTGTGATGGTTTGTGCAGTGAGCATAAATCCTTAGTTTGTCCCGGATCACTCGGCCTGGCCGTGGCTTCCGCTGGAGCCCAGCCACATGCACGGCCAAGACTTTGGGGCCAATCAGGCGCTTGTAAAGGAGAGAGAGCCAGTAGTCCTGAGGAGAACAGAGAGGCAGAGAGTCAGGGAGAGAACACACCGTCGCGTGTTCTGAATAAACACAATAGACACAAGCCAGAAACCACTTCTTACCAGGAGTAGTGAATCACAACCCATGAGACCCTATTAACCATGTAAGCATGGTCACCCCAGTGAGCCCCTTATCATGTAAGCATGGTCACCCCCGTGAGCCCCTAACCATGTAAGCATGGTCACCCCAGT